>NC_141537.1:174085807-174687474 GCF_021556685.1 Rattus norvegicus
AGAGTTGGAAGCTATGTTCCACATATAACCCTTTGGTGAGTTCCAGTCTATGGGCAAAATTCACAATCAAAAAAAAATCCAAAAAAGTAAAAAGAAGGACCCAGACACCCAAAAGGCAGCTCTTCAGCTCTTCACAATTTCTATGATTATATATATATATATATGATTATATATATATGATTATATATACATATATATGATATATGTATATTATATATTTTATATATCACGTATACATCATATATATGATATATGTCTTTGTGTGTATGTATATATACAAATACAATTAAAAATCTGAAATCTGAAATGAAAAAAAAATTACAAAAGCAGTTTTTTTCCTGCCTATATGATGAATATGAACAAAATATGGCCATATAGAAACATGCACACAAATGTTTATAGTGACATTATTTATGATGAAGAAAAGATAGAAGCAACTTTGTAAATATTTTATTTGACTTTTAAGGCAGGGACTCACTATACATCCCTTGCTGTGTTGGAACTTCCTATGCATACAGGGTTGACTTCGAACTCAAAAGATGTGACTGTATCTGCCTCTAGATGCTAAGATCAGAAGTGATGACCACCACACTCTGTTGGACTGAATTTTGATCAGTGAAAAGAAATGAGTATAACAATTGTCATGGACCTATGCCACACTTTCATCTCTAGAAGTAAATGAAGTTTTACTATGCATTGATACACGTTGGGCCTTGAAAACATTACAGAAAATGAAGTGAAGTGATCATAGAAAGACCCTTATATGATTTTTTCCATATGAATATGTTAAGTGGGAAAATTGACAGGGGCAGGATGCCATTGATGATTGACAGTGTTTCATGCATATGACATGGTACAGAAAGGAAATAAACTGGGGATGACCTTTGAGTAGATAAAATATTTCTATGGTTGGCTATGGCGAACATTGCATATATTTATAGAACATACCAAAACACGGACTGTAGGCAGAGAAGAGGTTAAGTGTATAGAATATGAATTATTCAGCTAAAATCATTTCATAGACTTAAAATTGAAAAGCATTTACTTTTCAACCAGCATGGATAGCTCAAGGCACAGCAAAAGTACTTTCCTTATCTTGATAAAACATCAGACAAATTCATTTTTAAATGTTAACCTTTACATCAGCCACAGCATAATCTGAAATTATGAATCTGTCCATACTGGAAGATATAAAATATTTGTCAGTGGTTATAAACATTTTTAGAGGCAAATACATTATCTAACTCAAAGTTAAAGAGTTGATACTAAGTTTCAAATAATTTTAGTGGGTTAGATGTCATCATGTGAACATTGATGTCAGCAATTACTGAGTATAAAAATATGAAAACAAGTATAATTTGTCTGAAACAGACAGTCTTCCTCTGAAAGGTACTGTAAATGCTTCTTTATTTGCCTTCATTCAGGGAGAATTCAAAACTAGAATCAACCAGGAAAGTGTCAAAAACTCCCCTTCCCTCTCTGACGCTAAAATTTAATTGAGCTTTAATATCAAATAAACAGCTTTTACCTTCAACATTAATAAACCCCAAAGACAGTTTCTACTCATTTTGTATGATTAAAGTCCCATTAGAAATATAAATGTATTAATTTATAGATACAGATACTAATTGCTTAAATACTAAGTTGAAAACCAGGCACTAATATGCATGAAATAATTGATTCTTGCTGCAGAAGGAAGCCATAATAAAGAATTCGAAATTACTGTCACATTTTACCTAACTAGCAAAACCTCAGAATGTTTTAAAATATTCTAAAACAAAATGTCTTGGGGCTTTCTTTCTGGGGATGAATGTGGTTTAAAAAGATCAAATAATATGTCAAATACAGGTTTCAATATCAGAGATAATGAATAAAATTAAAGTAGGTCAATTCAAGTCACTTATTTTTCAGGGGAAAGAACCATCGCAATCACTACTGGTTATGATATAATTAAAAGCAAAAATTGATATTTACCCTAGAAAGCACAGTTGCTGAATATTACAAGACCATTAACAAGAGGATGTGATCATCTTTTAATTTTAATGTTCATCTTTTTATTAGCATACCAGCAGTTTTTAGTCAATTACCATGTAAATATGGTAATATGATTATCATTGAGATAGGGCAAGGTATTGCAGAGAGAAGAACAGAAAAATTGGTTTCGCTATTGAGGTTTTGGCTGTCCAGCATTGTTTCAGTGAAGGATGTCCGACGGTTCCCAGCATGCATTCTAAACATTTGTGGACATACTTGTTTCTTCTGTAGAAATGCATATACTTCAAAAGATGAAATATATTCTGCAGTTGATAAAGAAGTACTTCCCAAATAGTGAAGAGATCGGGACACAGCATTTACCTAGCATCCATCTGGCTCTGGATTTGATCCCAGCACAGGGCAATGGAGGGAGCATAAATCAATGTTATTTATAGCTAGGTCTCTTTGGTGGTGCAGTCCTGTAGTCAAACCACTCAGAAGCTGAGGCAAGAGAATTGCAAAATCAAAACATGAGAGGGAGGGATCTAGGTGGGTAAGGCAACAGGGAGGGAAAGGGGAACATGATTAGGTATGGGGGTGGGCTGAGGAACAGGATTGAAGCCCTGAGGGCCAGCAGAAAGAATGGAAACAGACCTGGTAGGCGATAGACTCTCAGAACTCAAAGGGAGGGACCCTAGATGAAATGTCCAACAGTGGGGAGAAGGAACTTTTAGAGCCCATCTCCAGCAGAAAGACAGGGCATCATGTAGAGGGAGGGGTGGGCATCCCACAGTCAAAACCTCTGACTCAGAATTGTTCCTGTCTGAAAGAACTGCAGGGACAAAAGTGGAGAAGACCCTGAGGAAAAGGAGGTCCAGTGACAGGCCCAAAGTGGGATCCAGCTCAAGGGGAGGCTCCAAGGCCTGACACCATTACTGATGCTATAGGTTACTTGCAAACAGGGGCCTTTCATGACTTACCTCTGAAAGTCCCAACACGCAGCTGAAAGAGTCAGATGCAGATGTTTACACCCAACCAATGGACAGAAGGTGGTGATCGCTGTGGCTGAATTAGGGGAAAGCTGGAAGAAGCTGAGAAGGGCAACCCTATGGGAAGACCAGCAGTCTCAACTAACCTGGACCCCTGAGATCTCTAAGACACTGAGCCACCAACCAGGCAGCATACACCAGCTGATATGAGGCCCCCAACACATATACAGCAGAGGACTGCCGAGTCTAGCCTCAGTGAGAGAGGATGCACCTAACCCTCGAGAGACTTGCTGCCCCAGGGAGTGGGGAGGTCTAGTAAGGTATGAGTGTGGGTGGGTCATCCTCTTGGAGATGTGAGACAGAGGAGGGGGAGGAGGTGTGGGATGTGGAACAGTTGGAAGGTGGGTCGGAAGGGGGATAAAGTCTGGACTGTAAAAACAGATTAAAAAATAAATAAAAAGAAAAACAGAAAAGATAGTTAAAAAATGCAAAGTGAGTAAAGTGGGTCTGGAAGGTGCTGGTTGTGCAAGCAGAAGGTCCTGGGTTTGTAATCCCAGTACCCACGTTCTACTCAACACAAAACTATGAATCTGCAACCCCAATTCTCTTGAGGTGGATACAAGGAGATTCTGGGGGCTTGCAGATCAGCTGATCTAGACAAACTGGTGTACTTCAGTTTCACTGAGAAACAAGGTAGAGAGTAATACAGAAAGAGTCCTGATATCAATTTCTGGCTTTTGCACATGAACACATACACAGGGGGGTACTCCTGTATTCCTGTATATCCATACATACATAGAACACACACACACACACACACACAGATAGAGAGAGAGAGAGAGAGAGAGAGAGAGAGAGAGAGAGAGAGAGAGAGAGAGAGAGGAGGCAATAGATAAAAGTCTGAGGAATTCAGTGGAAGAACAAGAGACCAATTCCAGGATTAATCTATATTCCCCACAGGAGTGATAGTTTTGTAAAAATATTTCTATACACAAAACATATTTCCACACATATAAACAAAGAAACAAATGACCCTGGACCATATTTTGGAAAAAATTTATTCTTAAATCTCTCATATTACGTCTTTGTGGTGACATTGACTTTTACTGGAACTACCTCTTGCTGGTTTTCTTGTTCTTATCAGTGAATGAGAGAGCACACGACCTAAAAAAAATTCTGGGAGCATTCACCACAATTACCTTATTTTCTTCAGTAGTAAGACTCCAGGGAATCGTTTAAGAAAAGTTGATTATATTCCAACCATACAGTGGGTATTGCATCTGTTTTTTTTTCCATAGTCATCGATTAAAGTGGACTACTCTAAAGAATATTCTAGTAGAAGACTCATCCTAACACGATCTATAATTTCTTATTGGATGAATGAAGTGTAAGGAACTGGGTCCGAAGTGACAGAGGAAGGGGCTTAGTCTAAGGCAGCCAGATCTCAAAGCCCACTGTGGTGATGTAATTACAGCACTCTGAGGAGGGAGGCAGGACAGTAAGTTTGAAGCTAGCCCAAGCTGTGGAGTAAAAGTTTCTTTCTAAGAATCACAGTGATTCAAGCGTCCTCCCCTGGGCCCTCCTCAGTAGTTGGTTTCTTTAGGTCTGATGGTGGTAGCAAGGGTCTCCTGTACTTAAAGGCTAATGATCACTTACAAGCTTGTACAGTCTACGAGCGTTTTTCTGGGTCTGGGGGAGGACCCAAGGGAGGACTCCGGAACCTCACTCAGAAAGGAAAAGAAGATCATTGGAATTGAGCAGAGAGGGAGAACTTGGATCGAGATGGGGTAATGAGGAGAACAAGGATGGTGATCAGGTGTGAGGAGAGGGTGATGGGAGGGCTGGGAACGAGAACGGAGAGTGGTGGTGGGCATCTCTGGGACTAGCTAGAGACAGAACAGGAGAGGCTCAGGGAGCCTATGGGAGTGAAACTGCTGAGACCCCTAGCGGCTGGGGATGTGGAGACTGAAGTGGCCACCTTCTACAGCTAGACTGGACATCAAGTACAGGGAAGGGGCATCAAACCACGAACACCCATCACCGCAGAGAGCACTTCGCCCAGAGACCTACAGTAATCCAAATACTCGTCTAAAGGTAATGATAATTTGAAAGCACGAATAATACAGTGTGCTGTACTCGGGGATCAGTGCTTCTTCGGCCATCAGCAGAGAAGCTTCCTCCTGCTTGAAATGGAAACCAACACAAAGACCCACAGCCAGGTATTAGAGGGAGACATTGGAACTCACGTCTCTAAATAACATGTCTCTGCCAAATCCCTCCCCTCAGAGCTCGGGCAACCCCCTTGAAGAGGAGGCTGAAAGAGTCGGAGACAATGGAGGACAACAGGAGAACGAGTCCCTTTAGATGAGTCGAGTAAAGCTCGTGAGAAGTCAGCAAGACTGAAGGAGCAAGCACCAGGTCCTCTGCATAAATACACACGCACACGCACATGCACATGCACAAGCTCACGCATATGCATGCACACACACACACAATATACGTCAGTTTAGTATTTTTTTATGGGACTCCTGAATCTGTAAATCTCTTTGGACTTACTTTCTTCTGTTGGTTTGCCTTGCCCAACTTCAATGTGTTGATTTTTTATCTTATATATTTTTAAATAAAATTAAAAAGAAATATTATATGTTAGGCATATTTATTGAGTGTTCTTTGTCTCAGTTCTTTATGCTTGCAACCACGCCCTGTGTGTGATAGCCTTTCTTGCCACTATTCCATCAATTTTCATCCCCTCTCAGCAGTCCTCCGATCAAATATTCAAACACTTAGGTACTCATAATATTGGTATTGTGCATTTGGATCCCTTTGAATTTTAGAATATTACCGTTAGTGCTCTTCAAGCAGAGGATACACATAGACCCATATTAGTAGACAGTGCCGGAAAATCTTTTAAACAAACCTGGTCCTTTACCTCCCAATGCAACCACTGAAAAGACAAATCTGGTTCTTTTCCTCCCAGTGTAGCCAGCGAGGATCCATCTTCTCTGCTTTCTTGCTAATCTTGTCATCAGCAAATTCAAAAGCGTCCAGCATGAGTCTGCTTAGTAAGGTCTCATCTCTGTGATGTAGCTCACATTTTGGGGGCTCACTGGCCTTTTCCACATCCATTTTGGTCAATTGTTTTGTGTCTTCATCCCTTCTTATGTTTCACCTTTCTATTTCTCATTGAGTTACAGAATTTTGCTTCATAAATTTTAAACACAAAACAATAGTGCCTCCTACTCCCTATCACTCCAAAATCCATGTCTTTTCTGATTTGTTGTTATAGAGCCTGGGACTGATCAGCACTACTCAGATGCACATGGGTTTTGTGCCCATCTAATGGGCGGGGGGTGGGTACCAGCAATCAAGACCTCAAAAGACTGATACTCTATCCTTCACCAGCCATCAACTACCAATGACACAAACAAGTGTGGGTCCTCGGGATTCTCCTCTCCATTCATGCTCTAATTTGGACTGATTTATTCTTGTACAGGGAACCACAAACACTTGGGTTATTTGATATTTCAGCACTGTCAAAGCCAAAAGTCAGGGTTTCACAGGTTTCCTCATTCTCAGCCAGCTCTTACATTCTCTCAGCATGGCAGTCTTCCCAGATGGTCCATGGGCTTTGGATGGAGCTGCAGGTTAGTACAAATGACTCACCCAGATCTGAGCACTCACTCTTTCCTATGTACAGATCTTCGACCTGTTATGAGTCTCTGCATTTACATCTACTCCCTGCAAAAAGAAGCTTCCCTGATCAAAGTTGAAAGCTACACAAATACAGATAATGTGGCAACCAACCTGGTCATTTAATATCGAGGGCACTGACCATCATGGCTTTTTGACCAGGTTTGCAGCACCAGGCATGGAATCTCTTCTGCAGAACAGGCTTCATATCCAATCAGGGCATGATTGGTTACGTCCATAACGTCCATATCCCCTCTGCTACTACTGAACCAGTTGATACCTAGAGCCAGGAGGCAACATTGTAGCATGCAGAGTTCAGTGCTGGGTCAGACCATTGAGAACATTTTTCCTAGTATCTTATATAATGCCTTCTGGCCCAATGCAACACACCCAGCAGGTACAAAGTTTCCTGGCCACCCAAAGTTTATGTTATTATGTAGTAAGTACAAAGTGAATGGTCTTCTGCCCTTGTACTTATCACTTGGTGTCATTTTGTACTGTTTTTTCCATATATATATATATATATATATATATATATATATATATATATATATATATATATATATATATGGTTTCCTCTTAGTTGCACTAGGTGTTCTGGAACTCACTCTCTAGACCAGGCTGACCTTGATCTGCTGCTTCTACCTCCTGAGTGCTGAGATTACGAGCTTTGGGACTCGACAACAAGCAATGTAGAAATTTCTAATCACATTTATTTCTACTGTCATATAATAAGATTATAAAAATATAGACTAAATTGACAGAAGTGCTAAATGAGGCAGCACAAACCTCTGGAATTGAACAGTAAAAAAAGATTGCCTAACTTTCAAATAAACTAAAACATCAAGACTGTTGTTATTCATCTCTGAAAATGTTGTTTCTTATAGATTCTCCTGCTACTTTTTTTCTTATTTTTCTCCTTTTCCTTGCTATCTGATTTAGTTTAATGCTGGCTTTTTTGTTTAAGTTTCTATGTTAACAAATTTGAAACAAAAATGTGAGAAGCTTCATTGTTAAGTGGCAATTTTCTTTAATTCTAGATTTAAAACAGTCCATGAACCATCGTAAACTCTCTTGCATCTGGGTCTCATTGGGTCAACTCATAAATAACACATAAAGAATCTGAGAAAAAATATTTCTGTCATCAGGTATTGATTGTGGCTGTTTGTTTTGGTTTGTTTCATAATCTCAATGATTCTGGTGACTCAGAACAAGAATTGTCAGAATGTCTGATTTTAAAGGTTTTCTCTGAAGTACAGCATTTGGAAATAAATGCTTGTTATGCTCTCTCTGTCCTCAAAAACTGTGGGGATAGCTTTTACAGTTAATGTTCTATATACAGCATAGTTTCCCTTTACATAATGAGACTTTAATTATGTCCTGTGGTTTTGACTATTTTGTCAAATCCTACAAGATCAGTTCCCTATCTGTGTCTCAGGGGTATCCTGAAGCCTATAAGTATTCTCTGTTAACTATATATTTGGTATATTTTTGTGCCAATAATCTGTTTTCTCATTAAAATATCATGAATGATATTTAACTGCACAGATTTCAGCATGATACCTAGGGAGTTGTTTTTTAAAAGCACACCTACTTTTCAATACACAGGATGTCCGGTTTTTTTTTTTTAATCTTTCCTTATCATTTCTTCTCTAAGGTGCAATGTCAACTGTTTTATAAAAGACAACAATGAGAGAGCTTTGAATATGCATTTGGTATTCAGTCTGACCTTAGAAAAGACACTGCCATTTTAAAGAAGGCAGTAAGAGCTTTTTCATGAATGTAAAATGATTCAGAGAGCCCCACCTTATTAGACTAAGGCTGAAGAAATGTTCTACTTGGACTTTCATCAATACATGAAACAGTATAAATATATCTTTCAATCTATATTAATGTTATGATAATGAGCCATTGATATTATAGTCTATGTGAAAACAAACCCTCAATCTGCATCGTTTCAAGCTTAGGCCTTTGAGAAGTTTGAAAGTTTTTCTGGAATCCTGCTTGCAAGCCAACTACTGCGGATGGTCTTCAAATTCCTCTGCATTGCCTTCCCCGTGGTTGTCACGCTGACTTTGAAAACTATAGCAGAGACTTCCCTTTATGACTGAAGTTTTTAAGCATCGGTTTAACGTCCAGTCTCTTAGTCCTGAATAATTTGATTACTTATCCCAGCTCTTTATGCTTAGTTCCAAATTATTCGTATTTTATCATGCTAGGAATCATGGGGAACTTAAAAGTGAATTAGGAATCTTTTGTAACTCACTTATAACAGGCCGAGGAGTTTAAACTCCTCAAAAGAAAATCAAGCATTTTGAGGTCAAAATACGAAGCTAAAACAATGTGTGTTGACACAGTTACATCCAGAATTGAGAGAAGGGGAATAGACAGACGCTAAGACACTAGACAGAAATCTAAGGCCTGAGGGGATGGATGGCTCAGAAGGTAGGTGCTAAATTGCCACATCCAATGGTCCAATGGATCTGCACGGTGGAAAAGGAAAAAAAAGACTCTTGTCCTCTGACCACCACACACTTGTGGCATGCACATGTATGCCACATACACGAGTGAGTGATACATATGCAAACTGGAATAAAATTTACATATAATTATTTCGGTCCATGACCATCTTCCATTGGCATAGAAAATTATGTTTGTTTCTATCGCCAGCTAAAGGTTTAACTTCAGCTAATAGGGAGATACTGGGGCTGTCGTCATGGCTGGCACAGCAGCATGCTGTGAAGCATGATACTTAGTAGTAAGTACATTGCTGAGGTCATATGCAACTAACTCATTCAAGTGTTTCATTTTCTTCCTTGCTTAATCACCACAGAGGAGAATATTACCACACCACATACAATGGTCCTTGAATTGAATGTGTGGGGAGGTCACCTGATTTCCGCAATGTGTTTCTGCAAGGAACCTGCCCTGATTAGTTTTGGTCAGCTTGACACAAACTAGGGAGACCTGGAAAGTTGGACCCTCGAGTGAGGAATTGCCTTCATAAGGTTAGATCAGGGGCATGTATTGTCTTGATGACTGACTGATGGTATGAGGAGTGCCCAGCCCACTTTGTAGTTCTCTTCCGGGACAGGTGGGGCTTACCCACGTAAGAATGGTCTCTTGAGCTATCGGGTCACAGTCCAAGGAAGAGCATTTCTCCATGGTCACTGTTTCAGTCCTTGCACCCAGAATCCTGCTTCCTGCCCCATCCTGACATACCTCAGTGTTGGACAGTAACCTGGAATTATAAGATGAAATAAGCCCTTTCCTCCACAAATTGGTTTTAGTCAGTGCTCTATCACAACAAGGAGCTAAATTAATACAACGCTTCATTGTTGTAACACCAGGCAGATATGGATCCAGGCGCTTGCTCACTTCTGGATGATGTGTGACTGAAACCTGAGTTGCTCAAACTTGGGTCCTTTATCTGTTAGTGTTACGTGGTGTTTTTAATCAACTTGTATCATATTGCTTGACGGGGTCAAACAACTTAACGTACTGAAAACAACTTTAAAAGATCAGGTCGTAGCAAGTGTTAAGTGAAGAATTTCATTTATTCCAGTGACGCTGGCTTATTGCAAACCAGAAGCAACTCTGGTCCATCTGTTTATTTCAAATATTTTGTAGTATATAGAAGTCCATTCTTTTATTCTCCTAAACAGGTAAGGTTAGCCTTTATCTGAAACTTATATAATGAAATCCAACTGTCTGGGACGATTTCAATGATTTCTCTATTGTTTTCTACTTGGTGTTTCTGAAATTCATCCATGCTGCTGTGATTATGGTTTTGTTTGTTTGTTGTTTCTTTGTTTGTTTATTCTTTGGAGGGTTTTACTCTGGATCCCAGTCAGGCCTGGAACTCACTACATGGTCCAGGTTGGCTTCAGAAAACAATTCTCCTAGCAATGCTTCTGCTGTAGCTCCTCTAATGCCCTAATTGCAGCTGCACCACACCTGGCCTGGTTTAATGTTCAACTATTGCATCAGGCATCTGTCTGTCGACTTATCCTGTTGAGAGCAGGCATGGAGATGCCTCCTCATATTCCTGAAGTGTGCTGTTGCCTTTGTTGCCTTCGGTGCCTATGTTACTCTGAGAGATTTTATTCTCATACCCTGTGACAGGATTCAGACTCCTTGACTGGAAAATGTCTGCTTTGCTGGTCAACACGATTATTTAATAAGAAGCTTATGCACATCGCTTTTCTGACCAGCATTGCCTGTTCTGTCCACTCACTCTGAATCGTCTCCAATTTGGATTGCTAAAGAACCATACTCCAAATATATTGACTGTGTACACTTAGCAATAACTCTTTATTACTTGAATTTTTATTTATACCCTATTAAATACTTAATTGATTCTGGCAGCAGCACTGCATTCCTTACTACCTGCCCCAATGTTCTGGATTCCTAAGTGAAAGACACATACCCACTAGCTTTATATTTGTACATGCCTTGGACAGCTCAATGGTTGGGCCACTTACTAACCTCCAGATGGCTAATCCACCTCCCTCTGATATTCCCAAGTCATCACTCACTAAAATCTTATTCCCTCTTTGCTGCCCCAGACCCAGTCAGGCAGCCCTCTTGGGGCCACTCAGGCTCCTACATGACTAAGCTCTCTGTCCCTGCACCTCTTCAGGAATCTCTCCTCCACCTTCTCCCAGCGGGGCAGATCGCCTCCTTTCTCTCTTCCTCCATTCCTTGCCCAAGTATCCTAAAACTCTCACCTCTTTCTGCCCTGCAGAAACTGCCAGCAACTTTATTTACCAATCAAAACCAACTAGGGGGGTAGGGTCCCCCAGTGTCTTGCACCTGGATGTGTAGATTTTCGTGCAATTTTGGGGACCCAAATTAAGGCTATACAAGGAGCATTAGACCAAACGCACTACAATGCCCCACTAATTTCTTTCAAAAAGCTTCCATTATTTCTTAGACATCTGGATATCTACTTTAGTATGGCACAGACTTCATTAACTTTATTTTCTATTGAGATAATTTCCCTAAGGAAGAGTAATTAATATATACATCTGTATTTACATAGAGAGAGGAACAAGGGAAGGAGGTAGACAGTAAATCAGGTGGAAAGACCAGAGAAAGAAAAGAAGGAAAGGGAAGAAGATGGCGAGGAAGAGAAGGGAGGGAAAGGGAGAAAAAGCAGAGAGGAAGAAAGGGGAGGGGGAAGGAAAAAGAATGGAGAAAGGGGGGAGAATAGAAAGAAAAAATGACAAAGAAGAGGAGAAACAGAAAGGAATCGAACAATCAGTAAAACAAAGCAGGAGAAAGTGAGAAAAAGAAAAAAAATGAAAGATAGAAGGGACAGGAATTATATTGGGAATATATACTCTAAATTAATTTATTTTCAGGGAATTGATGGATTATCTCCATTTAGTTTTTATTTGTTTTTTTCAATTTTAATTATTTTATTTATTTACATGTCCTGTTGTTGCCACACTTCTCCGTTCCTCCCTCCCACAGTTCCTTTTCCCATTCTTCCTCCCCCATTCCTCTGAGAGGGTGCTTCCCCCGTGCCAGGCCTCCACTTTCTGGTTTCTCAAGATTAAGCACAGCTTCTCCCACTAAGGTCTGACCAGGCAGACCCCTTCCTTGTTAGTGCCAGGGCCCACAGCCTGGCCAATGTATGCTACTGGTTGGTACCTCAGTCCCTGGGAGCTTCCTGGGGTCTGGGTTAGTTGAGACCGTTGGTCTTCCTGTGGGGGTCGCTCTCCCCTTTAGCTTCTTCAGTCCTTCCCCTACTTCAACCACAGGGATCCCCGACTTCAGTCCAGTGGTTGAGTGTATGTGTCTGCATCTGTCTCAGTCCGCTGCTGGTAGAGCCTCTCGGGGGACAGCCATGCCAGGCTTCTGTCTGTAAGCATATCATAGTATCAGTAACAGTGTCAGGACCTGGTGCCCTCCCTTGAGATGGATCCCAAGTTGGTCCCTGCAGTTCTTTTAGACAGGAACAGTTCTAGGTCAGACATTTTGACTGGTTTAGTAACCCTATGCCACCGCTTGAGTCCCTATCTGTCTACTGGAGATGGGCTCTTTGAGTTCCCTCTCCCCAGTGTTGGGCATTTTTGACTAAGGCCATTCCCGCTGAGTCCTGATAGTCTCTTACCTTCCAGGTCTCTGGGACTTTCTAGAGGGCACCCCCACCCCATCCCACCCCACCCCGCCCCCGCTATGCTGCTTATTTCCATTAATCCTCTTGGCCCCCGTGGGCTTCTCTCCTATCCCCACCCCATATCTGATCCTGTTCGCCCTTCCCATCACCATTCCTTCTCCCGCCCAGTTTCCATCCTCCCTCTGCCTCTCATCATGATTTCCCTTCCTCTTCTAAGTGGAATCGAAGCATCCTCACTTGGCCTTTCTAAATGTTACACTTCTTACAGCCTGTGGTTTGTGTCCTAGGTATTCTGTACTTTTGGCTAATATCCACTTATCAGTGAGTACATACCATGCATATCCTTTTGGGTCCGGTTTACCTCATTCAGGGTATTTTCTGCTTCCATTCATTTGACTGCAAAATTCCTGATGTCATCATTTTAAACAGCTGAATAGTATTGCATTGTGTAAATGAACCACATTTTTGTAATCATTCTTCGGTTGAGGGACATCTGGGTTGGTTCTAGCTTCTGACTACTACAAATAAGGATGCTTTGAACATAGTAGAGCTTGTGTTTTTGTGGTATAATGAGGCATCTTTTGGACATATGCCCAAGAGTGGTTGGTATAGCTGGGTCTAGGTGGAATTATTCACAATTTTCTGAGGAACTGCCAGATTGATTTTCAGAGTGGTTGTACCAGCTTGTAATCCCACCAGTAATGGAGAAGTTTTCCTCTTTCTCCACATCCTCACCAGAATCTGCTATCACTTAAGTTTTTCATCTTATCCATTCTGACTGGTGTGAGGTGGAATCTCAGGGTTGATTTGATTTGCATTTCTCTGATGACTAAGGACTTTGAACATTTCTTTAAGTGCTTCTCAGCCATATGAGATTCTTCTGTTGTAAATTCTCTGTTTAGCTCTATAACCCATTTCTTTTAATTAGGTTATTTTGTCAAGACCAAAAAAAAAATCCATTTGGTTTTAAATTCAGGACCTTTTGTCTTAATAAATTTTAAGCTACCTCATTAGAACTGTAAGTAAATATCTGTGGATAAACTACATGTTTTCTTACATATTAAGATTGTTTTAATGAAAATAATTTGTTGTTAATGTTATTGCCTTTTGATAATCAGATAAGAATGTAAATTTTAGTAGATTCTCTTTGCATAAATAAACTTAACAAATCATTTCATTGTTTTCAATAATTTATCTCAAATATCAGCTACTTGATAATATCTGATTCTGATTATATGAATAATAAATTTGACTAAATTAAGTTTCGAATTTTGACAACCAGTTTTGTTGCCTTACGCAAATGGTGTCCTTTAGAATTTCAGTAAATTGTGTATTTAAAAAAAATAAAACTGGTTTACACTCTTAATAAGATTTTCAAAAGGTTAAGCAAATATGACAATCGTTCTGTTATAAAGGACACATTTATTTGGTTACACACTCTCTTCCATACCTAGTGTCTGCTTACAAATATATACACAAGAAATCAGTGTGAATTTTGCTTAGATAGATAGAAAAGTTATTAACAGAGTCTATTAAGTACAGTTGCTATAGGAATACATCTAAATGTCTGCCCAGTGTTTTTGTATTATTTGTTTAATTTATATTATTAGTAATTTTCTCCTTCAAAAGAGTAGTTCTCAGTCCTAAATGTTGAACAAATCTGTATTCTGAAGTTATTAGCTTAATAAAAGTGTAATATTATTTTGACATAGTCATACTCAATTTATTAATACATATTTATCTTTCCAAGAACAGTAATTTTTCTTTATTACTGACCTAGCTCAGCATGTCTTTTATTGTCAACCCTTCTCAGATCTGGCTAGGTAAAAATTCTTTTCTTCCTATCACAAAGAGAAAACGTACAAAAATTAAATTTAACAGAGACGATTGGTGAAGAACTGATCCTAACCCGGGGAAAACCACAGAAGCAGACAACGTTTGGAGAGTTTGAGTCTGTCATGCGGGCCTGTAACTCTTATGAACAGAAAACGGAAATGAGGCACGGAATCATGTGATTGATTATTGGTCCGTCCTGTCCTCATTTCAACATGCTTTCATCAGTTGACTTCACACAGTTGGATGAAGCTCAGTTAACATCATTCTCTGCGTATACAAGAGTATATTCCTGTGTTGGTTGTGGTTCTTGAGGACTCAAGCATGGAGGAATGTTTGGGGAAAGCTTATTTTAATGTCTACTTACCTGTGTTCAGTTCTCTCTTCTTTTCATTTGTTGTTCATATTCTGTTTGAATTTCAGAGGACTCCCTCAAAGTTTCTCTTGATGTCTCTCATTAAGGTATACTGGCCCATCACAAAGATGGGCAGAAGGTAATATCTGATCACTCTATTATCCAAGTCCTGTGGTGTGTGTCAAGGTAATTAAGGTAGGGTCTCCTTCCTTAATCAGGATTGTGAATACTTTTTTTTAACATCAAATTTCATCAAACCCGAGCCCTTCCTGTAGATTGATAATATATACAAAGGGAAGACAACTTCAGATTTCTGCTTATCCTGAAAAAAAATCACCAACTATACCTTAGTCTAATAACTTTTTACTATTCTCTGAACTCATTTAATTTTAAAAATATTTATCTATTATTGTAAATTACTTTATGAAAAAACCCAATGCTGAGTAGTACAAAAAATAATAATAGATTCTAAGAACTCCTGTGCCTGCTTTTACATGGGTCCTGGAAATTTAAAGTCAGTCTTTCACCCAGGGCTAACACCCTAGCACCTCTATAAAATAAACATTATATTCAGGGCCACAGTTTGGGTTTGTAGATTATATCAATCATCATACTAAATGTCCCTAAACTCGCAGACATTTTGCTCTGGGTTACTTTCTATTTTCAAGCAAAAATGCATGCAGAGGTGTAGGTGGGCAGACTGCCATCTCTGAGAAAATACCCAAGAGCAGAGGTTTTCAGAGTATAAAGAAGAGCTTTGCACGTATTGTTTTGATTTGAATTGATGTATTATTAGTAGTCACTAAACTTAAAAGATTCACTTATTCATAATGTCATTTATTAGCTAATATATATTGGATAATGTTCTTCGACTATTAGATATCGAGGTATTTTGTTGGAATAAGAGGATGAGTTTTCATTCAAATGATTTTATTTTTGAGACCCACAGTCCTTTATGTCAAGGACCAGACATAATTTTTCTGTTCTTCTATTAGCATGGGACTAGATATTTTGCATCAATACAAACAATGAGAAAATTTCGTTGTTCGTGAACTTAATTTTCCCTTTTATCCACTCATGCTCACAAATTGTCTTTTCCATGTCTCGTTGGCAGTTTTTTTTTTCCTTCACAAAAGCATTTAAGCTGATTTGTTGTTGCTCCTCGGCGAGGCCATGCCTTTTC
Source organism: Rattus norvegicus (assembly GCF_021556685.1). NCBI lineage: Eukaryota > Metazoa > Chordata > Mammalia > Rodentia > Muridae > Rattus > Rattus norvegicus. The sequence continues at coordinate 174,101,959 of NC_141537.1, forward strand.
TATTTGCTCCTTTCTCTTCCACTACAATTGATTTTTAACCACCGGGAGATAAACTGTGAGTTTTCAGCACTCTGCTCCTCCACCGGTTCCAATTTCTTCTTCTAAGTGTCTGAGTGAGCAAGAGATGATTCAGATCATGAGGGTGAAGAAAATGATTCACTCCCGCTTGAATTTTTAACTCGGTGTTTGGCCAGTTCTAGAGGGGACAGCATTTCTTCACACCTGATTAGCTATGTTTTCCTCAGACGGTTCTATCGTTAATCTACTGGAAAAAAAACTCAACTCGTTGCAAAGAACGAACGGTTGAGAAGCATACAAGATATTTTGAGTCATAGTTGAGATGCCAAACTAAAGGAAAAATGCAACTCAAGGTGATGTAACATATATTAATTTAAAGATTTTCTGAGAACCTACTATTTGCCACATACATTCTGCTTACAGAATGTGACAGAATGCAAGGAAAAAATATTGACCCAGTGCCAGAAAGTTTCCAGGCATTTTCCAACTTCTATAATCAATTAGAACTTTAGAAATTGTCATGGATTTACTCTTGCACAACTGTACGACTTTAGAAAACAAGTGTATACCGTTTGCTTCCAAATTGCTCACATTTAGAGTAACAGATTAAATGTGATGCCTTGTAGATTCTCTTGGTGAATTATTTGATAAACGTACAACTTGTTCTTTCCCACCAAGTGTCTCCTATAGACTCACAGTCACCTTTAGGTTAAAGTACGCCTTTGTCCCTCCAAAGGCTCACCCTACTCTCACACCCGGTCTCAACAAGAATGATTTATTACCAGTTAGGGTTGTTTTGTCTTTTAGGACATGTTTTGTTATTTGAATCATACAGAAAAGGACCTTTCCTAGGCGTGTTTCTCCCACATAGCATGATGCTCATGAGATTCATCCAAGTCAGTGTGTGAAACTAACTTAGTTTTATTTCTGAGAAACATACTATGCACCTGGATGCAGCCGTCTTTTCATTCATTCACCTATTAGAAGACACTGAGTAGTTTCAGTTGAGGGCAACTTTGATAGGAAATTGCTTTAGCAATGTAAATTCATATTATTTTTAAAATCGCTTGTCTCTTCTTTAGAGTAAGTCTGTAAAAATGAAATTTTTAGGTTCGTGTGGTATGCACGAACTAAACCTCCTGAAAGAGAATAAGTAATATCTCAGGGTAGCTCAGGGTAGCTATTACCTTATGTGTCCTACAGGAACAGGCACATGTTTAGCCACACACCATGCTATGTGTTCTATGCTCTCCTGCATTCAGTACTGCCAGCGTTTCTGCTTTGGGTTTTTTTGTTTGTTTGTTTGTTTGTTTTGGTGGGGTTGTTTTGTTTTGTTTTTGGTTAGTTGGTTTTTGTTTTGTTGGTGTTCTTTTCTTCAGAAAAGCTTATTTACTTCTCTGGTGCATGTCAGAACATATTTGTCCTGATGCTGCAGGAATCAGTTAAGCATCTTGTATCTCTTGGAGCTCAAGTTAGAGGTGTTTGTGGTTGTGAGAGCCCTAATGTAGATGAAAGGAAATGAATTCAGCTCCTTTGAAAGAGCAGCCACGTCTCCAGCCTCCACTTCTGGGACTTCAATTCTAGTCCCTTGATCTACTCGTCTGTCTCTGTACCAATACCATGTCGTATTATTTTTATCAATATTGATCTGTAGTGTAGCTTGAAGTCAGAGATGGTGATTCCCCCAAGAACTTCTTTTATTATTGAGAATGGTTTTTTCTATGCTGGGTTTTTGTTATTCCAGATGAAGTTAAGAATTGTTCTTTCTATCTCTGTGAAGAATTGAGTTGTAATGTTGATGGAGATTACACTGAATTTTTAGATTGCTTTTGGGAAGATGGCCACTTTTACTATGTTAATCATGCTGATCCATGAGCATGGGAGATCTTTAGATCTTCCAAGGTCTTGACTTGAAGTTCTTATCATTCAGATTTTTAATTTGCTTGGTTAGAGCCATACCAAGATATGTATATTATTTGTAACTATTGTGAAGGGTATCATTTCACTAATTTCTTTCTCAGCCCTTTTAACCTTTGAGTAGAGGAAGGCTGCTGATTTGATTGACATAATTTTATATCCGGCCACTTTTCTGAAGTAGTTTATCAACTGTAGGAGTTCTCTGGTGGAATTGTTGAGGTTGCTTATTTGGCAAGGTTGTTCCTATGAATTTGATTTTTATTATTTTCTCACAACAGCATTAATTATTCTAGCTCAAGTCTGTTTAGAATACATTGTAGATCAGATTTGAATCCTGAGTCCTGTTTCAACATTATCTATATTAATATTGCCTCCCAGTTGATTCATAATTCACCAAGTTGATAGTTTTCACTACCCATTTTAGAAAGTACTTTTCCATTTTGTGTTCTATTAAAATGTCTTTAAATTAAGATTAAGTAACAAAAAGAATTAGTATTTCCTCTAAAAATATACACAATAAAGTCTAGGAGATGACTCAACAGATAAAAATGAGGAATGGAACCATGTAGATTAATGTTTGTTGCCAAGCATACATGGTGAAATGTCTGCATTTACAATTGGAGTGGTGGAGATTGAAAATTACAGTACTTGAAGGTAAACTAGCCTTGCTGAACTAACAAGCTTCGGGTTCAGTGAGAGAGACCCTGTCTGAAGAAAAAGAAGAAGAAGAAAAGAAAATGATAGAGATCCCTGATTTTAAACTTTGCCTTCTGCACATGTACAAGTGCAAAGACAGAGAGAGAGAGAGACAGAGAGAGAGAGAGAGAGAGAGAGAATACAACACAGCACTTGATGACAGAAAATAAGAACGCCCAGTAAGTTCAAATAGTGTTCTCTATGTTTGCTCTAAAAGACAATATTATCCTAGATGCACATGAACTAGAATTCTCCTGTTGCATTAGTCTAATTCTCTATTCCTGGAAATGTAGGAACAGGTGTGATATTAGATTTTTCGATGAAAATGGGCATCTGTTCACTCCTCAGTATATCACCCACTTACACTACTCACTGCATTGTACTTTTATTTATCTATGGTTTTATGTGCTGCAACGTCAATGAAGAATAAGCTTTGTCAATGGGAAGGGAAGCTCTGGGTCCTGTGAAGGTATATAGATAGATAATAAGAAATAATTGAATATTTGATGCATCAGCATAAAAGAATGATAAGGCGGTGGGGCTGGAGTGGATTGGTGGGTGGGGGCACCCTCGTGGAGGCAGGGTAGATGGGTGGAATGGGGGGATTCTGAGGGAAAACTGGAAAGGGGGATAACATTTGAAATGTAAATAAACAAAATAACCAATTAAAAAGGACATTTCTGGCTTTAATTTTTCTATAACACCCTTGTCACATCAACATAGACTCTGAAACATGGTTCTCAAAGCTGTTTTCATAGTTTACTTGCTCTACCAAGCCATTACCTCTCAATGTTTCATAACTTACTTGGTCTAGTTTTCTAGTATTAAGGTCTTTTCCAGTACTAAGATTTCCTATGTGTTTTCCCCTGAATTGGTATAGTCTACATCTAATTTTTCTCTGTTAGTTCTTGTGCTCAGTGTTTCAAGACCTCAGCTAATTTCTCCTGTATCCCCCTGCCCAAGCCACTTGACTTTCTTTTATTTATCAAGCACAGCAGCTTCTTCATTGTGTGCAACATCTCCATTATCTCTTCCAACATTTCCATCCCACTAATGAATTTTCTCTTCAAGATTTTCTAAACACTATTCTCATAGAAATTTAAGTGTCAGAATTATTTTAGTATATAATTAAAGTCAAGTGAATACAAATTCAAAAGTGCAAAACAATGATGCCCACGAGAACAATGTGTGTGTGTGAGAGAGAGAGAGAGAGAGAGACAGAGACAGAGACAGAGACAGAGACAGACAGAAAGAAAGACAGAGAGAAGAGAGACAGAGACAGAGAGACAGAGACAGAGAGAGAGGGGGGGAGACAGAGAGACAGAGAGAAAGACACACACACACACACACACACACACACAGAGAGAGAGAGAGAGAGAGAGAGAGAGAGAGAGAGAGAGAGAGACTTGTAAACAAGGTTTTGGTCGTGTTTGTACTTGAAAAGATAAAATGAGATCAGGACATAGAGGGCAGCTTGAAGAAGTACATTGATATGTTTTATCTAAAAACAAATTAATATTTCTGTTATTAAGAAACAATTTACACTACAGTTTGATTTGTTTAGAGTTGAGTGTTGAGTGCCTAGATGTCTCAGATGTATTGAGTATGAAATTGTTGCCTGTTGTGTGTTCATTAATCCAATCAAGCCATGGGAGCTACATACATTTTAATCTAAGTTATCTTATACCTATGCCAATTAAATAATACTCGATGACTTCACTTGTAATATGTAAGACAATTGATTGAATTATAAACATTCTACTATTTATGACAGAGTTAAAACCAATTAAGAAATCAGAAAAGATACAATTATATAGACATAGAAGATCTATATGACTGGTTTATCAAGCATCATTCAACTTTGTCAGACTATAAGATATTTTGGAAATATTGTGTTACATATAAAGTAGAGATTAAATTGTAGAAATTTAAAGTAAATGATAAAATAAGTTTTAAAAACTATCTATCTTATAGATAATAATATTCCATTTTCACTAAACATTGAATATGGCTGCCTAACCATGTGATGTCCAGGCCCATACTCAGGGAGGTACAGAAGGAGATTATTTAATCCAAATTATGCCCTAAAATAGTGTATGTGAGAATAATCTTTGTGGAAACAGTCATCTAATTTTCCTTCAGCCATGGGAATGCAAATGAAGAAATATGGATTTGTTTCCAAATATTTATAAAAATTATAAAACAAAGAAAATTAATCTATTTGACTATATCAAACTCATTTTGAGAGTTTCAAATGACTCAAAAGTTTTGAAGTTAGACAGTTTGTTATACCCACCCAAGGACAGGTTGATACAGCCTTCCGTATTTTTGTAATGATAAAAAGTTCTCTCTAGGGGTTAAAAGTCTTATTTGCAAAAACCCATATAAATACAATTATGTCGAAACAGATATTTTCTTTTAATTATTCAATGTCTTTCTCAGTTCACGTATATATTTACTTCCTTTTTGTGATAGGTTTTTGTGTACGTATGTGCACCTACAAGGGTGTGTTACTTCAAAATTTTAAACATTGAGGTCTTCCCGTTCATCTCTTCAAATTAAACTATTTTCCTTATTGTTTTTTTTTCTTATGTTAAATGCTCTAATTTCAGGCTTAGTGATGTGTGTATGTGTGCACCACTATTTGGCAACACAAAATATGAATCACTGTTTAGGACAGAATAAAGAATAATGGAGAGCTTACTAAACAGATTAGAAAAGCAAATGCTAAGCGCGGGATGTTTTGTGTGGTACTGGTGCCCACTGGTTATGCTGGTGAGCGAGCAGTTAATTATTCGAAGTTAATGAGCCACGAAATGATTATCGGTCTGGGAAACATGAGCAGAAAAGGATTTCAAGTGAAAGAGTGGCTCTTGTTGTAAAGGGGGGTGAGGATAGAGGAGAGAACTCCACACTGAAGAGTTGCAAGATGGAAAAGGAGAAAAAATGTTCTTCAAGGTTAATGAGAAAGAAATTTCATTAAAAAAGCTACATATCACTTTTAAAATTGATGTACCCCTGGTATCTGTTCTACACTAAATGTAAGTGGAGGATAATTTGTATGGATGAGGTAATCTGTCTGGAATCCACAACATAATATTTGGCTTAGTTTCAACTTCTGAAATGCATGTGTCTTCTTCCTCGTCTCTCTAAATTCAGCTATTTTGATGCCCAATAAAATATAGAATATACTATGGAAAAATAATTTTTAATGTATATTATATTTTTATACTGAAGTACCTAAATATTGTCATAAGTCTATTCAGCTACTACCCATGGATATTAAGCAAATACTAGACAGTTATAAACAATTTGGTGACTGTCTCTTCGGTGCATGGGTTAAAATGAGGACATGTCTTTAAGAAATTTAAATAATGGAAATTTTTGTATAGTATTTATAGGAAGTGTATATAATAAAGAAAAAGTTAATGGTGATGAGAAATAGCAGAAAATACGGTTGGATTTTAGTTAATTATTATTGAAGATGATATGTTCACAAATTACATGAGTATCTTTATGAGATATTTAAGTGATAAGGACATTGGAGTGGAATGAACAACCATTAATAACTTGGACTCCAGTACGCATGAGGGCATGGCCACCATCACTTTAGTTCAAATATTTTATCACATTATCAATACTTCTTTTGGATTTTAGACTAGCTATTAACACAACTACATTTAGCATTAAGGACTTTGTAAATGAAGGGTCCACTTCCAAGAATGGTCACTAAGGGCTTTAAATAATTCAGATTTCCATAAAAACCAGTGGAAATGGTTGTACAATTTGCCTATATTAAAAATTTTCAGAATTCTCAAATTGACTCATTTGAAAGTTTTACTCATTTGAAACAAACGAAAACCCTGAACTTTAATAAGAACCATAGAACCATAAGTTTGATCAGATTTTCTCCATGAGAACAACAAATATCAGCAACCTCACAAACATACTAGGTTCCCATTGTATAAAATCTCTCTCTCTCTCTCTCTCTCTCTCTCTCTCTCTCTCTCTCTCTCTCTCTCTCTCTCTCTGTCTGTCTCTCTCGTGTGTGTGTGTGTGTGTGTGTGTGTGTGTGTGTGTGTGTGTGTGTGTGTACAATCCCTTAATGTTCCTTATGGTGAGATTTTAGACCTCTGGTCCAGTAAAATGGCTCACTGGAAAACTGCCTTCACATGATGCATCTATATTTGACCTGATATGGAGTCCAGATATGGGTAAACCTCAACAGACACATGTGATCATTAACATCAGAGTGGACTGCTAGTGGTCTATAAATGGCTACTATATAAGCCATTTTCCTCTTGTTTTCTATATTTTACAGAACGATCCCTCTGTAATCAGAAGCTATACAACTTATTTTCATTAGTAAACAGTTGTGCGATTCGATTTTTTAATTTGAAAAGTGTAAGATACGTATGTACCATAGTAACAGATTTAGTGTACGTTTAAGTAATATGTGCATCATGTGACATTACTAATCTTGTTCTATGAACACGCTGCACCCGTGTTTGCAGTCATTTTCCCATTGCATCCCTTACATTTAGTATTTATGTGCATTGAGCATTTGCAAATGTCCGTGTGGTTATGCACACAAGTGACTGGAGAGGACGCCCAGCAGATAGATGCACAGTTGTGAGACACGCATCATTGGTACTGATAACTGAAAGCAGGTCGTCTGCAAGAGCAGTAAGTGCTCTCAGTCACCGAGACATCGCTCCGGACCTCTAATAACAATGTTCAAATAATAGAATACATCTTTGATTGAAGTCTTTACAATTCAGTTCACTGCTTAAGCTCATTCCCCATATATGACTGAAAGTGTGTATTTTTAACAGATGTGTCTGCACTGACTTCTCCTCCCTGAACCACTTACCCTAACAATTTTCTCCCATCTGCTTCAGGGGATCACTTTCCTGAGATTCTATATAAGCAGTGTCTTTATATACATGAGTTATTTCTCTTAACACCATTCTAACCCCGATTAATTCCTATTGTTGCAAATAGGAAGATCCCATTTTTATTGGTCAAACAGAATGCCATTGTGGATATATACAAATTATTGCTTATATCATCATTAGTTTTTGATTAATCATACATAGGGTGATTTCTTATTTTTGGCTCTTGTAAATAATGTTAAAATCCACATAGATCTGTAGAAACCTTTTTAACATTCTCATTGACCTTTGACCGACATCGTGTCTGTATGCACTTCCTAATATTTCTGCACCCCTTATCCCTTCAGCCACTATCCTTCATTGAAAACTCTCCTTCTGCTTTCAAATATATGTATTCTAATATATATTCATATAGTATATATTTAAGTGTACCTAATATATATTATAAACAATATTTTTGTAGCTCTATGGAGTACAAGGTCTAGCAGAAGCAGGGAATGTTTTCTATGTATTTAAAATGTTTGAAGGAATGATTGTACTGTCTTCCAGAGTCACTGTACCAATCTGTGTTCATGGCAAGGTGTAGAAGAGCTTCCTTCCCAACCTCATAGGAAGAACAACAATATCAACCAACCAGATGCCCCAGAGTTCCCAAGGACTAACCCACCAACTAAAGAATACACATGGAGGGACCCATGACTCCCATTGCATATGTAGCAGAGGATGGCTTATCTGGCGTCAATGGGAGGCCCTTGGTCCTCTGAATGCTTGATACCCCACCATAGGGGGATGCTAGGGCAGTGAGGCAAACGTGGGCAGGTGGGTGGGGGAGCACCCTCATAGAAGCATGGGGAAGAAGAATGGAATGGGGATCACATTTGAACTCTAAAAAAGAAACAATTAAAAAAATAGTTCCTGTAAAAAGTATGATAAAGGTTATATACCATTGTGCTTTTTAGTCCGTGTTTCTCTGACAATTACCATTTTCCATACTTTCTTTGGACATCTGTACATCTTTTTCTGACAAATGTCATGGCACATCCTCTCTTTGTATCAGCCATTTCGTCTTGTTCATGTCTGTGGTTTTGCCCCTTTCTCCATTGGTTTCTTCCACATTTGAAGCATTACAATATTGCCCCCTGCTCTATAGGACAAGCTTCTACTTTAAGGATTTTTTTTTTTGGTTTTCAGAAGGCTTTATATTAATAAAGTCTACTTGTCTCTCTTTGCTTTATCACTTCTACTGTGTGATCAGTCCATGAAGAGTGATTTCCTGAGGAGGACTTGAAGGTCTTTTGTGTAAGTTTCATATTATATATCTTATATGTTATATCTTAGAGTTCATTGGATTAATTTTATTTTATTTTACTTATTATATGAGAGAATGGCAGGATTTTATTATTTGCATGTGCAAATCTAGTTTTCTAGATAATGCATATTGATCATTTTCCTCTTGTGTATCTTTGGTAATAAACCACTACTTTGAATCTAAATTTAGTAGAAACTACTTAAAAAAACTAATGACAACAGTAGATTATAATTCTGTTCCTTTAATGATTCATAATCAGTTAATTTTGCATGGAAAATCCACGTATCACCATAAAGAAAGGCAGACATTCTCTGAATAGCCATGTCCCCAAAAATACACATTTCAGAAATGGTAATTTAGTTCCAAATAACTGTAGACCACCTTGAAAAGTCTATGTTATTGGGAATAAGTGAATTTATAATGAAACAAAAGGGAATTAAATGATAGGATACAAAACCCGAGCAAGGAAGGGTACATTAAGATGTCTTCTCAGTTCCTGGATTATCTTAGTTCTCAAAGGAGGCAATGAGGTTAAGAAGAGCAGACAGGAGAATGGACAGAAATACCTAAGTGCTCTTGTTCCTGCATTGCAGAGATCACTTCTAGTGAGTCGAGAAAAAGAATTGGTTCCACAAAACTAGTTTGTGAAAAAAGTTTCCCATGATTCCCATGTTCTGATCATTAAGATTTCCTTTTATTAAGTGTGTGTTTGTGTGTGTGTGTGTGTGTGTGTGTGTGTGTGTGTGTGTGCAGGTAAACAGATATATTCATATATGAGAATAGAGTTATGAGAGGCTGAAAGAGGGCAATGGATCTTGCCAAACTGACTTACCTGTGGTTGTAAGCCACCATGTGTGGGTGCTGGGAACTGAACCTGGGTCCTCAGGAGAGCAGCACGTGCTCACGATGTGCCATTTCTTCATCCACTTCATTCGTATTTTCACAAACGTAGCCAAACCTTCTCTGTTTTCAAATAAAACAATCAGCAAGTTTAATATGAAAACTTGTTTCATGGGGTTATCAAACTATCTTCATCCACATTCCGCCATGGAAAAGTTTCTTTCCTAAGTAAAATCCCCTAATCCTCTCACCCAGAGATAAACAGTCCACCTTTTGCTTTCCTGTAGAACAGACCTTATAGTAGGTTTTAATTAGAGAGAGTTTAAGGTACTTGCTAGGACAAGTGGGTGCTCAGTGGGAATATGTCTGTCTAGGAAATGCAAGGCCAAGTTTTGGATAGCCGATAATGCAAATAAAATGAATAATGTATGTGTTCATCCCACCTTGATTTTCTGTTGGCATAATTTATTTTCCCTGTCCTCATCTGCACTATACCCTTAGTAAACGATGTTTCACGTTTTTATGTACATAAACCTTGGAATGAGGGTTTATATGTCTCCTTTCTCTTTTTGGGAGCTGTGTTGTGAAGGGCATTTGTTTTTTTATGGACAATGAAACTTGGCATTGATAGCGTCCCATCAACAGGTCAGATTTCTCCAAGAAGATTAATTAAAGTAAAAATGAAATGGCTGCAGTAATTGGATGAAAGTTCATTTTTAAAGTCAACTACTGTAAGAAATATATATTCCCCCCAAAGTGTCTTTTTTCCAATGAATCACGGATGAAACTTTTAAATTTTCTCATACGTTTTCTTCACTAACGACTTCTTGTGAAGATATGATGACAGTGTTAGGGAAATATGGCAAAACTGAAGCAGTTCCTCTCTATTATAAAATCGCACCACACACTCATTAACGTAAGAACCTAAACAATGAAACCAGGCCCGTCTTGCGCATGATCATAATGGAACGCTCACTGAATTTATTTTAGACTCAGCGGAAGTTAAGTGAGATTTTTTTTGCCCTTCTAGACATCTATTAAAAAGGACAGATGACAAACGAGGCAGGACTCAGACATAAAGGTAGCCACTCCAGGAAGGGGCATGAATCATTGCACACGCAACAGTGCATCCTATCAAGCTTGTTCTTGGCGTCACATTCTTTACACTCAACGGTCAATCCATGAACAAACTAGGGCCTGAGCTATGGGCTCCCCGACCCATTCATCATGGCAGAGCTCTCGCTCTCCCATTGCAAGAAAATTACAGAAAATAAAACTGCAATAAAACCAAAAAGCTGAAAACAGAGATGACGCCCATGACAACATTAAAAAAGGGCACTGAAGGAATGCAGTCATCTGTTCCACTTACAATTAGAGCAGCCTAAGATGGATGTCTGACTTCTCCTGGTGCAGAGCTTGACGGATCCTAGAAGCAGCACCCAATGAGAGTGCCCCACATGCACATGGTCAAGCACAATGAAATGAGCTATGGCATTAATTTTAACCCTTGTGCACCAGGATATACATATATACATATATATGCGTGCAAACTCATCTCCATACATTTTCTTGTTGACTCAGCCTTAAAGACAGAGAAGGTATGTAAGTATATAGTCTGAACCATTGTTGAAATGATCCCATGATTTTGTCCTGGGCTAATACATTGTGGTTCTACTAAAGTAAACATTCCTGTCTGTCTCCACTCATTTATCTGTGAGATTTTGTTAGGCAGGTTTATCCTGAAGTAGCTACTGGATCTCAGAACTTCAGAGATTATGTTCATGTGTATGTGTTGAAACAAGAATAAAATTAATAGAAGAAAGGAGGGTAAAGAAGGAGGTCTGTCATGAAAGTTAAGTTATAATCATATGGTGTCAGAGGCATAGCATGGGGATTAAATGTGTTTATGTTATGCAATCCCCTGGGGGAAAGAAGGTGAAACTGGGATGAAATGGTCCCAGATGATAGGAAGCTATCAATAAACATTTATATTTTACCCTGTACATTTTCAACTTAAAATGTCACAGAGCATATTACATTTGAGGAGGCAAAATTTTGAGATACTATTAACCCATCCAAGTATAAGGCTTCACTATTTCTTTTCATTTTGTTGGACATTTGTCCAATTTTGCCAGCTCATGTTGCTTCTAAGAGCCAGCTTGTAGACCAACAGGTCAACCCACGTTTTAGGACACTATATATGGGCATCACAATTCTGACTCTGTGCTAAATGCAGATGAGAGAGGGCACTGCTCTGATCTTACCAACTGTTGACTTTTGAAAACCTAACTTGCACATGTGTAATACTGGCCTAACTCTTAACTTGGGGTTTTAAGGTAGATTCCTTTCCTTCAGAAACACCGAGAAGATTTGACAAATAACTCTAGTTAATGACAGCCTTGGGACTGGGAAAGTTTGCTGGTTTGAACATGCCCATAATAAGTATTGAAGAAAGTAAAAATCCAAGAACAATATACCTCATTCCTATGAGCATGAATATATTTTCATGACACATGTAACTGGGAAATACACTTCACATAGACTTTGTACCCAGAACAGACAAAATTTACACGTAGGTAAGATAAGATAAAGAGACATATTTTTGATAAAAATAAATTTAACAATCTTCCTAGAATATACTTTTGTTTTAAGTATGCAAAAATACTATATTTGAAAAGTAAAACCCAGGAATCACCTATAATAGAAAGAATACAAAAGAAAGGTGGGATTGCCTCCTAATCCAACACCCATGGTAGAAATTGAAGCAGAGCCCTTCCCAAGATCAGATAAGACATGTCTCACCAAACAATGATATAAGTTGCTCACATGACCCAGTTAAGACCCAGGCTAGCCACGAGGCCCTCAAGAACTACCCCTGGGTACAAATAAGCAACACTTTTCAATCATGGGAAGTGGTGAGACAAGAAACGTTTCCTAAGATATAAACAAACAAATACGGTGTCAAGAGGGAATACTGTCGCTTGCTGGTTGAAACCAAGATGCCGTCCACACTCGTACCTATCAGCCAGAGGTAGAGCTTTGTTGGAGATGTGCCATAAACAAGGGTGACAACCAATGGCGCACAATGAAGGGAACCAGAGCCTGCAGAAATCCAAAGAGATTTTTTTTACCCACCATGATCTCCCAAAACATTCTGCTAACAAAAAGTATGACTTTCAAGGTAGAGAAGAAATGTGTGCAAGGCTCCGCTCTGCTTTTGCAAAATAGTCAAAAAAAAAAAAAACCGAAAAACTCCAAAACAACAACAAATCAAAGACAGAGAGTAAACAACAACCGTAACAAACCGGCAGGGATCTGAACACCCGAGTCAACAGATTGATGGCTGATACCTCATTTATTTAGTTTTGCCTACAACTCTCTTTTTCCTCCTTCCACTTGCAAAAACGGTTGAAGTTCCCTTGTCTTCCCCTTAGTTCATGGATCTTATCCAAGGCTTTCTACAAAGTAGGCTGCTAGCTATTTCCCCACAATTTCTGTCCTGTTTGTCTACTCCAGAAGGGGTGGCACGGGGGCGGGGGGGAACCTGTACACAAATGAACATGATAGTTCTTAGTAATTGTCAAACCTGGAAACACCTCAGGTGTCCTTCGGCATGGTGCACATGCGCACTGCGGGACACTCATTCAGGGGGAACCACCGAGCAGCAAGGAACAGACGGCAGAAGAAGCAACCCTCTGGAAAGACTTGAAAGTAGTAGCTTGAGTCCCGGCTTCTGAACTCAACATGTTATCTACCGAAGGTTGTATTGTTATAACCTTTTTTTTTCTAGACAAGGACTTCCGTCGTCCAGGCTGACCTCCAACGCACAGCAGAAAATGACCTGAAGTGTTTGCGTGCCTTCGCCTCACCAGGATTCAGGTGACAGGCGTGCACTACAGCATTCAGACTTGTGATAGGTGCTGGTGACAAGCCCAGGGATGTCTCCTAAGCATGCATGCGACCAACTAACTTGTGTTATCAGCCTACTCCTCCCCTCCTTCTCACACATACACACCACAGAAACACACATACAGATATATTAATTAAAAGTTTTAAAGAAAGAAAGAATGGATTCAGGGCTATCATGTTCATACCTCTTTTTTGTGTGTCCTTTTAGTATTATAGTTTAAAGCTTGAATGAGAAGAATAAAGGAATTATTCTAGCTTTGGGATATTCAATTCATTCTCCTTTAAATACTTCACATTTTATCTTCATTCAACAGCACATTAACTCTCCAATAGTTCAATGAATGGCCCAATGACCTTACCAATTTTATGTGGATTGGAGGGTTTTATATCTAGCCAGACCACACCGATCAAACTCCAGGGATAGAACACACTTGTCAACTTTCTTATTTTTTTCATCATGGTGTTTGCAAGAGTCTGAGAAAAAAGAATGTTTCCAAACAAACAAAACAAACAAAAGACAATTCTTAATGTCTGTATTCTACTTAGATCACACAGGATGAGGGACAGATATACACACAGTATTACTTGTATCTTTTATTTATTACACTGGTTAACTTCATATATTGAAGTCTGAGAGAGATCTTCCAGTTCTGCGTGAACTCAGACTCATTATGTTCACCAGGAAGACCTTTAAGCGCTAGTCCTCTGGTCTTCTTCACCCCTGGAGTTCTGGAAACTGAACCAATGGTCTGATGCATGCCAGAAGAGCACTAGATTTATTACTTTCCCAGACCAAAATGTTCCTTGTACAAAGACTCACTAGCATGTTGGGTTTTTCATGAGTTTCTTGGCCCCTTGTCTCCATAACACATAGGCTCTTCCATGTAGAAAATTCTTCTTTAAATGGTAAGTCTTCACTGTGTTGTGGCAACTTATTTTTTCTACCAGTTCAATGCAGTATTTCCTTTGAGTTCAATAGAAATCAAAGCAAGTGGGTTAACCATCTTTAAGCACCGTCTCTGTCACAGCACAATCATATTTTAAAACTCGGGAATTAATTCATTCTCAACTCGCCACTTACTTTGTGTAAAATAATAAGTCTTTATGCTCTGATAATTTCTATGCACTTCTCTTTCGTGTCAGCCTGGTTTGTACTACGCAGCAGTTTTCCATGTCCTGATAACTTCTCTCAATCTATACAAATCTGAAGAGTGGCTTGTCACTACGATATGTACGAGCAGTAGCCACAAACCTTGCACTCTGGGGGAAAGAGCTTTTACTATTGTTGCCAAGCTCTAAGTAAAAGAATGTGACAGACACAGAAAGATGGAGATGATCGTGTCATAGCAATGGCGGGATTCGAGTGATGAACCTGAAGAGGAAGGATGTAGAAAACCTTTTCACTGCAGATATGACACATGACTTTGGGCATCAGGACCAGCTAATTATGCTAACATTTTGACTAGGTATTTTCGTCTTCCCAATCTTTGAGAAAATAAACTTCAGTTGTTCTTATACAAAGTCGTAGAGTTTATTTTAACAAGTCAGGGACCTACACATTATGGAACCTAACAAGATATATGCATTTCTAAATACATGTAACTGTTTCCCATTATGGCTCCTCGTGGTATCTCAATTGAGCATTTTCAAAATGAGTTTAACAAGATTCAGCAAGATATTGGATAATTTGAAAAATCATACCTTACTACCTGGAGTTGGCATAAATACATTGTTTAAAATACATGCAGACTGCTAATAAACAAGCAAATGTATTCCAGGGTGTTGATTAAAGTCTCGAGCACTAGGTGGCCTTCAAAGGGATTTCTCATACATATTCTTTATCTTGCCTATTGCCACTTTAGATCAAAGCCAAACCTTCACAGGTGAAAGTGTTTCACTCATAATATCTAACTAGATTAGTTTTCACAATGGAAACGCAGTCACATACCCAGCCTCAGATAGTCACTGAAGGAAAACAGTCATTGGAATTTTAATATTATAGATTTATCTCATTGTCTTTCACAGTGTGTGTGAAGGTATAGAAAGTCATGTTCTCCTTTGTCCAATGATCCATCAACATTGTTCATCCTTACTACAGGATCTGACTTATCAGTGGATTACATCAATCCACCGAGGTCTGTGTTTTCCCCAAAGATGGCTATTCTCAAAGATGTTGTTCTACAGTAACTGTTGACAAAAAGTTGGAAAACATATATTTAATTGGTTGTGTGGTTTGAAAACTAGAACTTTAGTGTCACAGTCTTACAATGATATCATCTAGATTGAAGAATTGATCAATTCATGTATTCTTTAATTCATTATTTTTGCAACTTTAGGGATATGGCATAAAGTATTCATGAGTCCCATGCATTCACTGTCCCCATACATCCTTCTTGTATGAAAGCAAGCCCGTTTGGATTCCTGAGTGAGAACGGAGAGGAGGGCTATCTGGAGCAAGGGCAATTGTGGGGTATCTATTAGGTTGGTGCATCCACCTTCAGGATTAAGGTTCTCTGAAATATAATTCCTTTCTTTTTAGCTCAAGTTGGACCTATCTTCTGTATGGAGAGTGTATGCCTGCACACATTAATAGAGTACATCTGGAGGTCCTTTTATTCATCTTGTTGAATATGCATTGCCCAAAGTCAGCCACCATATAGAATAAAATATAATAGACTTGATCTATAGCCCTTCAGAGTCAAGGTATCCCAGAACACTTTACAGAGCAATGACTTAGATAATGTAGTGCTGCGATTGTGTTGGCAAACTTGACTGTCATTACCAACCCAGCCATAGATCACACTCCAACCTTGAACATTATAACCTGTTTGAGTGACAGAAGCAAAGTTAGCTAAAATGTAAGACTTATATATCCTGATTCATTTTCAGAATGGCTCCCTCTGCCAAAGCTTTTTCGTGTTTATTTTTCTTTTCTTTTTGTGTTTTGTTTTCTGTTTTCAATGACTGATGTTTTACCTAGAAGACCTCTCATCTTATTGGGACTTTATAATTAATAGAGCACAGGCATTTGATTAAACTATTTTATTATATCCATGTATAAAACAAGAAAATGTGATGACTGGAGATTAGAAGCTAGCTCAAAATTAATGATTTGATTTTTTTTTGTACCCACTGCTGACTCTGCTATGGTCTTGATAGGGACAGATTGGCATGGTTTCTACCCTGACAGTACTGTGATAGGAACCCATGACTACTGATGGCTGCTGTGGGTGCAAGGCTTGTTTCTGTAGTAATACACATATCCTCTGGAATCAGTGCTAGCAGTGGAGGCTTCTTTCCATTCAGGCAATGTGCTCCCTATTTATCTAAATGACTCCTTGATAATTAGAAACAGCAAGAGTCCAGGGTGTGTCCTGCCAGGCCTCATGTCTCTCAATAATTAGGTGCATCTTCTTTCATTGAGGCCAGACCAGGCAGTCCTCTGCTGTATATGTATCAGGGGCCGTGGGCCAGCTAGTGTCGGCTGCTTGGCTGGTGGTTAAGTGTCTGAGAGATCTCGGGGGTTCAGGTTTGTTGAGAGTGCTGGTCTTCCTGTGGGGTTGCTCTCCTCCTCAGCTGCTTCCAGCCTTTCCCCCGTTCAGCCCTCTTATTACTATACTTTACAGTCCGGTTGATAAATGGGGGGATTTTACATTTGGGAAAGACATGTCTTAGTTTAAAACCTGCTTCATTGGTTTCTAAGGATGTGACAAGATAGTCCCAATGTTGTCACAGTGGCACTTATAACTTGGGGGTTACCAACAGTTGTCAAATTGAGTCTGCAGCCCACTTTGTTCATGGATACTTTACACTTGATACCATAATTCTTACCATTCATCTGTGTCTGGAGAGGAGAAGCTGCTACTGTCCTTTTACTTCTAAGGGTATTATAAATACGTATCCGCATACTCACAAGTAAGTGTTGCTCGATTGCTCATTGAAGAAGCTTCTATTTCCAGCAGATGGAGACCACTGTGGGGGTACACAGCTTGTCAGAATGCAGAAAATAAGTGACAGTTAAGTGCCCAGCCTAAATTGAAAAATATACAACAAAACATACACCTAATATTCAAGGAAAATCATGAAAGAGGGGTTAGAAATGTACAAGTGTGTGTGTGTGTGTGTGTGTGTGTGTGTGTGTGTGTGTGTGTGTGTGTGTATCGGGGGGACCAGGACAACATATAGTAGGTGGTATCTTCTAGAAATGTCAGAGATTCAGCACTCCTAAGATTTCAACAATACCTGCACAAGCCTGGCAAAATGGCCAACCACATCAGTCAGTAAGATGAGCTTTCTGGGTAAGGGGATTTTACAAAGGTCTACCCCTAGGTGAAGAATGTAACTCAGTCAATGGTCACTGGTGGAGGAAGAATGAATTTTCTGCGGAAGTGAGTTCCTTGCTATGTTATCCAGCCCCAAGTGGTCAGCTTTAAACTCAGATACATCTGAGAAGCACTAAGTCATAATCAGTAGGTTTTAACTATATAGTAATTATAATATTCATCACAATAATACTAATTATAGTTGAAGAGGTCAAAATCCCGAGAAGGAGTTGGGAAACAAGGAAGACAAGGAGGGAGAAAAAGGAATGTTGAAAATAAGATAATATAAATATAAATATACACACAGGAAACACATAGGAAATTCTCAAAAAAGTCTTAAATGGAATGTTAAATACTATTTTCGCACTTATTTCTAATCTATACTATTGAAACTGAAAGTAAAACACACTAAATTACTGTGTCACAAATAGCAACAAGGTAGATTCTAGCAATGCTAAACATATATTTTTCAGTCCTATAGACGCATCTATCCCAAGGGAGCATGTGAATATATATTAGGCCCATCTGCAGATCCCATAGAAATGTTGTTTACCAAGGACCAGTCTTGGTTTGAAGCGGGGTTCCTGAGTTTGGAACCAGTGATGAGAAACACTTCCAGCTATTTTATATTATTTGTGACTATTGTGAAGAGTGTTGTTTCCCTAATTTCTTTCTCAGCCTGTTAATCCTTTGAGTAGAGGAAGGCTACTGATTTGTTTGAGTTAATTTTATATCTAGCTACTTTGCTGAAGTTGTTTATCAGGTTTAGGAGTTCTCTGGTGTAATTTTGGGGGCCACTTAAGTACACTATCATATCATCTGCAAATAGTGATCTTTTGACTTCTTCCTTTCCGATTTGTATACCTTTGATAGTCACAAATAATATAAAATACCTCAGTGTGACTCTAATCAAGCAAGTAAAAGATCTGTATGACAAGAACTTCAAGTGTCTGAAGAAAGAAATTGAAGAAGATCTCAGAAGATGGAAAGATCTCCCATGCTTATGGATTGGCAGGATTAATATAGTGAAAATTGGCCAACTTGCCAAAAGGAATCTACAGATTCAATGCAATACCCATCAAAATGTCAACTCAATTCTTCATACAATTAGAAATTCTCAAATTCATTTGGACTAACCAACAGCCCAGGATAGTCAAAAATATTTCCAACAATAAAAGAACTTCTAGGGGAATCACCATCCCTAACCTCAAGCTATACTTTTGAGCAATAGTGATAAAAACTGCATGACATTGGTACAAAGACAGGCAGGTAGATCAATGGTTTAGAATTAAAGACCCAGAAATGAATCCACACACTTATAGTCACTTGATCTTTGACAAAGAAGGTTCAACCATCCATGCTTGAAGACAGCATTTTCAAAAAATAGTGCTGGTTTAACTGGTGGTTTGCACATAGAAGAGTGCAAATCGATCCATTCTTTTCTCCTTATACAAAGCTCAAGTCCAAATAGATCAAGGACCTCCATATCAAACCAGATACACTTAAACTAATAGAAGAGAAATTGGGGAAGAGCTTCAAACACATGGGCACAGGGGAAATTTTCCTGAACAGAACACCAGGCAGGATGTGGGGTGATGTGGGGAATGTTCTCTTGGAGATGTAGAGGGGAGAATGGGATGAGGAACTCTTGGAGGGCAGAACAGGAGGAGTACAATGAATGAACTGTAAAAATATTAAAGATAACAGACAAATAAATATAAAAATATGTGCTGATTGTGACAATTTTAGACTTATAGCTGGAAAATATTTGATAGCAATGCTAATATACTTAGGTAGGGATAATAGGATATACAGGATACAATAGTAATGAAGGTGACGACATAGTTACAAATAGTGGTCTTTTTAATCTTTAAAAATAATTTCAGATGCTTCCAGGGTTTCAATATCTATGCAATAACAAATTGTAGAAGAAAGAAACTTCTTCAAGTCAGGTAAATCAATGTCCAATTGCAACATAATATCTAATATGGCATTTATAATTCTACCCATACATTAGCGAGTACTTAAAATCTTAAATGTGTATTCGTTTCATAATTTTAAGTTATATAGAATAGGTTATGTGCTAGTGTTCACAGGTTACCTGCAGGTACTAGTCTTAAGAATCTTATATTATTAGCCTATTTTCAAAGAAATTTCATAATATCGGAATTAATCAGCTTCATGAAAGAACAAAGAAGAAAATACACAGAGAACAAGGGAGTAAAATGTTAAATCCAAAGTCGAAGATCAGAGAAAAACAACTAGTATTATAAAGATGTACAATTTACATTGAGACATGCATGGTACCACCATCCATCGAAAAGTTACCTACTGATGCTACTCTGCATATTAAGGGCATTGTGTAGGCACTTGCAGAAGAAGTCAAGATTTCTCTATTCTTTTTCTTCCTAGATAGCCCATCTAACTTGGAATCCCCTCAAACCTAGTTGTGAAGGGAGTGACTCTCCCCCCTACCCCCACCCACAGCTTACCCCAGTCCTTTCAATCCCAGTAAGGAATATGGGTCCCCATTCTCCCACTCAGATGGTTCCGAAGGTCTGCCCCATATGAACTTGTCACCTTTCAGTAGTCTCTTCAGAGACAAGAAAAAGTAGGAATGCAAAAATTATAATTAGGTTGCAGCCCCTTTACCTGAGAACTGAAATCCTCATCTCTGGTCCTCAGGGCCTGGTTTACATCTCTTAACTTACTTTGGCCAGCCATTTTTTTATGAAGTAGCTTATTTCTCTCTCATTTCCCTTCTTCTCACTCACCAGCCAAGGTCCATTTATGTAAGTGCTTAGGATCCTTAGAATATTGCCTGCATGCTAGCACTAGAACATTCGATCTAAGAATAATTCCTCTAACTGTCGAACATTTGTGATTTCAAGAGAATGTTTACTCCGCCAAATTCTTGGTTTTTGAAAATCTTACAAGAAATTATACTTTGCATTAGATATAACCCCACTAATCTTTAACAATGCCACCACCACATCTACAGTGATGAATCTCTGGTTTCTTCACTATGTATCTCAGAAGCACAGTATCTAACATACAAACTTTATAATCACCTACTAAGGCACGCCCATAAGAAGTATGCCTTTTCCTATTTCTACACAAGGAGTCTCTTGAGCGCTGAAATCCTTCCTCACCTTTAGCTGAAGTGGAAGTTTCTGTTTGTGCCCTGTGATGCAGACTCACTCAATTTTTGCAGAAACAGCACAACGTGATGTTTTGCTGAGGCAAGACTAGTGAGAGACACATGATGTTACACTACTCCAGAGTGTAAGTAGGACTCAGTGGACAGTGACGCAGTGCAACTCTTAGCTGGTCATGAGGCTTCGCTGATCTTGAAAGGCACAGCAGAGAACTTTCAGCCTTTCAGCTGGTTCTGGTAGCTCCCGCAGACTAGTGCTGATTCTGTGGCGGCCTGGCAGTTTCTCCTGGATCGTGTGGCCATTGCTGATTTATGCTTGATTTATTACCACTAAACTGGACTGCTGGTATTCTGACAATGAAGATTGGAATCGCCCCAAGGGACTACTTCTAAATAGGTCCACATCCCTTGTCTGATTTACTGCCTTTTCTCACCTACCTTTGGATGTTGGGCTAGAAAGGGGGTCAAAGCATTTGAGCACCCTTATTAAAGAAGGTTTTGAAAAATCTAAGCCTGTATTTAGTCCTCAATGTGTGGTTTATATTTCTCAACTTGTTTTGACCAGCCATTTTTATATCAAGCTATCTTAGTATGTAAAAAAAAAACTTAATGTGTTAAAACTACAAAATAGTATCTAAATACTGCTCATAGGTAGTTCTTACAGAACCAAGGAGTAAAGGTTGTATCAGTGTCTCATTGTCCAGTCGGTCTCTAGATTATAAACTGTCTTCAACTTTGTTGAGGACAGAACATTGATCACACAAAAATGTTCACATCCTCCTCCCTACTTCCTATGAGTACTCACCCTACAGGGCATATACTTTGATGTGAAATGAACAAAATCCTAAGTGGTAACATAAGTGGCCTTGGAAGCAAGGAGAGAATGCTTGCAGAGGACTGGCAAGCCCAGCCAATCAAACTCCCTCAGAAACCAGAATACAGACCACAGCCTCTTCTGAAGGTCTCAGAAGAATTCAGTCCCACTGACACCATGGTCTTAGTTCAAGAGCAGATTCAGGACTTCTGTACTCCAAAACATTTAGAAAATGAGTCTTTATTTTGTGATTTAAGTCACAAAAGTCTGTAGTGACTTACTGATAGAGCTACAGAAATTAGACATGCCAAGTGACTCTTATCTAGCAGGAAGTAATTATTAGATAAATAAAATCCTGTTTGAGGAGTGCATGGTAATGCACTAACTACTGCAGAAAGAATGGTGAGAAGGGTCAAATATATATGTCTATTTCATTTTTATTTTTCTAATTTGGGTAATTTAATTTTTTGAGACTTCCACAGAATGTATGTTGATCATGGGTATACCCCACCTCGTCCCACGCACATCTCTGTTCACTGCTTATCAATCTTAATTACTTTTAATTGCTATTATAAATAAAGCACCATGACCCAAGCAACTTACAAAGGAGTTTATATTTTCAGGGGATTCGAGTCCGTGGACAGCATAGTGAGCATGGCATTACAGAGACAGACATGGTGCTTGAGCAGTGTCTAGATTCGGAGATGCAAGTCAGAAATAATGAATCGACTGGGAAATCCATGGTCTCTTGAAAGGTCAAAGTCTACCCTGGTGACAAACCTCTTCCATGAAGGCCAGACCTCCAAGTCTTCCTCCATTGGAGTTCCATTCACTGGAGCCCAAACATGAAAGTAAATGAGTCTGTGGGGGCCATTCCCATTCTAACTACCACACCAACCAACTTTGCATCTTAAAAAAAAAAGAAGAAAAGAAAAAGACATTAAGCACACTTGGTACTGCCCAAGCGTGTACAATGTGCGGCCTCCACTGGAGCAGGGTTCACATATCAGGGGCCATTTCTCCTTCCCACACATTAAATTTCTTAAAACAATAACCTTTAGATTATATATAGGTATGAAATTCTTAAGAATATAGTAATTTTTTAAAAAAAATCACTGTTATTCAGAGATTAGCTTTAATATCCTGAACTGAGGCAAGTGAATGTGTATTTGATAGAGATTATATAACAAAGATAATCAGTAAAGAATAATGATAATAAATAAAAATAAAAGAATTTTTTAAAAAAGTATATTCAGAAATATATAAAATTTGGTAACATGGGCATGTCTTCAATAAATAGTTTTATTTATCATCTTCCTGTCTGTCTGTCTTTCTTTCTGTTTCTCTTTCTCTCTCTCCATATATATTAGACTGGATAGGAAGTTGGGGTTAGAAAGAAGGTGGAGGGTGATTATGATGATAGAGCTATGAAATTATGATTCTGGTTGATTTGTTTCTTTGTGAATTCTTCAGGTTATAAACTTAGACTTGTTTCTGTTTCTGAATATGCTTTACGTCAATAATGAATGAATAATCTTAACAGTCTCAAAAACGAAATCCTTTAAGGATTTATTTCACTTGATTTGCCCCAAATATGCTTACTTATAATTTGTCCTCCCTATATTTCCTTTAAGATTTTGACAAAAATAAATGAAGTCAGTACTGTAACATAACAATTTCCTAAGATGAATATTGTAAAGAAAAAAATTACTAGTAACTTCCAAATTTTTCAAAAGGCTAACTTATGGTTTGAGACTTTTCATCTACAAGAACTTCTTAAAATCAGATTAAATTTATATTTGCGTTGCATATGTTTAAAATCAATATTCCTCTGTGCATTAATGCAGGATAACACAGTCAAAATGGAAATGATATTTTCTAAGAAGACTGTAGATAATTAAAATAATAATTTAAATTAAAAATAAAATGATAAACCCTAAGCAACTATTAAAAAATAAAATAAAACTATTTCTCAGTCATAAGCAGTGTGGAGCCTCCATTGGGTTCACAGCATTATGGGTTCATTCTTTGTCTTACTTGCTTAGAAACTGTCCCAGGAGCACGGTGTCCAAGTTAGCTGGATTATAACGGAGTGACACAATACAATTGGCCATTCAGTGAGCGAGCCTACTGGATTAGCAGCTAGTCAGGTTGGTGCTGATGCAGCCAACGTGAATAGAAAGCACGCAGGTACCACATACGGAGCAACATCTGCTTGCAAACTTGAAAAATATCTTCTCTAATCCCCAGAGCTGCCGCGGCTTTTCTTCCTAATTCTCAGTCTCTATGCAGAAAGCACTGTGAAAACATACCCTGACTACAGTTTTTGCATTTATTATAATTTTTGCAAATATAAAATCACTACAATTTCCTTTTCACAGTTTCTGATCCTACAGCGAAACCTTCTTCTAAAACCCGACGCAAATAGATTTGGCATGGCGCAAACTTAGAATCTTGAAGAGAATCAGCCTCTTCCTTAAATGCATCGTTCAGTCTGTTTCTATAGTTGCCTTTCATAACGAAAATTATTTTTGCTTTTTTGTATACACCTGTCCGTACATTGTGGGGCAGTTACACAGATAAACATACTGTGTGTTTTACTGATGGTGCTGATTTGCTTCGCTAAGACCCCCGAGGACCCTCACCTGATTACGTATAGAGAGGCGCTGCTGTGAAAAGGGTCTTTAGTCTCCTCTCTCCTCGCGATGGTTTCCATTTGCTCTCCTTGTAAAAGCTTGAGTCAGACTTACACTTTATTTCTAACTATTTAGTCTTCGTTTGGTGTGTGTTTTGTGTGTGCTATGTAAGTCTGCTTGCATGTGTGTAGTTGTCTGTGGGAAGGGAACACATCTCTGTGCACGTGCGACAAAGCATATTTTCATGAATTGTTCTTGGTATTATTTACCAAGGCTGCTTCTTTCAACTGAAGCCATAGCTTCCCAAACAGCCAGTCTAAGGAGCCATCTTGCCCTGGGATTCCCTGACTCTTCCTCCCGTGTACTGGGTTCTGCTACACCAGGCTTTTACCCTGATCCTCTGGTGTAAACATGTGTCCTCACACTCGTGTAGCAAGGGCTATATCCATTAATTGATGACTTCGACCTTGTGATGTATTTTTTGATTGTTGATAATTAGGAGCCTTTAATATCTCAGAATTTTAATATCTCTAGACGGTATTTCCCCTCTTTTCTCAATCAAGAAAGTACTTGCTACTTATAAGGAACAAGTCTATTGATAAAATATCCAGAAATTTTTAAAAATAATTGGCAATAATATTCATGTGCACGGTTTGATAATGCCAAGGGAGGCTCTTTCCCAACTTCAATAAACACAAATCCTTCCAGAGTTAGCCTTTTGTGTCCGTGTACCATTCAAACCAAAAGTGGACCTTCACCGATGGCTGTTCCCTTCCCCCATTATATAGACTAGAAAGTGCAGCTTGGGGCTGGTGAAACGATTTTCTCTCAGAAAGCTGATAAAAGTGGACACTGACCTTTCATTTAATCTCCGTTTTTTTTTTATTCTATAACTCCCTTTACTGTGCAGTCTATTTACACAATCTGACAAGTAACCAGGATATGCCCAGAGTCTATTTTAATACATCCCTTTTCTGTTTATTAATTTTAATCTCTTTTTGCTTATTCGAATTAATCAGAGGTTAATGTGAAAATTCTGAATTCCATTTGGAGTGCTACATACAGCATTCATGTTTTATAACAAATTGAACAGCATGACCCTGGTCACATCATGAGGTGAACATTTCCTATCTGGGAACTCAAGAAGCATCAAGTGACACGATTATGGAGCTATTTGGGAGAGATTTAAAACAGTGTATTGGATTTTTTTTACTTCTAATGAATAAAATGCATTTGTCTGATGTGTTAATTCTCTTGTCACTTTTAACATTAAAATTTCCACTTTTGCATTGTAATGCAGATGATATTTGGATGGGAGTCCTTTCTATAATCTTGTTTCTCTAACACTGAACAACGGTGGTAATTTTGTGCAATTCCATGAGGAGATTCATTGTTTCCAAGTGTTATTTTTTATATTAAGTTTTCAAATAAAAATAGTAAGTTCATAAGGACACCCTTTTAACATCCTTATGTTGAGTTAGCGTTTAGACAATAGGCATTTTATTTTATTTCTACAGGTAATCAACCACTTCTTGCTGAATGGTGGTTTTGTGCTATAGAGAATAACACCTGGCTCCCTCTCATTGTACCTGTAATTGGTACATTGTGACCACGAGCTGCACGCAACAAGTGGCCTTAGAGTTATTTTATGGGTATTCATGTTCTTATTAGAATCTATTGTGTGGGGCCAGCATCTGCTTCTCTGTCACTCTTGGATCACTGTAATCTGACCTATTGTCTTTAGATACAGATCTATAGGCACCCGGCATTGGAAGAGTAAGGCCCGAAGAGTCTATTCAGGGAGAAACACAATGTCAGAGGATTGAGCATTACATCACCAAGTGCTATAAAGCTATTGTGCTGATTCCATATACACGGAAAACTCAATGAGGTCTCAAGTGCATTTACTCAAAAGAAAACAGCATAAAAGGCAGAAGAGGGAGGGTGGAAATAATCAGTTCTATTCTCCAGGCAGGCAGGATCCCTGCTAAGCAGAGTCCTTCAGGAAAGACTGGATCATTTCCCTCAGGACGAAGAAGGAAGCAGCTTTAGACCTGTGTGGCTTTCTCACAAACCACCACTTGTTTTGCTGGAGGAGAGAATGTAAGGTGCACACATGGGAGCTATGCCATGTGTCCGAAGTGTTTCTCTAGGGCTTCCTTCTAGACTTGTCCACCAGCTTTGCTCACGATGACTGCATCTTTTGGCCAAAACAGATCAAACCGTGTAGACTGGAGGACAGCAGTTCCGTCTCTCTTCTGCCTAAACTGACTGAACTGGTCAGGCTTTGTTTTCTGGCTTTCCTGTAAACAAGCAATTCCTTGTTCAATGCAATAGTGCAGCTTAGTGGGCCATAGAGTCAACAACTATTAAATTATCTCTGTGTGCATGTATCATTATATACATTCACACATTTGTAAAAGCATACATGGATGTGAATTACTATATGTACAATATGTGTGCTTTATGTTGTCTCCATCTGAACCAAGTCCACTATAGAAAGTGAAGTACAACTCCATGAAAGGATAATCACACATTGCCTTTTCATTTGTGTTCAGAAATTGTTTTATATGGGCAGAGTAGGGCTTGAGGTACACAAACCCGTTCATCAAAATGGCTTCTGGGAACAGCCAATCTATTACATATGAATCTCTGTCTTTAAGTCTTACTAGGTTATGATTTGATTTTCATTTGGCTATGCGTTTTAGCTAAGTACTTAAATATAAATCTGTTACCTGGCTGACAAACGTTCTTTCTTAGTTGTGTCATGCTAAATCCTCATGAAACTTTATTTTTGTGGTTCCTGTTCATGTGTGTGCATTGTTAACATACATGTGAATACATGTATAGGATGGACATGTACGTCCTTTGAGATGAGACATTGGTGTTCCCATCTTCCTCAGTCATGGTTAGCTTTATTTACAGAAGGATTTCTCACTCAACTATGTTCTTATCCCTTTGACTAGGCCCTCTAGCTAGCTTGCCCAGGAATTCCCCTCTCACTGCTCTTTGAGTGCTGAGAACACAGAAAGGAGAGACCATGTCCGTCCAGATTTTCTCTGTCTTCGGATCTGAGCTCTGATCCTTTCAGGTTCAGTAAGTGCTTTGCCCACTGAGCTGTCAGCCCAGCCTCTTACATCACCTTCCTTTTCAAACGCTGAGATCTCTCCAAATATATGAATGCATGAGTCTCTGTTGAAGGTAGCAGAGGTAAGTAGGGAGGAGTTGATCTCTTAATGTCTTTGTTTCAAGCTCTGAGGGCCACACACTTTAGAGATCTGCCTTACCTCCCCTCAAATTGTTTTTTCATTCTATGAGTACAATATTTTCCTTTTCTCTCTGCATCAATGAAGGCCATACAAAAGGCCCTTCAAGACTGTCCTAGCCATGTTAATAACTGTTATTCAGAATGCCAAAATAGGTTTGCACTCAATCTGGCCTTCCTTGTCTACAGTATTTAAAATAGTTTTTATTACTATTTTACACGTATTTTATTAAATTATTTTATTTATTTATATTTTTAATGTTCTCCCCTTCCTATTTCCCCCTTCCCTGAGCTCTTCATCCCATCTCCTCTCAACTTCTTATTTGTGAGTGTTCTCCCCCTACCCCTCACACCTCACAGCTGCCAGCATCCACCATCCCTGTAGCATCAAGTTTTTACAGGATTGAATGGATCCTTTTCCATTGAATCCAGACAAGGCAGTCCTCTGCTATTTCTGTTTCAGGCCACAGACCCACTCTCCTAGGCTCTTTGGTTGGTAGCTTAGTCTCTGGCAGCTCTGCGGGGTCCCGGTTAGTTGACACTGTTGCTCTTCCTATGGGGTTACCATCCTCTCTGGCTCCTTCAGTCCTTCTCTTACCATTTAAAAATTAAATTGAAAACTTAAGCTTTGCTCAATCTTTGAAACTTTGGAACTTACGGAAATCCATATGATCAATAGATAGATATCATAATATATTATATATTTTAAACATTTTTATCATTAATTTATATGCTTGACTTTTTTGCATCTGTGGATACCTGTGCATCATGTATGTGTGCTTAGTGATAATGAAGAAGATAAAATATCAGATGCCCTGGAAGTGGGGCTACGGATCGCTATGAGCAGACACATGTGTGATGGGAATAGAATCCGGGTCTCTTGGAAGAAAAGCCAGAGATGCTTCTAAACTTTTAGCCATGTCTCCAGCCACAGTTAGTTCCCTTTCTATTTGCAGTGAAGACCAAGCAGTCCAAACATGTGACTAATAGAAAAACATTATCTCTTACTTCTATTAACAGCTCGTCTTTTGTTTGTTCACTGTAAGAGCCTACTGTCTTCTTTCCAGTCAGTTAAACTAAGTTAGGGAAACTCTGCCACATCCTTCCTGCCCTGACACCTACAAACTTCTTTTAATATCTTCAAAGGACTCTGAGTCTCCCATTGGATCTGTGACCTTTTAGAACATGTAATAGGAGAAAGACCTATGGAGCTTGTAAATGTATTGGTAAACTTCAGAAGGAATAATTGGCCACCTAATCCATTAGGGTTATTCCCCCTAGGGATTTTAAAGCTAGCATTGTGAATTGTATCGAGTGAACCAGCCCCCAGTTATCTAATGCCTCATAGTTATATTGTAATTAAATTTTAGATGATTTGAGCAACTACTTCATCAGTCAGTTTCTTTTTAAAACCAATGGCATATGTGTATAGAATCTGTTACATTTTCTTATTTCTACAGCTACTTTATTTTTGATACAAATGAAATTTTAAAAGCCTTTATTGAGAAAGTGACAACTAGCACATTTTTGTGCTTTTAGGATCAACCAATTTCACACATTCAAAATATGGACATATTTATTTGGGGCTGCAGTTTAGGCAACACAGAAAATGAAAATGCTTGTGATAATAGTATGTATCATCAACATATTCTTCACCAAGTTCTTCAATATATACACTTATGGTGTTTATTAAAATACATATTTTCACATATTAATATTCTGGTATATATTTGAAAATTGATGTTTGAAGACAGAGATACATAGGACTATTAGTAATCACTTTATCTTCATATATAGCTATACCTATAAAAATGCAAATATTTAAGACTAATTTAATTTGTAAGTATTTATGTGGCTTTGTAAACATGAGGACAAGTCCCCGCAAAGGACAGAGAGGGCATTAGAGTCCCTGAAATTGGAGTTACATGCAGTGGTGGGCAGCCCAATCTGGAGGCTGAAAATTGAACTCTGGTCTGCTGCAAGAGTATTTATTACATTTTCTTAAACAATGAGAAATCCCCAAAAGTTAACTCATTATTTTCCATTTTATATATGTAGACAAGAATGATTATATCTCTTATAGAGATAAAATTATTACACATCACTGTATCAATTGAAAATATGTCAGTATTATGTGTTTGCCTTTTATATTTTCTTGGTCAAATGGGTTTTTCTTACGATCGAAAAGGTGGATACTCCCAGCCTGTGAATGTACAGCTAGTCTCCACTATGAATATTACTTAAAGAAACTGTGGGATGTCTACATTTTCATTTTTAATAGAGCTGTCTCGTTTTCCCTTGCAAGTGCTTCTTTCTTTTACGATGAAGGGAACTTTTACAGCCAATTGGTGAAACAGAGAGGCAAAAGTGCATCTCTGAAGACTTTGACCGTCACCTCTATCATTATCCCTGCCCCACTGACAACACAGAGCACGCTGTCATCGTCCCCCAGGTAAACCCTTATTACATGTGTCATTAGAGGCTGTTTGCCATGTCTGCTTTAACACCATGGACATTTTAAGTAGGTTATTCCATCACTTTGCCATTTTGATTATGACAACAAAGTGACACCATATTGAAATGGATTTTGGAGAGAAAGGCTAACTGTCCAAAGGGGTCCATGCTTACTCTAATTAAAATTGGCTTAGATGGCACAACCTTCATAATTCTGAGTATGACTATGAAGGATATGCACACTGAACCTTCTCTGCTCATTAGTGCTATTTCTGTCAGACACAACTCCCTGCTCTTTTCTTAATGAATGCTAAGCCATCGCTTTAGAAGATTGTGCTGCTTCCCTGAACTGAAGGAACTGTCTTATTTCCTCCCAAGTTCGTCAGGAGTAAAATCTGGAGTCACCTCTTTGACATTTCCCAACCTCTGTACTTATTTATCTCTTGGAGACCCTGTGCTCCAGAGATACCACTGTCTTAATTAAGAAGAAGGATGTGACCATGGGAAATTGACTGATTTCATTGATTAAGGACTAGCTGTACAAGTAACATTGATTTTAACAGTGGGTCTACATAGATGTAATTGTTCGAACATGGGGCTGCATAATTATGGTGACGTACGGGAATAGTTGGTTTGTCCTTTTCAACCTTCACTAACATTCTTTTGCATGATAATGTACCTCGTCGTGCAATTAGCAAAAATCTTAAATGTTACAAATGTCTTTTGCGAAGACATGGGGTTATAATTATATTCTAATTTAATTCACCAACATCAGACAGTTTTTCCTTTTCTTCTCGTTTGTCTTCCTTTTGAACATGAAAGATGGTGGGCGTGGTGACGCAGATGTGGATTTTGACCCTCTGGCCTTAACAACCAGCCCTAAACACACATGCAAATAATCCATGGCTTACTTCAAGTATTTCACAGATATTCTAACAATTAATGCTATTTGGTGCTTAGTTTCCAAATAGAGTACTCAGTCTTAGGGCTTAATTGCAACAGTTCCTACCATCTTCCGATATATTCGTGTAAATATACATCAAGGTTCTTAAATTATAAATGATAGATGGTTGTTAAATTATATGGAATTTTCAGTGCATCAGGGCAAGAACACAAAATCATGGTGTGAGTAAAACAAGTAGCTATATTTTATACACTACAACGACACTTAAGTAACACAAAAGACCGATTCTGCAAGGCATTTCTCTTGGATCTTATAGCAACCGAGTCTGTGAATAGGTGTTATTAATCTACTCATAATCCAGTGTTTTTATATTTAATATGCTAAAGGCAGAGGAATGTTACAGTCATGCATGTAAGTAAAACATTTTTGAAAGCCTCCATAAGAAGGGAGTCATAGATTTGTCTGCCCAAGGCAGTCTTGGTGAGTGAGTCAGGAGCACTGGATTTTTGTCATCAACATGCCGCTAATTAGTCCTGTGACCTTTAGTAGCTGTGTACCACACATAACAAGGAGTCCCCCATGAAAATCGTGCAAGCAGTTGGTCGTCATATGCCGCTGCTCTTTCATTCACTGGGAGGAAAAGCCAAAATCCTGAACAATTCTATAATCACTTGGAAAAAGAACTTACTCTATCCTCAGGTTAACGGTGTTACATGTGATTACTTGTTTGCTGATTGCTCAGTTTTTAAACGTCCAACACATCCGCTTGAACTAGGACAGGAGGTTAATAACTAAACAGACTGTAATGGCATCATTTCCATATTCCATTAGCATCCAAAACCTTGCTGTGTATCACACGGTCACTTTTGTGTAAGCACATCTCTGTTCTACTGTCTTCCAGAAAAAAGAAAAGAAAAAAAAAAAAAACCAGTACGCAGAGTGATATTTTAGAAATGTCATAGACACACGCTCTTTTATGAAGTAGACAACTTCCCTTGCGGTATTTTTTTTTTGTAATTGATGGTAAGTTTTAACGATTCGCTTCTCTGTTTTCCACTTCAGAAGGAAAAAAATACATTCTCTGACACAATTCTATTGAAATGGTCCTGTGTTGTGGTTTGCCCTGGAGCTATCTGTATTTTGATGCTAATTCCACTGCTCCAAGGACAGCTGCCAAGTCAGTACTCAGAACTCTGGTGACTTCACCAGAACCTTCTCCCCATTGAATTTGTAACGTACAGGTGAGGGGCAGGTACAGGATAGAAGGAGGTCTGTCATTGGAGGAGAAGGAAGGATGGATGGGAGAGAAGTTTGAAGGAAGAGGAGGAATTGTAACAGAAAGGAAGAGACAGGAGGGAGAGAGAGGGAGAAGCCGTGGCAGGACAATGGAGGCTGACGTGAAGATCTCACTCTGTGTATTTACAGGTTGTTATTAATGTTCTCAAGGGATGGATGGTACCGGGCTTTGTATGTTTAAGTGGGCAATTATATCTTACTAATTGGGTCAAAGGTTTTTGTGTTGTGTGTTCTTTTCTGTGATGTTTGAGTGTAGGAAAGTGTGTGGCAGCAGGAAACACTGGGCCTCAGCGGAGTTGGGATGAGTTTCCGCCAAGATACCTAGCAGATATCTTGGGGCACCGCGGTGCAGGACCTAGCGGGGTAAAAGACAACCGTACTTCTTTTATTTTTATATTTTTACAACAATAGTCCTGTGCTGTTTTATCACTTTAAGGAATACAAGAACACGCATGGGAAGTGGAGGTAGTTAAAACAAGCTATCTAACATGAATTTGTCTCTCAGACAATTACATAAAAACAATCCAGAACGGGTCTTACTGGGGTTCTCTTGGGGCCACTGGGGGAAGGATGCACAGCGTAGCTGTTTGCTACATAAGAGATTCCATAGACTCGCTCTTGTTCAGATCTCATGTTGGCCAAAGAACAAGGCTCCAGATGCCTTTGGCCATGGCACTCTGGCTCCTGGCGACGGCAGAATCTGCAAGAGCTCTGCTTTCTGCCTTAAGACAGTAACCTAGGGAAGAGCCAGGCATTGTCCACAATCTACACTAAAACAGTATGTCTTTCAAATTTTGAAACTAGAACTTTGAGCTGGGGTTCTTCGCCCTCTCCTATTCCCGCTATCCTTAGCTTTGATCTTTTCACCGTGTCCCGAATTTCCTGGATGGTTTGGGTTAGGGACTTGACAAGCTTTGTGTTTTCTTTGACCAATGGGTCAATATCTCGTATGGTACCTTTATGCCCGAGATTCTCTCTTCTCTTTTACATTCTGTTGGTGATGCTTGCATCTGTAGCTCCTCATCTCATTCCTAGGTCTTCCATCTCCAGGGTTGCCACCATTTGTGATTTCTTTACTGTTTCTATTACCATTTTTAGGTCTTAGACTGTTTTGTCCAATTCCTTCATCTGCTTGATTTTATTTTCCTGTATTCCTTTGAGGAATTTGCTTGTTTCCTCCTTGAGGACTTCTATCTGTTTGCCTGTGTTTTCCTGTATTTCTTTAGGGGAGTTATTTATAATATTCTTAAAGGTCTCTATCATCTTCACGAGATGAGATTTGAAGTCAGCATCTTGCTTTTCAGGTGTGTTGGGTGTGTTAGGGTATCCAGGGCTTGCTGAGACGGGAAAACTGGGTTCTGATGCTTGCCTTTTACCATCCGGTTTTCCCTGGGGTTAATTGGCCTGGGTGTCTTTGACTGGAACCATCCTCCTTGGAGGCAGGTAGAGCTCTGTGACATGGGTTAGAGCTGGTCCTCTGGGAGGCAGGTAGTGCTGTCTCTGGTTAAGGTACACCTCCTGTGTCCCTAGCTGTCAAACTGTATTTGAGATATAAAGCCCAAAGTGAAGTGATTTCAGTGTTCATGAGCTTCTGTAGTGATACTTGTTGAGAGGAGGCCACACATAGTTGCCCTTCTCTGAGTCACAGAGGAAGGCTATTGATGAATCTAATGCCTTTTCTCATGATTGATGCTTATCTGGGAATAAAAGAAAGTGTTTCTTTGCCTGAACTGTATACATGCTCTCCCATCTCCTCTGAGGTATACACTGAAAACAAAATTTCTATAAATCCTCTGAACAAACCTAGAGACCTTTGCAGTGTACAAGAGGCCTAAGGTTAAAAGAGAAATAACTGAGTTGAAAGCTAGCATCCCCGACTTGAGAAAGGCATAAGAATGACCTTCTCATAATGACAAGATGTGGACAACCCATTCACAACCTAGATGGAAGAAAATGTTATGGAAATATAAGCCCCAAAGCAACTGTCAAAGTCAAGATGGGTATAGCAAGTCAGGTCTGCAGTGTTTGCACTTGGAAGGCTGAAGATAGGATGTCATTAGATTGAGCTCACTTTGGGTTATTAAGGGGGATGCTATAAAGAAGAAATAACATGCTAATGAGAGTTACCAAATCAAGAGGTGTTCACTGCGTTGTTGTGCTGTAAATCAAGAGAATAAGAAGCACATGGAGCTCAAGAGAAGAATGCAGCATTCCCAGTGATCAGACTGCAAACGGTCTCTGCCACAAACAGAGTAAATGTGGATATCTACACAAGCCAGAGAAAACAAGAGAACCTCAGTTATTAGCTAAAGAAAATCTGGTGCATATACATTGACTCCTAGAGGTTTCTGCTGAAATAGGATGATTGCTATTTCCAGATAAAAAAATGAAACAACGACCTAGACAGAAAAGCTCAATTTAAAAGTATTTTTTGTCTCTAACCTCCATCAAATGATATAAAGAATAGCATTCACATAAAATAAAATCATGGTACTTTTCCTGAGCAGAAGCATATTTAAATTGTGCCACCTCAATATTTTTAAATATAATTAATTAATTAATTAATTAACTTTACATTCTAATTGTAGGGCCTCCTCTCCTCCCAGGCCCTTCCTTAAAACAGTCCTTCCACCAACCCCAGCCTTTCTACTCTGAGAAGAAGCCCCTAAGGTACAACCCACCCTGGAATATCAAGTCACTCCAGGACAAGGTGCATCCTCTCCCACTGAGTCCAGTAAATGCAGCCCAGTTAGAGGAAAGGGATCAACAAATAGACTACAGAGTAGGGAATGGATAGCCCCACTCCATTTTTTGGGGCCTTTATGAAGGTCAAGCTGTTGGCCAAGCTGCTACATATGTGCAGGGAAACCTAGGTCAGCCCATGTATGGTCTTTACTTGGTGGTCTCTGGGAGTCCTCCAGCATCCAGATTAGTTGAATCTGTTGGTCTTCTTGTGGAGTCCCTGTTCCCTCCAGATCCCCAAACTCTTCCACAAGATTTCCTGAATTCCGTCTAATGTTTAGCTCTCTGCAACTCTTTCTACCAGCTGCTGGAAGGAGCCTTAGAGGACAGTTATGCTAGGCTCCTGTCTGCAAGCACAGCAGAGTATCATTAATAGTGTCAGGGATGGTTCTTGCCCATGGGATGGGTCTCAAGTTGGTCCAGTCATTGGTTGGCCATTCTTTCAGACTCTACTCCACCTTTGACCCTGCCTTTTTTATAAGAAGGACAAATTTGGATCAAAGGTTTTGTGAGTGGTTTGTTGTCCTTATTCTTCCACTGGGAGCCCTGCCTTGCTACAGGGGTGGCCGCTTTAGATTCCATACACCCTACTATTTTGATTAGTAGAATGGTCCTTTCAACTCAGTTATAACATGTTAGGTGATTTAAAACATGCATTTAGTGTGTTTGTATTACACTGGCCACTCCCTTTAGACCTGTTCTCCTTACCAACCACTTCCCCCTCTACTTAAGTTCTATTTTGGTGACCAGCGGATCTTAACTAGGGTTGTTCATATATAGATGAGTGGAGAGCTATTTACAGGAGCAAAGACAACTTAACAGTGGCTTAACCAGTGAATAAAATGTCCCTACAAGTTTCTTTATTCATTATCTGCCAATAGCTTGTCAGGAACTACTGGGTCACATGACTCCCTCCCTAATCCATGACTTGACTTTGCTGAGATCTACTGTTTATATGACTCTTTTAGGTAACCATAGCTAATGTTAGTTAGTCATGTCACTTCTAGAAGACGCCATTTATGGTATCCCTTCTCTTCTGTGTATTAAATCCATTTAAGCCTTTTCCCCATGATGTTCTCTGAGCCTTGGAGACATTGGTTGATCTCTCACCTAAGGTTGAACACTGAACCACACTTAGTCTTAATGCTTTGGTCAATACGAGTTCCATAGTTACTACAAAAGGTGCCTCCTCTGATGAAGGTTAACAACAACATTAATCAATAATCAGATACATGTAAGAGGCAGTTCGGTTACACAAATATTTCGCAAAACCAAGAGTTGCAGCTTACCCTCTAAGGCCTAGAAAATCCCTGTTCGTAAATGTCCAACAAGATTTGTATACCAGGGATATAAGATATTAATTTATATTTTCATTAGAATTGGTAAAGAAAACTTTCTTTTTAGATGAGAGGTGATTGGGAGGAAGATTCTAATTTCTGAGAACCTGCAATGTTTCCAAGGTATAACCTGACCCTGACTAAATATAGCTTCATAGAATCATTACCATGCCCTGACTTGTGCATCATAATCTTACTGTAATGGTGAGGTGAAGCAGTCAAGACTTCTTAGGAATAAAAGACCGCAGCACTACCTAATTCATGGCCCTTAAATGCATACACCCATTTGTGCACATGGAGAGGAAAGGACAGTTCAGTTATACAAGCACATAAAAGATAGCTAAGGCCTTTATAGATATTTTTATTCCCAGACGTGCTTTCTTTGCAGTTGGAACCAAATGATGGCAAGAGTCTGAGGGCTGAGGTTCATACAGTTTCTGCCCATCAGACAGGAAAGGGACACAGACAATGGGAGGAACTATGGCTAATACATCAAAGGAAGAGTGCAAATCTGCAGAGTGGCTGTAGAGAGTGGAGTACAGGTACACACTGGCAGGGGTGAGAGATGAAGCTACTGAGTTACCGTAGCCAAATTATCCGCGACTCCCACATTATTAAAAGGATATTGTACTTCATCCCAGAGACACTAAAAGCTTCTGAAGGGGTGAAGCATGGGAGTTACAGAATCCAAAATGCATTTAAAAATTCCTCTGACTTCAGTGTAGAGAGAGAAATATAGGAAACAAAAAACACCTGTTCTGTGCTGTCTGTAAGTATCCTAGAGAGAAATAGATCCCATGAAGTCACACAGTGGCAGGCAACAGACAGGTGGGATGCATTTGAGGGATAAGAGAACTCACCATCCAGTGGAAACTGAACTTGTTTTTCTCTAGCAAGTTTTGTAATAAGGTGAGTGATTATCACATAGACAGAGACAGAAAATCTGTGCCCAAATTTCCTTCATACTCCCTTGATTACTCTTGGGTTCTCCTGAGAATGTGAATCTATGAATGTTTTATAGTCTTGGCTGTCACTCGAGAAATGGATCATAGCTAATAAGGTCAAAAATTCTTTAATTTCTTTATAAGACAAAATTCGTGTGAAGTCATGATCAGGAGATTTATGACTAACTTTCTTACTTTTACAGATGGCAAAAGTCTTAATAAATACTTTATTACCTTTGAGCATATAGAATGTACAAACATGTTTATACTTGTGAGAACTATTTTATATTATTCATACTTTATAGATAATCCAATAAAATATTTGACTAACATTATTTCCTTTATAAATTATTTTAAATGAAACTTCCTTGTAAGTGCAGGCCCCTTTCTTTGTAACACACTTTAGAATGTTTTTATTTAAACAATAGTAATTATTAATAGCTCTCTAAGTGACTTCCTAAATGCTAAGTAGTCCACATAGATTTTTCTCATGGAATCCACCTTCAGAATGTGTTATGAGAACTTATAAGAAATTTGAGACTCAGCTGAGCACAATGGTACATGCTCTTTGCCCCTAGAACTTAGGACATAGAGGTAGGCAGATCTCTGTGAGTTTGAAGTCAATTGGTCTACACAGAGAGCCCCAGATACCAACTTGTCTACACAGAGAGTTGAGGTAAGTCAGGGATAAATAGAGAGATCCTGGCAAAAACATTAAAGAAAGAGAGGAAAAAGAAAAGAAAAGAAAAAAATCTATGGAAGATACATTGAGTTCACAAAACTCAGAAGCAGTACTAAGCATGATTCAGATCTCAACCATTAGACTTTAAGCACTGTGATGAAAGTTGGGATAACTGACAAGGTCAAGGTAGCATAATTGCTTCCTAGATGTATGTCTGCAGGTAAATGACCCACAAACTTACATTAATATTAACATAAACACATAATAATGCCCTCTGAGTAAATGGGTAGATATGACAACACAGTTAGAGCAATGAT
This sequence comes from Rattus norvegicus, assembly GCF_021556685.1. Taxonomy (NCBI): domain Eukaryota; kingdom Metazoa; phylum Chordata; class Mammalia; order Rodentia; family Muridae; genus Rattus; species Rattus norvegicus. The sequence goes on from NC_141537.1 coordinate 174,140,413, forward strand.
AGGAATACATTTGCTTCACATCCGGGAAGGAAGGCTCTTTTGACAAGGACAAAATTAGACCTACCAACTCCACAAGAGGAGTGATCAGAGGACATCAATTACAACAATGGCAGAAAGAAGAGTGAAAGATGAATTGATATACATCATGGAAGGAAAATTAATTGAACTTAATGACTCATATAGTATATTATGGGTTATGAGGAGAAATGAGTCAGATTTTATACCCCATGGCACTGTGCAATGGTATCTATATTTCAAAACTGCTGTCCCTTTGTGATATTTATAGGGAAATAGCTTATAATTTTATTACCCAGAGTTGTTGAAACAACTTTGAAATCCACGTGTAGGGACAGAAAGCACTGGTATGTTCAGAAAACACAAAACAAGAATGATCTGAGGTGCTTTAAAGGAGTCATGGAATTTCTGAAATGGTACTTCAGTGCTAACACACTCTTAGATGGATAACTTCTCATCTGCTGCAGTCCACTAATACCTGGGTGAGTTTTCCATAATCAACTCTTGCCGCAAGTCTACTCTTTTTCACTAAGCTGTTTAAAATGTAAACAGGAACTTAAAGATGTGATGACTACTTCACATAATTACTTGCCTAGGTATAAAGTATAAAAATAATGCTTCCAGTTAGAAGAACATTTCTGTATGTAGAAAAGATATGTGAACTCAGATTACCTATTAATTGAGAGTGAAATAAGATATTTTAGGTAATTTTACAACAAGGAATGTGTCTCTGGGGTGTGGAGAAAGGGGAACTATACTTGTGACAATCTAAAGAGGAAAATTCATAATGGAGATCACTGTAGGGGTTCCTAAGAAAATTAAACTAGACTTCCATGTGACCCCACTACAGCACCCATGGTGACCTACCCAAAGGACTCCACATTGACATGCCATAGGATATCTACACATCAATGTTTACTGCTACACCATTCAAAAGAGCTAAGAAAGAGAGCAAATGTTTACCCACGCATAGAAATTGATAAAAATGTGACACATGCACACAACAGAAGTTTGTATAGCCATAAATAAGACACAAGTCATGATGTTTTAGGGAAGCTAGATGGAGCTAAAGGATATCAGGTTAACCAAAATAAGCCAAGCCCAGGAAGTCAAGCATTGCATGTTTTATCCTAGCAGAGCAGGCTAGAGATTTATATTTATATTCAAAGTACTCATTAGAGTAATTCATGAAGTAGACAGAGAAAGGAGAGGATGCTGTAATACTTGAACCATGAGAGCAGCATGATGACTCTATGAAGAAAGGACTGTACACTGAGGGCAGGCATCAAGCTGTTCAGAGAGGATAGTGAAGGGGGCAAGTGCACAGAAACAAAAACTAAGGGCAAGTGTGTCTGTCATTCCAAAATGAAACCCATTACTTTGTAAATTCACTTAAAGTAAGTAAATAACAGTAAGCAAAATAGAGTACACTTCATCGCATTTTCAAACAAATTTTAATAAATGTGCAGCCGTGGATTTTGAACAATGGTAAGTATCTGAAAGAAGAAACCGAGAAAGTAATAAAAAAAATTCCAGGAACTAAATGAATATCAAAGCAAAGCACAATGAAACATCTGGGGCAAGCTGAAAGCAGTCCATTGAGGGAAACTTAGAGCTCCAAGTGCCTATATTCAAAAGACAGAAAGAGCACTAGTAACTTGCTGATGCAACAAACCGCACAAAGAATCAGAGATCTAAGAGCTGGTTCCTTGAGAAGAGCAACAAGAATGACAGACCCTTGGTCCAAATGCCCAAAGAAAAGAGAGAATCGAAATTAACGGAATCAGAAACAAACAGGAGAACATTACAAGACACACCAAAGAAACTCAAAATAATTTTAAGGGGATATTAAAAACTTCGTACTCCATAGAGCTGAGAAAAAGCTAGAAGAAATGGACGATTTTCAAGATCCACTAAAACCTCCAAAATTAAATCAAGAAGTCAACGGCCTAAACAGATGCATAGCAAATGAGGAGATTGAAATAGTAATAAAAATTCTCCCAAATAAAGAACCCAAAGGCCAGATGGATTCAGAGTAGAATTCTAGCAGATTTCCTCACTATAATTCTTACAGAAGGTTTTTCTTACAGAATGATAATTAATACATCTAGCATGACTGAAGGAAATCAGAAAACACCAGTAGAATACAACAGCAATCATTTCTACAGGGGGAGAACACTCCTGAATACCAACACTGGTAATCACAAGCTTGCAGGGGGCAAAGCCAGTCTTAATGATCCTGGTGATAATTTAGATATGTTTGCATGTTCTTACCCCCACTCCCTCAACATGTGAAGCTTAATTTCCCTTTCTTTGAACATAGGCTGGGCATAGAATCACAATGAGAAGAATAGGAGAAATGGAAGATATTATATTAGGGTGGAAAAGCCTGCATTTCACTTTAGCAGGAGGCTATGAATGTATGAGCTGCAAGAAGAGAGAATGATATTATCAGCCCCTATTTGAGAAGATAAATTTGAAATACCATCTCTTCTAGTCATGAGGGAACACCAAAGCTATCCAGGGTTGCTGACAGCCTACCAGATTCTTAACCAGATTTTTCTTGTGTTGATTGTATTTTATGTATTACTGTGTGTGTATGATGTGTATGTCTATAAGATGTGTGTTCTTGTGTGTGTGTGTGTGTGTATGATGTGCTTGCATGTGTGCATATGATGTGTGTACGTGTGTATGTGTATATCATATGTGTGCCTGCATATGTGTGTGTGTGTGTGTGTGTGTGTGTGTGTGTGTGAGAGAGAGAGAGAGAGAGAGAGAGAGAGAGAGATCACATGGGTCACCACATATGTGGGATGGTCAGAAGTTAATCTTCATGAGTCAATTATTTTCTTCAACTCTGGCTTGTGGGAATTGAACTCAAATGTCAGACTTAGGCAGCAAAAAACATTTCCTACTAATTCATTCTGCTGGTTTCTAACAAGTATTTTTCAAACAATATAAAAAGTATCAAAAATATGATGCCCGTTGAGTATGTGTTGTGAACTGGAGATGCTAAGGAGGTGAGGCAATTGCACTCAATAGGATATTAGATCTGATTCTGGCAGAAAAGTAAAACTTGGGCCATCTGAACTAGATCTATGTTTCAGAGGTATTTTTTAAACATTTTTGCAATATGATTATCACAATCTATTTACCATCACAGGACACCACATTGTACTATAAGGTGACTTGCTGGATAAAGTTCTATTTTTTTTCTGAATTATGATAATATTTAAAACAAACATAAATTGAAATATGTTCACCCAACATCTCTTTCATCTCTTTTCTCTTTCTTCTCCCTTTTCCTCCTTTCGCTCCTCTCTCTTTCTCGCTCACTCTTTCTCTGAGTAATTACTTGTTCCTCTGACCATAAAATAATAAAAACCACATTTCCTTCTGTCTAAAGTTTCATACTCACAAGAATACTAAAACCTGCCTCTTTTTCACCTTGTGCTCCTTAAATGGAGTATGATACTTTCATGATGTCATTTGCTAAAAATGTGTCTATTAAAATAAAACAACAACAAATGGACATCCTGTGCCCACCCCATGACTGCCATGTTTCCACTCTCTGCTCACACCATGACCAACCTATGCCCACCCTATGCCCACCATGTTTCCACCATGTTCCAACCATGTACCCACCCTGTGCCCAAGTGCACAAACTTTTCATACTATGCAGGGCTAACTGGAGCTGTCCAAACTCTAGGTTCTGAAGCTGTGTGTGCCCAAATATCAAATGTATATAGAGAGTGAGAACCAGAGGAAGTAAAGTTAGGACTGCTGTATTCTCTCAGTTTCTAAATTGGGGTCTTCCTGCAGGGTTTGGAAATCTGCATTATGACATTTAAAAAAATCAAAAAACAAAAAACAAACAAACAAATAAAAAACTAGTAAATCCTACGCAGACCATGTTTTCTCCTACAACTAGGCCAGCCTTACAGATTTAAATAGTAAAGTACTTTTGGTTCTTGCCCAATTATGTCTCACCCATGACTTATGGAATTTCTCTAAACCATAAATCTTCTTGACTCCAACTGTCATTTCCTTCTCCCCGTGGAAGCTTCTGTTGCCTACTCCCACTTTAACAAGAAATGAAATTTCAAGTGTATTTTTGTGATTATAATATTTATACCGGTTACGTATTCCAGATTCAGCTATTTAAATTTCCCAAGACTCAGTTGACCCCTATTAGTTCTCAAAATATATTTATTGTACTTTGTCGTGCTTGGTACATTGAAACCCTACATGTATTTCTCATATATATATATATATATATATATATATATATATATATAGAGAGAGAGAGAGAGAGAGAGAGAGTCAATGTTTGATAGATTAACATATGATATCTTTTCTAAAATAACATCTTGGATATACTATTAAATAAACACTTAAAGACACTGCATCATTACCAAATGATACTTGCATGATAAGTATGCTTTTAAACAAAATCAAATAACTAACATTAAGAAAGGAAGCTCTGATTGGAGGATATTTACTGTATCCAGGGCAAGTTAGTCAAAATAATCAGATATACACACTACAGTCAAATAATTAGTGTGCATCGAACAACTGGTCTTAGGGCAAAGGCTGGGTTATGTTTTTGAGGGTCTCTGGCCATATTTTCATCAAATGATCTATGTGTACCTTTTTTTATAACAACTGCTCTTAGGGCAAAGGCAGGATTATGTTTCTAAGGGTCTCTGTCTACATTTTCATCAGATGATCAATACGTAACTTTTTTTACATTTCCTTCTGTTTACAAAGACTTTAATGTGATCACAAGCTTATTAGCACTGAGATCATGTGCAACAATGCTATAACTCATTCCAGCGACAGCTATGCCTAGCATAGCTGGGTACTGTAGCATACAGCTCCCCTGGTCCCCTCATTTTTAAGGTCTCATGTTCCTTGTGATATGAGGTAGGGTTTGAAGAATTCCTCAAAAATGATCTCATAATGTATTTTAATAATGTCACAAAGCAGAATGTAGAGAGGACTCCTTTTATCAAGTGTCTCAGATAAGAAGACAACATCATCTTATTTCATGCTGGCTCTGAATTCAGCATGTCAAGCATTTTCCAGCTCTCACCACCCTTCACATCCCATGCTGAACGTATGAGAGATGTGGATTTTTCTTTTTCATTACAAATTGCACTACACAAAGTCACAGATCTGGCCTGAAAGAAAATGAAGTTCCCCGATACATTTTGCTTCAAGTTGATCAAGAGTAGGTTTTTCACGGATCTCTGTGGAGTTCTGAAGTTGTTCTGCATCTAAGAATGCTTAAGGGCTTTTCTCCTTCTTAATAAAAATACCCCCCTCAGAAAGAGAAAATACAATAGATTTTTGGAAAGAGAAATTGAATAGATAGTTATGGATGGATTGGTGGCTGGAATGGCTGTATCAAGTGGAGAGGGAGAGGGAATAGGAAGATGAGGGAGGGAAAATTGGGAGAGAGAGAGAGAGAGAGAGAGAGAGAGAGAGAGAGAGCGAGAGAGCAAGAGTGCTAAAATTAAGGGCCATTGAGAAGTAGTATGGAAACAGTACAGTAGAAGCTCCAAAAATATATGCATATATGAAGGCATTCTAAATGGAATTGCCTAATAAGGGGGAGGCAGAGTCATAGTTCTCCATCAATTGTCACCAAATGCAGCTTCTAGTACATGGCTTGGCTTAGGACTAATTGAGTTGAGGCAAAATGTCTCCATAGAAACACCAAATTATGGAAACAAGGTAATGGGTTGTTCTCCACAGACACATGGCACGGCCCCGTTGATGAAGAAAGCATTTATATGATCTGCTGGATTTGAAGGAGTTTAGCTGGTGACGCCATAACACCCTCATCCCCTAGATTCTTGAGTCTTCCTGCAGATAACTGCTCTCTGAAACACAATCACCTCCTTGGCCCTTCTGTGCCACAAATTAGAAACAATGACCCTGCCTGTTAAAGTGAATCGGTTAACCAGTGAATTACGTAGATACAAACTCATGGAACATGTCATAATTAAGTACACTGTAATACTCCTTCAGGATGTTTTACCTTTTGTCGGTTCTCAACAAGTAAAAGCTCAAACTTTGGCTCTCCCTCATGTATTAGCATGCACAGCTTGGGGGTTCTTGTCAAAAGGAAGGGGATTGAACAACAGCTTTGCAAAGATATGTTTGTGAGCAGAAGTCAGGATGTGAAGATAACATAAAAATCATTCCTGTTGGAATAGCCTGGAATCATGTAGATATAAACTAAAAAGACATTTATTTATACGTTCAAATATACATATGAATCTCACATGTAGTATACTTAATACATATTTTACAAATATGTTAATATGCCTAACTTTCGTCTATATCTTAAAACTGATAATAGTGTAGTGAAAGTCTGTTTTTAACCACTAAAATCTCTTAGTGCAGCTAAACATGCTATCTCTTTAAATATATCCATCTTAAATAGAGATTTCTTTCTTTTTTATTTTTTGAAGGCATCATACACATTTGCGATATATCTTGGCCATATCCATCCACATCTCCCTCTCTCCAGTAGCCCTGTCTTCCAAAATGTCTTCCTTTCTTCGTCTAAACTGCATGCCCTTTTCTTAATAATCCACTAATCTTAAAGGTGCTGCTCATATACCTGTATATAGGGTCATCTGTTGAGGCTAAGACAATCTACCAGTGGCCATAGTGTCTCCCATACCACCAAAGAAGCTTGACTTTTTCTCCTTCTACAACTGAAAACTGTCAGTATATGCTTGGTTAAGGCTCTGGGCATCTGGATCCATTCTCACTCTGTGCTTAGATTAACTCTCTTGATCTTGTGGACATCTTATGTGGGTAACCACATCTGCCGTGGGTTCTTGTATAGAGCAGCTGTGCTGTGTAGAATGCCAGCCGTTCACAGTACGCCTGCTCATCTTCTGACTCTTACAGACTTCCAGCATATTCCGTGATATTTGTTGAGCTTTGTTCAGGGGTTGGCACAGATGTTGACTTTTGAACCGAAACTGGACAGCAATAAACCATGGTATAAGCTGGTAATATAGTTACACCAAAAGTACAAGTTTGTCTCAGTTATATATTAACGTCCAATATATTAACGTCCTTCGTCAGGGAACAATAATAACTATGTTCACAATGGTGAAGCTGAACTAGGATATATTTAGATGTCTTAAAAACAAGGTTAAAGACACAAGAAAGAAGGTTAATGGGTTAATGCTGTATATTACCCTTTAATACATATATTGACCTGCATCAGGCCATAAACTCTTGTCTCATAACACAATAACTCTCTGATGCCTTTCAGTGTGTTTAGGTTGGTATTTTACTGACAACAGAATTTGGAACTGGGGGCAGATGACAGTCTTTGCATTTGCATAAGAGAGTGAGAGCACTTGACCTGGAAGCCCAAGGAGAAGTTATGTGATGCTTTCCAGATGCTTTCACTCCAATGCCTTGCTCTATTTCCACCAACTTTCCCTGCCCACCAGAGCATTTCCCGGATCAGTTACTCTTAAAGAATTTATTTGACTTTGGTGTCTGACATTCTCAATGTTTTATTCTCTTAAGTCTGTGTTTTATTTTAACCTCTCAGGAGAGCACTGGGAGATTTGAGAAGAAAGGAAGTTGACCAAACCTGTAGAATTGTTTAATATCTGTTTGATGTTTGGGGCGCTTCTGTGAATGATCTACATCTTACAACATTTTATCTATCTCACTCCTTATACTACCTTATCATCTAGGAATATGAATGAGTGGTGTGTGTGTGTGTGTGTGTGTGTGTGTGTGTGTGTGTGTGTGTTAGTGTGTGTGTGTGTGCACATGCATGCATATATTCTAAAGGAATACATAGTTTCTTATGGTATGCAGATATTGCAATCTAAACTTTTCTAATTAAGATGATGACAAAATGAAGAATTTCTGAGAATTCTCTTTTCTCATTAAAGCTGCTAAGTGGAATGTTTAGTTGACTGCATGTGCTAGGTAACTGCTAATGAGATGAAAATCAGTCTGAGGAAAACTGGCTGAAGTTGTGACTACGCATCTCCTGAGGCAGAGAAACCCAGCTATGTAACTTTGCATGTCCTTGCATTCATCTGTCTCATTTAATGCTAGATAATGGCTGTCCATCTGCAAACACCTAACAGAGAGGCTGTGTCTGCAATCAAGTCATGACTAGAAACATGTGCCTCTGAGTAGCTTTGCTTGGATGCCTGTGTGGCATGCTGTACCTCATGCAGACACACCAAAAGTGTTCAGTTCCTCTCATGCAGTTATAGCTGAAACATAGCTTTCTAGCATCCTCTCAACACATGTGCATCTTTCAAATGATGATAATAAAGATATAAAAAGCATAGACCTTCACGTTAGCTGAAGTCAAGATCAATAAAAAAAATCTCTTTTGCTCTCCCTAGATTTTAGAAGAATGTGGGGGTTATCTGTTGCCTGGTAGGAAGCGCCTCTGGTATCCTAGAAGGTTTGAACACTGGGGTCACCATGTAAAATTCGTTTCTAGTTATTTGGCGCTGGCGTGTAAGAATAGTGTGCATTAGAAAGGGGAAGGGCTGATAAGATAGAAAAATCAGCTGTTCTGCCAAGATCTGCTTAGATCCTGGAAGTGGGGGCACAGAGTAAGGAGAGGTCATAGCAGGTCAGTTGTACAGCTGGAGATGAGACTGGGGAATTGTACTTGGAGGAATGGAGGAAGAAGTCAAGATCTACAATTGTCCTACTTGCTTCCCTGGGCTGAGCAGGCCTGTGGTACCCAGGACATTCCTTCCTTCTTGGAGGGCTGGGGTAAAGCAATTAATGGGTAGAGGAAGTCAGGAAAGATCTAGGTGAATACCCTGGAGATGGGAGCGAGAGAGGGAGAGGAGCTGAAGCAGGCGTTCTGCTACAGAGCTGCGGAAAAGAGTGATGGGCTGGATTTGAGGTACTGTGGAAAAGTGAAAATCTGCAGTTAAGTCTACCTGTTTCCTGGTTTGTCTGGCCTGTGGGCTCCCAGAAAAAGCCTGTTAGTGTTGGTGGCTGGGACAAAGAAATGTATAGGGGAATGACAATGACGAGGACCCATCTGCAAATGGATGAAGGAATGGGGAAAGAGAGGATGCAGCAGGAAGTCCACTGCCGAGTTGACGATAAGACCGGAGTATTAGTTGTGGACGAAAAGCAAGTCAAGATCTGCAGTCAGCCTCCTGCATCTCTGCTCAGGGCGATCCAGGTTTCCCAAGGCATGCAGACTGGAGTTGGAGTCTAGGCTACATCAGTCTAGTGGAGGAAATGAGGTGGGGAAGGTCTGTTTAAGGCAATGGAGAACTGGGCATTAGGAGGAACAGACTGCAGAGGGCGCTCAACCTCTTGCTCCTTTGTACATTCCAACTGGGAGGCCACGCATGCTGTGAACTCAAAATAGAAATTAACGCCTAGATCATGAGCGGTGTTTTCTAATTGGTGACTATTTAAGACATTGGTGGATACATCATTCCAGTTTTGTCCTTTATGATAGAAAAGCCTCTTTCCTTGCTCTCAACACTTGTTACACTCAACACAATGTTACTCCTCAAGCGTCCAACATTTACTTCATATACAAAAGATGCACACAAAAAATGTTGAGGGAAGAAAAGTGACTCGGGAAGGTCAAAGCTCAGAGAAATACTCTGCATCTGGATCTAGACTTTACACTCAAGAGATCATAAAAGGAAATAAACAGCTTTCTTCTGTTCCATTAAAATCAGTCTTTTCTAAAATCTCTGTTATTCAATAGTTTAACCACCATGTCCTACATTTCACATCTTTTTGAAATGTTTAATCTAACTCTTGAATCTTCTGGACTCATCATCATCATCATCATCATCATCATCATCATCACTGCCACCGCTGCCACCACCACCATCACCACCACCACCATCATTATTATTATTTAAAAGCTGCCAGGTATTTACTGTTGCACATATAAGTAAAGATTGAATCCTTATTCTACCGTAACTCGTAAAATTACCAAACTAACAAAAAGAATGATGAAAGTTGAGATTTAGAGGTGAATGGGACGCCACGCACTAATAGTAGAATATTTACTGGAAATTCAGAAAGTGTAGGTTAAAGAATTCACAGTTGTTCAGTTTTTACTCCACTGCCATCTGTTAAATAACAGTTATGTCCCTCATACTCCATGGTATACGGCAATGAAAGTTTATTATTAAACATGAAAAAGAGGATTCAAAATCTTTTTAAGATAAGTAATCAGTTATATTCACTCCCAAATCCTTTGATTTACTTGTTTATGGCTCGTGACAAGTAGCTTATATCACACACAGTTCTGACATCATTCAGATTGTAAAGCTTTAGCAAATAAAAGTTTCTAATGGTCTATCATGTATTATTATGTGGATTAGAGAGTGCTTGGGAGATACAGCCTTTTCAGTTTTCTTACTCAAAAGTTAATTTGTGTCTGATTCTTTAAAAATAAAAGTTATTGAACTTCTTACGATAATGACCTTTTTCTAGTAATTTGCAATATGTATTATTCCTGCAGGGGAATAGTATGATGCTTCCTGGTGTGACGAGCTCTCCTATGTAAATGCTACCCTTTTAAGGTCAAAAGCTGCACTCAGTTAATGAAAGCAAATGAAAAATGGTCAGGTGTTTAATATACACTCGACTGAGAGCCCATAGCTTTTTTTCATATTCCTGAAAATAACATAGCTAAAGCTGCCTCAATCTGTATATGAACCAATACATAAAGATTTTATACTATCACAAAAACTATTATTTTAAATTATTGATCTTTAATTTCCAGTAATAGAACAGGTAAAATTACCATAAATATTAGCATTTCATATTTACTAGCTCATGTGTACACACACATACACTTTAATGTAATAATGAACCTAAGGTTCATATATAATTATAGATTTCTGCAGCTCCAATGATATATCATGTATAAAAGACAATCTTCCAGGTGTCAACTTTCCACCAAGAGTGTTTTCAGTCTTTTAAATATCTTTGTCATGTTTATCATCATGAAGAAATTTAGTGCAAGCAGTATTTAGAATCCTTTATTTCCCCCAGAATCCCCTAGGTTCACGAGGTGATACAGTTCAAACTAGCTAAATGCCAATAGATTGTAATTACTTTGCTAAAAACCACCTTAGTGGAAAAAATAGAATAAAAGGCGCTTAAATGGTGGGGAAATTGAACTTGTGCAGAACACGCTCAAGAACAGCGTTTGCCCATAGAGCTGTCAAATGACACTGTTAACTACAGCAATTTATTCCATAATTTAATGTAATCTTGACCCCTGTCACATGTTAATACACCATGAAGAATAGTGGGTAAAAAAACATGCTTATTAATGAATTGTAGAGTAATGTGACACTGTTTTTTGCCACTTTCCTTTGAAATATCTTAATATTGGAATTAGTGAAGCCTAGACCATTTCCGTGTGCAATTATGTCTGTCCGTTTCTTGCTAGCTAATGCCGTGATTAGGAGACATTTAATTTTTAATTACACTAGAAGTCGTCGGTTGATTTTCTGAATCAAGGGATATGGGGCTAACTTTAGACCCAAACTCTTAACATAGATTTTAATTTGTTAGGAAATCTTAAATGACTCGGGGGACTTAAGATGCTCATTGTTAAGGTGACACTTTGCATGGCTTACTGACTTGAGTTAAATTTATTCGACTTAAATGAGAAAATATGATCCGTTCTGTTTTGTTGGGGGAAGAGTTCATTGTTGGCCAGTGTTTGTGGATGGTCACATTTCTAAACCCCCCACTATGGTCGTGGCTAATATTTGCAGCCTGAAGGGATCACTGTTTTTGCAAGACACAATGCTTCCAGCCTGACTGTAGAAGAGTTTATAGCTTGGATTGAAGAGGATGTGAAGAGATGCCCTCTACGTGGACGATTCTATAAGGCAGACTTCCAGGAAAGGAGGAGCAAGACCAGCGCCGGCATTTACCTCTCTGCCTCCTGACTGCAGATACATAACCAGCTGCCTCAGGCTCTGCCCCAAGGCTTCCCCACCATGACATCATCAACAGGGGTACCAAGATAAGTACATTTTAAAAGATGCTTCATAGATGTTACTTCAGCAAAGCAGGCAATGAATAATAGACCCATTAAACCCAGGCATGCCGAAAAATACCCATGATAACATGCGTCGCTAATATCTTACCCACAGCCTCAAAAGAAGATTCTATATGAAGAGAAAATACTTTAAGCTGAAGGAAAAATTCTCTTCCTTAGGAACACTTCATATTTTAGAAATACTTCATACATAGGATACTTCATATATAGGTAGATCTGCCTGTGTCTGTCTCTGTCTGTCTGTCTGCCTGTTTGTTTCTCAGTGTAATCTCCCTCTCTCTCTCTCTCTCTCTCTCTCTCTCTCTCTCTCTCTCTCTCTCTCTCTCTCTCTCTGTGTGTGTGTATTTCTCAGACTTTATTTTCTTTTATGAGATATTTATATGTAAATAAATTAAATTGATTTAGTATGAAAGTGGCAAAATAATCAGAGCTAAAATTTGGAAAAATAGCCATATCATTTTACTAAATTTGCATTGAATGTTATAAATATTTTGGAGAACATCGCGTCTTACTTTCTGACCTGATTTTGTCTGTCATCACTCGGTAACTTAAGAAATAGTACCAACAACACGGAGCAGGGTAAGATTGTGAATGATCACTAGAATATACGAGTGCAATTTCCCTAAAAATCCCACATGATGAAAACTTAAAGTGTGCCACAACACTGTAATGTTATTACTGTAAAAATTACTACCAGACTTAAGAATTCCCTTTCCCGAATTGGAGCTGGGAGATCTTTGTGGTTAGGACCAAGGGCAGCAAGGATAAAAGAAAAATGATTTCACTTGACTTCTTTTGCTTTTAACCTGTGTTTGTCTAACGCTTGCCAGGAAATAGGTTTATCGCAGACAATAATCAATGCTTTGCCTAGATGTACTAAGAGAAACTTTCAGCTTTCTAACTTTTGTTGATACTGCTCATTAGGCTATAAATAAATGTCTTAGTGAGGCTTCTCTTGTGGTGTAGAGACAGGCTGACCATGGAAAGTAGGGGCTCACTTACAGTTCAGAGATGTATACCATGGCCGCCATAGCATGGAGCAGGGTAATATGTAGGTAGACACTAGTATCAGAAATTTCTACAGCACGATTAGCAAAGAGAGCCACCGGGCCTGACTTAGGCTTTTGAAAAATCCATAAAAATTTACAGTCAAATTTAAAGCTGTCCTTTGCCTAAACCACGGGAAAATGTATTTCACAAAGAGGGAGGTTCTTTTCTGTGGTTCAATCAAAACTGGTATGAATTTCCTCCTCTAGCATCTCCTAGCTTAACGAAAGTCTCAAAAAGTATTGGTAATTACTATTACCTACCAACAAAACTGTGCTTACAGAAATCAGAATATTTTCTCACCCTCCTTCTTAAACAAGGGCTGCCCACCATTGTGATCCATGTATTTGCTTTTCTATGCAGGTGCTAGTCACGTGGACCTTAACATACTATTAATTCAAGACAACTAGAAACTTTTCTATATTGACAGTCAAGAAAGATCATGTAATCATTTTGCATATATATGCATAGACATATATATTCATTGTATTTGTATGTATAATGTATTATATATGCACTATATATAATGTAATATATATGTACTACATTTTTGTTGAAGTATTTTACTTGAGTTAATATTAAAGGGTGATATTTAGATCTACTACTTTACTGAAAAGTGAATGCATATATATATTAATCTCCCTCTGTCTCTTTCTCTGTGTGTGTGTGTCTGTGTGTGTGTGTGTATGTGTGTGTGCATGTACACATGGGTGCGTGTGTGTGTGTGTGTGTGTGTGTGTGTAGTATGAATGTTAAATTAGTCACCCTTCCAACGTATCACTGATCCATCCCAGTGTTATGCAGAATATAACAACCCCAACAAAATTCCCAAATGACACAAAAAAGACTCTGAATGACTTCCATTAACAGAATATTCACTCAATAAGCCTTGCAACTGGCCTTTCAGTGTTACTGTCCCATACCATGGCATTTATGGTTACATATGTATGCATCGTGACTAGTGGTTTCCTGTATCAAGACGTGTGTTGCTGCCTGGTAGAAGGACAACAAAGATGAACATTGTTACCCATAAAGTTTAATGTAATCTTAGAGTAAATAAGCACCATATTGTGATCTTTAATCTATTATTTGCTTGAACATAGCTTGTCATATTGAACGATGAGGTGTTCATATTTGAAAAAATAATATACTAAAAGAAGGGGGAAATGTAGGATCTGACACCCAACAGGATGAATTACCAAAGTGAAAGGCAGATGAGAAGGGGTGAGAGAGAGATGGAGGAGCAGGAAGAAGGGAGGGAGGGACAGAAAGAAAGACAGAGAGAGATAGAGAGAGAGATAGGGAAGAGAGACAGAGAGAGAGACAGAGAGACAGAGAGACAGAGAGAGGCAGAAATAGAGACAGAGAGACATAGAGAGACAAAGAGAGACAGAGAGAGAGACAGAGAGAGGGAAGAGAGAGAGAGAAACAAAGAGAGAGAGAGAGAGAGAGAGAGAGAGAGAGAGAGAGAGAGAGAGAGACTACAACGGGCACAGGTGAGTTACAAGCTCCACCCCAGGGCAGTTAACTGTCCAGTCCTCTGCAGTGGGTTCTCCTCTCCCATCAGTGTGAATACTGAGTCATTTACAGCACAGCCTGCTGCCCTTTTGTTATCATAAGGAGAAACTACCAATATTCTTCTTTCATTAAGCTCAAACCTAATTCCTAATCTTTTGTATCACAACTAAAATGTCTGAGACTAAGCTTACAATAAAAAAAAAATTTTACTAGATTTTCTCAGCTATGAAAGGTAGGTGATAATAATGAGCAAGTATTGAAAGTTGGAGAAACCTTGAATTTTCATGCTCTATTTCCACTCTAATTAATACCAGGTCCTTACTCCTCTTGTACGTCTTAATAGTGCATGTATCAATGTCATGATTCTGTACTTCTACACATCTGATGTAATGCATGCTATTCATCATTTCTGAGTGAATAAAACTTCTAGGTTCGTTTTGAGTTGTGCAATCTAGGTGTCTTGGACTATGGCTGCCCCTTCCCAGTATCATTTCTGTAACTTCTGTTATTAGAGTTCGGCCATCCACATTCCTCTCACTTCAGCAAAAAGGAGAGTCCATACTAAAGCCCTTCCATACCTTAATGAAGACTTCTGGTACAAAGACAATATTGCTTTGAATAATTGAGATACTTTCCTTGTTTTGGGAACCTTATTTTCAGGAAATTATAATGATAAGAGTAAAATTTGTGGCTTACAGAGATGTTATTGTTTAGGAGTTAAATTCTTATAGGTTTCTATTCATAAATATGTGTATGATAAATAATATAAATGTATACATACCTAGATAGTATTATAAATGTATCGTAAATGTAATTACTATTATAAAGGTATTATAAATATATTTAATTACATTCAAGTGTAATTAAAGGGCACAGTAAACACAATGGCCTGTACTGTCACTATGAGTCTATCATTATGAGTTCTTTCCAGGTGTCACAGCATCCTATTGATATTCCAGTGAAAGGAATGTATTTTCCTTTGCATTTTCGTGGTGAGTAAATTAATATATAGATTATTAGAATTGTAGATATTAGGGCTTCATCAAAGGATACATTCCACCTACAATCATTGTCCTGAGTTAATTTTTATTTTCTGTTTTCATATGTAAATATAACACATCAGAACAAAAAAATAGAGGCCATGTGGCTAAGATAGAAAAATAAAACATTAAAGTGAGGAAAGAGAGAATGAAAGAAAAAAATAGCTTCACTTGAAGATAATTTGAGCTTAGGAAGTTAGTGGCTGAATAAAGATTACTAGAATAAACAGGAAATTAGAGTGTATTGAAAAATGTCAAGAAATTAGAGTGTATTGAAAAATGGTTAATAAGACCAGGGCATAAACAAGTGATAGATAAAATCGGGATTTCAAACTGAGTCTTCATTCTAAAGGGTTTTGAATCCACACTTTAGATATTGTTCTGTAGGTCGTGTGTGTGTGTGTGTGTGTGTGTGTGTGTGTGTGTGTGTGTGTGTTGGGGAGAAGGTATATTCTTGAATTCACAAGTGCGGATTAACTACCTGTGTTCTAAAAAAGAAAATTCTAACTACATAACTACATAGAGACGCTGAACTGGAGTGACCAAAGAAGAAAACAAAACAAAGCAAAACAAAAAAAAACAAAAAACAAACAAACAAACAGTCAATCAAAAACCCCATCACATTAACCAAGTAGAGTCTAAGAACAGCCGAAGGTTGTTCATAAAAATGGGTTTAAAAGGTTGAGCACAGGATCCCCAATGGAGCTAGAGAATGGACCGAAGGAGCTGAAGGGGTTTGTACCCCATAAGGAGATCAACAATAGCAACCAACCAGACCCCCTAGAGCTCCCAGGGACTAAACCACCATCCCAAGAGTACACATGGAGGACCCATGGCTACAGCCGCATATGTAGCAGAGGATGGCCTTGTCAGACATCAATGGGAGATGTCCTTGGTCCTGGGAAGGTTTGATGCCCAGTGTAGGGAAATGCCAGGGTGGGAGGCGAGAAGGGGTGTGTGGGTGAGTGGGGGAGCACCCTCATAGAAGTTGGGGGAGGGAGGATGAGATAGTGGGTATCCAGAGTGGAAACTGGAAAAGGGGATAACATTTGAAATGTAAAAAATTATATATTTTTATACATACATATATATATATATATATATATATATATATATATATATATATATAATTAAGTAAAGGAACAGTGGAATTCTTAGCTCCTGTTGAATGGAGGTACGATTAATGGAGGCTGGAAATAAGGTAGTTTTTGGCCAGTGAAAGTTTAAGTCAGTAGGAATAGGTGGCATAATAAAGAAAATGAGGAGCAAGTGGGGACATTATACAACCACTTAAGATGTTCTTTGACAGAACTGGGCCATCAAGTTAGAACATTTTCCAGAAAAGGTGGATGGATCCATGCTTGGTTTCCTTAGCACCTATTCAGCCTTCTCTACTTTCTCTGTACGGGAACCAAGATCACAGAATTTGAAAGTTAACAAGCATGTTTTCTTAAATATTAATTTGGAGAGGGAATTTGTTTTTATTGTGGTTTGAATAAGAATGGCCCCCCAAAGTCTCATTTATGTAAATGTGTGGCCTTCAGAGAGGGGCACTACTTAGGGGGATCTTATGCTCTCTGTATTCCAACAAGGTGTGGCTTTAGGAGAGGAGGTGTGACCTTCTTGAAGGAAGTGTGTCACTGTGGATGGGCTTTGGCTTCCAAAACATCACCTAAGACCAGTGTCTCTTTAGTCCTGATTTCTGTGATTCCAAATGCAGAACCCTCATCTACTTCATCACCATGTGTGTGCCTGCTTTCCACCATGCTCTCTGCCATGCTGGCAACGGGCTAACTCTCTGAAACTGTAAACCATCGCCAATTAAATGCCTTCTTTCGTAAGAGTTGCTATGATCATCGTGCACATCAGTGGAACACTAGCAAAGCTGGAAATATCCATGGGTTCAGCTGAGTCAGGGGTAAAAAGACATACCTTACCACAGTCATATATGTCAGTACGATGAGGCCTTATTTTAAAATATGGATAAAACCAGTCTAGTATCAAAGAACCCTCACCTGTGTCTGGCCAACCAAATAAATATTTTCACTTCTTCAAGAAATGAAGAATGGCAGAATCATTACCACTAATGGTGTGTGTGTGTGTGTGTGTGTGTGTGTGTGTGTGTGTGTGTGTGTAGGTGTGTGTATGTTTAGGTTGTGAGGTTTTCATGAACATATGGTCTTAAAGTTGTCTCATATGGTGGACATTCCCATTAGTATTTGTAGAAATCGACAGAGATGACAGAGCTAGTTTCTTTCCTTTTAAGTTGAAACATTTTATTCCTAGTTTTACATAGCTAATTTCTCCAAGTCTGTCAGTGCGTTTAAAAAGGAAGTGGTGAAGTTAAATGATCTTCATCTTGTAGGAAATCTTAGATGACAGCTTCTGGAACTCCCCCACTGGTATGATATTAACTGTAGAATTTTAGCATAAAGACATAAAATGTTAAAACTATGAAGTCTTTGAAACTGTGAAGTGTTTGAAGTGTTTATTTTTCTTCACCCAATGAAATAAACTTGCGGTTACTGTTGTTTTCTTCATGTGTATTATTGAAAGGTTTACATACAACAAGCCTTTCAGTACATGTAAAAAGGCTTCTTGGTCAGGATATATGGTTCTTTACTGGGTGATTGCCTTTGGGTTGCTAGAACTAATTTGTCTCCTGCCTTCCCTTCCCTTCCCTTCCCTTCCCTTCCCTTCCCTTCCCTTCCCTTCCCTTCCCTTCCCTTCCCTTCCCTTCCCTTCCCTTCCCTTTCCTTCCCTTCTCTTCTCTTCTCTTCTCTCTTTTTCTTTCTGATCCCCTTCCCTCCTCTCATCTGTTCTCCCCACCTTTCCCCCTCTCCCCTCATCCTCTCTCTCCCCTTTCCTCTTCTCCCTCTTCCCTTTCTGCCCCTTTGCTCCCCTCTCCTCCCCTCTCCTCTGCTCTTGTCCATTCTCATTTCCTCCTTCTCCTTTCTTTCCTTAAACCCCCCTCTCTCTTTCTCGCTTCCTGAATATTTACACAGTGTTTAGTCTCATTTTCAAGATAGTACTCTTCTCAGAATATAAAATACCCCCAATTCTTCTAGGTTTAGGAAGACCTCAGGAATTCTTCATTTACATTTTTCTTTCAGGCTTTATTGAAAACATGAGAAAAAATAGTTCTATGTTTTCTTTGTTGGATTAAAATTTTTGTTCTTGCATAAATTATCCAGTATCTGTTCAAAGTTGTTATAATCTATGTAACTTTTATTAGCTTTTAACTATTATTTATCAACATTTACACTTTGTATTCATCTAGAATTTACTCACTATTACTTCTAGTTTTTTGGAGTTTACTAAGGTGTAAACCGTATATTTTTACAACAGAATAATCCAATATAATGTCGGTTCCTTATGATTTTGAATGTTCTTACCATTCTTAATATTACAGTAACAAATCATATATATGTATACATACATATATAATGTAAACACACATACACACATATATATAGATAGATGTGTGTAAGTCTGTGTGTATGTGTGTGTGTGTGTGTGTGTGTGTGTGTGTGTGTGTGTGGCTTCTTTGGACTACCAAGAAGTAGATCATTGTCTTCTCTTCAGAAAATAGTAAGCCAAAAGTCTGGAAGATAAATTCTTATATTTCTGTGAAAATGCACTGTCACCATTAGTAGGGACTTTTATAGTGTCATAAAAATTGAGTGTAACTATAAATTTATATTGCTGAGAATGTTGACATTTATGGCAACTTCTACAAGGACATCTTTAAAGTTATGCGAAAAGTTGATCCAGCAACTTCCATTTAGTTAAAAATTAAAGTTTTAAAACAAACACATGTCCTCTAATCTTTGAATCTATCAGTGTTGTTGACTAAATTCTCAAATTTGTAAGTCACATCAACATTTGGTGGGTACTTAGAATCAACTCAGACAAGAATTAGAGAGCATGAAAGCATGTTCATGTATTATTCAGATATAAGGGCTAATTGATGCGTGTAATTAATACTCATTCACAATACATTTAACACTGGCTTTGATACTGGATAAAAATTTTAATACTACAAGAATAGATACTCATTCAGGAATTAAAGATAATCACAGCTTTTTTGGTCTATTTTATATTAATATATTTTCATTTGTTTCATATGCTAAGCTAAGCTTAATTACTATCTTAACGAGATTCTCCTTAAGATGGTCCTAATCTGCTAAGTACTGCAGGAGGTTACCTTTTTTTATTTCTTCTCATTATTCTCATTCTTGTTACTGTGACTATGAGAGTGTGTATGTTTCTCTCTGCCCCCCCCCCTCTCCATGTGTGTGCATGTGCTTGTCTGCAAGAATGGTCTGGCTAGGTCAGAGAACAAATTTTGGTAGTAACCCTATTCCTGTGAATGTAGAGTTTGAAAGTAGAATTTGGTACTTCAGGCTTGTCATACACGTTCATCCATTGAGCAATCACACAGTCAAAAAATCCCTCTTTTACTAATAGTTTTCTTTTCATAGATGCAGGTTATCTTTTTAAAAGACATATTTATGGCAACTACAAAGAATCTGCAGAAATTACAAATTTAATGTGTACCAAAGTGGAGTATTGCTCTGTACTAGTTAAGCATATTTTGACAGTAGGGTGGTGGTGAGAAACTATTAAAGATTTTTAAAACGGTTTGTTTTTCCTTGCCGTTGCTGAGCCCCTAGAAGTCAACCAAGAGGCTCAGGCTACCATGTGAAAATGCTGTGATGGCGGCCATTATTAGAATTAGAGCTCCAGCTCAAGCTCAGAAAGAAGCCATGAACTCAAGCAGCACTGACAGTCCCTACAAAGTCAAGATTGTTTGGTGGATTTTATGTTGAGCTCAAGTAGCCGTATTCATTGGTGTTATAGAACATAGATAAAATAAATGTATGGTTCTTAACTTTCTGGTTTGAACATACAGTGTTATGATATTAGGGATGACTACTATAGGTAGGCTACTTAGATCTCAGGTTGACATACACACACGTACATACACACACATACAACATGCATACACATACACATTTACACACAGACACACACAGACACACACATACACACACACACATACAAGCACACATACACATACACATACATACACA
The DNA here is from genome assembly GCF_021556685.1 of Rattus norvegicus. NCBI lineage: Eukaryota > Metazoa > Chordata > Mammalia > Rodentia > Muridae > Rattus > Rattus norvegicus. The sequence continues at coordinate 174,161,217 of NC_141537.1, forward strand.
CACATACACACACATACACACACGTACACATGTACATACACACACATACAACATGCACACGCATATGCACATATGTACACACACACAAATACACACACATACACACACACGCACATAAAAGCACACGTACACATGTACATACACACACATACAACATGCACACGCATATGCACATATGTACACACACACAAATACACACACATACACACACACGCACATAAAAGCACACATACACACACACATACACACACATACACATACACACACATACACATATACACACACGTACACACAAACACACATAACTTTTGAGAATTTATTTAATTGCTCAGTGTTCCAGCAATAAATTGACATCTCTCTATATAATAAATTATTGCCTCCAGGAAGCTGAAATAGAAATGCATTTTTATTTATTTATTTCTGTCACCAAGTATTCCTAAGATACTTTGATACTGTATTAAAAGCAAGAAAAGATAGAGTTGAGGGCAGAAAGAATCTTTGCTCTGGTCTGTTGGACACATGGAAAATTTAGGTGTGAAATCCCATGATTTTGCTCCGTCTTTGGGTTATCAACCTAGGATGGATGAAAGTACACAACAAGCAAGGTAGTCGTAAAGCCATGGTTTCCGTACCCAAAAGACTACAGAGTTTGCGTTATTTATCCATGAAACATGAAGACATGGAGAAACAGAACATTTGGGGGATTGAAAGCAGCTCTGAGGTAGATGGGATTGTGGTTTAAGAGGAATATGTTCCCTGTTGGTTGATGTCACATTCATGTGACACTGTTGGTGCTTTGTGAGAGGTTGTGGACATTTTAGGAAGCGGCACTCATCTGGAGGAAGCAGTCCTCGAGGTAAATCTCAGACCGTGCTGGTCCTGATCCTTTCCTCTTCCTTTCTTTGCAATGAAGCTAACAGCTTTTCCCATTACATTCAAGTAATACTAAGTGTATACTCTATTAGTTTTAGATACATTTATTGCCACAAACATAAATCAATATGGAATATTTTGAAGAATTTTTTAAATTAATTATATTAATCAATTACTTTATTTAGCATCCCAGATGTTTAACCCTTCCAGTACCCACTCCCAGAGTTCTTCACTCAATCCCCCATCTTCACTTCTGAGAGGGTTCTTGCCACTGTCCCCAATCCAACCCTCACTGTCCCCCACATTTCACTTCTCTGGGGGATCAAGTCTCTACAGGATTAGGCTCATCCTCTCCCGCTGAGGTCAAACAAGGCAATCTTCTGCTGCACATGTGCCAGCGGCCGACGACCCACCCATGTATGCTTTTTGGTTGATGGCTTAGTCTCTGCGAGCTCCCAGGGGTCCAGGTTAGTTGACACTGTTGGTCTTCCTATGGGGTTGCCATCCCCTTCAGCTCCTTCAATTATTCCCCAACTCTTTCATAGGAGTCCCCAATGTCAGTTCAATGATTGACTGTAATTATCTGTATTGTCTGAGCTTCTGGTAGAGCCTCTCAGAGGACAGCCATGCTAGGCTCCTCTCTGCAAGCACAACATGGCATCACAATAATAGTTTCAGGGTTTGGTACCCAGCCATGGGATAGATCCTTGTTGAACCCATCACTCTGTGTCCTTTCTTTCAGTCTGCTCCATGTTTGTCCCTGCATTTCTTTTAGGAATGAACAATTCTGGATGAAGTATTTTGAAGGTGGATTTGTGACTCAATCTCTCCATATGGGTGCCTTGTCTATTTACTGGTGGTGGTCTCTTCAGGTTCCACATCCCCACTGTTGGGCAGTTTGTCTAAATTCACCCCCATTGAGCCCTGGGAGCCTATCATATTCCAGGTCTCTGGGACTTTCTAGAGGTTTCCACCTTCCACCTTCATCAGCTACATATTTCCATTCATTCTCCTGACCCTCTGGGCTTCTCTCCTGTGACCCCCATACCTGATCTTGTCCCCCTTTCTCCTCCTCCTCCTCTCTCCCACTTAGGTCCCTCCCTCTACCTCCCATGATTATTTTGTTCTTCCCTCTAATTGGAATTGAAGCATTCTCACTTTGGCTTTCCTTTCTTGTTAAACTTCTTACCATCTGTGCATTGTATCATGGCCATTCTGTATTTTGAGGCTAATATCCACTTCTCAGTGAGTACATGTCATGCATGACCTTTTGGGCCAGCATTATCTCGCTCGGGATGATATTTTCTAATTCCATCCATTGGCCTGCAAAATTCATGATGTTCTCCCATTGTATAATTGAAGCACATTTTCTGTATCTTCTTCAGTTGAAGGACATCTGGGTTGCTTCCAGTTTCTGGGTATTATGAATAAGACTGCTGTGGACATGGTAGAGCACATGTTTCTAAATGCAGGTCATAGAAGAAAAAGGATGTATATCACAAAGCTTTTGAAGAAAGGGCACCAGAGTAATGAAGTTTAAGAGGAAATGTATTAATGTGAAAGGACAGAAAGTGATGGTGTCGCTGTAGAACATTCTTACTAAAAGACATCACGAGGACCATTAAATAAAATTTTCTGAGGAGAAATGTAATACAGGTGGAAATACATATAAAGATTGAGTTTAACACACACACACACACACACACACACACACAATATTTAAAGTAGAAATACAGACTGTATTTTTCTAACATTTATTCAGAAAACTTACCATTGCATCCCTTCTCTACTGAAGCCCCAGATGAAGATAATCGAGGCCCTTCTGTTTAGACTGTGACATGGTATATTCATTAATTAATCAAGTTATGAATTTTAAAATAATTTTATCTTTATTGTTTGCTAATAGATTACCAATGTACAATCCTGCTCTCATATTCCCAGATAAAAGCTTAAACGAACACCTTACATCATGTACATATTTCTATTTCTTGCAATAAATATTATATTGTTCTGTATTTAAACATTTTTATGTACTTGAACTGGTATTTTCGAGTCAAGAATAGATACACTTTTCTTTGAAGCTTCTGAGTACCAGTATGTCTTCAAAGTCAATTAGCTTATGGGAGTTAGAGTCAGGTGTACATACAAATAAAAATGTAAAGAGAAATCCTTAATTCACCCAGTTTGAAGCTGTTTAAAAACAGTTGGAATTATAATATTGAAATTGGTGTTTTCCAAACCTTAATCATGTACATAATTACACTTCTTAAATTTATGCATATTCGATAAATACTAATTTTTAAACAACTTACTTAGCACAGAGAATTTTACAATTTCAGACAACATAAATTAAGGGATTTATCAGTGCTGTATCGCATAAGCACTAGTAACTGAATTATTAAGATAAAGTGTACTTACATTTACTTTTCCTGAATGTACTAGCACCTCTAGGTTCTGCACTCCAAAGGATGTGTGGCAAGCTTACGCCTATTTTAGTTTGGCATAGTGAAGTGAATTGATAGTCCCTTAACAATAATCACGAAATAGCTTGATACCTTGTATGCCATTTTCTCATCTAGAAGGCTGGGATCAATAACGTCACGACACAGAACCACACACAGATGAAATAGCGCCTTGTATCTGGTGACTGTAGCAAATGCTATACCAAAAAGTTAAAGTTATGAAGGTAAATGGACGTGCAATGGCGTAATTGTCTACTTGCTTTTCTCTTCACCCTTGGTGCATAAAGGTAAAGGCCGTGCCTAATAAGACCGGTCTTACTTATCCTTTTGCTTCACATTTAAAATGTCCAATTTCCTTAAATCCCTGTTATTTAACTGATAAACCTTTAACTCTTTCAGGGATTAGTGTTTCTTTATTAATTTATTGGGGGTGGGTGGGTTGGAGGGTCTGTGTCCACGTATGTGTGTAGCTGTGTGTATCATGGGGTGCCAGTGCAGTTAGATGGCATCATGGGTAACTCTCTTCTCCTTGAACCACGTGGGTTTTGGGTTCGCAGTCAGGTCATCAACTTCTTTGTCACCTGAGCCATCTTGCCAGACAGTGCCTTGTTACCATCAACACTCAAATTGGTCAACTCCATCCACTATTTCAGGTTTACAAAACCATCAGTGTAACTGTCACAGGATCTCAGGGATCACAGTCTTCTGAGTCATGTCCAGATAGATAAAAATATCTAAGAATATCAATTATAACTCTTATTTCTATCAAAGAAAAGCTAATTTGCCAGTGTTTGCAGATTTTATGATATATAGAGAGTACAACTTAGGAATCCATAAAAAAAACTGTAGGAAACAAGAAGAAATGTACTACTCACAAGATACAGAGTCAACACAGAAAATATCAGTAGCATTTTTGCATGTTAAGAGTGGATTACCTAAAAACATTAAAATCCTAATTAAAAACTAAAGGCTTCCACATAAATTTAGCCATGGAGGAGAAAGACCTTTATGCTTCATTCCACAAACTTTAGTGAACTAAACCAACAACCAATAAATGGAAGGATCCGCCCTGCAGTAATGAACACTTTATTGACGAATGTGTGCTCAAGCAAAAGGAAAAACAGCTTTTCAAATTTCTACTGACATCCCTCATCATCTAAAAAAAAATAGGAAACTTTATGTGTGAATGGGACAACAAAACACCTTGACAACTCAAAGCAAACTTGGGCAAAAGAATAAAGAGGGAAGAATTATGCTTCTGTTTCCTGATGGAGAAATCCAGCAAAGCAGTAATAAAAGCAGTGTTGATCTCATTAAAAGAACACAGAGAGCAAAAGAAAAACACTCTGGAGCCATAAACAGCCATGTTATTATTTTTATGCTTTATTGATTTTTATTAAAATTATCAAGAGTACACACAGAGGAAAGGGAATGTCTTAGTCATCTGTGTTGAAGGCCAGCAGGATATCTCAGTTGATAGAATACTGGGCCCCATCACCAGGGCCTCACAGGTGGGTGTGATGATTCACACCTATCATCCCAGCAACTGGAGGGTGAGGGTGGGATAAGTTAAAGGCCATCCCTGACTCAGTACTAGGCTAGCGGTACAGACTGGCATACGTGAGACTGTATCTCCATAACAAATACAAATTAATTAATTAATTAAATTATTATACATTGCCTACTTGATAATGGTTCCAAAAATAATTTTTCAATTTTCTCATCACGAATAAATGATAAGTTAAGTGTTAATGAGCTTAAATCACTAAGTCTATAACATATGGGCTTACAATAATGTCGTTCTGGAACAGAAGTATGCATTAATTTATTTTTAGTTAGAAATCAGTTTAAAAAATGTTCTTCAGGTACTCAAGACAGAAAAATCATGACAGAGAGATGTCTTGAAAACAACTTGGATATTGCGTTCTATATTAGAGCACAAGTGATAGCTGACTTCTTAAAAAAAATAGAGCAAGGAAGTAGTGCAATTATGTATATGCATTTAATATATAACATCCTAATCTATGATTATATCTGCTTCATTAAAAGTTAGTAGTGAAAGGCAGATGAAAAAGCTTTTAGAGAAACTGTGTACTGATTGATACCTCTAGCATAGCTAAAATTTGGTAGTCATTAATGACTATCCGCAAAAACGAGAGTTCATTTTTTTTTCCCCAATAAGGGATGGAGTTTCAATTTGCGTCGACTACTCCCATTTCTCTTTATAAATTCTGGAGTTTCTGTAGTCTTCTTTCCTGGAGATACTTTCTGTAGAAAACCAAACACTTCTCTTTGAATCCCCCAAAATTCTCTTGCAGATATATGTACTCTTTAGCTGCCCTTCTAAACGGACTTCTCAATGACCCAAGCCGCCCTCATTCTCAAGTGTGACACAGTGCGTATAGGAATGCATAAGTTCCTGATTTCCACAAATCGGATAACATAGCCTTCTATTACTTCCCTGACACTCTCCTGGCCCTAAAGGGGTTAATGACATGTTTCTTCATTTCTTAACCAGAGCCAGACACTAGCTTATGGTCCACAAATGTAGGACATGCTAGATATAGGAAACACCAAACCCAGCAGACCTGGGTGAAAGTTTCTGAAAGTGCATCCCGATCTTTTTTTTCTACCCTCTCATTTATTTTCAGTTCTTAACATCTTTTAAGGTTTCAAGAATTCTGACATCCCCCCTGTGAAAACTCACAAGATGTGTACGTCTTTCTATCTTCAGTTTGAAACCGAATCCTCTCATGTCTTGGCACCTATCAATTTTGATAGCCTGCTTCCATTGGCTCCCTCTCAATATATTCTTGAATGACTGAATGAATAATTATCTTAATTTTGACATGCGGATTTCTAAACACTTTCTATATTAAAGATAGATCATTTAGTATTTTTAACTTTTGACAGCATGCAATTATAATCCGATGTAATTAAATTTAAGTCCTGAAAGATGTTCCTCATAAGTCTCAGAGAAGAGAGAATTACGGCTTTTAATTTTACTTGCATCCTAAATAAATGTCCCATCCTATCTCTTAAGAACAAGAGTCATAGAATAATGAAGAGGACTGAGAAAAATAAGTTGGAGCCTGGCTGGTAATACCACAGAGTTTATGGGGGAAGCTACTCTTGGAGAACAAAGGAAAAGGCTTTTGACAAAGTTGGATAGTCAAAATGTGCCTCCCATCCTCTGGTGCTTATCCCAGATGAGGCTATTCTGAGTTTTTGTCTATCATTAGAGTCAGGTAATTGTGACACAGTCTCTCTAGTAAAGAGCATTCTTAAGTACAGTAAACCTATTTTACACATCAGTGCATTAAAGAGCACACGTCTATAAAACATGGCTGTCATGCTTGTCATCACCGCACTGACAAGAAGTGAAGAGAGCCATAAAGGAAAGTTTACTGAGCAAAGCACAAGAGGTGCAAGGGAGGGGTAGAGTCGTCTTCTTACTGCGTGTGCGTCTCATAGTCCCACGCTGAGGCCTCAACCTTGTGACAGCTTGTGAACTTAGCTTAGATGGTTCAATTAGTACCAACTTATCTTCAGGAATGTGTGCATGTGCATGCGTGTGTGTGTGCGTGTGTGTGTGTGTTATGTGTGTGTGTGCACTGTGTGATATGTGGGGTGTGTGTATGTGTGTGTGTATGTGGTATGTGGTGTGTGTGTCTGTGTGCACTGTGTGGTATGTGGGTGTGTGTATGTGTGTGGTGTGGTGTGTCTGTGTGTGTGTGTCTGTGTGATGTGTGTGTGTCTGTGTGTGCACTGTGTGGTGTGTGGTATGTGTGTGTGTGTGGTATGGTGTGTGTGTGGTGTGTGTGTGGTGTGTGTGTGTGGTGTGTGTGTGGGATGGTGTGTGTGTATGTGGTGTGTGTGGTGTGTGTGTGGTGTGTGTGGTGTGTGTGTGTGTGGTATGGGTGTGTGAGTGTGTGTGTGTGTGTGGTGTGTCTGTGTGGTATAGGTGTGTGTGTGTGTGTCTGTGTGGTATAGGGGTGTATGTGTGTGTATGGGTGTGTGTTTAAGAAACAAAATATGCAAAGTGCAGAACAAATACTTCTTCTTATCCTGGCTGTCTACACTGACTGACATTCATAAATCTTAACTGTGTAGTAAGAACACTTCTCAGTGGCTGATAAAGGAGCAATTTATACATCTCCTGCTGCTCTTAAAGCTAGAAACCAAATGTCCCCACCGCGTACGCTCACTGAAGCTTATATTTTTAGATTATAATTCCCTCATTTTCTGAATTCCTTAGCCTCAGCCCCACATTTTTCTGAAGGAGCGAGAGTCCTATGACACACTTGAAAAGTCAGATGATCTCCCTGGTTTTTGTCGTTGTTTTTCCAGTGTGGTAGTCATTGTGCCCCTCGTCGTTTTGTATTGTGAATCCATTTCAAACGGCAAAAGATGCTTTGCGGAACGAGACTGAACTTTTCAATAATGAGGTCTTCTGTGTAAGACATTGTTCTGTTTCTTTGGCAAACCTGACTCTGATGTTACTTACACACAAAAAGGGAAGATTTAGACGCTTGTAAAGCCAATAGCACTTATTCAACCTAAACTTCAAGTGGAACTGGCTACTGGCACTGGAGGCTGAGATGGGATACTGTATTTGCATATATACCATATGTGGAAAGCTGTTCTACCGTTTTACGGAGCAGCAATTGTATTTAGTTGAATGTCTTTTAAGTCCTATAAAAATGGCATTAAGAAATCCCACTATTTGGACGGTGAACTATGAAAGCTGTGGTCTTAACTCATCATAACACTGATAGTTTGACTCTTTGGGCTTCATTAAGTCGGGGCTATAAATATGACACAGCAACCGCATGAAAATGGGAAGTACCTTTTGGGGGTTTTAGATGAAAGCTGAGTGAGTTTGTTACCTTGTATTTGTGGATAGATATCATGTTCACTTACTGTGCGATTACATGGCCATTCCGCCAAAATCAAGATAAAAGACTCTCATTAATCCTCAACTTTATGCCAGGATTTTCCGGAGAACTCAGGAAACAGATGCACCTTAACCGATTTCTGTCACCGTTTCCTCTGTCCCCCTTTCCATCTGTAAATTGCAGAAGCTCAAAAAACGTGTCCACTGGCAAACAATGGTCCGTGGTTCAAAGGGCCACTGAGCCCTCCATGAGGAGCTTCGGGCAGTGTAAGTGCCACACTATCGTGGTGTCCTACATTTCAATATCGGTCCCAGTTTGTTGTGCAGTTTGAGCTTTGAGAACTGGGGGCCTCGCCGGAGGAAGTGTATCACCTGGAGTGTAACTTCGTAAACTAAAATGAATTGTTTCTCCTCTACGTTGTATTTGCTCGTGCGGTTTTACCACAGCCACTGAGAGATGATTAATACACTCACTGCGTCCAGTCGTCATCATTAGCATCTGTACTTTGCCTGTTGGATATCTTGAGATTTGGGTAATTTAAGTCAATTGTTCTCAACCTGTGGGTCATGACACCTTTGGGGTTTTTTTCGATGACTCTTCCACAGGAGTTGCCTAAGACCATTAAAAAGCACAGGCATTTACATTACACTCCGAAACAGAAGCAAAATTATAGTTATAAGGTAACAATGAAATAATCTTATAGCTGGGGGTCACAAAAATAGGAGGAAGTGTATTAAGGAGTCGTAACATTGGGAAGGTTGAGAGCCACTGCTGTAAGTGAAGAAAATGGATACTGTATTGAGAAACTTTGAAGAATTAAAAATGCATTCATCCCACCCTTTAAGTGCAGTTATTAATTGGCGTAACTCTTACACAGGGTGGGTCCTTCTAGATCTCCCTCACCCACAGTGGCATGTCTAGTGGTGGTGTATTCCAGGTCTAGTCAGCTGTCACACTGAGATTTCACGGGTTCAGCTTCCCCATCCCATGTCTAAGACTGTTTCATGCCTGACACCTTAGTCTTCCCACCCTTACTGTGTCCCTGCAGCCTTCATGCATTCAGTTGCTATGTTGCAGTTGTCTTAATCGGCATTGGGCACTTCCAAGGTCATAGAGGCATCAAGAACGGAAACAAAGTAACTGGCCCATTTTATCTTTTAGCAAAGTTTAAAACTACATGTGGGAGGAAATCAAGTAACAAATCTAAGCAGGGTTTTCCCAGTGTTTTGAGGTAAATCTTGTTTGCCTGTTGTTGTTTGGTTTGGTTTGGTTTTTGTATGGTTGCTTGGAGTTTTTTGTTTGTTCGGTTTTCTTTGTTTTGTTTTTTGTACTTTTGTTTGTTTGTTTGTGTGTTTGTCTAGCAGGGGAAAACAAACCTGGCTCAAATTACAATTCGTCCTTCTTTTTCCCAAATCTTTTCCACCGAACTAGGTAGCATTTTAGTTTTGTCTTGCTGCCACAGAGTCCTTGGACAGGATTACATGCCTCACCCATGATTGTTTTGTATTAAAAATTCTGAGCTCCATTCTGTCGACTTTATCTGTGGGGACATGTGAGGAAGACCCACTCCAAACTGGAAGCCACAGGACAGTGGCAATGTTTAAGTGTCAGGAGCTGACAGTTGCAGAAGGATATGCTGATTACAGCAACATTCTCTGTTTTATGGTTTGTTCCACTTAAACACTTGTTCAGTTTGGGTTGAGTTTGGTTACTTCTGAATTTGTGTGTATGCATGCATACATACATGTATGTGTATCTGTGTATATCAGGCCAAGTACATATGGGTGGGTTTGGGGGTCAGCAGTTAAGGGCAAATCCTCTAAAGCTGGAGTGATTGCCAGCTTCTTGACAGGGGTGCTCGGAACTGAATTTGTGTCCTCAGGTAGATCCAGCAGGAGCTCTTAACTGCTGCAAATCTCTCCAGCCCCCGTTGTTCCACTTTAAGTTGAACAATATTTAAACAACCTATCCTAGAAACACAAGTTATATTTGTAAAATTATGCAATGAAAATGGCATAGCATGATTTATACTGAATAAACTCATAAAAGTACATTTATAGACTGGTATCTATCAGAACAATTTCAGTGACAAATGTTCTATTCTCCATTGACCTTAGTAATTCTCTTGCACTTACTAAAACATTTCCAGTAACCTCTTAATCCATGTCTAGGCCACATGCTCAGAATGGGGACCTATCATTGAATAATCATGATTTAACAGAATTGCTTTTTAGATATTCTGACTTCCCAACAAATACTTTTAGCATATTTTACAAATAATTTTACTTCCAAAAATAAATGCATGGACTAGAAAAATGACAGTTTGCTCTTTAGAACATTAGCAATACACTGTGGATGCCCATATTTTATAAGCAAAATTAAAATTAATTTAATTCAGTAATGCTTTTAATAATACCTGGATTATTGTAAACTAATCAAACTTTCTGGGAATCTGACGTATATCGTTCAGCATGTATAATTCAGATTCTGACTAGATGGCAGATTGCCTCTCCAACTTTTAAACTACAATTTGTTTCACCAAAGTTACACACACAGTTATTGTGAAGCAAATCATGAAATTATGCCACACTAATTTGCCCTCGAGCTGGACATTGGCCAAGTTATTTTCTCGATGGTTAACTCTCTCACATGCTAAAGAATATCAACCATTTATTCTTCAGGGTGTAGAGACCACAATACCACATATTGCTAGAAAGTACACAGTTAGAAAATAAACCTTTTAGCTGTTTAGTAGAAACATTGTTAACTCTTTGATACAGCTCAAAGCCTTTCTGTTCCCAATAGTAAGTTAAAAGTTGATTGCTGGTTTCTAGAAGGAATTTAGCAGTTGTGTGAATGTCTGTTCGCTCTTGAACATAGTGTCAATCAGGGTGTCCTGTTGAATGCCACTCCTGTCATTGTAGATTTTTTTCCCCCTTTTCCCACTTCACTCTTACAAGTAGATACAAAACTCAAGTCATTCATCAGAGAAATACAAAGTTAATTTGGCTTTCAAAACCATGCTTGCTGTCACTTTTTTCTATAGTTAAGATTTTTACCTGAAGCATTGACTGTCTCGCCCCGACATCAGGCTGCAGTAATTAATCATTAAATAGCGATCAAGGAAGTGGGCCCCAGAAATTCCTTCGTACAGTACCATATGCTAGAGCCAGATGCAAGCTAGTACTTGGAGGGAGGTTGTGCAGGCTGACAGGACCCTGCTGTGAAGCTCAAGTACAGTGTGCCTCTTGCCAAGGACCAGAAGCAGGATGCTTGCTCGAGTTGACCTTCATTACCTGACATCGTTTAAAAGACAAAATGTCAGAGCTAATGGGCTGTTGGTTGAAGCATTTAATCACATTTTAATGAGGATACTAGCATTGTGCCATACTTTTCCTTATTTATTTTTCAGTTTATTTTGTCCCTTATAAGCAAAATCAAATAACTTTAACAACATGGATTACATACCAATAGAAGGAACTTTAAAATTGTTTTCTTACTCATAAAATCAAGGGAAACAAATTATATATATATACAAATATATGTGTGTGTGAGTTGTGTGTACATATATTATATAATTACATTATACATAATATATTATGTAATATATATATATATATATATATATATATACTTTTTACTTGGATACAGCTAGGAGGAATATGTATCTTCCTTGCAATTAACTCCAAGACCATTGTGTACAAAAGACAAAAAGATCTAGTGCTTGAGCTCCCACTGGGAGTTAATAGAGCTCATAAGTGGAAGTTCTTGAATGACATGTTTGAACTTCATTTAAGGTACATTTATTATCAGTTGGAGCTGCCTAATAAAGACGGACCCTTTGTCCTACAATGCAGTGGTCTCCTTTTTGTAGAGCTCCTTTTATAGAGGGCAGTGGGCTCATAGCAAGAATCTCTTCAGAGGCAACTACTTCAATATCAATATCAAAATCGGTTTAATAATTTTTACATATGTACTCTTATACTGGGCCCATTACTGACTAATTCGGTTTAAAAGTCATACTCTAGATACAAGTCAACCTTTCCATGTTCCTGGGAAGACAGAGTACTCCAGTGAATAAAGAGAGGTTCTTTTTCCTCTAATGCAAATGACAAGTTTTCGGGGCTTACCTTAGATACATTTTGTGTGTTCTCTCAATTCCTGCAACAACCGTTGATACCTAAGTCTTCTGATTTCCTTTAGAATCTATACGAGGACATTTTGCAAATTTACAAATTTACTAGAGAAGTCTTTCCAATCACGATACCTTTTGTAGGTCTGAATTAGACTCCCAATAATTAATCTTAAATTAAGGAAGCTTAGCAAGCATTCTATGGTTTGACATTCGCGTCTGTAGTTTAGCATTTTTTTACCCCCACTACATAAAGAATGCAGCCCCAATTCAGAACAAAGCATGAGTCTAGGCTCTACATGCATGTGGTGCACAAACAGCCTGTAGGTAAAATGTCTATAGATCAAAACAGAACAAACAAGGAACAAACAGTAAAATGCTTCTATCAATTGGATAGAAGCAGGAGAACACAGTCCCACTATTCACACTCCCTGCATAATGGATATGTGGTTCTTGGGTGAGGCTGGGTGCCATTTTGAGGGACTCTTGGCTGGTGTGTGTATACATACGCCAGATGCCTTCATATACGAACTGAAGAACTTACAAATGGGGGCATTTAAGGCTCTCTGTGACTCGCTGGCCATTGGTCTTCTTCCTTTGCTAATGTAAAGGAAATTAAATTACAAGATGTTTCATGAGTAGAAATTGTCAAATGAGGATAGAAACATAAACTCTGCTGCTTGATGTTTCTAACATGCTGATCTTTTATGTTTCTTTATAATTTTATTTTGGGGATTCAATGGCATATTTCTTCACACTTAAATTTAAAACTGACTTCAATTGGAGAGATGAGCGCTTTCTGTCTCCTGACTACTTTGGAAATAAGATCTGCTGATTTGAATGCATTTGCTTCTGTAGCTGGTGGTATCTATCTTTAGTTGAATGTTTCTAGCATTTCATAGCTGGTGGGTGTGTGGCTGCTGGGATCTACATCCAGCATGTAGTTTCGGGGCCATTTGTGGTGGATATGTCTGCAAAGTCTTTGTTATCTCTCCCTAAAATTCTATCTTAATATCTAATATTAAGGAAGAAAGGCAATTTCTCAGGGGGTGGTGTTTATGATGATTAATATTCTTTCAGTGTGTCTTAATCTCAATTTTCATTTCACTTTATGTTACTTTTTTGTCATGTCACTAAAATGACAATATTTTCTTGACTTAAATCACAGGAATAGACTCCCAAATTAAATCCATCCCGTAAAATGTATTTGAAAAAAATAATTAATATTTTGTCAAGATGGGATAGACTGGTACAATTCACTGATTTCATTTCATTCTGGAATATCTTTTGTTGTGTTCTACCACTTAAAAATTTTTTTTGAAGAGATGAGTTATCAGTAGTAACTTTCTCTCTCTCTCTCTCTCTCTCTCTCTCTCTCTCTCTCTCTCTCTCGTGTGTGTGTGTGTGTGTGTGTGTGTGTGTGTGTGTGTGTGTGTGTGTGTGTGTATTCAGAGATTCAGACTTCAAAACAAGAAATTCTTCAGGTCTCTGTGTTTAGAAAATATGTTTCTATTTTTCAACCTTAATTGGAAAGTTTGTGAGATCAGAAGTTAGTGTTGTGGATGAAAGACTGTCACCTTTAAAAACAATGTCGACATCCTATTTCGGTGTCGTGGTTTTGCCAAAAGATTGCTCTATGAAGGACTGGGTAGGGCAAAGGAGTTTTCCCAATAGTAGACGCATAGCACTTACAGTCACTAACAGATGTACTTTAAACTGTTCCAAACGAGCTGCTGTTGGAGACTTGCACCATCCAAGCAGGTGTGTGACACCTGTGGAAAGTTTTAAATATCCAAATGGAAATGCCCAGAGCTCCGGAGATTGCCTTCATTTGAGTATCACTGAAGAGATACATAAATTCATTCTGGGAGAGGAACAGTGTTTCCTGGAAAACACTGTGTGTCATTCACAGTGTAAATGTAAAGTGATCAAAGTCACTTTTAATTAAAGCCCCTTCTTAGTTCACTAAGGAATACTGAGAGAATGTTAAACTCTATTAATGTACTCCATCATGACTTTGACTGTATTTTACAGCGTGAAAATTTTTCACTTTTATGATGCCATCAGCTTGTTACTTAATAAGAAATGTTTTATTGACATTTATGTTCTTTACTTAATGATGTGTATTTAAATGATGGCTGTCATCTTCATTAGAAGCCAATGCCGGAAGAGGGGCAGGGACACCTTGTCTCATTCTTACTGTAGAAACATGGAGACTATAACCTTGGACTAAACACTGCCAACTGAGATACAGAGCTCTGTATTTATTTATTTATTTATCATTTACTTTACAGCACAATCACAGGTCCCCTTTCTCCTCTCTTCCCAGATACACCCTTAGAAACCCCTCACCCAGTTGTCCCCTTCGCTTATTCTTAGAGAAGGACAGACTCATATGCGTACCATCCCTCACTGGGACATCCACTTCCAGCAGGTCTAGGGACATCCTTTACTACTGAGGCCCAAACAGGCAGTTTGGATAAGAGGAAGGGGATCCAAAGGGAGAGTACTGAGACCAAAACAGCCCACACTCCACTTGTTAGGGGAGCCACATGAAGACCAAGCTGCACATTTGCGACAAATGTGTAGGGGTCTAGGTCCAGCTGCTGCCTGCTCCCCACTTGGTGGCCCAGGCTCTGTGAGCTCCCACGGGCTCAGGTTAGTTTACTCAGTAGGTCTCGCTCAGGTCCTTCCCCTACTCCTCGAAAAGACACCCTGGGCTCCACCTGATGTTTGGTTGTGGGTCTCTGCATCTGCCTTCTTCTGCTACTGGAAGAAGTCTCTCGGAAAGCAATTCTGCTAGGTTCCTGACTCCAAGCACAGCAAAGGATCCTTAATGGGGTCAGGGGTTAGCTCTCCCACGTAAGATGAATCTCAAGTTTGAGCGGTCATTCTTTGGCCATTCCCTTAAGACTCTGCTCTATCTCTATGCCTGCTTATCTTGTAGGCAAGACAATTTTGGATTGAAGGTTTTGTGGGTGGGTTGCTGTCTCCCCTCCCTCCTCCGGAAGTCATGCCTGGCTACAAGATGTGGCCATTTAAGTCTCAATATCCCCCTTCAGCAGGAATCTCAGCTATGGTCACCCCTATAGACTCGCTGTTTCCTCCCGCTTCCCAGCTAGTAACCAGAGACGCCCCACACCGCCCTGCTGAAGATTTCCAATGTTACTCCAAGCCCCTCTTGCTTACCCTTTCTCCACACTGATCACCATGCCTCCTCTCCTCCTCAGTCCTCTACTACAGGTTTCCTCTCTCCATCCACCTCAACCCCTCTAATACAGGTTCCCTTTCTCCATCGTCCTCCACTGATTATTTAATTTCCCCTTCGGAGTGAGAGTCCTGCATCCTCACTTGTGATCTCCTTAACACGGTTTCTTTGGGTCTGTGGATTATAGCATGGGTTATATGGGTTATATATGGTTGATACTCAATTATAAGTGAGTACATACCATATGTGTCTTTCTGGCTCTGATTTATCTCACTCAGGATGAGATTCTCAAGTTCCATCCATTTGCCTGCAAAATTGATAATGTCTTCATTTCCAATGGCTGAATAGTATTCCATTGGTGTAGATGCACCACATTTTCTTTATCCATTCTTCACTTGAGAAGCATCTAGGTCATTCCTAGTTTCTGGCTATTACTAATAAAGCTGTTACGAACATAGTCGAACAAATGTCCCTGTTGTATAGTTGAGCATTTTTAGGGTATATGCCTGGGGAGTAGTATAGCTGCGTCTTGAGGTTGAACTATTCCCAGTTTTCCAATAAACCGCCAAATTGATTTACAAAGCAGTTGCACAAGTTTGTACTCCCATCAGCAATGTTCGGAATGTTTCCCTTGCTCCACATCCTTGCTTTTAATTTTTTATCTTAGCCACTTTGACAGGTTGAAGATGGAATCTCAGTGTTGTTTGGATTTGCATTTCCCTAAATACTAAGCACATTGAACGTCTCTTTAAGTGCTTCTAAGCTGCTCAAAATTCCTCCGTCAAGAATTCTTTTAATTGAGTTATTTGATTGTTGGTGTCTAATTCCTTGAGTTCTTTATAGATTTTAGATATTAGACTTCTGTCAGATATAGGGTTGATAAAGATCCTTCCCCAATCTGTAGACTGCTGCTTTGTCCTGTTGAGAGTATCCTTTGCCGTACAAAGCATTTCAGTTTCATGAATTCCTGTTTATCAATTGTTAATGTTAAAGCGTGAGCCATTGGCGTACTCTTCAGGAAGTTGCCTCTTAAATCAATGCACAAAAGCTATTCCCCAATTTCTTTTCTATTACTGTTACTGTATCCAGTCTTATATTGAAGTCTTTGATCCACTTGCACTTGAATTTTATGTAGCATAATAAATATGGATCTATTTGCATTCTTCTAAATGCAGACGTCCAATCATACCAGCATCATTTGCTGAAGAAATTTTTTCTATCGTACGTTTTGAATTCTTTGTCAAAAATCTAGTGTCTATAGGTGTGTGAGATTATTTCTGGGTCTCTGATTCAATTAATTGATCAAACTGTCTGTCTCTGTACCCATACCATGCAGTTTTTAACCACTATTTCTCTGGGGTACAGGTGAAGGTCAGGGAGGGTGACTTTTTTTTGCTATTCTTAGGGGGTTTTGTTATTGTTATTGTTTTATATATGAAGTTGAGAATTTCCCTTTTAAGTTCTGTA
This sequence comes from Rattus norvegicus, assembly GCF_021556685.1. NCBI lineage: Eukaryota > Metazoa > Chordata > Mammalia > Rodentia > Muridae > Rattus > Rattus norvegicus. The sequence continues at coordinate 174,178,257 of NC_141537.1, forward strand.
AACAATTGTGTTGAAATTTCAATGGGAACTGCATTGAATCTATAGGTTGCTTTTGGTAAGATGGCCATTTTCACTATGTTAACCCTACCAATGCAAAATCATGGAAGATCTTTCTAACCTCTGCATCTTCTTCATCACGGAAGATCAGGAATTCAAGGCCCATACCTAAACATAGTAAAAGCATATACAACAAACCAGTAGCCAACATCAAACTAAATGGAGAGAAACTTGAAGCAATCCCACTAAAATCAGTGAGTAGACAAGGCTGCCCACTCTCTCCCTACTTATTCAATATAGTACTCGAAGTCCTAGCCAGAGCAATCAGACAGTGAAAGGAGCTCAAAGGAATACAAATTGGAAGGGAAGAAATCAAAACATCACTATTTGCATATGATATGATAGTGTACTTCCCAAAAGGTCCACCAGAAAACTGCTTAACCTGATAAACAACTTCAGCAAAGTGTTGGGGTATAAAATTAACTCTAATAAATCAGTAGCCCTCCTCTACTCAGAGGACAAACAGGCTTAGAAAGAAATTAAGGAAATGACACCCTTCACAATAGTCTCAAATAATATAAAATATCTTGGTGTGACTTTAACCAAGCAAGTGAAAGATCTGTATGACAATAACTTGCAGTCTCTGAAGAAGGAAATAGAGGAAGATCTCAGAAAATGGAAAAATCTTCCATGCTCATTGATTAGCATCATTAATATAGTAAAGATGACCATTTTGCTAAAAGCAATCGATAGATTCAATGCAATCCCCATCAAAATTCCTACTCAATTCTTTATAGAGATAGAAAGAGCAATTTGCAAATTCATTTGGAATAACAAAAAACCCAGGATATCAAAAACTATAATCAACAATAAAAGAACTTCTGGAGGAATCACATTCCTGACTTCAAGCAGTATTATAGAGCAATAGTCATAAAAACTGTATGGTGTTGGTACAGAGACAGGCAGATAGATCAGTGGAACAGAATTGAAGACCCAGAAATGAACCCACACATCTATGGTCACTAAAACCATCCAATGGAAGAAAGATAGCATTTTCAGCAAATGGTGCTGGTTCAACTGGAGGTCAGCATGTAGAAGAATGCAGATTGATCCATGCTTATCATCCTGTACAAAGCTTAAGTCCAAGTGGATCAAGGACCTCCACATCAAACCAGAAACACTCACACTAATAGAACAAAAAGTGGGGAAGAGTCTCAAACACATGGGCACTGGGGAAAATTTCCTGAATATAACACCAATGGCTCATGCTCTAAGACCAAGAATCGACAAATGCGACCTCATAAAACTGCAAAGCTTCTGTAAGGCATAAGACACTGTTGTTAGGACAAAACCAACAGATTGGGAAAAGATCTTTACCAATCCTACATCTGATAGAGGGCCAATATCCAAAATATACAAAGAACTCAAGAGGTTAGATTCCAGAGAGCCAAATAACTCTGTTAAAAAATGGGTACAGAGCTAAACAAAACATTCTCAGCTGAAGAATGTCACATAGCTGAGAAGCACCAAAAGAAATGTTCAACATTCTTAGTCATCAGGGAAATGCAATTCAAAACAATCCTGAGATTCCACTTCACACCAGTCAGAATGGCTACGATAAAAATGTTAGGTAACAGCAGATGCTGGCGAGGATGTGGAGAACATCCATTGTTGGTAGGATTGTAAACTGGTATTCTGGAAATCAGTCTGGAGATTCCTCAGAAAATTTGACATTCCACTACCTGAGGACCCAGTTATACCTCTCTTGAGCATATACCCAAAAGATGCTTGAACATACAACAAAGACACGTGCTCCACTATGTTCATAACATCCTTATTTATAGTAGCCAGAAGTTGGAAAGAACCCAGATGCCCTTTAACAGAGGAATGGATTCAAAATATGTGGTACATCTACACAATGGAATACTACTCAGCTATCAAAAACAATGACTTCATGAAATTCATACGCAAATGGAATGAACTAGAAAATATCATCCTCAGTGAGTAACTCAATCACAGAAAAACATACTTGGTATGCACTCATTGATAAATGATATTAGCCAAAAGCTCGAATTACCCAAGATGCAATCCACAGACCACAGGAAGCTCAAGAAGGAGGATGACAAAAATGTGGATGCTCCCATTCCTTCTTAAAAGGGGGAAAATATCCATAGGAGGGGATATGGAGGCAAAGTTTAGAGCAGTGACTCAAGGAATGGCCATTCAGTCTGCCCCACATGTGGCCACCAAAACTAAATAAGATTGATGAAGCTAAAAAATGCATACTGAAAGGGCCTGGATATAGATCTCTCCTGAGCACATCCAAAGCATGTCCAATACAGAAGTCAATGTTAGCAGCAAAGCCCGAATTGAGAACAGGACCCCCTTCGGGGGAATTAAAGGAAGGATTGAAAGAGCTGAAGGAGCTTGCAACCCCTTCAACAATGCCGAACAACCAGAGCTTCCATGGACTAAACCACTACCAAAAGACTATACATGGACTGACCCAGGACTCCAACTGCATATGTAGCAGAGAATAGACTTGTTGGGGTACCAGTGGAAGGGGAAGCCCTTGGTCCTGCCTAAGTTGGACCCCCAGTGCAGGGGAATATGGGGAGGCAGTAAGTGGGATGTATAGGGAGAATACCCATATGGGGGAAGGGGAGGGGAGGAAATGGGGTCTTATGGACAGGAAACCAGGAAGGGGAATAACATTTGAAATGTAAGTAAAGAAATATATCTAATATAAATTTTTAAAAATGGGGTACAGAGCTAAATAGAGAATTCTCAACAGACAAATCTTGAATGGCAAGAAACACTTAACGAAATCTTCCACATCCTTGGTCATCAGGGAAATATAAATCAAAACAACCCTGAGATTCGACTGAGTAAAGGGAAAGGGAGGTAAAGAACTTGTGAGGGGGGACCAGGAAAGGAGTCAAACTTTGGAATGTCAATATATAAAAATAATTAATGATATTTTTGCAGATATAAAATTTAAGTGACAGCACATGCTGGTGAGGGTGTGGAGAAAGAAAAAATTCCGCCATTGCTGGTGGGATTGCAAACTGGTCCAGTCACTCTGGAAATCAATCTGGTGGTTCCTCAGAAAAATGGTAATAGTTCTACCTGAAGACCCAGCTATACTGCTCCAAGACATATACTCAAAAATGCTCCACCATACCAAAAGGACACAGGCTCCACTACGCTCACAGCAGCCTTATTCGTAATAGCCCGAAGCTGGAAAGAGCCCAGATGTCCATCAACAGATAAAGAAAATGTGGTTCATTTACACAGTGGAATACTATTCAGCTATTAAAAACAAGGACATCATGGATTTTGCAGGCAAATTAATGGAATTAGAAAATATTCTGATAGAAGTAATGCAGATCCAGAAAGATGTGCATGCTATGTACTCACTGATAAGTGGATATTAGCCAAAATATACAGAATACCCATGATGCAACCCACAGACCATACTAAGTTTAACAAAAGTGAAGGCCCAAGTGAGGAGAACTCTCCAATTTCCTTATGGAGGGAGGCCTTTAATGCTATGAACTTTCTTTTAGTACTGCTTCCATTGTGTCCCATGACCTTGGGTATGTTGTACCTTCATTTTCATTGAATTCTTGAAAGTTTTTAATTTTATCTTTACTCTAGAAATTCTTGTTTTTCCCATCTTTATTTTTTTTCACTTTGTTTCTTTTTTATTAGATATATTTCTTTATTTACATTTCAAATGTTATTCCCTTTCCTGGTTTCCTGTCCAGAAGCCCCCTATCCCCTCCCCCTCCCATATAGAGGCGTTGCCCTCCCCATCTACCACCCTTTTCGCACCCCCGTTGATATTCCCCTACACTGGGGGGTCCAACCTTGGCAGGAACAAGGGCTTCCCCTTCCACTGGTGCCCCAACAAGGCCATCCTCTGCTACATATGCAGTTGGAGCCCTTTTTCCCATCTTTATTAAATTGGGTGTTTCTTATTTACATTTCAAATGTTATTCCCTTTCCCGGTTTCCATGCCAACATCCCCCAACCCCTCTCCCTCTCCTTCTCTATGGTTGTTCCCCTCCGCTTCCTCCCCCCATTACCGCCCTCCCCCCAACAATCCCGTTCACTCGGGGTTCAGTCTTGGCAGGACCCAGGGCTTCCCGTTCCACCGGTGCCCTTACTATTCATTGCTACTTATGAGGTCAGAGTCCAGGGTCAGTCCATGTATAGTCTTTAGGTAGTTGCTTAGTCCCTGGAAGCTCTGGTTGTTTGTCATTGTTGTTCATATGGGGTCTCGAGCCCCTTCAAGCTCTTTCAGTCCTTTCTCTGATTCCTTCAATGGGGATCCCGTATTCAGCTCAGTGGTTTGCTTTAATTTGTTTCTTTATTTCTCCCTGACCCGGAGATTATTGATTAAGCAGATGTCAGTTTCCACCACAGTGTAGGCTTTCTGTACCTTCTGTTGCTGAAGTTCACTTTAGTCCATAATGGTCTGATAAGATGCATATAGGTTTCAATTTTCTTGTATCTATTGAGACTTGTTTTGTGACTCACTCTATGGTCAACTATGTAGAAGGTGAGGTGGATAAAAAAATATATTCTTCTGCATTTTTGTAAAATGTTCTGTAAATAGCTGCTAGGTCCATTTGATTTATGATGTCAGTTTCATTTTTTCTGTTTCGTGTTTGTTTGGATGACCATTGATTGTGGAAAGTGAGGTATTGAAGTCTACAACTATTAATGTGTGGGGTTCAGTGTGTGATTTTAGCCTTATCAGCATTGCTTTTACAAGTGTGAGGGCCCTTGTGTTTGGAGCATAGGTGTTCAGTATTGAGATAACATCTTGGTAAGTTTTCCCTTTGATAATTATGAAGAGTTCTTCCCCATCTCTTTTGACTACTTTTGGTTGAAAGTCTTTTTTTTATTAAATGTTAGAATGGCTACTCCAGCTTGCTTCTTGTGTCCATTGGCTTTAAAAACTCTTCTCTATCCATTTCCACTGAGATAAGGTCGAGCGTTAGGGCCGAGGTGTGCTGCTTGTGTGCAGCAGAATGGTGGATCCTGGTTTTACATCCATCCCGTGTCTTTTGATTGGGAAACTGTGTCCATTGATGTTGAGAGATTAAAAAACAGTGATTTTAATTCTTGTTATTTTTATGTTGGAGGTGTTAGTGTGTGTATATATGTGTGTGCATTGTGTGTGTGTGTGTGTGTGTGTGTGTGTGTATTTATGCTTCTCTTGCTTTTTTTGCTTGTATGGAATTATTTATTTCTTGGATGTAGTTCTGCTCATTGGGTTAAATATTTTCTTCTGTAGGGTTGGATTTGTGGATAGTTATTTTGTCTGCATTTGGTTATATCTGGAAATACACTGCTTTTTCTATGATGATTGAAGGTTTTGCTGGGTGTAGTATTCAAGGTTGGCTTCTCTGGTTTTTTAGAGGCCTTTCTAGGTTTTAGAATCTCTGTTGAGAAGTTGAGTATAACTCTGATAGTTCTGCCATTGGATGTTACATGGCCTTTTCCCTTGCAACTTTTAATATTCTTTATTTGTTCTGTACGTTTAGTGTTTTGATTATTATGAGGCAGGGGGATTTTCTTTTCTGGCACAACCTAATTGGTATTACATAAGCTTCTTATATGTTTATAAGAATCTCTTTCTTTATGTGGGGAACTTTTTTTCCTATGGTTTTTTGTTGAAAAAAATTTTCTGGTCCTTGGCGCTAGGACTCTTCATTTTTTCCTGTTCCTAATATTATTTAATTTAGTTAGCTTTTTTCATGGTATTTCAGATTTCCCAGGGTTTCACATCAGGAATTCTTTTTAGATTTAACATTGTCTTTGACTGGTGTATCAATATCTTCTATAGTATCTTCTACACATGAGTTTCTTTCCTCCATCTCTTGTAATCTGTTGGTGATGCTGGTGTCTGTTGTTCCTCTTCTCCTCCCTAGGCTCTCCATCTCCAGGATTCCCTCAGCTTGTGTTTTCTTCATTGCTTCTGTTTCCATGATCACTATTTGCATCATTCTATTTATTTCCTTCACCTTTAATTGTATTTCTTTAAGGGATTTATTTGTCTCCTCTTTAACGGCCTTCATCATCTTTATAAGTTTGGATTCAAGGTCGTTTTCCTGTGCTTTGGTTGTGTTAGGATTTGGGGGGTTTTCTGCAGTAGGGTAGCTGTGCTTTGAATGTGTCATGTTGCCCTTGCTTTTGTTGATTTTGATCTCCTACCGGCCTTCAGTCACCTGCTTGTTACTGAATGTACTGAATGCTACTCTTGTAGCAGATATTGGAGGGGGCTTATCCTTTGGCAATCCTGGTATGACAGGCTTGTGGTGGGTAACTTTGAGTGAAAAAATGGATCTTTGTGTGGAGTGGTGCCAATCTCCGAGCACTTGAGTGTGCCTCTGGGGACAATGTGGGTAGGGAATTGGAAGGGGGGGGGAACAAAGAGGTGCCAGTACAGTAGAGGACACTGTGCTACCCTGGACAACTGTGTATGCCTCAGAAGACTTGGAGGAGCAGGGGAAATGGATACAAAGGGGAAATCAAACCTGTATGCTTCCACATCTGCAGGTCTGCTGAAGATGGGCATAGAGGTGGTCTGGCCATGGAGGTCCAGGGCACAGCAGGCCACTAAGAGCAGCTCAGCATGCCCCAGAGAACCCATGGTGGAGGAAGGGGTACATGGATGAAATCTAACCTGTATGTTTCCATATCTGCAGGTCTGATGGAGGTGGGCAGAGAAATGACTGGACAAGGGATGTCTGGGGATGGGAGCCAAGTTCAGTTAGTTTTAACTGAAATCTGTAGAAGTCTTGGACTCTGATTTCTTTTAGTAACTGGTAATGTTTATGGATAAATGAAATGCATGCGTGTTGTAATGCACTAAGCTTGACAATATCTTAACAGAAAATAACAAGCTTAAAATATTAGAAGTTATTGCTGTATCTGTGTCCTTTTATGTACAAAACTGGTGAGCATTTTCCATCATCGCTCAGAAAAAAAAAATTGTTCCCTTCAAAAATTTTGTGGAGTTTAACTTGAACTCAGATTTTATTGATATTATTAACATTAAACAAGAGAGTAGGAATTTACTCTGTGCATTACCAACTTATAATTGGTCACAGTTTGCCCTTAAAGGCATATTCACTGTCCTGTTCTTAAATAAAAAATGGCCAATGAAGTTATATTACCTAAAGGGAGTGTGTGCAAAACAAACACACCAAGCGAAACTGAAGGCTCTTTAAGCGAACACAGGCAGTGTACCGGTTTAACTCATTTACCCAGAGAAGTACTGCATAGGAACAAATGGTGCCACTGAAGCTTATATATTCTCACACCCACGTTATTTTCAGTTTGAATTCCTGTAATTTCTCCAGACACAAGGGTGGCATTATTCGTTCTCACACCATGTATTTATCTTGTATTCTGTGCCACTCCTCTATTGACATATTCTTTTAGGCATGTGGAATCAGCGTCTAAAATGAACCTAGAGGCCTTTCACTTCTTCCAATATTGGTTGTTCTTATATACCATAATATAATGCTAACACCCATGCGTGCCTTCCCAAGCTGAGTCCCAAAAACTAATTCAATTCCTATGTTGTTTTCTTCAGCACAAGAACCAATTGCTGTATCAGAAATCAACTGGCAGACATTCTTCAAGCCTATTAGAATAGCAGCATGGTGGAGAGAAGTTCCACCCAGCCTGTGCCATGATAAGCATCCAGGTCCATGCACAGGCCTCTTTAAAAATCCCAGCTGCCAACAACAGGAACTCTTGAAAGACTGTAGGTCACACACACCTGGTATTTCCCACTCAACTCTCTGAGTCATTTCACAAGGCAGAGCATTAACATAGCATACCTGCGCATTATTGTTTGAAGTCATTATTCTGCTACTAATAAGTTCTTGAAAATTACCGTTGATGCTAATATGTCTTCCCCTCTTCACTCGAAATGTTTGGTGTATGGTTTGCCACAAGAGGAGTGGGTTACTAATATTTTCTTTGTTTAAATAAACACATATTGATACAATCTTCTCATTGATGGTTCCGGAAGGAAAATATCCATCATCAATTACCCAAGAATGTAGGGTAAAAAGGCTCAAAATGAACTTGTCAATTTAGACAAATAGTATTACATAATATCATAAGTAGGAACAATTTACTCATTGCTCTGATCAAAAGCCAAAAGAAAAAAGATTTATTTATTGACTAATGAACTAGCCATAAAGAGACAAACCCTAAATTAAATATTTCTAAGAACTATATAAAAACAAAAAAATTTCATACAGATATTCACATTTAAAATTTTCTAGCTTTTCTTATATTTATTGTACAACAGTTCTGGATGTCTAAGTTTTAGGAAAAAAAGTAGAAACAAGTTAAAACACAGAAACACACAAATCAAACAACAAAACCCTAAACTTACAGGGATTAGGATGGACCTTGGTTGATAGTGTTTGCTGAAGTAGTGTGTAGTCTGGGGTTTGATTTCCAGGCCCACATAGCATAGTGGTGCAAGTCCCAGAAATGCAGATATGGCATCAGGATGTGTGGAAGCTCAGCTTCATCTTCAGCTATATGATGAGTTTAAGGCCAGCCTTGGATGCATGAAACACTGCATCAAAATGCAAAACAAAGAAGCAAACAAAATCCTTAAGATTTTGTTTAATTCCACCCAGACTTTTACAAACCACTCAGATCCTCAGGAAACTGCAGTAAGTAATGATGACACACAAAAAGACTACTTCCATGAATAACCATGACTTTATACATTATAATAATTTATTAAGGGATGACAAAAGAATTAAATTCATATAAACTTCATCTGTATTATTGACACTTTGAAGTTACAAAGATTTTAAAGAACATCCATTCATTACTGAGCAAGTAATTTTAATTATTGTTAGATTAAAAAGATACAAGGTATATTGAAAGTAGGATCAGGACAAGATCTATTTTCTGTTAGTGTTAGAAAAATTGTAAAAATTCAATAGTTAACAAAACTTACTTCAATTTCATAGTGACTAATAATCACATTTGTTTTATTAATTAATTAAGTCTAGTTTTTTTCAGGTCTGATAGTGTTTGCCTTTGGCGTGTTGTTTGTGTTGACTTCCTAATTTCTGAGGTGACACAATGGCTTGGGCATCATTAAATAAAGATGTCTGGCTTGAGTGGAATTTACATAGCATTTGTCACTGCTCCAATACTCTAGAAATAAGCCCAGATTAGACACAGGACCTGTATAATCAATGTTTTAAAATGGAACAACCCATTTGAGTCAACTTTACATAAATATACCATCGATCTACAGATTTACTAATTACAGCTCCTCATTTTGAGCATGTCTGAAACCCTTTTTACAAATTACATTTAGTCCACTTGATGGTATAATTTGATTATTTCATGATCGATATAAATAGGAGTAAGGAATTAAAGTAATGGGTTCTGTGAAGGAGCAATTTGCTTAATGCCTGCTCAGAAGGAGAGACCAGAAGTACAAACATAAAAGCCAAAATGCTATCTGTGCACTTTTGACTAGAAGTAGATGTGATCACATGAAGGTGAACAAGAAATTAGAAGTGAAAAAGAATCACACAGCAATCAAAATTAAGTTGGAGATAAAATTTAAATGATCACTTACTAGGATCTCTATCAGTCTTGTTCTCCAACTACTCCTGAAATCATTTTTTCTTGAAATTAAAATTGCTAGAAGTGACCTTCATTTAGGGCTCCTTTGAATATAAGCTTGCTTCAAACCTGAATGTGTGCAGGCACACACAAACATGCTTGTGGTTCTTAATCAAGAGAAAGAGAGAAAAAGTAAAAAAATCCATTCACAGGAAACACTGAAAATTGTTCCGTTCTAGAAAGAATGACCATAAGCTTAGTGCAGATTTTTAAAATTGAGAAATTTTTGAATATCGACTCTGTATAACATAGTCTGAACACAAAATTTTGGACCTCAAAAGAAGTTTCCACATAAAAGAAGACACAATAAACTAATCTTTACATCTTGTGGTTCAGAGGTCATTACCCTTTCCCTCCTCTCAGTAGGAAGATCCTGGCTGTGACTAAATTAATATGCTGCCCAGAGACCTTGTTATTACTTGTTAGATTGTGATTGTGCTGCTGTGTGCTAAATGTGACACCTGAACACCTGTGAGGGTCTTCAAAGAACTTTAGACAGGGAGCAAGGAAGAGAAACAAACCTTATGAGAAAGACAAATACTCAACTATTTCAATATCCCTTAAGAAGTCAGGAGTATCATGGATTTGTAAGCAGAGATAACAATAGAAATTTACACTGAAAAGTCTTTGGAGGAGTCCAAACTATACTTGCCATAAAAATATAGGATGTAATTGAAAAAAATTAAACAAATATAGGATTTAACACATTTGTCAGATTCTAGTGGCAAGAAAAGGGTAACATAGGCATAAAACAGGGCCAGCATTTACCCTGAAGAAGCCTGAGCAAGTCAATTCTTGACTCTTAAAACTCAAACAAGGGATTGGGGCTGGAAAGAATGACAAAACCTAAATTCCATTTTCTGTTTTCAGTATCATACATGATCATCAAATGGGTGCTATAATGTCTGCATCTGTCACTTGGGGATTCTAATCCCTTGTAAAAATGTTCCCCTGGGAATCACTCTGGTTCAATTGTGTGCTTTCCTAAATGGGATGTCTCCATAAAAGCTCTACCCTTGGGCCTCGGGGATCTAGGGAGAAGTAGAGTTCAGAGGGGATGGGTGACTTCCTGGAAACACGTCTTCCAGTGACAACAGGACTACTGGCATATGACCTCATAACAATTGTAGCATCATTCTGATGGCCTCCACAGGCTAATGTCAGACAGGGTCCCAGCCCTGAAAGGAGAATGTGAACATGGGAAGAACTGGCCTAAACAAAAGGCTATCGACAGTGGGAACCTGCTGGCCAAGGACAAATTAGTTTCCTCCAGTAAACTTTCATTAAGCAAATTTACCACATTTAAGTTCAGGTCCCCATGCCCTGGAATAATTGCCCCACACAAAATGCTGGTCATTTGCTGTGTATTTAAGTTTTCTTTTTGGCAAAACCGAATTGTGGGGAGATTTTCTAAGAGTCTTAGGGTAAAGAACGGAATCACAGTAGTTGGCACCCAGCTAAAACCTGATCAATTAATAAGTGATAGTCTGACCTCATGGATGAACACAGGAAAATGTATAGATTAACTAATGTCACAGCACTTATACACAGCACATGCATTTATATATACAAATATATTTACACACATACATGTAATAGATATATGCATAAGTGTGTAATAAGTATACATGTATTTATACATATGTATACATTAATTTTTTCTATTTTATTATTAATCATTTTATCCATGTACATTTCAAATCATATCCCCCTTCCTGGTTACTCCTCCACAAAATCCCCATCCAATTCTCTCTCCCCGCTCCCCTTTGCCTCTATGGGGGTGCTTCTCTACCCCACTTGTCCATTCCTGCCTCACCCTTCTAATATCCCATGTTGAGCATCAAGCCCTCTCTCCCCATGGATGTCCTTTAAGGCCATCCTCTGCTACATACATTCCTGGAGCCATGGGACCCTCCATGTATACTCCTTGGTTAGTGGTTTAGTCGTTGGGAGATCTAGAGGTCCAGTTAGTTGATATTGTTCTTCCTGTGGGGTTTCAATCTCTGTCAGTTCCTTCAGCCCTTCCCCTAGCTCTTCCATTTGGGTCCCAGGGCTCAGTCGATGGTTGGTTGCATCTGCATCTGTATTAGTCAGGGGCTAGCAGAACCTATCAGAGAACAGCCACACCAGATTCCTGCCAGCAAGAACGTCTTGGCATCACCAATACTGTGGGGGTTGGTTCTGCAGATGGGATGGATCCCTAGGTGGGGCAGTCTCTAGATGGCCTTTCATTCAGTCTCTGTTACATTTTGTGTCCCTGTCTTTCCTTTGGACAGGGCCATTTCTGGGTTAAAAATTATGAGATGCGGGTGAGTGGCCCCATCCCTCAACTGGCAGCCATGCCTATCTACTGGAGGTGATCTCCACAGGTTCTATCTCCTCTTTATTGGGAAGTTCAGCTAAAGTAACCACCACTCTTGGGTCCTGGGAGGCTCTCACTTCCCTGTATTAGAGGCTGATGAGACAACTTGGTGATTATGAGTGCTTGCTTTTCTGGCTGAAGGCCTGGCTTCAATTCTCAGAACCCAAATGATAGCTCGTAACCTATTTGATTCCAGTTTTAAAGGAGCTGATGCCCTCTTCTGGCCCTCGCAGGCACTGTGCATACACAGTGCATAAATACTCATGGAGACAAACACTGATACACATAAAGATAAAATTTTAAAGCATTTTAAAGTCAGTAGAAATGGACAGAAAAAGAAAATAAAATCTAAGATTCCGGTAATGAAAACTATGCAGTACCTCCTCTCAAACAGATCCTCTTGCTGTGCTATAAAAGCCAACAATTTAGTGTCAATTTTAAGAGTTTTGCAGACGTAAAGCTGAACTAAGTCACAACAAATGGTGACTGAATAAAATTCATGCCTGGCACTGATTTGAGAACCAAGTGTCCGCTTACAGTCAAGTGGAATTTGAATGGTTTTATTTTTCCTACTGTGTCTGTCCTCTGCTAAAAACACTGGATGTCAGTGGAGCATGTATCATATATTCTGATACACAGCATTAAAACTTTTATTATTGTAATTAAAATTCAAGTCGGTAAAAAGCAGATACAGTAGACAGTTGGCCAGCCTATTTGGCAGAAGCTGTATTTGAGAGAAAAAAAAAGATACAGAAATAATTTCTCTACATGACTGGCTTGGATCTCTCTTCGCTAAGCCATTCTTGGTGCACAACGTGAAACTTTACCCCAAATGCATCCTATTTGGAAACAGAAAAGGCTTTTTCTGTTGTGAAAGAGTACAATGAAAAATGCATAAATCAAGCTCAATTTGGATGACTTCAGTAATTTGCATTCATCTGTTTAAAGAGAGATGTCTTTGGAGACTCCTATTTTTACATAAAAATTACACTCAGCATCTCGTGGGCTCTTTTGTTCACTAAAATTAGATTTGCTCACTTATACAATTCACAGGCCTCAATTTGTTCAGAGCAAAGTCACACATGCTATTTGTAGTATGCCCTTTTCTCTAATTCTCTCAAAAAATTAAATTATGATATGGACTATAGTTTTCCTCTCACAGCAGATTAATGTATAGCGACTCCTGGAGGATGTGCCTATGGCTAAAGGCTACCTCCCTTTTACAACTAGAATCCTCCAAAGTTTCCAAAAGAAGAATCATGTAATTGTGAGAGTATTCTGTACTTCAAAATTAATGAGAGCTTTAAAGGCCATCCAGAACTCAATCCACCAAACTTGTGGAATAAGCAATTCCAGACCTGAGGCCTTCTCATTCAGTGGAGTTCTAGCTCTAAACATGCTGAATAAAACTGCAGATTTCTGTTTACCCTTGTGCTAGTCCATGTGGATGTGCACATATACCTTAAATTGGCAAACTTTCAGCAGAGCCATCAGAAAGGGAAGAAAGGTATGTCATCGCCGAAAGGCAGCTAGTGTATCACAAGACAATGATCAATGTAGAGCACACAATCACTTAAGAGTGTGACTCATGCAGTCCATTTCTACCATTTTCATTAAAGTGTTGTATAAACCAATGTGGCAAAATATAGTAGCTATATATTCAATTTTAGTTGAATATGAATTTGTCCTAGCAACGTATAATATTGTGGGTATACCAGTTAGCTCTTTTAAACTGGCCCTTTTAGACTGTGATTAGAGAAGGTAGCATTGGCAATAAATTGACAGTACTGACTTCTTAAACATATGATCTGTGCAGTAAGAAAGAGCCATGTGATGAGAAGATTTCTCTCTTGGCTAATAGCTACTCTTGCTGTCATGGTATTCTTAGTAAGTTTAGAACAACATGTGCTCCCTATTTTCGGAATGTGCTGGGTTCCACCTGTGGCATAGAGCACCCTGGATATCAGCAACTGATCTGGCCCAGTAATTTCTATATAATTGTTCAATGTATACACACACATCTCTTTATCATTTTCCCCTAACACAAAAGATGGGTTTTATACATGTTTCTGCTTTCTGACATGCATACTCAAGAGATTTGCTCATTTTATTTCCCCTACCTCGCTACAATCTTCAACACTGTCTTAGGGTTTACATTTTATCACTGCCCACATGTGAAACACACCCTACAACTTTTTGGAACAAACAAGTGAAATCTTCAAGCAAGAGAATTTCACTGAGCTAGACTGCCATGGAGATTTGAGAAAATCATGGCACTGCATTGGAATGATGTGTGATTTGAGTGTTTAGTTCCAATCTGCTGGGATCAGATCCAAGCTTTAGAACACCTAATCACCCAGTCCCTACTTTGTACCATTTCTAAAGTCTATGAGCAATAATTCATCTCTGACTTTGAAATCTCATGAACAATTTTATGCCAATCACTCAATTGTAAATAATAGTGAAAACAATTCAGTCAATTCAACCCACTGCTAACATCAATATTAATATGTATGCATAAAGGCAAGCATTTGATATCTAATTTGCTGTAAAACTGTTAGTAATTTAAATTCTACCAGTTGGTAATTATGATACTTTATACATTTTAAATTTAAATTAAATTTATTCAGATACATAAAGGTTTTACATAACATGGAATCATACATTTTAATTCAGAAACAAGTGTTCTTTCAAGAGCTGTGAAAGTTGTCTGAAATTTAAATTGCATTAAATATCAATTTTTTTCAAATATTTACTCCTTCTCTAGAGTAAAGATACTGTAGATCTTTCCTTCTTAACAGGTATTTAGTATGGATTTGTCTGTAGTCACACTTTTTTTATTATTTATTATGAAATAATGCAACTAGACAACAAAATTATATTATACTGTTCCTAGATTAGCGTTTCCTCATACCTCCTTTTCTAATTTCCCTAGGTTTTTCTAACCACCATTATAAGGTTACCTTTTACGAGAACTGATTGTATGGGCTTCATATATGAGGCAGCTCACATGGTAGTTAACTGTCTGTTCCTGGCTTCTGGCTTCTGGCTTCTGGCTTCTACGGTAGTGTAGGTGTTAATTCCCTAATTAGTTCTTGATTGTGTCAATAAAGGAGGCAGATCCCAATTGCTGGGAGAATGGGAAAAGATGGGACTTCCAGGTAACAGGAGGAAGAGAAGGGATGCAGAGAAAGGTATTCTGACCAGTCTTTGGAGTGAGTAGGAAGCTGCAGACCTATAGGTCTTGGGACCCCTAGAGTTCATAGCCTCTGCCATGAGCAGGGACCGAGGGGAATGGAGGAAGCTAGTTGATAAGACTATGGCAGGAAATTCTTCACCCAGTCATTGAATTATCTGGCTAGTTTTAAAATAATAAAACTGTCAAGTGTCTTCCATCCATGGTGCTAAAGTAGGCAGGAGGAGAAATAAGGCAGCCAGAGTGATTGTTGATGGCTTAGCTAAGCTAGCCAGTTGTGAGGGGTTGGGGGAGCAATCGCAGCTCCCAGGATGTGATCTTGGAACTAAGCCAAGGCCCTAGGAAGGTGGAAGTGTTTTTTAAAATTACACACAACAACATAGTGACCTACATATCTATGTATGACTTTTAGCAAGTTAAAGGGTACTGTGTAAGTCAACGTGTCTAGTCCACCTGTGCTCTTGGAAGGCTCACTGGCTGAGGAACTTCCCGTGGTTTCTTTGTTTCTGCCACTCATCTCTCCGTTGACCCAGCAGGGTGATAAAAATGTGCTCCCTGGATTTTAGGGATCTGATGCTTATTCTCATGCCTTCATGAACTCAGCACCCTGACCCATCTCTCCTAATGCATTCTGGACGAATTTCAATGTAGTTGCATACTCGGTTGTCTTTTGTTACTTAGTGTAACTGTGCAAGGTCCCTTCATGAGTCATGCATGGTTTATTCACTAATTTTTATTGTGTAAAAAATTTTTAATAGTAGCACCACACTTTGTTTATATGTTTATCCTTGATGGACATATGGAATATTTTCAGTTTTGGCTTTAGTAATAATGCTGGTATGAAGTTTACTGTTCAACTTTTTACATAGACACATGTTTAAATTTTACTTGAATGATGCTTAATTAGGAATGTCCGAGTTTAACCATTTCAGGCATAACTTTTCAAATGCATTCATATTGCTTTTTACTTTTACCAGTACTGAATGAGAACTTCTGTTTCTCCACACCTATTTAAGTATCCTTTAAGTATGCGCCAATCAGCAAACAGTTTTAATGGGTGACTATCTTAACACTATGAGGATAAAAGAAAAACGAACCCAAGTTTTTTTAGGCTTATTTGTACACTTTTACTAGATATTTACATAACATGTAATCATTTCTCTTGAGACTGCACCTGCTTCTGCATATTAAGTAATATGATATGCTAGTTTGGATATTCATATGTCAAGAGGTGTATTTAAAACTTTTCTATATGAACATTGGCTTCTAGAGAAATATTTTCTAAATTCTTTATCAGTTGAATAGAATGTCTTATTTTGATTGACATGTGTCAATTATTTACTTTGAATGTGAATTTTTAATTGAATGCATTTTGCAAATATTTTCTCCCAATCTTACCTTCATAAAAAAGTTTTGAACAAATACTTGAACTTTGATGAAACCCAATAAAATTTTCTTTTATTCCTCTTGCTTTTTGTGCCATATTTAGAAAATAACTGTCTCACTGAAGAAGAAAATGTTTGTATCAATATTTTCTACAAGCATTAAACAATTTAATATCTTTTAACAGGCCATTTGCAGGTAAGTTGTGCATACATTATGATGTGGAAGCAGATTTTTCTTTATGAAATGTCGTCTTAGGGTTTCTGTGGAGGTTAGAAGATACCATGACAAAAGGTAACTTGGGGAGAAAGTGATTTATTTTGCTAAAGGCTTGTAGTCCATCATCCAGGCATGTTAGGGCAAGAATCTAATTCAGGAACCTGAAGGCAGGAACTGAAGCAAAGATCATAGAGGAAATATGCTTATTGATTGCTTCCCATTTGCTGGTCAGCCTACTTTCTTGCACAGTAGTCCATCCAGTTCAACCTGCCCAGGGAGGGCACACCCATAGTGGGATGGGTCCTCCCTCATTAATTATCAACCAAAATATGCACTAAAGACTTGCATACAGGCAAATATTATAAAGGGTGTTTATCAATTGAGTTCTTTTCTTTTCAGTTGACCACAGGTTGTATCAAGATGACAACAATAACAACAACAAAAACTAGTTGGTAATTGGCAAAAAGAAAAGCTAAAATAAAAAGCAAAACTGATTAAGTAGAGGGCATTTTTTTTCTCACAGATAAGTATTGGAGAAACCAGAAAAATTAATCATGCAATGTTGTCTCCTCGATTAAGGAAAGGGGTGTTTGTTTTCCATCCAGAGGACTGGGAAGTTGATATTGTTTATAACCTAATGACCTTTGCTATTTGTAAGATGATGCCACACTCCACTGCCCCATAATATTTATTCCTGTCCCTTCCTCCCTACATCTTTATCTTTAACTTTGTTTCTCAGTCAAGAGAACCCATCTTTATGGGAGATGTCACATGTACTTTTCCTGCTGACCTCTATGCTGTCTGGGTCAGAAACACCATCAGATCCTAGGCCCTTAAGCTATAGAACCCACCTTCATGGTAGAAGTGAAATGTACTTTGCAAAAGAGTTTTGATATAGCCATGTGTTGAGCTGTGTTGTATAGATAGGATGATGATAATTGTTACCAGGATATTTTTCCTCAAAACCCATACTTGTTAAATATGTCTATAATAAACTGGTCCATTGTCAGACTCAAGGAGTTTAAACCAGCACCAGTTAGCTAAGTCATGCTTAACTGAATTTCTGTCTTCATGTGGACTACATCTCTTGTATCCATGATGTTAATGACTCCCCCTCCCTCCATGATTATTTCCCACTTTGAGTTTCATAATATATGCCCTGAAAATATTCTACAGACATTAAGGCTTATACTTGGAATATAAATCATACATAGAATTAATTTATATGTATGAATGTTGTTAATATCACATTTTCTTGATGATAACAGTTCTGTCATATGAAAATCAATAAGTGATTAGTGTTTAAATTTCAATATGAATTGCCTAATTTAAAAATGAGCCATTTTACATTATCATTATAGCTTTTTACCTTAAGAGACCAAGGGAGAAAGAAGTGAAAATTAAATTTCAGGCAAATAGATATTAAGAAATATTAATAATTTTGGCTGGAAGTTAATGCTTTAATGGTGACTGCTATCAAATTCATAAAGAAGAACTAATGGGAAGCTTTCACATTTTTCTGAGATTAACCTAAACCAAAAAACACTTTGTATTTTACCTTTTAAAGCCAATATTCCCTTAATTAAAAAAAAAGACATACAATGTGAAAACTGCAGAGCATATTCTTACAAATGTATAGATATGAATACTCAGTAAAATATCAGCAAATTGAATGCATCAGCATGTAGAGAAGGATTGAGAAGGATCAAGGTCAGAAATCCAAGCTCGTTTTAATGTCCAAACACCAGCTAATAAATTGCACTCTATCATTAACAGATGATAAATCCAACTGAACATATAAACAGAAGCAAAAAAAAAACATGTATCAAAATGTACCATTCTTTAGTAATAAAGCAACCCTTTCATTAATCAAACAAGGATGGAAGTCTTACTAATTCTTTCCTCATTTCTGTAACCAAATATTTGAAAATAATCAACTTGACACAACCATGTTATTTCAGCTGGTGGATGAGGGAATATGGCAAAGAAGTGAAGGTTTTGACAGCAGGGAGATGAGTAACTTCTACCTTGTATCTTTATCAGGGATCAGAGAGGTGAATGCTTGTGCTCTATTCACTTCCTCTATTTTTTTCAGTCAGATGCCATAGAAAAGGGACAAGGCTACCCAAACCCATCGTGATGCTTCCTTCCTCAGGTATATTATCATGCAGCTTCTTTGCACAGATGAACATGGTTTGTCTCTTAGATGATCCTAAATCCAGTTGAGTCGACAGTGAGGTTAACCACCACAAGCATATTCCTTGTTGAGTTGATAGACAATCCTATCTTTTTATAGCATAGTTCACCTCTGAGCCCACAACAATCACAACAATCTTATCAAGCTAAATAATAGTTATCTCTCCTTTTAACTTTATTTTAGTTTGCATGTAAGATCGTTTTGTCTACAAGCATAGATTCGTGCCCAGTGGTGGAAGAATCAGATTCTCTGAAACTGCAATTAAACACAGTTGTGGGCCATCATGTGTGTGCTAAGAATTTTTTTAAAAAAGATTTCTTCTTCAATAAGAGCCACCAGTGCACTTAACTAAGGAATGTTCTCTCCAGTTGTGATACATATGTTTAAAAGTCTGCCAAATCCAGCTGTTCTAACAGTGTCAAGAGCCCCAAATCCAGTCTTTTCTGGGGCTACAGGCAATTTTTAAATATCGCCCTCTGTGAAGTATAAACACAGGCCATGTATACAATAACAATTATTTCTTTTACAAGAGGAATGAATGGAGGAATAGGAAACTAACACGGAAACAAAGCAAACCTAAGCTCAGCGTGGTGAACAGGTAACCCTGCAGGTCTATTTCTGCCATCAGGAGCTCATAATGACATCGTTGCTGCTCTATAGGTCAGGAATAACCGTACCTCTATAGTTTTATAGCATATATGCTCTTTCCATTGGGCCAGGTCTCACTGTACCCAAAATGTTCCTCAGTACTTGTCTCACAGTTCCTGGATCTCTATCATCATGAAAGTTCCATAGTTTTATGCAAAGGCCTCTAAAACCCTCCTTGCAGAGGTCTCAACCATATCATACATTTCATACCATCAGAGACCTGTGAAACTTTGGTGCAAGCCTTCATAGTTCCATAGAACTTGGAATCATGTGTCTAAAAAGCCAGCACCATGGAGATGATCCTGTCAAACTCTAGTCTAGTTAGATGCTGCTTGGCCTCCTTCTACTCTTCTACCCCTCGGTCTCCCATGGAAGTTGAACATGTGAAAACAAAACCCCAGGCAGAGTTACTTTGTCCTTAAAGAAAAGGGTTTTTCTACACATTCTGAGATTCGATGTGTTTCTTTCAAATGAACTTAAAGTTCTTAAAATTTAAAACCTTTGCTGAGATGCACTTTGATCATGAAAGCATGTTTCTATTCTCCTACTCAGAGATGTTTCCTTTTAATGATGTTGAACTTTTAACAAATAGAGCTATTTTCTCTGTATCTGACCTGTCTAGCAAGATTTTTGTCAGGTCCTTCTTGTCAAATTCCACACTCTTCATATCTTTTTCTTCTCTGCTGATCTGGCTAAAAGAAGTGATTGACAACCATGCCACATTTTCAGATTAAACTTCTTAAATTTACTCCACCAAACTGTGCCAATTGCTTTTGAATTCATCTCTATTCACATTAACAAGAGATAAAAATCAACCAGATAATGTGTTTAATTGTGGTCAGAATGTATCACAGTGTTTTTCGGTCCAATTCCTGGGACCGTACATTTTCCACTCCAAATTTGTTTGGGCCCAGTCTATATTATATTCCTTCCAATTCATATTCTTTTCATCAAAATCCTATGAGAATCACTCACTAAGCTAGTATTTCAGCATTCTGGTTCTACTCTATTAAGTTTGAAATCCTAACACTTTCCTTTCACACCATCCCAAAGACCTATAAAAATCTGTGTAAAGTCTTCCTGGCAATGGCCCCATGTTCAGTACCAATTTCCTCTATTTGATACTATCATAACTCAGTTTTAGTTGCTATGAGAAAATACACTCACAAAGACAACATTCATAGCCAGAAAAAAATCAATGCATGAATTATCTCTTGCTTTCTGGTGCTCAAGTCAATTTCTGTACTCCTGTAGAATACAAAAATGTTCTATCCCAGAAATGATCCTAAGATAATTTCAATAAACATAATCAAGATAGTCTTCCGCAGACATGTCCAATGGTCATTCTAATCTATACTCACTATCAAAATTAGTATGGGAGACCTGAAAATGTTACAGCCATCAAACTATTGGGTTGTAACACGTGACTATATACTAACTTCCATTAGACTAATATCAATAGTTAGGCATAGCCTTACACAGTTTCTCTTGCTCTGTTTTATCTTTTCTGTGTGAATGTTACGTCCCTCTTTCCTTCTAAGTTTAAGTAGTAAAATAGAACAGTTCTGGAAATTAGGGGTGGGCCTCTCTCCTGGTCTTGTTTTTGTCATTTGGTTGCTTAGTTTTGTTTAGTGCTTTCCTGTTTTCTACAGTGAAAATATAGCAATGGAGAAACACACTGGGGAAAACAGAAAAGCACTTCGTGGATATATTTTATTTCAGTCATATTTATACCCTTCTTCATTGTGAAACCTCTCAGAATTGATCCTTTGTTCCACAACCTATTGCTCTGTTACTATGTCAGCTCCTGTGTTATCTCATTCTTTGATCACTTTTAAGTGATCTACAAATGCTAGTATTACATCTGGGTTTCAAGTCCTATGAATTAACACAGCGACTGTTCTCAACAAAAATTCAAAGCTCAAATGGTTCTGTAGACCAATTAAACTAAATATGAGCCTCTTTGCATAGTCAGTGCTTGAGTACTTGAGAGAGAGAGAAAGAGAGAGAGAGAGAGAGTTTACTTTGACTTGAGGATGAATTTATAACCCATCTTTCCTTGATTCCTTCCAGAAATATAGTTTACATACAATTCATAACTTCAAGTGAACATATGAGGTTCTTCTTAAAGTTTGAATGAAAATACCTCTTTTAACAATAGCCACTGATTTATCCTCAGAAAATATTTCAAATAAACTGTTTTCCTGAAGAGATTTGTGAAATGTCCAAGTCTTAGGAACTCTATCACTGGGAAATGTCTCCTAATCGCTGCCCTAGAACTGGCGAAGACCAGATCTCTTGCATGAATCTTCCTGGGGATGGGAAGGGTGCTCAGAAGAGACCATTGTTTGCTTTCCTGCACTGATTCTATTGTAGGAAATCTCTGTACATTGAGTGAAATCATCCAAAATTGGTCAGAACCAGAATGGCTTTGCCTTCCGTCCTTGAACATTAGCAATGTTCTTTTTTTTTTTTTTTGAAAAAAAGTCTGAAATTTGTGTGTGTGTTTTTAGTGGTATTACACCTTTAGTGCAGGAGTTTATAAGAGTAATAAGCGTGATTCATCACTCATCTGAATATATGAATGGGGAAGTTAAATGGTGGAGGTCACTACACAGACCTTACAACTAATATGCATACACTACAGCCTGCAGGCTGGAATTCTTTTTCAATAAAGAGTGTTTGAACAAGTTTCCCTCACATGCTGTTGTTCTCCATTTCAGGATTAATTAAAACATGTTCCAATAAAAACCTCCAGTGTGAACACACAGGACTAGACCATGTTCTGGGTGCTGTGCTTTCTGTGTGACAAGCCGCACTTCCCTGCAGTGAGTTCATTTCGCTCACATTTTTAGAACTATTAAGCTAGGATAATTATGAAACAATCTAAACAATGTTCAATAGCCCGTGCAGATGTCTGACAGGGCATGTTGTCTCTTAATTAGGAATTTCAATGCCTAATGCTCGTGTATTAACTGAAATAATTAGCTAGATGTTTCACATTTCCTTCACTTTTACTGACACTGAAACTAGAGCAGCTAAAATGGTTTGGCTTAAAAAATGCTGGCACAAACACATATATTCACACATACCCATACCACAGACTTATACTACTTACATACCCATACGTATACATATGCTTATGCATACACACGCATACACACGCATGTATATAGTCATTCATACATAAAAATGCACATACTCATATACATGTGCATAATCATATAGAGATCAACATGCATACATACATATACATACAGACATTTTCAAACACAAAACAAATACTAAAACACACACATCACACATACACACATACACGCACACACACACATATATGCACACACACAAATGTACATATACATATATATAGTATAAAAGATGTGGTAGGAATTTAGGACAAATTCTTTAAATTAGTTTGCTGTGTCTTTATTTTTAAACCTAATACCCATTTTAATATATTCTGATACACTTTAAATCACCTTCTATTCCCAATTTATCATTTTACTTACATGAAAGAAGTTCTCTCTAGTTACATAATGTAAACTTTGCATTTATGTAAGAGGTCTGTCTAGTATAGCAGAAACATAGTCAGCATTTCTTTCAAATATGTGGTACAGTAATGTTGATCTACAATCACTAATGTCTGATCTGCTTTTAAGCATAACAAATTGCTATCTATTAGAAACACACACACACACACACACACACACACACACACACTGACCTATATCCATAAACATGTTCACAGAAATCTTGATGTGAGAAGCCCTGCAGACCTCTTAGGAAAATTACACGACATTGAGTTGAATGAATATGAGTGATAATAGTTTTGCTTCGTATTTTGAGAAGAGAATTACTGTTGCTGCTATACAACACAGAGTGAACGTTCTTCATGCAGGTGAATATAAGCCTTTGAGTGTTTCACTATATTCCCCTTTGTTTCAGTAATGCACTTTGTCAGAATGATTTTATGCATAAAACATAAAAGATACAGTTTGGAAATTGGCTGCTGCGCCTTCCCTCACATGTAAAATCAAGTTAATGTTGATTAGATATACAGGAAAATTCTTAATGGGTTCAAGGACTTAAGAAATGTACACTAGAGAAAAATATAATTTTCAATCAATCTGGTTCAATGTTTTCAATAAAAATGACAATACTTTTTACATCGGAGATTATGAGATGAAGATACGCTAAAGGTCAAACAATCGTGAGAATTTCACGCTTTCTCTAACTAACACAAATTGTTCCACATGTGATTCATGTGCCAGTCATAAAAAGGGTAGGCGATGGGTGCCATGTCGGGGACAGCTATGATTCAGCAGAGGTGAACTCTCCTTGTTAAAAAGAGTTGAAAACTCCCATCCGTTTGTCAATCTGGGGAGTACTTCAGAGATACAGGGACAATTTTATTTGCTTACACAAATACTCAGTCATATGTGTGTGTGTGTGTGTGTGTGTGTGTGTGTGTGTGTGTGTGTGTGTGTTTTGGTATTATTTGCCTTATATTTTAACTGTAGTGTTATTGAGAAGCTTTTCCAACTCATTAATATCTGTGCAGTTGTCATATTACTTCTAAAACAAAAAGCATCACTATTGACTGACTAATAAAAGAACTCTGGTTTAATAATGAAGCAATGTGACACAATAAGCAGGACAAGAATAAGTATTTTTCAATGGCTACTATATGAAAAGTATTGACAATTTAATGCAAGGTGGGGTTCAAGATGGAGGAGGTCGTTTCTATCTTTCATGGTTCTATGCCATTGTTGTTTGTTTTATTTAATGCTTTATGAAAAAAAAAGTATTTTTGCAGATTGAATCCATGCTTCTTAAGGCAAGTCACTCTATGCACATTCTAATAATTATTTCAGTGTTTTATATATTATTTTATATAAAACAATAAACTGTATTAAGAAAATTATCATAAAAGCACGAGACTTTTATAATGTATTCAAGGTAGGCCGCTCCTAGGTTTTGTCACATGGGAAATATGTGAAACATCTATTTAGTTTTTTAAGTAAGCCACATCTGTTGGCACACATATATTTGCAATGTCTCGTCCCTTTGATCATGAAATGCTCTTCAGTTCACTTCGAGGACTCAGTTGCAGCAGAACGGCTCTCGGAACATGCAAGACCAGGTCACAAGGAGAATTTCCATCTCATTTTGATTTTACCTTTATTCTTTGAGCGGTCAGACATTGTATATAGGATCCTGCAAACCTGAACCAAGGAAATGCCCAAAGGTGATATCTGTGCTCAAAATTAGCTATTGATGTTTTCACTAACATCGGAATGAGTTTGTGAGACGTTCCACTCTGCCAGCAGGTGCCAAGAAGTCTCTCAGGCTAACTCTCCAGCCATTTTCTTTTTTTTAAATTTATTTTTTTATTTATTTTTTTTATTAACTTGAGTATTTCTTATATACATTTCGAGTGTTATTCCCTTTCCCGGTTTCCGGGCAAACATCCCCCTCTCCCCTCCCCTTCCTTATGGGTGTTCCCCTCCCAACCCTCCCCACATTGCCGCCCTCCCCCCATAGTCTAGTTCACTGGGGGTTCAGTCTTAGCAGGACCCAGGGCTTCCCCTTCCACTGGTGCTCTTACTAGGATATTCATTGCTACCTATGAGGTCAGAGTCCAGGGTCAGTCCATGTATAGTCTTTAGGTAGTGGCTTAGTCCCTGGAAGCTCTGGTTGCTTGGCATTGTTGTACATATGGGGTCTCAAGCCCCTTCAAGCTCTTCCAGTTCTTTCTCTAATTCCTTCAACGGGGGTCCTATTCTCAGTTCAGTGGTTTGCTGCTGGCATTCGCCTCTGTATTTGCTGTATTCTGGCTGTGTCTCTCAGGAGCGATCTACATCCGGCTCCTGTCAGTCTGCACTTCTTTGCTTCATCCATCTTGTCTAATTGGGTGGCTGTATATGTATGGGCCACATGTGGGGCAGGCTCTGAATGGGAGTTCCTTCAGTCTCTGTTTTAATCTTTGCCTCTCTATTCCCTGCCAAGGGTATTCTTGTTCCCCTTTTAAAGAAGGAGTGAAGCATTCACATTTTGATCATCCGTCTTGAGTTTCATGTGTTCTAGGCATCTAGGGTAATTCAAGCCTTTGGGCTACTAGCCACTTTTCAAACCCTCATGCCTCGTGGAGATTAAGAGGCAGAGCGCTTGCCTAGCAAGCGCAAGGCCCTGGGTTCTGTCCCCAGCTCCGAAAAAAAGAAAAAGAAAAAAAAAAAAGGTGACAGAGAGGGAGCCAATGAGTTCATTCGTTTTCTTCTCCGGCTGGAAAAGGAGACAATGCAACGGTTTCCCAAAATCAACCGGAAGAAGCAGAACCCGTGTTAGCCAGCGGGACTTGTATGGAGACAGTGGCTCACACAGTAGCAAACTTTCCTGTTACCCTCTCACCCACCACTCTTTGTCTGACTTGCCCAACACAGTTGTGGGTCTTAGAGATTCCATGTGGAAGAACCATCCAAGTGGCCTCAGGAAGGACTGGCTGGCCATTGGCAAGTGCACCTGAAGATTTAGGTGCGGGGGACTGCAAGCTCAGATACTGGTTTTGACATGTCCCTTGGATACTGTGTTTTCCAACACGTTCTGTAGTCTAAACTTTACTGTATTGAAATGATTTAGCCTGTGAAGAAGCCACCAAACCCCTCTTATGGCCCCTGAATAGTACCATTGTCTTCTGTGAGCTGGATTTAAGTTTCAGTGATTAAAATTCTTTTCTTTGGTTAGCTATGTTAAGTGTACACCATGATTTCATCGTCAGGATGTCTCAAGCATACGTTGTTAGTGGTGCTAAAGTGATGTGAATTATTGTCCTACGGAAATAGCTTGGTATAGATACTATGACTGATGAACGCCACCTTACGCATATTAAAAGGAATGGCATATTACACGAGAGGGTCCCCTTGTTCCTGTCAAGGTAAACATTTCATGCACTAGGAAGAGTAGGAAAATGGCTAGGACACTCATCATATTGAAGACGAGGCTTAAAGTCACGGGAATTAGCTGCAGGTGCTCAGGGGGTAGAAGTGCTGAAGGGACAAAAGGCCAATGTGTTGGCTCCAGGTTAGGGCCTTATGATCAGGTATTCTTTTCATCTTCTCAGAAGACCACCTCTCTCGTTTGTTGCAAAGGATGTGCTGGGGAGGTGGGGGGCCAAGGAGTTCATTTTGTTTGATTCACATAGGGAATAGAATCCCTCCAATGTGGACCCCGTAGCAATGAAAATACACGTATTAGCTTAAGGAGATGGGGGAAAGCGACTGGGGTGGAGAATTAGAATTATTTATGTCATCTCAAACATTAACAGTAAATCAAGACAATGGCCGGTTTAGTGTTTAGACCTGTGCAGTTTCTAGCCCCCTTTCCACACATTTTCCTTTTGTTTATCTCCTGAGAGATGCCCACATGTGTACAATACAAAGAACTGAGTCATAAAAGCAGAGGCCTGTTAGCCTCCCCAAGGACCAATTAATGGTGCTCCAAATCTTGTGGGCAGGCAGATAAAAAGCAGAGAGCAAGCTAAGGGGAACAGGATGAATGCTCAACTAGAAGAGAGAAAGATTTTTTTTGTCAGATGTTGGAAGGGACTTCTTTAGCTATTCTTATCTAACTTCTTTAGGGTTTGGGGTATTTTATTTTTCTTTCATATATATATATATATATATATATATATATATATATATATATATATATATTTTAATCTCCGTGCCTTCTGCAGTCCTCTAGTTCTAAGGTGAAGAAAGAAAGAAAAGATACTTCAAAATATCAATTAGGTTTTCATCTGAATTGATAGCAGCACAATTCTGGTTAGAAGAAAAATAATAAAAAATAAAATAAAAAGGCCATTTAGAATGTGCCTGCTCCTCCTTTCATATATCGGCAGTTTTATTGATAGGTGCTTGAGTTTGCATTGCCGTTTGTGGCTCCAAGCTGGATATAACTGTGAACGCAGGACTCTTTGTAGTGCAACCTTTAACTCCAATCTCACCCCCTACGAGTCCGCAGGCCTTTGAACGGAAACTGAGCGTCACTTTGAAATCAAGAGTTGAAAGTGTCTGACATGGAAAGGAGAGCTTGAAAGTCTTGCTCTTTGAACCTTTTCAAAGTCCCACAGAAAGTACAGGCAGGACAATGATGGGCAGGCTGGGGCTCTGGGCAAAGGGGCGATGCGGTAATCAGGATTTAAGTGTTTCCCTAGTTACATCCTAGTCATGTGTCCTCCAGGCCAGGGGATTGCAATCGCCTCACCTAGCCCCTGCCTCACTGCAAGAGTGCGATATTTCTTCCTAACGTGTGATTCTTAATGATATTTGCTTAATAATATTACAAGAAAACATCCAGTCAATGAAAACCAGACAGTGGACATCCGGACTCTTCCCTTCTTGATGAATTAGAATGAGACCTGAAACCCAAAACGTTTCATTTTGTTGGTAGCTATATTTCTCAGGATGAATGGGACACTTAGCATTGTGTGGAGAAGGTCGTTATTACATAATTTCTTCTCTTTCCTGAACTTAAAGTAGGTTATATCCTAAATATATTTTATAGAACAAGACTAGTATCAGAAATGAGTACAGGAAGTTATGATACTTTACACTGTGGAAGATTTACCCTTAGCCCAAGAGAAGGCAGAATTGCAGGGGCAACAGCATTGTATATATTGTTTCTGTCATAGACCATTCTGTGAGTGTGAAAATACTTAACCTGTGCTGGAGAGATAACCCAGCCATGAAAGTGTTTGCCAGGCGAGAAAGAGTACCAGAGTTTGGGTCCCTTAATCCATGAAAATGTGAAAATGTGATGGGGGGTGGGGGTGGGGGGCTCGGGTGCAATGTGAGCCTTGGAGGGACAGAGCGGACATCCCTGAGACAAACTTCCTATGGAGCCTAGCAATATTGGTGAGGTTTGGGATTTGACTGGGAGACCCTGACTCAAAAGAGTAAGGTGAGGAGCAATGGATGAGGATTCTTAACATCAACCTCAGACTGCCACATGCATTTGCACACAAAACATATCTGCACATATCTGTGCCCACACATGTGTAAACATTTATACACAAGTGCATGGAAACCCCCAGGAGAAGAGAAGAAAAGGAGGAGGAGGAGGAGGAGGAGGAGGAGGAGGAGGAGGAGGAGGAGGAGGAGGAAGAGGAGGAGGAGGAAGAGGAGGAGGAGGAAGAGGAGGAGGAGGAGGAGGAGGAGGAAGAGGAGGAGGAGGAGGAAGAGGAGGAGGAGGAGGAAGAGACAATGTTTCATAGCCACTAATAGCACAGAAAGTTTTAAAAACATTTTACAATACTCAAGTTAAATTTCATAAAATTCATACCCTGACCAATGGTCAGACATCCATTTGACACTAAGTCCATGTCATTAGGACATAAGGAAGCAAACAGGGCACGAGGCTAAGGTATTGGTGACATTTATGCTTTCAATTTCAAATGTTGTGTTGGTGGTTTTTAAAAAATGAGTGTTATTAAGTGGGGATTTTTACAAATTGGTCCTATTGTCTTGCTTAACTTAATTGAACCTTGTGTTCAGTTTAATAACACGCAATGGTTTGGATGAGAGTTGACCCCACAAGACTCACATATTGGAATGTGGCTACCAGTTGGTGCCGAGGCTTGCGGACAGTGTGGGGTATTTAGGTGCTGGAGCCTTGCTGGAGGAAGTGTGCTACAGGGCATGAGCTTTTGAGGGTTACAGTTTTGCTTCACTTGCCATTCACTTTAAACAAAAATACGATCCTTCAGCTTCCTGCTTCCGCCAATCTGGTCACTGCTCAAAGACCTGTTCTAAACTCAGATGCGTGCCTATCTGTCTAGAACCATAAGCGGAAGTAAATTCTTTCATCCACAAGTTGCTCTTACTCATGGCACTTTATCACAGCAATCAAAATTAACAAACACATAAGTGGAAAAGAAAGCAACATGCCAGAGTGCCTGTGTTTCGAAACATTGCTTGACAATGCTTTTCCATTAGTCGTCTGTAACACAGAGATGGAAACAGTTCTAACTTACTACTCATGGTCTATAGCTACTGATACAGAGATTTGTAGAAAAAAGATGGCCACAATGTGCTAAAAAAAGTGAAATCAGAATGTGTGTTTATTCTGATTCTTACTTTGAAAACTGAGTCCTTATTTATTTTCATGCCAGATAAGTATTTAAAATGCATTAATAACTAATTTATATTTAAATGTATGTGTCTAGAAATTTTCATAATGAGGAAAATTAAGATCATTATGAGGATAATTTTGAATCGTATGTTTATTTTTTAAAAGAGGGTCTGCTGTATATTTCTGACTGGCCTGATACTCACTATGTAGCCTAGGTCAACCTCAAACTTACTTTTCTACCCTCCCTCTCAGCTTGCCAGGGGCTAGTGTTAGAGTTGCTTGCTCGATAACTGGGTATGAATTGTCTTCTAAAAAATTTAATTTAAATGCACCTGCTATGTAACTTGTAGGCTTTGAGGCTGAGCATATATTCCAATACATAAGTCTCTACTCTTTTCAAACATTAAAAAGAACTCGCAATACCAATGAATTAGCTTGAATGTGCAAAACCTGAAAATACAATCTTTAATTT
Source organism: Rattus norvegicus (assembly GCF_021556685.1). Classification (NCBI taxonomy): domain Eukaryota; kingdom Metazoa; phylum Chordata; class Mammalia; order Rodentia; family Muridae; genus Rattus; species Rattus norvegicus. The sequence continues at coordinate 174,208,555 of NC_141537.1, forward strand.
TTCGTACTGGTTCCATTTAACCTTGCTTCATCTGCGTAATTAGTGTGGATATAAGGTAAACTTCCACCAAAGGGTGGGTTCTGTTGTGCTTGAATACCAAAGGAACCTGTCGCAATTTTGTGGTTATTTCCCCAAGGAACAAAACACAACTTGGACAAGGACATCAGAACCCTCTAGATTACTAGTTTATTGATTGGATAAAGATGGCCCTTTTTCCCCAAAGGTTCAAACTTCTCAGACCGTCATATTTCCTCTCCGATTAGAGATTGCTTTGTTTGTACAGCTAACACTGTATTGTGACTACATGATGCAGGGTTGAATACTGACAGCTACTCTAGTAGGTAGGCATGTTTTCGAAATCCCTTCTGCAGGAAATGCCTCCTTCCCTCCACAGGTTATCTGGCTAACTAATTCTGGTTCGTGTCTTCTATTTTCTGAACAATTTGAAAAGAAAATATTTTGTTATGCACCAATAACTTTACTACTTAGTTGACCACAAATATTTACAAATATTCATATTCAAAAACATTGCCCAAAAGATGTCTTGTATAAATATGCCAGTGTAACATTTCAGCAAGGGACTCTGGGAAGAACCACCCGGGCGATGATCCATGGCTCTCACACATCTTAATTACGAAACTTTGTGCAAGTTCCTTCATCCTTCTTCACCTCTCTTCACTCTTTTGCAAACTAGTGATAATTAGTATGACACATTCGCAGTGAAGTTGTGAGGATTAAATTGGAAAGGAAACCATGGTACCTAGTACGGAGTAGAAAATAGAAGAGTAGTTTATAATGCTCATTAAATTTACCTTATCTTAAATACTAGACTTGGCAAGTGTCACTCCTTTTTTTAAATTGTGTGTGTGTGTGTGTGTGTGTGTGTGTGTGTGTGTGTGTGTGCCACATACATTTACATTTGAGGATAAATGGTGGGAGTCTGTTTTCTTCCTCTGACCTGTAGATCCTAGGAGCCAAGTTCATATCAGCAGGCCTGGTGACAAGTGGTTTTCCCTTCTGAGCCATCTCTCGTGACTTTAGTGATACAGTGAACTTGTCACCGTACGTGGCAGGTGTTCAGATGTAGTTGTGTGCTTTAGTTTCTTTCTAAGGCTGTGACAAAATACCTGGACGAAAAGCAGCTTATGGAAGAAAGTATATTTTACCTTCTGGTTCGCGAGGGCTAGAGTCTATAATGGGTCGGAAGGTGTGGTATGTGGTATGGCTGGCAACAAGAGTCAAGGAGATCACAGTTCAGCTACACACAGGAAAAAGAGTGACCAGGAGATGGGAGGAGCCGGTAGACGCTCCAAGCCCACCCACACAGATGTGCATTCCCCAGCACAGCTCTGCCTGCTAAGAGTCATGACCTCTCCAAACAGCACCACCACCACCTGATGACCAAGGGTTCAAATACACGCACTTGTGGTAGACATTTAGCATGTAAGCTATAAGGGAAATGAATGTCTTATGTCTGATTTCTGGCTTTCCTGTGTAAAAACTCAGTAATCGTCAGTTTTTAACTAAACTATGTTATGTTTTTTGTTATCATTGCTATCACTAAGACTGTCTAAGTATCCCAAGGGCAACTGCATGAGGTCAATCCTAGTTGCCCAGGTTTTCTCATCAAAATTTACTTCGCCATAAGGAAAGCCATGGGTGTATTAATTTGCACAAATCTGTGATTAAAAGACTATCTATTTGCTTTAATCAAGGAGGGTTTTTTTTAGACTTCCGTTTTCTAATTATGTTTTAGATGTAGATACAGACAATATAGATATAGGTATGAATATAGGTATAGATTACATACATATATTTGTGTGTGAATTTGCATGTACGCACATATTATTCCTGTGTGTGTCTGTGTAGGTATACAGCAAATAACCATTTATTAGTAGCAGGAATAGTGAAAAATGCAATTAGTTGAATTCCAGGTTGCACGTCCATCAGACTGTATGTACACATTCCTGCACTGCAGGGTCTGCTGCGCTCCTAGAATATTCTCCTCAGCTTACGGCTCCTAAAATAAGGCATTCCATTTTATAGTGTCCAGTCGTCACCCAATACTATTTGTATGTCCTAACATAGCTGAACGTAGAAGAGTTACAATAGAACTATGTATATAAAGTACCTTACTTGTGTGTGTAGGTATATAATATACATCTGAAGGTTAGGGGGAAAAAACATTTAGGTATACATGCCAGCCTTTTCATGTTATTCGAGACAGGACTCTGACTCTGACTCCTCTGACACCTCTGATTCCTCTTTCTCCTGCTCCTCCTCCTCTTCTAGCTCCTCCTCCTCCTCCCCACTAACAGCCATTATACTTTCCCTCTCTGAAGAAAGCCAATCTAATATTATCCCTTGCAATACAAACTCATCCTATTGGTTCTGTCCCTCCTTAGAACTGCAATATTTTCTATAACTTGAGGGTAAAAAGTATTCCAAAGGACCACATACTGACAGTATGCTCCTCAGAATAGAGCTTTTAAAATGTTGTGGAACATTCTAGGACTAGAGCAGGGATGGGCCATCAGAAAAGCTGTGGGGAGGCCAGCCTTCCTTTTATCGGACTTCCCATTTCTGGCCAGTGCAATGTGGTTGATTTTCCCACACACGCCTATCTGGAGTGTACTGCCTCAATGCAGTCCCCAGGCAGCAGCGTCATTTGGTCATGTTCAAGAACATCTAGAACTGTGTGCAAGAAGGAGACTTTTCTCACTGTAAGCTGATCATCAGATATCAATTCTGTCACAGTGACAGAGAGAGGGAATATCTTCTTGCAGTGGACTCTGCCATCAACAGCAACTGTAGGAGTCAATGTGGCTCTGAGGAGGTCAGTAAGTGCAGGGAATAAGAAAGCCCAAGGATGTTGTATTGTCCTGTACCTAATACATTTACAAAATTCTTTTGTCCACTAATTTTACAATTTTTATTCTTTTAAAATAAAATTGGCCTGTAAGTACATGATGTATTATGCAATTGTACAAACATTTGTTTGATTTTTATTCTATCAGTCGTCATTTTTAAACATTAGTGGGTTTTTTTGCTTTCATAGATGTTGGTGGTAAAAAATGTGACAGAGATAGACACCTGGGCACAAAATCAGGATCCTCAGCTGTTTTCTGCTTCCACAATGCATCCCTTTAGAAGATCCTCAGGGTAACAATGCCCTCTCCTGTAGTGACACCATCTCCCAGGTTCCCTTCCTTGGACCTTCCCAAGGCTACTTAACCATCGATTAATTCTTTATAATTAGAAGGAGCATTGTTAAACCTACAACAGAGAATATATGTAATTCAGTAGACCCATGAACAGTCAGCGTTTTCACTCACTTATCAAGTATTTGTGCAGAATTGTGAGCCTCTAACGCTGTATGTCAGGTATCTTTTGGATGTGGAAATTCATTTAGCTATACCTCATCCCAAGCATACCACAGTATAAATGGATGATCTCCAATCAACACAGAAAATTCAATAGGATCAACTTGAGGTTAGCAATATTGACTCTTACCACTCAAAGTCTGGGATTTCTGTCTTTACATCCCAAGTGATTTAGCTCACAAAACAATGCTCAAAGCAAGACAACTTCGGAAACTAAAGTAAGATCTTTAAGTAGGCTAGATAGTATATCTCGTATGTCTAGAAAGGACCAACTACTGCTATTTTGCTTGACTGGTTTCCACACTGCCTTCTAAAATATCGATATAATTAATTAATTGTTAATATAATTACTAATAAATAGATATTTGTGTTCTTATGCTTATTTTTGGTGCTGCTCTCAACCTCGCTGAGAGGAAATTCTTTCTGTCATGAGCAGTCCCTCAAGCCAAGTCTCATAACTGTTCCATATGCTGAGAAAAAGTAACTGTGGGTGCTTAGCCTTAAATGAGATATCTACATAAACACTACCCTATAAGCTTAGGAAATACTGTAGAATGGGGAGCAGAAAGAATATAAAACATGGAAGACAAGAAACTGTGCTCTGAAATACTGTCTTTTAGACATGGTATGGCCATTGCTACAGACACTTGCATCAGGCCCACACCAGATCAGGTCAACAGTAACAAGAGTAAGCACTCCAGTTGACAGCGCTATCGGGGCTCCATCTCCCTCTCCCTTTCTGCTCCAGTTCCCACTTACTACAGTCCACCCACAAAATCTAAACTTACAAAAAATTCCTGACACAAAATATTAAAAATAAACTGCGACATTATGCAAAAAAAACAAAACCTCTGAATAATAAGAATGAGGAAGGAGAAAAATAATAGATTAAGACTCAGAAATTAATTTTTACACAACTATAGGAGAAAAATGTCCCATCCTAAAAAGGGGAATGCCTATAAAAGTACAAGAAGCATATAGAACACCAAATGAATTGGATCAGAAAGGATAGTCTCCTTGCTACAAAATAATCAAAATATAAACATCCAGAAGTACAGATGTATATTATGTATTATATGTTATAGGTTATAGTTATACATTGTATATTATTATAGATTATATATAATATATTACATAATATATTATACATTTTACTATATTGTGTATTACATATCATGTATTATATATTATGTAGTATAAAATTATTACATATTGTATATTGTGTGTTATACATTATATATTGTATATTGTATATTATACATTACATATTACATGTTATATGCTATATAATACATTACATATCACATATTACAAGTTATATGTTATATATTACATGTTACATGTTACATATTGTACATTATATATTGTATATTGTATATTATGCATCACATATTATATTGTATATCATGTATCTTTTATTATATGTCATGCATCATGTATTGTGTATTGTGTTTCATGTATTACATATTATATTATGTGTTATGTACTATATATTATAAAATATATATTATATATTTAATATATATACACACATACACACACACACACACACACACACACATATTAGAAGCTCCAAAGGAATAAAGGACAAATAACATATAAAGGCAAACCAATTAGAATTTTACCTGACTTACCAGTGGAGACTCTAAAAGACAGAAGGGCCTAAACAGATGTGCTTCAAACACTAAGAGACAACAGATGTGAGCCCAAATTACTATACTAACAAAGCTTTCAAGATGGAGAAAACAGGATATTCCATGATAAAGTCAAATTTAAACAATGTCTACAAACCCTGCCCTATAAAGATTCTAGAAGTAAAAATCCAAACAAAAGTGGTTAACTGCACATATGAAAGCAAAAGAAATAAGTACTCACATATCAGATAAAACAAAAGAAGCACACACATTTACACACACATGCACACATATGTGCATCAAATATCACCACCAATGTCAACAACAACAACAGAATACTAAGAATTAACAATCACTGGCCATTGATCTCTCAGTTAACTCATTGATCAGTGGCATCAATTCCCCAGTAAAAAGATACATATTAACAAAGTGGGTATTAAAATAGGGCCCATCCTTCAGCTGTATATAAGAAAGACACCTCAACATCAAGGATAGACATTACCTCAGGGTGAAGGTTTGTAAAAAGATTTTCAAGGCAAATGAGCCTAAGAAGCAAGGTATAGCCATTTTAATATCTAACAAAAATAAATTCCAAACCCGAATTAATCAAAAGATATAGTGAAGGACATTATATGCTCATCCAAGAAAAAAATACACCAAGGTCAGATTACAATTCTTAACATCTATGCCCCAAACACAAGGGCATCCCAGGATGGGTTAATTTTTAACCTAAAATTTTTTGAGGAGTTCGTACACGACTGTCATGTTTATGTCATTTCTACCACTCCTTCTCTCATTGTCACCTTCACTCTTGCTCTTCTATTCTGCTCCAATTCCATGAGCTCTTTTTATTTATTTTCTATAGTTCCATCGACTGCCTGCAGCCTTTATCTAGAGGCAGAGCTTTGCGAAGTCTCCCCCACCACACTGGCACGCCAACTGCCACATTCACGACATACGTCTTCTTTAGACAATCATATCTTTGAGTTTTAATGGGTGCACCTTCCCTGTCGTGTCTAGAAGACACCTTTTCAAACCCGATGTAGGTGCCTCTAGCTCATATAATCTTAGTTTTCTCCACCACTTCCTGTAGTCTTAGGTGCTTGATCGGCTGTAGATAAATTCCTCTTGGGTACAGCACCAAAATGTGTTCAGATTCTGGGCTAAACAACGCAAGTCTAAAGATATTTCCTTCGTGAGCAATACTCATGCTACATCATTATCATAAATTACTGTAAACTAGAAGTAAGGAGAACTAATGGAGCCTTCATTAAGATTCGTCCAGGCTCCTGCCTTCAGGCTTTGCTTTCTTATTAGAATCTAACACAAACTGAGAAACTATGGCAAATAAAAATAGGCAACCTTTTCAAAATAATCTATCATGAATATAAACTGAAATAAATAATCACATAAGAGAAAAAGCAGTGAGATCCTCAGCGCCTCTCAGGTTTCTTGAGTGAAGTGAAGTGTGTAAAAATGTTATATATTTTACGTGTGTGGGTGGACTTAGTTGTTGGTTTACTTCTCTTTACTTCCCGACTGTTGCTAGTGTTACACAAATTAACATCTACCCAGCTGTCACTGTATTCTTTCTCACAAATAGCTTGGAATCATGACCTCAAAGAATGACACCCAAATTCCAAAAGTTAGATTTCATACTTTTAGATTCTTTGCTTACCTGAAAATTGCTCTGTGATTCTGAGGGAGTTTAACCATTTGTTGCTTCCTTCTAGGAAGTCATGATCATAGGACTAATTACCTCACAGATTGCCTTGAAGGATCACACACGGTGGGTCATATGGTGTTTGTATCTTATTTAATAAATGTTGGCCACTATAGTTTTTATAAGTAATATGAAATAAACTCCACAGTAGGATCCCTGAATTAGAATGCATTGCATGTCATGGCTAAGAGCTAAAGCACTTTTCACTTCATTTTAAAACTATCGTTTAGAGAAAACTCCAAACCATCTGTTGTTCAGTGAGTATATCACATAAAAATTTGTAATTTACTTGCTGAAGTATATACTTTTCAGTTTTAGACTTTTATTAGATTTGTACATACTAATTTTAATGACAATCAAAAGCAGCAAAGATTGTTAGCAGAAAAAAGAGCCCTCTTATTTTTATCTACTATTTGCTACTTTTTAGAAAGAAGGATTTTGAAAAAATACAACAGTACTGAACCACCGAATCGGGGTTGTCTCACAACTAGCCAAACATACATGGACTAAAACAACTGTCAGAACTGGGTAATAACATTTGACTAATAACAATAGGACATGAAGTAGAAGTGAGGCTTATGGGGAGTACTGTGGACCTGCTAAAGTCAAAGTACATTGTATAAATATATGATATTTTTCAATGAAATATTTAACGAGATAAACGATGCGCAAATGGAAGCTCTATTCTATAAAGACATGCTAACTGTCATGGTTAATGTCAGGTGTTGATTTGATATGCCTGGGAAGATAAAAGCCCAATTAATGAATTGCCTTCATCGGTTGACCTGTGGCCATATCTGTGGGACATTTTATTAATTGATAATTGATGTAAGAGGCTTCAGCTCACTGGGGGTCATTCTTGAGAAGTTGGTCCTGTGATATGTAGAAAAGTGAGCCAGAGAGCAAGTCAATGGGCAGAGTTCCTCCACTTTAGTTCACGCCTCCCTCCAGGTTTCTGCCTTAAGTTCCTGTCTGAGTTTCCATCAATAATACCGTATGACTAGACGGTGAAATAAACTCTTTCTCCCCCAACTTGCTTCCGTTCAATTTTTTTTACAGCAACAGAGAAGTAAATTACATAACATTTAACGTGGAAACAATGTCAAAATAGTAAAGGCACTCATAACATCCGCTGTAAACATGTTTTTTGTGATACTGCTGCAAACAGACAACCTCTAGCTTAAGTTGTGGCTTTTCTTCCTCTGTGCAGATTTTTCTCTTATTTCACTCAAGTGAAATCTATTCTTCCTTTCCTTGAAAAAAAAAAGAAGAAGAAGAAGCCTGGTGAAAAGAGTTGGAGGGGGTGGGGGAATTATAATCTGAAATGCTTTAGTTTAACAGCATTTTTTATTAAGATTTCTATTTAACAGAACTTTAAAGAGATCTCATGTCCTCTTATCCTTCTGTTTGGTAGTAAAATGCCCATTATGATTTGAACTCAGAATTTTCTATCTTTCTCTAGAGGTCACAGTGAATACTCACTGTTGCATGTCCTAGAATTCTTCACTAATGTCTTACTTGATGTCGGACAATCTTCCTCCATTGTTCTGCGCTCATTATGACCCATTTTCTCGCAAATTGATGATTTATATTTGTCTAAATTTATGTGATATAATGAATCGTCTCTCATTTTGATTTATGAATACAATGTGGATTAATTAAACTGAGGCAGTTAACAAATCCATCACCTTGAATGTTTAATACTCCTTTTTGGCAAGCGTATTTGAAATTTACTCTCAACAATTCACTAGACTTTACTTTGTTTTTGACTATATTTATCTTGCTGTAGAGCTGAACTGAAAACGAGCCAGTCTTCTTGTCTAAGATCTTGACCTCTGAGCACCGTGTCCCCACCATTTGCACCTGAGTTCTTAGTTTCCTCTTTGTTTTCTGCTTCTGTGCAGTAAATTGCTTTGAAATTCTCATGTAAATTATATCCACAGGGTTTAGATTTTGATACTTGGTCCATTCATGGAACCTAATAACAAGTTCATGTTATTAAATATGACAAAATTCCCTTATCTGGGGTTGCACAGTCTTAATATGGCATTTTGTTGTGTGTATATGTGACATGTTTTCATCTCCGATCTGGTGATGGACACTCAGGTTATCCCTGCATCTGTTATGAGCAGCAAGCGTTGAACACGTGTGTGCAGAAATCACTCCAACAAAATCATTTCACATGTTTTTTCACAATATTTCATCTTATTTTAGGCTTGAAGTGTTTCCGTAGAGCTCTGATCATTTAAATTTGTCAGTAAATGTGTCCGAGGGTCTCCTTTCTTCCAGTCCTTGCACAGATCAATCTGTCTATCATCCATGGGCTATCTCAATAATAGCTATTCTAGGAAGTGGAAGATGTGGTGCACTGAAGACTCAATTTGAATTCCTTGGTGATTAACAATATTAAACAGTCCTTGCATTTCATTGGCCATTCCCATGTTGTTGGGTTTTTTGTTTGGTTGGTTTTTGTTTTTTCTCCAGCAAGGTACAGACCATTTCTAAGAAGCCTGCAGCTCCCAATATACTCAATGATGTAAAATGAGAAGTCCCTTGAAGCCTAGGATGAGATAAGGACACTTTCTCCTGATACTTCTATGCCTTAAGAATACCTACTCCTGATACTTCTAGTCTTCGTTTTTTAGGAATTTCCCTAAAGAAATAAGAGTTACCGAAACAAAACAAACAAATGAAAACAATGAAGAAATGGGTTTGTCATACTTGCCAATAAAAGGATAAAATACATAAAACCTACAGATTCTGTGAAGTAATCAGCTAATTTAGTTTTCAAACACAACTAGTTAATACCGGATTTTTGTGATAAACAATAGTAACAAAGAAAAATTAGTTAACTATTTATTTTTGCATTTGGGATTTTTTTGTTTGTTTACTTGTTCATAGAGACATGGTCTCTTCATGTAGTCCTAGCCGTCCTGGAAGTGACTATTTCAGCCAGCCTGGCCTTGAATTCACAGTGATTACCTTACATCTACTACACCAGAGTTCTGAGATTAAAGTCTATAAGATAGTAAAAATATTGAGGAATGCTCAAATAAATGCAAATGTTAATAGGGTATTGGAACCACTACCGCTGAAATATCAGTTGAAGGATTATATTTTAATGTATATAATAAAAGGTAAACTCATGTTTAGATCAATGCATTGTTTACCCAGATACAATTATTATCGTTTATGGAAATAGGGAAAATGAATTCTCAAGTTAGTATGGCAATAATGAGCACAACCCAGCAAGCTCGTGGCTCCACGTTATCTGATTTCAAAATCTGTAACAGAAATGATTTTGATGAAACATTACGGCACCTTCAAACAATCATATATTGGACAGATAGAGTCCAATGGTTGTCTCACTCTTCGGTGAAGCCTGGTCATCTGAATTTACTAAGTCTTTCAGTTGGCTCTGATTAGATATAACATTTGAAATATTGTCCTTAGCAAGTTACTGAGACCAGCTAGTAGCTCAGCTCCCATTATGGAAAACAATAATTGTTTATCAATTTAAGTACAAAAGTGTTAAATATAGATTGCCCTCAAATAACAGATGTAAGTACAGCTTTGGGGGGGGAGGAGTCTGTTTTCTAAGCTCTTATTGATTCTTTGAGAATCTCCCATCATGCACCCCAGTCCCATTCATTTCCCTATACCCTTATATCTGCCTTTTAACTTCACAACCTCCCTCCCCCAAATAAAAAACACACAAGCAAGTAAGCAAGCAAAGAAACAACAAAAATCCGCAAAGCACAGCGTCCATGTAGTGTGTCACGGTGTGTCCCACAGTACACCCCTCTGTCCACACATCTTCACTTACAAATGTTCGTTGCAATGAATCATTTGTGGGTTCGAGATCTCTGGCATCGGTGCACCATCAGTATTGGATCCTCACTGGGATTTCTCCCAGTTATCCTGTTATTGCACTAGGTCATGGGGATCCTCCAGCTTTGGATCAGCAGGACTGGCCCTTTCACATCTCAACCATTTGTCGACGATGTAGATTTTCCATGGACCAGTTTGGAGCCCTGCATCTTGGCCTTGGTGTTAGCTAGGCTGGTCAGCCTGCCAGTTCTCCTTAACCCATACAACCAGGGCGAACTCTCTAACAGTGCTCAAGTTTGGCCACCCAATGCCATCTGCCATCAGCAGGAGGCAAGATGAGCTCTCCTGTTCTCAGGACCTCTTGGCTGGCACACCCTTACTTATACCTCCAGAGCTGGCTCCACTGTGCTGCCCAGTCAAGGGGCAGGGCCTGCTCTCCCAAATGGTTCAGCCCTTGAGAGGTTGGGACAACTCTCCTGCTCTCACATATTTGAGTAAGGCTTGCTTTTGTCTTCATCTCCAGAGCCAGCTCCACTGTGTTGCCCAGGCAAGGTACAGATCCCTGAGAACATCCTAAGTTATGAGGATATAGATTTTAAATTAATGGATATGAGACTAGTTTTATTTTTTCTTCCTTTTAAAATTTTATTTAAATATTTTTTGCACTCCATATTTTATACCCCTCCTGGTCCACCCTCAGACTATTCCCCATCCCATACCTCTTCCCCATCCCCTATCTCCATGTCTCCACAATGATGGCCTCATCCTCCCAACCTGCCCTCCACCCCACCAGACCTCCAAACTTCCTGGGGCCTCCAGTCTCTTGAGGGTTAGGTGCATATTCTCTGAATGAACCCAGCCCTTGCGGTCCTCTGCTTGCTGTCTGGTTGGTGGATCAGTGTCTGAGAGATCTCAAGGGTCCAGGTTAATTGAGACTGCTGGTCCTCTTACAGGGTCGCCCTCCTCTCAGCTTCCGCCAGCTTTTCCCTAATTCAACCATGAGGGTCAGCAGCTTCTGTCCATTGGTTGGGTGTAAATATCTGCACCTGACTCTTTCAGCTGCTTGCTAGGTCTTTGTGAGGGCAGTCATGATAGGATCCTTTTTGTGAGTGCTCCATAGCCTCAGTGATGGTATCAGGCCTTGGGGCCTCCCCCTTGAGCTGGATCCCACTTTGGACCAGTCACTGGACCTCCTTTTCCTTAGGCTCCTCTCCATTTTCATCCCTGCAGCTCCTTCAGACAAGAACAATTACGGGTCTGAGTTTTGACTGTAGGAAAACAACCCCATCCCTCACTTGATGCCCTGTCTTTCTGCTGGAGATGGGCTCTACAAGTTCCCTCCCCACTGTCAGCATTTTACCTAAGGTCCCTCCCTCTGAGTCCTGAGAGTCTCTTGCCTTCCAGGTCTTTGATACATTCTAGAGGGTCTCCCAACCTCCTACCTCCCAAGGGTGCCTGTTTCCATTCTTTCTGCTGGCCCTCAGGGCTTCAGTCCTTTTCCCCCCACCCAATACCAGATCATATTCCCCTCTCCCCCAACCCTGTCCCTTCCTCCACCCATGTTCCTCCCTCCCTTCCCCCTTATGGTTGCTTTCTTCTCCCTCCCAAGTGGGATTGAGGCATCCTCAATTGGGCCCTTCAGTTTGTTGATCTTTTTGAGTTCTGTGGACTGTATCTTGGGTATTCTGTACATTTTTTAGCTAATATCCACCTACTAGTGAGAATATACCTTTTGGGTCTGAGTTACCTCACTCTGGATGATATTTTCTAGTTCCTTCCATTTGACTGCAAAACTCAGGATGACCTCGTTCTTAATACCTAATTAGTGTTCCATCGTGTAAGCTAACCACATTTTCTGTATTCATTTTTCTGTCGTGGGACATCTGGATTATTTCCAGTTTCTGGCTATCACAAATAAGGTTGCTGTGAACATGGTGAAACATGAGCCCCTGGGGCATGGTGGGGCATCTTTTGGTTACATTCACAAGAGTGGTAATGCTGGATCTTCAGGTAGATCTCTTTCCAGTTTTCTGAGGAACCTCCAGATTGATTTCCAGAGGCATTGTACCTCTTTGGAATCCCACCAGCAATGGAGGAGTGTTCCTCTTTCTCCACATCCTCACCAACATGTGCTGTCACCTGAGGTTTGATCTTAGCCAGTCTGATTGGTGTAAGGTCTGATCAGGGTCGTTTTGATTTGCATTTCTCTGCTCACTAAGGACTTTGAACATTTCTTTAGGTGCTTCTCAGCCATTTGAGATTCCTCTCTTGTGAATTCTTGTTTTAGTTCTATACCCCATTTTTTTATTGGGTTGTTTGTATTTTTGGTGGTTAGCTTCTTGAGTTCTTCATATATTTTATTAGCCCTCTATCAGATGCGGGGTTATTGAAGATTTTTTTCCCAATCTGTAGGCTGCTGATTTGTCTTATTGACTATGTCCTTTGCCTTAGGAGAATGTTTAAGACTGAATATCTTGAACTCCTGGAACCTGGCCAATTGCTGAACTAGTTTTTAATCCGTAGACATGTCAAGGATTTCTTTTTAAATGAATTATAGATATTTTATTGCCTTGACAGGAAGAGGCCATAGGGGCATTACAGGTGCACACGTCATGATGTATTTATGATAGGAGATGGCATCAGGCTATATTCTTTAAAAAGACCTTAAGGGCTCCTGTGAGACGAGCAATATGTAATGACAAATGGCCGTGCATACTTCAGAGGTGATTGTCTCTAACAAGAAATCGTTTATTGTAGAAGCCTCTGTTATACAACTGGACTCGCAGCCAATACAGATAACAATTTCAGAGTAGTAGAGGTCATGTGGCAGCTTCTAACACCAAGAGGAAATGTGACAGTAATTGCTATAAGTCGCTGAGTGCTGGAAGGTTATCAGAAAACAATTATCCTCAGATATGTATGGGGTTGAGTAAAAGAACAACGTGCCTATAGGTCAGGAAACGTGGGCAAACACGATATTCTCACCTTGGATCCCTGAAAAGATGAAAGAAAGCTAGATATTAAATGTCAAAATGAAATTCTTCAGTTTTGAGATCTAAATAAATTTGGATACTATTAAATACAGATGGAGCCAAATTTATTTGAGAAAGTACCCCAAAACACATTCACAAATCATATATATATATATGTATATATATTTATGTATATATATGTATACATATGTATATATGTATATCAACCACTCTTCTGTCTTCCTATCATATTTAAATCTTTGTCATCTATAACATATCCACATTAGTAACACTCCTTCCACTCATGCATGTATATATGTATGTTTGTATGATACTGATATTATCAATCAAGTATCTTTCTATTCATCCAGGTAATGTTAGGTGTGTCCTTACTTGTATCCACTTATCTAAAGTCTAACTACACTCACCGATTATTTGTGAATGTATATATTTATCTATTTCTATCCATATAGCTGACCATCCATCATCTCTATTATGTGTCAGACTAGGACAGTGGTTCTCAACCTTTTTTGACCCTTTAATAAGGTTCCTTATATTGTAGTGACCCCCTAAACATAAAATAATTTTCATTGCTACTTAATAAGAATAATTTTGTTACAATTATGAATCTCAATCTCTGATACTCAGGATACCTGACAAGTGACCCCTGTAGAAGGGTCATTTGACACTCAAAGAGGTCACAACCTACAGGTCAAGAACTGCTGGGATAGTAAAATATATCTTTTGTGGGGATTAATGAGGCTCATGGTTACATTTCACAGGTAATACAAAAACATATTGCTAAGGGATTATAGATATATATAACTGGAGACAATTCCTAGTCACTATTACAGTAAGTTGTACAACTATGGAGACATATCTTCCTAGAATTTTAGCTCTTTGACCATTTAAAATATGGAGAGTATTTTGGGAAGTACCAAACAGAAGCTTCAAAGGTGTTCTTTCTTTGCTGGATGTCGATGAATATAGATTTATATTGACCATAATTTTAATTGTAGTATGAAATATCTGTACATATTATAGAATAACATGTGATTGCTGGCCTGATCTTCATTATGCACTGTATTCAGCCTTTATTAAGATAAAGTTTGCCTTAATCTGGAGAAACAGTGGTGTGGAGTAGTCATTTTGCCCGGACCTTCATCTTCTTGAAATAGAAGTATAATCCAAGTAGGCTTATTATTTCTCATTATTTTTAGAACATGTAAGCTGTCTCCAGTGGTGTGTGAACATTATTAATCCAACAATATCTGCCACATTCATGAGACATCATGGAAAGCTGAATATTCTCCAAGTGTTAGGTGCAATAAACCTATGAAATTAAGCTATTTGAATGTCAGTAAAATCCGTGGGAGTTTGGCAATTTCATACCTATTAATAAACATCCTGTCCAGTCTAAAATATACCCTTTCACATGAAACATATTTCAGAGGTTAAATATTTCATAACTTTTGGAAACCATTGCCTATTGGATCTGGGCATACCTCACTTAAGGCTCTGCTGGGCCTTTTGATTCAGTGACACACAGGTGGCTTGTTCGTCACTGGAAGGTATAAGACATGCAGCATATACCAGAGTATCTGTGTCAATAAATGACAGTGTAAAATTACTGTCATATCTGTAGTGTCCTTAGCAAAGAGACTTGTTAAAATTTTAAGGTTCGGGAGATTCCGGAGATGGTGAGACTGATCTTCCTCTAAGCCTTGAAAGTTCATACACATTCTAAGTCTCAAGGAGCCTTCCATGAGAAGAAAATGTTTTAATTTGGAGAAAAGAGATATAAAACAATAATTAAGAGCATGTGGCTACTAAGGCTGGTCAGTTGAAGTTAAGAGCAGCCCAGAGGAAACATAGCAAATCATATTGTGAGGTTCTGGCAGGGAAGTAGGTATAATAGGCTAGAGGATAAATATCTGTCCAGCTCTGGTGCTGATTAAGGCTTATTATAAATATATACATGAAATTCGACATAATCAAAGCTTCAGTTGTAATGTGCATTCTTGCATGGTGTTATGTGTTGTTAGACAAACCCAGATATTAGCATGTTTCATTTATTGTTTTTAACTGAGTCCTAAGAAATGAAGATGAAGAATCAATCAAACTTCATATCCCCTGCTTACAATAATGAGCCCCTTCTACCTACTTATGTGTCTTTTGCTGATGATAGAGAGAGATAATAGTTGATAGAGTCTTAATTTATTGTAAGAGGATAGATAGATAGATAGATAGATAGATAGATAGACAGATGATAGATAGATAGATAGATAGATAGATAGATAGATAGATAGATAGATAGATAGATAGGGATAGGGAATAGTAAATAAATAGGTAGGCAGATAGGTTAAAGTTTTTTTTTTATTAACTTGAGTATTTCTTATATACATTTCGAGTGTTATTCCCTTTCCCGGTTTCCGGGGAAACATCCCCCTCCCCCCTCCCCTTCCTTATGGGTGTTCCCCTCCCAACCCTCCCCCCATTGCCGCCCTCCCCCCATAGACTAGTTCACTGGGGGTTCAGTCTTAGCAGGACCCAGGGCTTCCCCTTCCACTGGTGCTCTTACTAGGATATTCATTGCTACCTATGGGGTCAGAGTCCAGGGTCAGTCCATGTATGATAGATTATAGACAGGGAGAAAGAAATATAGAAAGATGACCAATCAGTCAATAATGGATAGAAAGGTATATAGATGTAAAAATGGGTGATAAAAGGAGGAGAGAGATGATAGATAATAGGCACACAGAAAGATACATACATACATAGATTTATAGCCAATAGGTAACAGATATGTATAAAATGAGTATAAATATAATCACTTAAATGATTAATTTTTTTCTGTGTTGAAAATGCCAATGTAACAGGAAGCTCAATGACATGAGTAGAAAAATAAATAAATAAAAAATTGCAAAGCAGCATATTCTTCAAAAGATAGAAATAAAATTTAATGGAATATATAAAATAATCAGAGTAAAAAATCAGTATGTGCTTCTATTCTCCACTAAAATAGTTTTGGAATGCTGAGAAGAGATTTATTTTTTTGAACAAATTGTATTGGTTTAACTCTCATAATATGCATGTGTAGTCATATTAACATTGTGTAATTTCGTATCTTAAATTAAAGGATTAAAAATGTCTGAAATCACAAATATGCATTTCTCTTATTCAGATATACAATACATATTTTGTATTTTTACAATTTCTCTTATTCAGACATATATTTTTATATATTTTAAAGGAAAGGAAAATAAACAGATAATTTATATAAGAATTAACATGACTGTTTTGCAGTTTCTAATGTTTGCATGTAAGGGTCTCACAGATTGGCTACAAGCATCCTTTTTGCTGAACCATCTCACAATCCCAGAATTTTCAATATTTTAAATAAAATTATATCCAGTATGAGATCAGAGAAGAATGCTGAAAACTCCAGTTAGGTGGTAACTTTGAGTAGGCTATCCACA
Organism: Rattus norvegicus; assembly: GCF_021556685.1. NCBI lineage: Eukaryota > Metazoa > Chordata > Mammalia > Rodentia > Muridae > Rattus > Rattus norvegicus. Next base: position 174,225,577 of record NC_141537.1, read on the forward strand.
GAGAATGAAAATTAGCTACACATAAATTTTGAATATGTCCATCATCAATGTATTGGATTTATTACTAAAATTACACACACAAAACCTGACATATAGGTGAATCTCTATGTTAGTGTTTAATGTAGAATGATTTCTGCATGTATTTATGTAATATGTGCATATGTGCATGTGTCCGTGTGGAATGTGTTGAAGACCTGAGGTCTACATCTGGAATTAATACTCTTCACCTTACCCTTCGAGGGAGGGGTCCACAGTCAAATGCAGAGCTCATCAACAAGGCCATCTCTTCAATTCGGTCTGCCCAAGAGAAACACTGTATTCACCTTCTGAGGTTGGAAATCTAGGTGGTCTTACCGCCTGCCTGTCTTCTCTGTGGTGATGGAGATCTATCCTTGGCTCTCTTCCATTTGCTGGAAGGTAAACAAAAAGCCATCTCCCTAGATCCTGAGAGATACTTTGCAACTTATGATTCATCTTTGTACAATTTGAAGTAAGAACATGAAGGTTCACTTCAGTAACCCTTGCACCCATTGCCTTTGATGAACGAGGAAGGGCCTTTTTTACCTTAAAGATGTTGATTTCTGCTAGGGCAGCAAATGTGGAGTTTCAATATAGAAGATAGATATGATGTTATAAAATGTAAAGAGGAAAAAGAGTAGCTTGGGGAAAAGTCTTTAGGACTGCTCTAAATTCAGTGTGAGGACCTAACATCCCTTTATTTGGGATGGGTGGAAGTCTTTCTATACATTCCTTGGCCTCTGTAGTGTGCAATATCATGACCTCAGAGTATTTCCTTCATCACTTCAGAGTTTTGGGTTTTTTTTTACTGAAGTCTTTAATTTTTTCTTAGTTAATATTTGCAATTGGTCAAAGAAAGGAGTGTTTGGGTTCATTTTTCTGCACTGGGTAACATATGTCTGCAGAAGTATCCATTTAAAATAGTATTGCTCAAGTGTGTATATACTTAGAAATTTTGTTGAAAATCAATTCATTGCAGAAGTGTGTGTGTGTGTGTGTGTGTGTGTGTGTGTGTGTGTGTTTTCAACTCTGTCCCATCATTCTGTTGGTCTTTTTTGTGGCAATTGACTATTGCTTTTATCACTCCCATTATGTAGTAGATTGACTACCAACCATAGTGAACTGCACTTTGAAGGAATACCATATAAATATTTTCAATATATTTACTATAAATAAATGGTAAATGTTTTCAGAGATGACCTTATTCAAACATTGTTCAGTACAACACACATACACACACACACACACACACACACACACACATACACACACACACACACACACACACACACACGCACATCTATATGGTATTTTCTTAGGCTATGAGACAAAACTCTGAATTTAGCATGTGCAGCTTATCTCACCATCTAAATTACAAGCGTCTTTGCTTAAGTGTTCACTATGGGTGCTTTAGTGATATTGTAGAGATGGATGAGTCCTTTATCTTGACTATCTCTGCTATTCTCAAACACAGCAGAGAGCTTTTCCGTGAGCAATGGTTATTTGAGTAACACACTGTGAAGCACCATTCCACACATCTCTCGGAAATAACTCAGGCAATGCTCAGTTCAACTCCAATAAGTGCCTATTATTGGGTTATTATTTAACAAGGAAAGGACCTGTAGTCCTGAGTCAACCCACAACACCCAAATAGTGGCTCTTATGTTCATGCATCACCACATTATGTTGTGTGACCCTTTCACATGGGATGTACTTTCATGAATAGAATAAATTAATGAAGACTAAAAGAGTGTTATTAATTTTTCCCTAACTAATTTCCTGTTACCATCTTCAAATTATACTTAACCCAGTAAATCATTGCGAAGTTTTTCTAGGGACTAATTATTCTCCATCAGGGAATTATCTACAGATTCCCTACATGTTTTTCACATGTTTAGAAGATGGAAGGCAGCATAATTACAGAACACATCAATTTGGAAACGATATATTTTTATTTCAGATATATTCTAAATATGAGAGTTCCAGTCAGGGAATCTAGCCAGCATGTGAATTTAGCCAAGGGTATAATACCGTTTTGTTTTATAACAGAGGAAACATAAGTCAATATAGCCCAAAAGAGCACCATTTTAAAATGAATGATGGTAGCTGATGAATCAATTCTGCCTATTGCCTTGTTACAGTAATAGGAGAGAAAAAGATACTTACAGTTGAAGGGCAGTAAATATGGAGCCAATAAACTCAAATGGTATAAGCAAGCATGCAATCAACCTACAGAATACCCTACTACAAAATGTAATATCACTGAGTAATGTGGATGGATTCTTCAAACATCCAGGCAATTTTATGGCCAGCGGGCACATCTGTCTTCATATAAGTTAAAAAGATGGTAATCACCTCCCATGCTACTGGAAGGGAAATGGTTGCCTATTAGACATTATTTGGGGTAATGTTTTTATTTGTTTTCTTCTGAATTAGAAGCTGCACAGAGGACACTAAATCGCCTTTTCCTTTTTGGTATGTCTGGCTTTTTCCATTTTGTGACACTTACCTTTCAGGGTTTTACAGACTGGAGTTTGGTTGTGCATACATCACAGCTTTTTTTTAAATCTTCAAAGCGTTAACTCAATAGTAGATAGAAGTGCATTTCTCCAATCTTCACTTCCCAAAGAGCTAATGATGTAAGTTAATATTCATTTAGCAAAATGGCGTGTTCTTTAGCGTTTGACAAAGAATAAACTGATGAGGAGATTCAAAATTTAGTCTTAATGTTTTTCTGAAATATTGATTTATATTAGGAAAATTGCCTTCCATAAGAATTTGTACCACAATTATTGACACTTTGTCATTTGGGTATTACGACAACATTACTTTTGAAGTGTACTGGAGATATTATTCTCTCCAGAATCTACAAAGTTAACATGAAAACAGGGTATCGTAACTTTATGAAAACAGTTAGAGGCAAATCCAAGATCCTCGACAGCCCCTTCTTCTTCTCTGCCTACCTTTAGCAACTAATTTCACATAGTAAGTATTACACCAAAGTAAGAAGATGGCATTCCATGTCAAATCACCTTCCTTTTATCAAATTTTCATCATTGTGCTTACGGAATCATCAGTGTCAATGGTTTGGGCAGGTTCAGGCATTTTAGAGAGGAGGTCTCTGTAGTTCTATTAGGAGTGGACAGGCATGTAATGTTAAATACTTTAGGTGTAGAATAGTAGACTGATTTTAAAAATATATACAGGGGAAAGACCCTCTCCTTGACGGTGTGTATACAATCACAGATGGTAGGGACTGTAGACTGCTGTGAGCCGCTTATCCATTCTTCGAAGTTAACTTGAATTTGTTTGTAGAGCTCTGGGGAAACTGGCCATACTCTGAACAAAACTTGTATGTGTGGCTGTCTATAGGGCACCCCACACAGGACATCTAACTGCTCCTTTTATCTGAACACCACACAGCCTCCTGCTGCATCATCCCAAGCCTTCTCTTCCCCATCTTCATGAATTCATTAAGTACCAATTCCATATCTTCAGTTTCATAGACCTAAAACTTGAGTTCTTTATTTCTTCATTTTTCTTGCCTTGCTTAGTCTACATGATGAATGCATACATTTATTTCATGTGGTTTGCAATGATCAAAAATCAGTTCACAATCTGTATGTAGACAAGTACCCAACCTAGATGACACACAACTCAGGCACCGAGGTCTCTTCAGTAGACTCCTGTAGGCCTCCCTGACTCCAACTCTTCTATTTCATCCCAGTTTAGCACTCAGAATTGACATTTTATACTAAAATAATATCTTTTTAATCACTATAAGTCTGACCCCAGGTTACTACATTATTCAAAAAAAAAATCTCATGACATTACTTTTATCCAGGGCATCATATTCTAGATTCTGACCAAAAGTGCAACTTCATTCACTACCCAGCTCTTTCTGGTCATAATTTCTTTCAGCTCTCTCCCCGAGTGACTAGACTGTTCGTGGGGATTTTAGAAAGGCCTAAAACTTTCATTTGGATCAACACTTAGGTTTTTAAAGTGTTCTGTCATGGTTATTACTAGCATGCATGAGACCTGCCACCACATCGATGATTACTTTACCTCTGATAGATCCGTGTGGTATTTACCTATGTTCCTCGCCAAAATGTAATTTATAGGAGCCCAAGAACTTTAGTGACAGGAGTATCCCCATCACTCATAACATGAGTATCTGTGTGTGTGTGTGTGATATTAAAGAGGAATATAAATTAATTTATGTACATGTATATAAAGCCTTTCCATTTATTAGATGTTTAGATAATTGTTCCATTAATTAATTTGAAAGAATGTGTGATAAAATAGGGGTGATGATAAAGTGGAGAGAGACAAACAAGTGACAGAAGAAAAAAGGACAGGTCAAAGCATGGAAATCAGGGGACTCATGGGACTGACACGTAAAGTTAAAGAAGGCTGTGTGTGAGCAGTGAGTAGACCAAAGGAACGCAGCGAACAGAGTGGGCGATGGCACCTATGTGCGGATACTGTGCTGTGTCAATGGGTAAATCAGAGTAATAAAGGCAGGCTAGAGACTAAGGATGTCAGTGGACATTGCAAGCTTGAAGGGCTTTTCCTCTGACCCCTGTGCCACACCAAACACTTTCTGAAGCAAAGGCCAGCAGAATTGCTGATGGTATTAATGGCTGTTGGCTTTGTGGCTCTTATTTTGTGCTGTTTTATTTTCCTCCAGATAATGAACAATGACAGTTGTTCATGTCCGGAAGTCAAATGACAACATTTCTTTGAACTCACATGTATTAGATCCCACTGCCAGAATTGGAGGTGTCATGGACAAATGGCCTACAGCTATACCTTATAAAGCTAAAAAAAAAAAAACAAAGCATAAAGCTAAAAAACAAAGCAGAGAGGGCTGTCAGGGTTCTCCCTGTAACTACGCCTCGCTGTCCCTGTCATCCTGCCTATTCTGACAAGTTTGCACGTCAGGTCCTTCACTCGCTTTCACTCTGCTCTACTGACGAACTGCTTGGTCACACAAAAAGTCTCAGGGAGTTCATCAGAGAGAGATTTTCCCCAAACCAGCTGCTCATACAGTTTTTCATGGCGTGTCAGTAAAGCTTAGGAACGTAACCACTACCAGAGAGAAGCTCAAGTGGACTGTCCCAACAGCTGGCCTCTGGGTTGATTAAATGCGCTATGTCAAATTTATAGAGTGTGATGACATATTTACAAATGTACCATTTGTGGCTACATACGAACTCTAAACTCCTATCCTTGGTGTGCAAATTCCTAGTACCATTTTCTGAAGCAGATGAATCTTATGCATGGAAGAGTGTGGCCATCATAAAGTAGAACTAGCCATGGGGTTGCAAGGAGAGCACTTCAGTAACATTAATACTTTCTGGTGTTGTTGTTGGTGTTGCTAGTTTTCACTCACAGACGTGTCCTAATGGACTCCGGGAAGTTTAAAATCGTAAAATCAGCTGTGAGAACGGTCACTTTCTAAACAGTATATGGAATAGATTAAGACAAAGGCTTCTGGTTTCATTCATATTGTCTTAGACGGTGGATGTTTCTTCTTTTTAAATACATTAGGTATGTGTATTCCAAGTCTTGATAGACATTACGGGAGTTTCCATATCTAGACTAAGGCAAGTAGTGTTGTAGAGAAATGGAGATTCAAAGGAGCTACTTCACAAAATTACAGGTTCCTAAGATGTCTTCTATATACAAATTCCCTTATGCATGATGATTATCATTCTAATTGGTATGAGGTGGAAAAAAAATCTAATAGAATTCTAATTTTCATTGCCTTGATGGTTGAGAAAATTGAATATATTTTTTCATATATTTAATGGCAAATTGTATATCTTCTATTGAGAGCTTTTCACTTAATTTTTCTATCTACTGGGTGATTTGGGTTTGTGGTATTTAATTTTTTGAGTTCTTTATATAATGGAAATATTATTCTTCTGATATACATACATTTATATTTCTATTTGTGTGTGCCTAACATTTTCCTCATTGTATGCTTCCCTTCACTCTAATGACTACTTCCTTTGCTATTCAGAACCTTTTCATTCCATGCAATTTTATATGCCAATGCTGTGTTTTTTGTTTTTATTACCTCAGTTACTGAAGTGCTGTTCAGAAAATCCTCGTCTAGGCTGATATCTGAAGGGATTTCCTCATTTTTTTCTCTGAAAATTCCAAACTTTCAAGTCTCACATTAAACTCTTCAATTCACTCCGACTTAACTTATAGAGGAGATGACTGTTACATTTAGAGATATTATTTCATTGTTATACAAATGGAGATCCTGTTTTCCTGGAACAACTTTGAGGCACACAGGCTTAGATGGCAGCTTAAGAACTCAAGGCTCTACTTGGCTCCCATAATGCACTTGGTGGTGTAGGACTCTTTCCTGTGTACAGACTCCTCTCTGAACAGTGCACTGAGTAACCTGTTAGCAAGCCAGGATCCCCACTGCAGAGGTCCATACACAGTTATCTCAGAATAAGGAACATTGTTTACAGCCTTGATTTGGTTATCCCACGGAGGAAGGAAAATCAGCTGAGCTAACCTAAGCTAGATTTGGTATGGGGTTAAGAAGACAAATTGTGTCCTAGAAATTGACTTTTGGAGAGAATCTCCTATTTACCATCTTTGCCCATACATAACTAGGGTGTGTCTTGGCTAGGATATTTCTATTGCTACAACAAAACTCTATGACTGAAAGGAAAGTTGCAGGGGAAAGGGTTTATTTAGCTTATAAATCCATATTGCTGTTCATTATTAAAGGAAATCAGGACAGGAAGTCAAACAGGATAGGATCATGCAGGCGGCTGATGCAAAATATGGAGGGGTGCTGCTTACTGGCTTGCGTCCCCTGGCTTGTTCAGCCCCAGGACCATCAGCCCAGGGATGGTATCACCCATAATAAGCTAAGCCCTCCACCTTGATCACTAATTGAGAAAACGCCTTACAGCTGCATCTCATGGAGGCGTTTCCTCAATGGAGGCTCCTTCTCTGATGGCAGCAGTTTGGGTCAAGCTGACAAAGCAAGCCTGCCAATATAGGGTGCACATGATTAACATCAGACACCTCTGGAGTGACCCACTTACTGAGCAAAGGGTGAAATAATCCCAGCTTTTCAATGGGAGTAGAGTCCACTACAGCGTGGTGATAGCAACCAAAGTCCTCACCACCATGAGGAAGATGCCTGAGCCCCACAGAAAGAAGGTTTGAGGAAGAATTTGAACCCCTGAGTCCTCTAACTTGCGTGTCACATTGTCACCATTGACCATGTGTTCATGTCTATCCTGTAGAGAGTTTTAATGCAGCAACATGGCTGCTCTGGCAAAAGATCACACCCCCAAGACTTTCTAGGAATACAGACACACTCTGGTTAATGGTATGATCTGCCTGGAATACAGTCATGCCCTTCGTACACAACTTTAATCCTTAACAATGAAGGTTAGTTTAGTTTGGCAGACAACATGACAAATCAGAGGAAGATAGGACTGAATGAGTTAGAAGTGGGAGATGCATGACTCTCATGAAAACAGACCGGAAAAAGATACTACTTAAGAAAAAGTGGTGGTGGTGGTGGTGGTGGTGGTGGTGGTGGTGGTGGTAGTGGTGGGTGGTGATTGTGGTGGGTGGGTGGGTAGGCAGGTGGTGGTGGTGTTGGTGGTGGTGGGTGGTGGTGGTGGGTGGTGGTAGTGGGTGGTGGTAGTGGGTGGTGGAGCTGGTGGAGGTGGTGGTGGTGATGGGTGGTGGTGGTGGTGGGTGGTGGTGGTGGTGGTGGGTGGTGGTGATGGTGGCGGTAGTGGTGATGGTGGTGGTGGTGGTGGTGGTGGGTGGTGATGGTGGTGGTGGTGGTGGTGGTGGTGGTGGTAGTGGTGGTGGTGGGTGGTGGTGGTGGTGGTGGGTGGTGGTGGTGGTGGCGGCAGCGGTGGCGGTGGCGGTGGCGGCGGTGGTGGCGGTGGTGGGTGGTGGTGATGGTGGCGGTAGTGGTGATGGTGGTGGTGGTGGTGGTGGTGGGTGGTGGTGGTGGTGGTGGGTGGTGGTGGTAGGTGGTGGTAGTGGGTGGTGGTGGTGGTGGTGGTGGTGGTGGTGGTGGTGGTGGTGTTAGTGGTAGTGTGTAGCAGTATTACCAAGACATCTCAGACTGGTTACAGAGAGAACAAGCCAGATACACGTAAAGACAGAGAATGACAAGAAGCCAGAAGATTAGAGCAGATAGCCAGAGTAAATTTGTGGTCAAGCAGAGAAATGCAGCAAGAAGCTGAGAGAACACAGGTTAAAGCAGTCAGCTTGGAGAGGAGTTTGAACCAGGATAGCTGAGTTGAACCAGCCTGTGAGAGTTCAGAAAGAGCTAGAAAGAGTAAGTGTATTCAGCAACAAGTCCTGGGGGCTGGTAACATTCTGGGCCTTGGTTAGCAGACAGAGGCTGGAAGCTGAAGCAGTCAAGATTTGGGTTGGCAGAAGACTGGATTGTATGGAGGCTAGAAGTTTCCAGCCTTAAGCATAGGGATAAATGGAACAGAGAAAGAAGTGCTCTGGGCACAGCCCAAGCCCATGTACTCACACAGCTCGATATGGCTCTCATTTCATCCCCTATCTGAGGGAATAACGAGTGTGAGCTCTTTGAACTATGCTACCTTGCAAACTGGTGACTCCATGGCACGGAGAGAAGAACATACCACTGCCATCTCCCCACGTCTTCTAATCCCCAGCTGCCGTTTTGATGTACATCCCTATGCACAGAGACAGGTATATCTCTCACCCTTCATCCCGTTTTTCATTCAGTTGGGCTACACAAGGAAGCAGAATTCAGGTGTTTCTTACTCATCTAAGCCCATATGCCATCGAGAAAATAGGGGTTTATCGCTCTCAGGACTCACACTTTGCTACTTTATATTGAAGGTACGTTTTTCAGATATAACTGGGAAAAATCTGGCCACTTTCTCGTGGCTAAATGAACTCCAATCTTGAGACTTAGAAGGAAGGACCCGATATCTCTGAAGTAACCCTCACACTCTGCAGCCTCCCGATTCATTAGCGCTTTTATTGAGAATCCTGAAAATCTATCGGAGAATATTTTGAGAGTTTCGTAGGGTGTAAAATACGTGACTTTCTCCTAATGCTGTGATTTGTGTAATTAACTTCTCCCGGTCGCCAGAAAACCCCACGTGAGTTGCGGCCTGGCAATCTTTACAAGGCTGGGCCTGTGAAGTCAACGGTCTGCTTCCTCTTTTCTGCTTTGGGTTGCAGACAAAACAAGTGACAGGGATGAAACCGAGGCTCCTTTGTCCATCAGGGCAAGCTGTGAGATACGATGCTTTCGTAGTTCTGAAGATGCTCCAGTGCCTGCAAATTTATGAGTTTAAATGGAGATAAAAACTGGGACTGGAGAGCTTGCTCAGTGGTTAAGAGCATGTGTTGCTGTTACAGAAAACTGGGGCTCCGTTCCCAGCACCCGCATAGTGGCCCACAGTCATCTGTAACTCCAGCTCAAAGGGACGCGACACCCTTTCCTGGATGTCAGAGGGCTCAGCATAAGTACTCAGACCCAACATACACGCACATCAAACAATGTCGATAAACCTTTACAAGGGAGACTAAGCCGCTGCGAAAGAGGAAACCCAGCCGTCTTTTCTCAGAGTACTTTAACATTTCTATTTCATAATTCTTCTGAAGGTTTCGGCCAATTTGAGTTCGTCCTCCATCTCACGGAGTCTGATCACCTACGCTAATTCAGGGTTGCCTTAAGTAGCATAAACATCAAGCGTATGTCCTGCTGTTTAAGGGTAGTGAGATCTTCATTAAGCACTGAGGGATGTGTATGTGGAGTAATGAGTACCCAAGTGGGTTCCTGGCCATCAGCAAAATCACTTCTTTCTTCCTGGCTGTGGTGGTATTTTGCATGTCAATTTAAAAACCCACTAATCCACCTCCGATGTTTTTCTCTCCCTCTGACTGTGATGTGGTGTGTGTGTGTGTGTGTGTGTGTGTGTGTGTGTGTGTGCTGGGTGTGCTCGGGTGCGTGTGTGCACGCATGTACATGCATGTTCATGTGTGAGTGCGTGCATTCGTGTGTGTGTGTGTGTGCACGTGTGTGTGTATGTCTGCTTGTGTGTGTGCACTTGTGTTCATGTGTGTGTGTGTATGTTATGTGTTTGTTGTGTGTTCCTGCGTGTTTCAATTCTCTTAATGAGAAACTCTCTGCTGATGCACTCCAATGCTAGCTATCCAAAGTACAGTTTGAACGGATTCAAATGCATCCCTAATAATAAATCCAGGCCACAAAGTGATGGCTACAGCCATTGCAATCCGCTAATGAAAACTGTGGGGAAGAAGCGGGCTTAACCTTCCCCAGCCTAGGCAGTTTTTACTCACTAACTCATGCATGCACACAGAAATTTCGAGTTATCTCAATGGCATGCGTGTTTCAAGTACATTTTAAAACTTAAGAAAATAGATGGAAGTGGGTGGTATTTGTTTTTTACTAGTTAATATAAGAGAAACACAGAGTAAGTCACATCCTGATTCTTCACTTGTATTTCCACCCCTAAAGCTATGCGATTGTGATGTTTCTTACATCTGTCATATGTAGCCCTTTCCAGAGGAGGTAAAAAGAACAGGCGCTTATGTAGGCTACCAGGGAAAGAGTGGTATTCACTTTATGGTAGGAAGCTATGGTGTGGATGTGGTAATATTTTACCCTTATCTTTCCAGGGGACGTAGCTCAGCCTGAGTCACCTGCACAGCCTGAGGGCATCCATCAGTTTGAAGAGTTAAAGGATGTGTTAGCTGAGGGGCACAGCCCAGTGTGTCCTCAGGTCCACAGGCAAGCCTGATTAAAGACAGGAAAACAGAACTTTATCTGAGACAAGTCATGGTGATTGATATTAATTGCCATGCTGACAAGATCTAGAATTGCAAGCCTTTAGATGCATTTGTTAGGGATTATCTAGGTTGGATTAGACTCTGTGCATGACAACAAGGGCCCATATTCTTTACCCGATGGTGGGCGTACATACCTTCTACGGCTAGCCCCATTCCCTGATGCAGGACCCTCGAAGGGGTTTCAGAGGAGAAGCAGACAGAGCCTAAGCCTCCATTCTTCACCCCCTGCATACTGAGAACAGACATGATGTGACCAGCTTCTTCCAGCTCCTGCCTCTTCCAAGTGAAGAGCTTGAACAGTGAGCTACATATACCCTTCCTAACTGGAGTCTCCCTGCACAGCATCGCTAGGAAAGGAGACCAGGACACATCTCGATCTTAACATTTTCATGTGAGTCCAGGAATTATGCTCACCACAGGTTACTAAATCACGGCAAAATTAGAGCTTCTTCAATGTTCAGATACCAAAGAACACCTCACTGACCCCAGTTTTGTCTTGTTTTTAATCACAATCTCTATTGTACTGAAAACACTTTCTAAGAAAGTCAGTGAGAATCCATCAATCCATCTGCCAGTTCTTGCCCTGTTTGTAACACAATCTCTGCCAGAACAGCCACAGGCTGCATGCTCAGGGTGCTTTGCACACACATGTCCACACAGAAGCTCAGGAGTTTAGCTCTCTCGAACACTACACCAGGTAGGACAGGTTTGTGCCAACCACCAATAGGAAATGGATTTCAATAATTTGCAAAATGTGCTGATTTCCAAAAGTAAAACAAAAAATCTCCATTACATAAAATCAACTCTGCAGCTCATTCCATGAATTTTGTACTCAAATAAGAAAAGGGAGGAGGAGGAGGAGGAGGAAGAAGAGGAGGAGGGGGAAGAAGAAGAGGAGGAGGAGGAAGAGGAGGAAGAGGAGGAGGAGGGGAGGAGGAAGAGGAGGAGGAGGGGAGAAGGAGGAAGGGAGGAGGAAGAGGAGGAAGAGGAGGAGGAAGAAGAAGAGGAGGAGGAGGAGGAGGAGGAGGAGGAGGAGGAGGAAAAGGAAGTCAACAGATGTTCACAACACAACACCATTTAGGATAAGAAAACCAACTTTCACAAGATTTACTTTGTAATGTTTTATGACATAATGTATTTTATAAATTACTTTGAAAGTATATGTGTTAGCATAATAAAGAGTAGCTATCATTCATCTTTTCAAAGTCACTGACATCTCTTTTTACACACTTTATTATTTTAAACTAAATTAAAATTAAATACAAACACAACAAACCAAAATTAACAAGATCCAAAGTCTGCCCAACCTCATGAACTTACATACAATTAGGATAGGTATTTGGAACAGAAGTTGTGAAGGTTAGCATTAAATTTTCCTTTCAGTATCTAACCTTTCAGTGTCTAACTCGTGACAGATAGAAATGGAATGCTACTGATACCTAATTTTGCCACATGCCCTCTTATATTAAAATAAACAGTTTGTGTATTGTGCACCATATAACTTCTCGATAGTTCCTGACGTTTTTTTTTTTTAATTCCCTGGAGAACTGCTAAAAACACTGGCATCCCGGAAGTTGCTCTAACAACTTTCTAGCAAGTAGATACGGCTTGATACTATCATAAATACGTGAGTATCAGAAAGCTAAGTCCTAAGCTACAGTTGGTCGATGAGTAGTAGTGTTTCTGTTTTCTGTGTGTGACTTCTTGTTTCTTCCCTGTCTGGAAGTCTCAGGTCTCATCAGAATCCCCAAAGCTAAGTGACTACCTATGTCCTGCTTCGCAGAGGAAGAATGCATTCAGATAACAGTTTTTTTAATTGTTCCTTTCAGAAAACATTGATTAAAAATCTCTCTCTGTCTCTGACTCTGTCTCTGACTCTGTCTCTGTCTCTCTTAGTTAATTTCTCTCCAAAGCCAAGGACACAAAGTGAAAAGGCAGAACATTCAGACACAGCCTCACCGGAGCCTCAACTTTCCAACGTTGGTGCTTTTTACATTGCTGCTGCCACCTAGTGGCGACTCGAAGGAATTCTATCCTCTTCTTCCAGCGCACTGAACGCTGAGGGGCTTAGCCGGGAGCCCGCAGTCAAACTGGTCCTCTGGTGCTTTAGCTGTGTTTGAGTCAGAAACACCACTTAACAAGAGAAAGAAAAATAGCTGCTACGGAAATCAATGCTATGTCCTACCTCAAGGAGAAGGAGTCTGATAACCTACGAGGGGTGTTTAAGAAAAGTGAAACTTAGCAGCTTTGTTGGCTAACTTTAAACGTGATGAGGGAGCAGGGCGTGTAGGGGGTCCCATCACCGCCCTTCTCAGTATTCTAATCACATTTCACAATGAGCAGAGAGAATTATGCACCAACGGTGCTAGCTAACTGAGTTTAAAAGAGAGAGAGTGAGAGAGACAGAGAGAGAGAGAACATTGTTGGAAATGGTCAGACAGAAAAGAGCAAAATTCTTAGAAATTTTAAAGGTAGGATTTCTATTCCTTAAATTTCTGACTGAATACATAACCACCACCATGAGGGAAGTGTTAGAAAATGTAGGTCAGGGGCTGGAGAGATGGCTCAGAGGTTGAGAGGACTGACTGATCTTCCAGAGGACCTGAGTTCAATTCACAGCAACCACAGGGTGGCTCACAACCATCTGTAATGAGATCTGGTGCCCTCTTCTGACATGCAGATGTATATGCAGAACACTGTGTATATAATAAATAAATAGATCTTTAAAAAAAAGAAAAGAAAAGAAAATGTAACAGAGAGCAGACAGGATATCCTCAGATTTTGATTGTCCCCCACATTTTTGGTGGCTTTCGTTTGTTTGTCGGTTGTTACTGCTGTCTGTTTGGTTGGTTTTGGATGATATGGTCTTGCAGTCTTACAACTTAAAAATTAATAGAAGTTATAAACTGAGGATAATAGAAAGGTAATCTGTTAAATGCATAGGTGGCCCCTAATCAAGGCGTAATAGAGTAAGAAACATTCACGTGGGGATGGCGATACCCATAACAGAATGTATAAGGAAACAGTACACTATTAACTCTGCACTTCATCTCCAAAGGCACTTTTGATATTAACAGAAAGAAGAGAACAAGCCCATAAAACAGAAGTTCTACACGAGGAATCTATCTATAGTCAGAAAAGAATATTAAGAGAAAAGACTCACATAACTAGGAGACATTGATGGGGAAACTTTCATGTTCCTTTTATCCTAGCCCACTAGTCAATGGCTAGGAGACCAGGGATAGGGCTCCAATGGAATAGGGGAAAAAATAAAATAAAAGTCAGAAGAGAAATGAGTCAGGATTTGCACTCTACTAATGTGAATATATCCCAATAAAGAATAAGCACTGGGCGAGAGAAAGCAATGGCCATTAGGTCAGAGAAACCAAGGGCTGACCTAGGTAAGAGCAAAGAGAAAGAAAGCCAGGGTTTCGAGGAGACATGGAATGATTAAGGAAGATTGTAATAATGAAGGAGGAAGCAGGCAGAATTCACATCAGGAAAGCTGTGGGAGCAGGCGGGGAAGAAAATCTACGGGAAGCATCACAAGGAAACTGGAGGAGAGTTGGCAGTTAGAACAAGCGTAGGCATGACCATGGCAAGATGGAGACTGTGGAAGCCTTAGAGGCTGGAAAGAGCCTTGGAGCCAGTTCTGCACATTTGATCTTCCTGGTCCACAGGCAAGGGTGCTGAAAAACGCTAAAACACCCAGATTGTTCAAAGGCTGCCGTCCGCCAAGGAACTGGAGGGATGTTTGACTTGTGGAATTAATAAGGCTGACATTTTGTTTCCACTATTTAATTTCATTTACTCTATTATGACATACCCATGGTCTGGTGCTTTGTCACATGACACTTTGGACAAAGCTGCACTCAAAATGTTTGGAATTTCTGACATTTTTGTAGCACAGTGGAGGGGAAACAAGATGCTCATAAAGCGAAGAATCTCCCAAAATTGAAATCAGGAACAACGTGAGCGTAAGGAACCAGAAGTGGCTTCCAGGCTCAACTGATCACTAATTGACAATCTGTTGTCGGAATCTACTCTACTAACTGAACAGATTATTTCAGAGGACAAATGCCTGAAGGGTTGTGGTAAAACCAGTTTGACCTGCTAAAGAGAGGGGTGGTCGCTACAAGTGAGTGGCACTGTAGCTGCTACTGTATTTGTAAAATAAAGAAAAAAATAAAATTGTCTTTCCTATTTCAAGTTATTGTGAGATCTACTAATGGTTCTAACTTCTGCCTAAAGAGAAATAGAAATATCTAGAACTTCAGAATCGAAGCACAGAGCTGGTAAGAAGACAGAAGAGAAATCATGCGGCTTCATTGTTCTCATAAGGATGCGAGAAGTGTCCATGGACCATGACTTGGCTTGACATCTCTTTTGCAATGACATTTGCTTGTCCGCATAGATATTACGTACGTGTGGGGTGAGTGGTGTGCCGTGGGGAACCTGTGGAGGTCAGAGGACACATTTTGCACATTTTTGTCTTTTTTAACAATGAACTTGGGCCCTAGGGTTGAAAACTGGTGCTCAGACTTGGTGGAAAGCAACTTTATTCAATGAATTACCTCACTGGCTCTGGGCCAGACCATTTTTTAAAATAATTATTGTTTACAATGGTGGGGAAACACTATAAGTTTTAAGCCCCAAAATACTTTAGGAAGGTGTATTCACTTGATTTAGATGGCGGTTGTCAATAAACTTATTTAAGGTAAAATTGAATGGTTAATGATCGTGGGTGGCCAGAAAAGTGTCCTGTTACTATTTGCTAGCTAATTAGAATACAATTCAAGACTGTTGTAAAGTTGTAATGATCAGTCTGTGTGTGTGTGTGTGTGTGTGTGTGTGTGTGTGTGTGTGTGTGTGTTTAATAGTTCTGTTTATAGCCTTCATACACCACTAAAGTCCTGGTATGGCCAGGATGTGCCGATAGGTTATTTTCTGCCACTGGTGAAGTGAGCCAATTCAAACCACATTATATTATATTAAAGGTAGATTTATTGGAAAGCTGCTCTCTGAAGAGTTGACTGGTCCCAAGAACTGAGGCCAGGGGAGTCACCAAGGGGAGAAAGAGTTGGGGGGAGGGGGAGTAGAAAGAGAGAAAGGATAAGGGAACAGGGAGAAGAAGGAGGAGAAGGAAGAGGAGGAAGGGGAGGGGGGAGGAGAAGAAAAAGGAGGACGAGGAACACCTGGCCTGGAAAATTCAGGGTTGGGGACAGGGTATACCAGATAGGACTGAGGGATGCTGGGAGAATCTGGAGGTCAATTCTGCTTTGCTATGTAAAACATGCACCTTGTCCCTTATCCCATGGTGTGAAACCAAACATGCACCAGTGTGGGAGAAATAGGGACCTCGGAGGGTATATTCTATGGTTGTAGATAAAGGTAAATCTTCTGAAGGCTTACACCAACAACATGTACGGGCTCTGTGGAATAACATATTCAAAAAACAGTCCCAAGTGATAACAGAGAAACACAGCCCACCCAGTGCTCTTCACAGAGATAATGACTGTGCTTAAGAGAAGGAAATGGGGGTTGGAGGAGGAAAGTCATGGAAGGAGGTAAGAGAAGGAGTGGAGAAGAGAAAAATGGAGGAAGAGAGGAAGGGAGGAATCGAATTTGAATTTGTAGGGGAAGAAAGGGAGGTAGGAAAGGGCAGAGAAGAAAGAGGAAGGCGAGGTAAGAAGTGTGGTTGTCCTCTTGGCTCTCTCTGTGGTTAAGATGTAATTACCCCACGCCATGCATTCCTGGCCTTTGAGGTCTATTCCTCTAGAACAAAAGCCAAACTACAAACCCTCTTCTACAAGTTGCCTTTGGTCATGGTATTTTACCAGAGTCACAGAAAAGTCATGAGTACAGGAAGCAAAGACTCTAAAAAGTCAACAGTGAATTTAAAGGACGCAATGATGTTCTGGTGGAAGGCAGAGACTATGGTCATTCTGATACATATTTGATAATGAGATTAGAGAGAATGAGCCACACCCAGGGGTTGTATCACGGCTGTTAAGTACACAGAAGAATTGAATTGAATTGAATTGAATTGAATTGAATTGAATTGAATTGAATTGAATTGAATGTGTCAGTTATCAATTATAACTTTCTTCACTCAAGAACTTAAACTCATGGTGAGTACCTGTTCATATCTTTCTTGGATGCCAAGGTAAGGACGTAGCTGTAGAGAAAACACAGTGAGTCTTATGAGTTCTCTTTTTAGGGATCACCACCTAGGAAGATGGCTGACAATGAGCTAGGTGAAGCGTGTAGCTCAGAGGTCTCAAAATCTGTGTTACAGCGAGAAAACCTGGAGCAACTGTCTGCATGGCTGTGCCACAGACGGTTTTCAGTTGAACAGAGGGTCGATTGCTTGCTTGGTACATAGGGAGATACTGAGAAGTGATGATCCTTGTGAAATTAATTCACAAAACTGAGGGGAATGTAATTTCTCTTCGTTCCCTATCGTCCATGCATAGGCCTCAGCATCAAGCAAATGTAGCCGATCGAACTGAGCTGGTGCACAGTGGAAAAGCCTTAGCTATGCTCATGGGTTCTCCTTACCTGTGGTCCTTCAGGGGACACGCCTACTACCTGTGGTGGCTATTTAATGACAATTGGCAGGAGGTTGTGATAGGAAACTGATTAAACTTATGAATGATAGATGTCTGATTACTCTGCTTGCTCTGTTTTGGGTTGCTTTCGGGCAGGCTTGCTAGAAGAATTTGATTCAATGCAGGGGGACTGGGGCTCTGGCTTTAGCTCAGGATGAAGGTTAGCGATTAGCACTGCTCAGTGGTAATGGTTGCAAGGGGTTGGGGTCATGTTATTTTTTTGTAGATTTTGACATTGCATAAACAAGCATGTAAATACTCTGAGTATAAGATAGGAAAAAAATCAACACACATGTATGGTATTAGGGAGTAATGAAACGCGTAAGAGCTCAGGCTATTGTTATTCAAATACATATCTGAAGGCACAGCAGATATAAAAGCTGTCTCTTGGATGTGCGGCCCCTTTCCCACGCATCTGAGGACTGTGAATAGATATCTGATTTTGTTGTGTGTGTGTGTGTGTGTGTGGTTTTTTTTTTTCACAAGTCATATAGTAAATAGATAGAACTAACAAAGTCAAATATTAATAACCAAGAAGTACAGATCCTTAAATCCCCTTTTCCCCAACCAGCAAAACCCACGGAAATTTACACTGACCAAAGTAAATAGAAAATAAAAGTCAAACCACTTAAGCAGTTGACATTTAGGGATACAGCCAAGCACTTACTTTTCCTGTCTTCAAATCACCAGTATTATAACATTAACAGAAAAGTGAATGATAATCTAGACATAGTGTAAAAGCTGCAGATAAGACCCAGAGAGTGATAATTTAATTAATTCGTGCTAGTAATTAACGCACTTTCAGTTCCACCTGGGCAAAGGACTATCAATTTCCTTAGCGTGCTACCACAGCCTTTGTTTTTTTTCTCTAAATTATAAAACACAAATAAATAAATAAATTAGAGGAAAAATAACCCATAAGAACGGTCATATTAGGTATAAACAAAGTTAATTTCAAAATGTCCTTGCTGTTTGGAGTAAGCAGAGCTGTCTAGAATATGGAATATGTAATTCACTCAATTTATTTTTCTGTGTTTCCCTGGTATACGGCCTCTGGGAACCTGTATTTACAAATGCACTCTCCTGAGACATGACTAATTGGTGATAAGTATGTTTGGACACCGTAGTCAGTTATCACAGGATTGATCAAAATGGTCATTTTATGGTGAGTCACATGACAGCAAAACGCACGGTAATTATTAACTTTAAGTTTTTAAGATGCATTTCCATTAGTTTTCTTGGGTTCCGAAGAAGGAAAAATGTCCAAAAGATTGAAGCAAGAGGGTCAGGACTATACTCAGTGTTGTGTTTTTGAAAGATAAAGAGAGGGGTGATATGGTCTGTGGAGGTCTGGGGAAAGGGGTGCTTCAGTGGGTCCATGCTAAGGCATCCCTTCCCCCTGAGGGAACAGCCACATGATGGTATAGTATAGAATAGAGTTTATTCAGGGCATGGGGAGGGAGTAAGGAGGGTAGTAGGGCAGAGAGAGAGAAGTAGAGAAGTAGAAGAGTGGAAGAGAAGAGGAGGAGAGAAGTAGAAGCCAGAGGAGTAGAGGCCGGCCATGAGCACCTGGAGAGAAGGGGGGAGGAGAATGGGGAGAGAAGGGACAAAGGGAGAAGAGGGCAAGAGCAAGAGAGTGAGAAGGAGCAAATAGCCCTGTTCATAGTGTCAGGCACACCTGGCTGTTGGTGGAGCTTAGAGAGAATGCTAACACTCAGTACCAAAGAAGAAAGATGAGTTTTCCCTAGTTTCAAACTTCCTAAAACCAACTTTTCGGATAGCAAGTATGGCTACCATCTTCCTCCTCGTGGCTAGGACATCCCACTTGCATTTCCTATGCAACCTCAGTCTTTCTTAGAAGAGTGCTATTTATGAATGGATGCTTTTCTTTCCCTTAAAATATCACTTTCCTTGTTTTCAATCACCTGTAGGCCTGTGAGTGCATGTGGGTGTGTTTACATGAGTGTAAATATCCCCCAAGTCCCGTCCCCAAGGCCTAAGATGTCAGATCCCTTGGACCTGCAGTTAAGGCAGTTGTGAGGTAACTGATGTGACTGTTTTGAAGAAAAGTGTAGTCCTCTGCAAGGTAACAAGTACTCTGAAACACTCAGCCATCTCCAGCCCTGAGAGGGATTCTTCCATAGTTCTTTGACAAAACTCATGGCGAGACTCAGTGAATCCCAAAACATTGTTAATGTCACAATGAGAAAATGTGCAGCAAAGCATTAACCATGTGTTCCCTGATCACAGGCTGTAAAACTGTTGACATGAGAGATCTTTAATGTGGAAATTTTAATTTTTATATGTGATTTAATGGAACAACTTAGTTATTTGAGTTTATTATTGCTGGGACATTAAAGTGATAGGTAATGAGAGTGAAGGTTTAATTTTTGATGTATGCATTCATGTCCATAAAACCCTATACATATAACACATTCTGTTGTTTATAGTTTATGTAATGAGAGAGACAAAGAAAAATATCATGGCAGCAGTCAGGGTACAAATGATAAATAAGAAAATCTTAAAATAGTTGAAAACCCTGTATGTTGAAGATGACTCTAGGCATTTATTGTTTGTTTTGTTCTTGTTGCTATTCTGGGTCTAACAGTAAGCCACTAATTGTTCTGATAAATAAAGAAAGCTAGGCTTAGATACATGAGGAAAATTGGGATTTGGCTTTCTAGTTGAGTCTAACCATTCACATCCATAGTACAGAGTTACTCTCTCAGATGTGCCGCCTGGCCCAGATTCAGAAAGAGTCTTACATGGAGCTGCAAATTTTCTATAAATAAAATGAAATAAAACTTCTCAAATCATTTCCATAGAATTTTTAAAAAGCTGAGGATTGGCTCATATGCCTCTTGATATTAAAGGAAATCAAAAGCATGAAAAGAAAGCCAAACTATTTCTTGAGTGTATGGAACAATTCTGCTAGGCGGGACCCCAGCAAAACTTTCTGAATAGGAACCACTATCATTTTTTCTGTCACACATATTCCTTCCTCACCCCAAACACACCATGAGAGAGCCCTAGAAACAATAAAAAAAATATTAAAAACTAAAATTTTGTGGAGAAGACTCTGTGTCCATCCTGTGCCTAGTCTCTCTTGCCCTAAAACAATGGGAGAGGAAAAGGGAAGAGAGAGGAGAGAGGGAGAGACAGAGAAGCAAAGAGAGAATGAGAGGAAGAGACAGAGACAGACAGAGGCAGAGAGCAAAACAAAGAGAGAGACACAGATAGAGGTAAAGAGGCAGAGAAAGAGAAAGAGGAAGAAGAAAGAGAAGAAGGAAGAAGATGGGAAGAGGAGGAATCATGCGATGACAGCTTTTGCCTTATCAGGATAGAGAAAATATAAGAAAATTGATGCACTTTTACCCATGATATATTTTAGTCAAAAATTAAAGGCAATTTGCACTTAATGGGGATTATTAAATAAAAGTGTCATGTTTCTTTAGAAGGATTTTCTTTATGAATTCTTCAATAAATGTCTGACCAAAGTCTGCCCTTGAAAACACACAGCTTGCACCCACCAAAGTCAGGAAATATGCATATGCATTCTTGGACCAAATTTGGCTGGGATTCTTAATTAGTGTCTGGCTGTGATTACATCTGTGGTGTTGAATTTTCAAATCTAAAATTTCAACATGGCAACAAAACTTTGCAAGATCCCTCTAATTCCCATAAGGGAAAATAACATCAAGACATTTGATATTTCAGTCAAACTGGGGAAAAAATAGAAAGGAGGAAAATGTTTTTTTTTCCTTCAATCTGAAAGCAATTCCTCAAATTTAAAACAAATAGAATGATTCCAGTAAATACTGAAGTGCTATAAATAAGCATGTGTCCTTTCAGTTTTACTTTTGAAGACTGGGAAGTTTTTATAATATTGTGAGCAAATGATACTGCTTTATTAATCATCTATCTATCTATCTATCTATCTATCTATCTATCATCTCTCTACATATATCATCTATCTATCATCTATCTATCCATCTATATATATATTATCTATCTATCACCTATTTATCTATCTATCATCTATCATCTATCTATCCATATATATATATATATATATCATCTATCTATCTATCCATCTATATCTCTTTCTCAGATCAAAAGAGATATTTTTTCATTCTCTTCCTTTTTTGCTTTAGATGTCCCTCCCCCCCTACTTTCTGACCAATTCAGATTAGGTACATTTCTTTAGCCAGGACAGAAACTGGGATGGTTTCATTTCATCATGATTGGACAATCCATGTTTCACAACATTCAGCTTTGGCACCAAGTGCTCAACGGTATTTGATGCTCCAAAAGTATTTTTTTGGAGCTTTTATTGCTCTTTTCCAGTCCCGGGCTGCATCTTCAGTGATCCAGAGGCCAATAGATAAGGCTGGAGATCTTTCAACTCGTTGGTACACACAGACCTTACAGTGAGGCATGGTCCTTGGCTCACTATTATCTGCCTAGTTTTAGTAACTGTATTTTATCCCAGTTATATATGTCCCTGAATCTGATGCTAACTTCTTTTGAAACTCAGTGTCCTGGGTGTCTGGGTTGCTTGGTGTCAGATATGGATGTTTGGGAGACTACGTTCGTTGAATAAACTTAATACTTTATTAAGACCCAAACTAAGAAGAATCTCCATAGACTTGGTTGCTGAGTGGCTGGTAAGACGGCCACTCACTAAAGTGTTTACCTGCAATGGTGAGGATCTGATATTGAACCTCAGAACTCCAAAAAAAAAGTAGGAAAGTAGAATAATCTCAGGTTTGGCAAAACAGACTGTTGGGTTTCCCAGGCTTTCTGGTTAGTTAGCGTAGCCCAGGAACTTCCTACATTAGGAAGTTCCAAGCCATTGGGAAATCCTAATTCAACAAAAGGTGAACAGTATTTGATGGATAATACCTGAAGTTGTTCACTGGCCTACACACACAAGAACATATACACACACACACATGTACACATACGTATACACATATATGCATACATATGTATATATATACACGTACATTAAAAAAACAGAAAAGGATTTATAATTAGTAAGTTCTGTAAAATCTGATGGCTTATGACTAATTTTTTCTTGTGGTCCCTGGTGACATTATGTGGGAGTTAAAATGTATTATTTGTTAAAATGTATAACTTATTTTCAATGAAAGCAAAATGCATTTCCTATAATTTAGTATTGAATTTTATAACAGCAGGCAAATCCTTCCAATACGTTGTCATCAAGGGCACATATTTCAAGGGACATGATCAAGTGCTATAACTTAGCTGAACATATATTATTTCTAAGTTAGTTTGACTGAAAATCAGTACGTCTGAATTCTGTTACACAGAAGAACAAGGAAAAATAATTACTCCCATTAGAAGACTCCAAAATCTTTTTATAGACTCTAATCAGCGGTATGATTTACAATTGAATTGCCACTCTGGGACAAGGAACATTGATAAAAATTATATTCTTCACTGCAATAAATGACACCAGAAATGACCCTTTGCCAGCATGCACTTCTCTCATGTTGCTGGAAGAGTCATTGTCATCCTTTTCCTGCTTGCTATAACCAAATCTGCTTCTATAAGCAAGAAAGTATGCACCACGCATGCACGCACATGCACACACACACACACACACACACACACACATACACACACGCGCGCGCACACACACACACACAATGAAATGCATATCTTTCAAACAACAATTAACAGAATTCAAGTTCTCCATATGAGGGAAATGTACTGGTTTTTCCTTAAATGAACATGAAAGCAAAATACTGCTGCTTATAAGTAGAAACATTATTGTTTGATTATGGTGAAATTTAAAAACCATTCGTATCTATTTGTAAACACAGCTTATCATTGTTTCTACAGAGTGTTGAACAAGTCCAAATCAGTGTTTTCTTGATTGTGCTAATTCTGCAAAAGCAAAATTAAAACTAATTTTAATTAACGATTTTAATTAAACGAGAGCCTCTGTTTTAATTCATTGCTTAAAGAAACTAGGTGTCCATTCAGGTAACCTTCGTCAGTGTTATTAATTCCTTTTTACTACTGAAGATCTCAGTTTGTCGTGTAGATTTTGCATATTGGAGCGGAACGATGTCACAGGCAGCTTTTGTCTTTTGCTTGTAGTCTCGAAAACTTTTGCAACAGTGGTCATGATTTACATGAGCGAACAGTTTTTCACGTACTATAGAGTATAGAGAGCCTCAAAGATCAAAGTCAAAACTAGACAAAATAAACAACCTTTCATTCTTCAGCATGTATGTACACATACATGTGCATGTACATGTACACATGCATATACATATTCATATATACATATACCGTTAGAAGTAAGCTGTGAGTCCCATCACATCAGGCAGCAGGTCTCACGTGAGAGGTTTATTGGGAGGGAGAAACAGAGGCCGTCTCTGGGAGAGAAAGCAGAGAGGAAAGGCTTTTATCCACCCTAATGCATGCACAAAGGCACACGTGACAGGAGTCATGGCGCATGTGCAAAGGAACAGACACAGGAGCAATGCTGTAGCCCCTTGGGCCATAAGAAATGATGTATCTCATGTTTCCGCGCCGGGTCCCTTGAGAGCCGGCTATAAAGATGTCAGGTTGTCATGAAGTCACTTTTAGCTGTCCATCGATGTGCCTGATGCCAACATTTACTATTTTCCTGTACCATTTTGTTTGTATTATGAATTTGGTGTATACACACATCTATTTGCAAATGCATACCCATGCAAGTGTGGAGGCAGGAGGAGGACATTGGGGGTCCTATTTGATCATTTCATAAGTTATGCACTTACGGTAGAGTTACTTGTTCACTGAATTCTGAATTAGTCTGGCAGACAGGAAATCCCAATAGTTCTGTCGCCCTCTGACCCTAAGAGGACTAATTTTACAGAATCACCAGCCTCATCTGACTCTACACGAGTGCTGGTCATTTGAACTCACATCTTCATGCTTGTGCAGCATGAAGTCCAACCTGGTAAATTATCACTTGCCCTCGGTTTCTCCTCTCTTGGGACCTTACATAACGAGGGAAGTGTGTGGGTTAGCAAATGATTATTACAGACTATGAAAGAGTAAGTCTTATAATTACCAACTTTCACGTGAGCACGTGAATGGAGTGCGAAGGGATGGAGCACACTTGGTGGTATTTGTTAGAAGATGCTCCGTGTGTCCTGGACCAGTGGCAACACTATTTTTGCTCTTAGGCGTGAAAGCAAAATGAAATACGTTTAAACTGTCTTTTCTTTTTTAACGGACAACCCGAGGTTGCCGTTTTAAGAAGTCGAGCTTCTCTTCGTGAGTGTCAAAGTGACTTCGAATATACACTTATTCTGAAGATAGACTAGAATGTAACATCAAAACACTCGCTCACACCACCTCTTCTGATATCCTTGCGTGGGGTCAAGTAGATGGTGTCACCAGACAAAAGAACCAGGTAGGTTGAATGAGCCTTAACCCTGTGAATCTCAGAATTGAGAACAGTAGGAGCAGGGCCAACCCCCACCGTCCCCCCAACCCCAACATGATCTGTTCTGGAACACACAAGCGCGACACCCAACTGAGAGGAAAAAACTTAAGTTCTCCATGCTAATGAGGTATTGAGATAGGCCTTCAGTGGTCAGCCAATGAGCTTCACTTCCTGGGCATTCCTTCTTGCAAAAGGCATTTAATCCCTGGTTCACCCTGAGTGCATTCACATCCACCATGAAGTAAAGCAGTTTAAACAAATAAACCTTTTCTTCATCGAGGATTACCATGGGGGTGGGGATGGGAAGCTGGGGAAAGGCCTTCTTAGTAAAGAGTCTCCCCTAAATCTGGAGAAGGGCTTGTCTCTCCCAGGCCCTCCATACTCAGAATCAAACCAGCTTGGCCAGTCCTGGGCTCCGCCTGCCCTTCCTGCTTGGCTTGCCTGGGACCCTCTTCCCATGGTCTTCAAGGTACACAGGAACCACATCCCAGACTTCACTTCCCAGCTCCGTTGCTTTCCACTCCGCGTGAAAACAGACCGAGGACCCCCCACCCCTATTAAGGACTTCGTTCTGCCTCCCAAAGTGGCGTGCCAGTGGCGCTGTGGACACCCCAGAGGTGAGGCAGGACGCAGCCTGGTATTCCTGTTCATCTTCTGCATCACTTTTGCACATGGTGTTCCGCTGTCATCCCACCAATTTAAACCTGTCTAATTGAATTGTATAGAAATTAGCGCTCCCTGGTTTAACTCAAATCGCTGTAGACGGTCACAGGGTAAGTAAATGCAGGTATATGGCAGAGATACGTTCAGAACGGTAAGAATGCGGCTTTCACTGTGGAAAATGAATTGTCTGAATGATGAATGAATTTTGTTCTCTGGTATAAATGTACCCACGAATTTTAATTGCAGTCTTTTTCCACTCTTAAATAGATTAACTCTAGGAAAAGGCCTCTAAATACTATTGATATTCTTGTATGTGGTAACATAAAGTTAAAAAAAAAATTGAACTTGACTCAATAACTGACACTATTTTGATCCTAAAACAGCCCAGTAGTTTAAGACATCTCTGACTACTGTATTGATCTAAAATACAGATATTTGAATTTTGACATGAAGAAACAAGCCACATGCTACATGGAGCCCTACGGTTTGGGTATATTTAGGGCAAGTGATAATGGGACAACCTAATTGAAATCCCCTAATCAATCGGGATATTTTATTTTTCCAGTGGAATGGGAAGGTGTTCTGTAATAGGGTAAGATTTGCTGTCTGGGATTCATGTACTCTGCCTCTGAGATCAAAGGCATAGCGATGTGTCATCATTTGCTCCTCAAATAGGAAAAGGTAAGCAAGTCATACTGCAAGCTGCTGTACAGTAAACGACCTGGCAAGCCACCATCATCCACATGGATAAACACTGGGGAGACTGAAACTTGTCTGCAAGTAGCAGGTCCTTTAACACACAATGGAAAATGTGAATAATTAGTGATTTCTTCCACTGGTACACAATATATTTAAACTCTGCATAATTAAAAACTCAAAAAGTGGGTTATAGAATTTGTTGTTATGCTCTACTCAAGTGTATAATAAAATATTTTATGTAAATTTACAATATTAAAAACTACCAAAGCGGGGCTGGGGATTTAGCTCAGTGGTAGAGCGCTTACCTAGGAGGCGCAAGGCCCTGGGTTCGGTCCCCAGCTCCGAAAAAAAGAACCAAAAAAAAAAAAAAAAAAAAGAAAAACTACCAAAGCAATGATTCTATGCATCCCGTTCATTTTAGCACATGGATATAATGTCTCAAATCTTTTGTTGGGTTTTTGCTATGATCCGTATATCTTTGGGGTCCAAACAAAACTGGCACATGAAAGATGAGCAAAGAGTCTCTATAGAGCCCACCATGGAGTACACCTGATCAGGAAGTTGTACATTTTGCAAATGACTGTGATGAACATGGAGATATCAGAAATTTACCTCATGTACTGATAATGTGGGCACATGGCATTGGTGTAACCCAGACATACAATTTCGTTGTGTTCTTACCCTCATTTTGCATTCTTAGGGTGCAAAACAGATATTTGAGAACATTATTTAGAGATAGGTGGATAATTTATTCATGGTGGCACGAGGTTGATCTACTTTAAATGAAGTTGTTAAAATCCTCTCTGAGGAGATGAAATTTAGTCTAAGATCCAGCTGTGTGACCTTCGCGTTGAAGATCTTTCCAGATGGACCCAACACGGAGGGTGTGGGGCCACGACAAGCCTGATGTACCAGAGGAAGAGGGCACAAATGGCAGTCTGACCGGAATGGAATTTCATGATGAAGAATAGGAGATGATATTACAAACACAAGGTTTGGTCCTTCATCGGTCTGTTTCCCCAATAGAGGCTTCCTGTGTAATGTGGAGTCTCTCATCTTTCGATCCATTTCAGTCTTCTGACAGTTGACACTGTAGACGTGACCCCAGCACTCCTGTCCTTGATAGGATGTTGGGGTGCAAGGAAATGTGAAGTTTTGCTTCTCATACAGAATGTAACACAATGAATACTTTTAAGCAAAGTAGTGAGAAGTTTTATTTCATCTAACAACATTACCAACCGCCATATTGAATAATTGAGTTGCCAAATGGGGAGATAGCGGGGGAAGCATAAGATTTTAAATGAAAAATAAAAAGTTAACTTTTTATTCATGGTGGCATGAGGGTGATCAGTATATCTTTGGGGTGCAAACAAAACTGGCCCATGAAAGATGAGCAAAGAGTCTCCATGGAGCCCACCATGGAGTACACCTGCTCAGGAAGTTGTACTCGTTTTGGAAAGGAAGAAAATATGAGCACGTAGAGAAGGTATTTTGTAGAACACAAAAATAGGTTGGAAATTTAGGAAAGGGAAATAGAGAAAAAATAGGAGCCCAAAATAAGCTCAATAGTGTCACTACGAAACAGGAAAAAAATAAGTAGTTTACGTGCAAGCCAAGGAGTAAAAGTCACTAGGGGCAAGGAAATGTGTAACGCATTTTAGTTCAGAAGAACATTGTCACTGCGGACAGCCTGGTCTGTGCATCTGAGGTGTGATCACATCTAAGTGCACAGCTTTGAAAATCACAGCGTGTAGAAGTCACCAAAACCACAGTGGCATGGTCTTTGACAGAAGCATGAAGAGAGAAGAGAACAGGGCAGAGATCAAACTGTAGGTTTCCTGGCACACAGATTGACAGCTAGATGAATTAGAGTCCATGAGAGATCTCCATCAAAGTGTCCACGGTGAAAGAAAGGAATCAAGTAGGACCATTCCAGGCTTGTGTCAAATGTTGAAAGGAAAAGCTGAACATGATGGGGTAAAGGTGGGTGGCTCGCATGGAGACATCTTGAAGACAACATTTGTGTGGAAGCTGGACTAAAGTTGCTTGAGTAACATTGTCCCGCTAAAGATGATTTTTTTCCAGACTTTGGGAGGGGTACATTATTTGAAATGGTAGCCATGTTAGCGTATGTTTGAAGGTCTGCAAAGTATTGGACACACATGGTTGAACAGCCACAGTTCTGGTAATTCACCATCGTTCTTATCTCTCTCTAGTTTATAGATAACAGAACACATCACTTGTGGATATTTCTCAAGATGTGTTGAATACACTGCTAAATCCCCAAATAAAGAAAATAAAACTGCGCTATCTTCGTGTGATGAATAGTAAAAAGATTCATAATTTTTAAACTAAAATGTGGAGAAACTACTGTAGATGACATATTACTCAGATTTTCATAGCTATGACAAAATGCCTAATTAAAAAGAGAGGCAGGTTAACTACCTTTTAAGTTCCTGACTTATTTAGCTCACATTTCTGGAGACTGGATGTCATGAAACACGGTCCTTGTTCTAACATGAGCCTCTTGTGCCTCCTGACAATCGACAGAATCAAAGAAAGATTGCATGGCGAGGACGGAAGCCATCGAGAGTATGAAGTCACATGATTCAGAATGCATGCACCAAAGTGGCCAAAAGATGCCCAACTAGGGCCACTTGTTAAAGGTCCGGCTTCCTCTCAGTGCTGAAATCCCAGTGCTCAGACCTTCAGTGAAGCTACATGGGGACCACACAGATACCAAACTTATCTCTGAAGAGAATTGATTGCAGAGTGGCTCTGTCACAGGCTCACAGTGACAAAGCAAAGGGAGCTCATTTGCCTTTGTTTGAGTCACTTCAGCAAACGTTTTACAACAAACTGTGCTCTTGAATCTAATTTGTGTTGAGGTTGTAATAGAAAAACAAAACAATCCAAAGAAATTACCATCTTCTTTCAGAAAGAGCCTGGGTTTTTAGAAGCAATGACTACTTAAGTGAAGTTTTATAAAGTGGAATTAAAATATGATGATGTTCAACATAATGAAAGCTTAGAAAAATGTATGACTTGTATGGTAATAAAGAATATATATGTGCATATATACTTATATATGCACGTATGTATGCATTGCTTTGCTAAAGATATACTAATAATACTCTTTACCTACAGAAAGATCCAGGATAAATTGGATAAGAAGTATCTGGTATAACCACAAATAAGATAAATTACCAATGTCCCAGCAAATATTTCCCATCCAGGCTCACGCAAGCAACAGTAATTAAAATCTGCCCACCATATAAACTTCCCTCCCCTCTCCCACAACTCCTCTCTCTTGCACCACACACACACACACACACACACACACACACACACACACACAGAGAGAGAGAGAGAGAGAGAGAGAGAGAGAGAGAGAGGGCTTGAAAGTAGGAAAGCGATGTGTCATGTTAAGAAGGTATTAGCTGTGTTATCACTCTTTCTTGGGTTCTTGTCATTCAGTGCCATCTCCAGAGCTCACACACGCTTCATGGGCCTTCAGGCTCCAGATCTGTGAGTTAAATGGTAGGTACAGTGAAAATGACTGAGGCTCAGTATATACATGTGTGAAAAAGTCAAGTAATAAACACAAAACAATACATTTATATTTAAATACTTATTTATATGTTTCTATGATGCTGTTGTTGTTGTTGTTGTTGATGATGATGATGGAGGAGGAGGAGGAGAAGAAGAAGAGGAAGAGGAAGAGGAAGAGGAAGAGGAATAGGAAGAGGAAGAGGAAGAAGAAGAAGAATTACAAGTACACAAGTATGGGAGTACAAAAAATATCTGGACTCTCAGATTTTTTAAGCAACTTTGTACCCACACTAAAGTTCACAGGGAGTGTATTTAAATCTAAGGGAAATCAACAACCAATATTCATATAGATTACCAACAGTCAGTAAAATGCTAACTATTTCAAACCTTACTTAACTTTGCCCAAAATTTTAACAGACTATTAACAACATTCAGACAGTCAATAATCCTTGATGTTACAAAAATCATTTCAGTGCTATGTTCTCTCTTAAAACATATGTTATCATCTGAGTACATTACTCTGGGGTACACACCTGGAGGACTTTGAGTCAATACACTATGGAGACCCTTAAACATCTGTGCACACTGCAGCTCTCTTCATAATAGCAGAGCCATAGAACTGTCTAAATGCCCAACAGTGAGTCGATAGAGAAAATGTAAGGCACACACAGCGGAATTTTATTTGCCCATAAATAATGAAATAATGTCATTTTAAAGAATTTGTTAAACAAAGTAAGCCAGACTCAGAAAGGCAAATACCATGTTTTCTCTCATTCTGAATCCAGCTTTAAATATGTGTGCACCTGTATATACACATAAGGGAAAGAATAGTAAAGCCTGGTATGGAGAGGGAGAGGAGGTCTAGAGGGAGGAGAACGAGACTGGGGAGCTGAAGAGAGAGAAAATGTCAAGTGTTTTCTCTCATATGCAGAATTTATGGGTTAAGAGAATACAGCAGGGCATGCTGGGAAGGGAAATGAACCACAAGAGGAGTCAGGAAAGGGGGAGAGGTAAGGCTGGAGACACGGTAGAATGATAAATATGTATGAAAACTTCATGATGCAGCTCATTATGCTACTTGCTGAGTAAGATGTTGATGAGGAGAGGAACGTCGGACCATGCGCGATAAACCACCGAAGGCCCAGTTTTCATCTCACTCTAAAAAGATGGCCAGCGTGTTGCAGGTGAACTCTCTTGTAGTGTCACTTGTCACTGTTTAGTAGATGTGTGTACTTAGTGTCTCCTCTCATAGGAGATGAATTAATTAGGTGACAGACTTCCCAAAGTATTAACAACTAAAATCCTCTCAACAAAAACAAACACACTAGGCTTTCACATAGTCCTTGGAAATCTTGATAGAAAAAACTTGATCGCATTTTGAAGACTTAGGCTCATTCTTCCAGGACCTGGAGTAAAAAAAAAATGCCAAACACACACACACACACACACACACACACACACACCCCAAAACAACAACAAAACCCAAAACCTTTGCCAGATACACCACAATACAATAATTGTAGGCACAAATACTCACAACCTCCTCTTGTGGCTGCTTGGCAGTCCCTTGGTATCTATGGAAAACTAGCTCCAGGATGTTCCTTGTAGGTTATTAGTATATAGTCCTTCTGTCGTTTATATAAACTGCCAAACTCTTTGCTTATTCCCCTATATAATCTAAATAAACTCTGTCACTAACAATGTCTACTAAAATGTAAATGTCCTACAAATGGTTTTCACAGCTTATTGTTTGGGAAGCAATGGCAAGAAAATAGTGTGCATGAGTTAATGTCTACACTAACATCTTAGGGCCCACACTTGTGAGATAAACCAATGGACCAGTGATAAAGAGACAGACGATCTGTGAAACAGCCCCGGGACAACTGCCAACACCTCCCACAGACCCAGGGTACTTCTTGCTAAGCAGCTAATTTCAATTTTATCTTTGGGAGTTTTCTAGGTTTTTGTTTGTTTATCTTTTTTTTTTTTGCTTTCTTCTGTTTGTTTTGTTGTTTTGTTGGGGTTTTTTGTTTGTTTGTTTGTTTGTTTGTTTTTCAATCTGAGAATGGCCAAATCTGAAGATTGGAAAATTATAGAGTTGTAGAACCGACTGTATCCAAGAACAATGAAGGATTTTTACAAAATATATGCAACATGCATTTATCAAAATCTTTTGAAGATCCATTTTAGTCTTCCTTTGCGCTGAGATCTGTTCGTAATGGTCAGAGATAATTTACATTTTAGTTTCATTTGGAGACAAAAGGAAATCTCCTCTATCCTCCGCTCAAATGTCAGGAGCCAAGATTCCCGCTTTGCCCCATGAATATCAGTGGGAGTTACTTTTGTCACTTTGAAAAGACTCTCCAAGCATCACCACGTACTTTTCCCTAAAAGCCCACATTGCTGTGATAAAGGGGAATGAACATATGGCATCCCTAGAGACTGAAAACAGAGGAGGCTCCAGAGAAGCTCTTGACTGTATATCATAAGGAGCGATTCATTGCTGCTTCTAGTGTGAGGATGGATATATGGGTGCCTTTTGTACCTAATCTCGAGTGCACTGTGCCACCGTTAAAGTTACTGTGGGGCCAGCACTTCCACTCTCCCAGAACCAATTTCATACTAAACTTGATTTTCCACTTACCCTGGCTTATACTAATGGTCCCACGTTCTAACACTAATGCAGCCCTTACTTTCCAATTTTCTGAATTTTGTACTTTGTTTAATGCAAAATGTTTTCTGTTCCCCGGCTTCATCCATTGGAGGCGACAGCTAATGATAAGGCTTCCTCGCCCCCTACTTCCTGCATTCTCTGTCCCTCTTCTCTTCACTATTCTTTTCTGGCTGTGATTTCCCACTTTCTCCCATAGACTTTGGGATGGGGAGAAAGGCACTTCCGTGAGAGGTTTAAAGCTTCAAGCCTAAGGTTTAGACTTGCGGTTGCCCATTGGTTTTGTTGAATCTCTAAATGGTCTGTCCTGTCATACACAAGTTCATGGGCGATATACCCATAGTTAAGAATAACTTCTGGTAACGTCTTAAGAGGTGAGTTTGTAGTTTATAATCTCTTTCTTAGTACTGCAGAAATAAAAGTTTTTCTTCTCTCCCAGAAGTGGACATCTCATTATTTATTTATTTTTTAATACTGGATTATGTTTATGTTTATATCTGCTTTGCTGCATGTTCTCGCCTGTGAACCACAAGCATGCCTGCTACCCCAGGAGACCATTAAGAGGCCATCAGATGCCCTGGAACTAAAGTTATGGGTGGTTGGTAGCCTCCATGTGGACACTGGGAATCTATTCCAAGTCCTCTGTGAGAGCAGCCATCCCTCTACCTCCAGGAGTTGTGTGTTGGAAGAAGAAAACAGCATCAGGACAGCTGCAAGCTCGACACTGATCTCTTCTTATCTGCCTCTGGTCCTCCAGAGATATCCCACAGCCTTCCTTAATATTGGATAAAACTTCCTTCTACACCGGTGCCTCCAGAGCGACTGGACGCTGTCCACTTCTGATGCAACTTTCTTATCTGAGAGTCAGCAGCTGTCAGTGTCCAGCAAGCAGAAAGGAACATATTATCTAATCCTTCAGACAAGTGGCACCTTAACCATTCCTTCTCACTTCAACTCAAATAATTACAGGTTAAGAAATGTCCAGCCTGAAAAGATTATAGAAAAGCTCTATATTAATTTCTTAAAGGAGGGAGAGATACAGGCTGAGGAGATGGCTCATGGGGTAAAAGGATTGCTGCACAAACAGGAGGACCTGAGTTCGAATCCTTAGCACCCATTAAATGCTCAATACAACATCTGGAGCCCAAAGTACAGCACAGTGGGCGGCGCTGAGACGGGTCCTGGGCAGGGAGGTCCCTACCAAGCTGTAGTAGCAAAAATGTGAACCTCACATTCAGTAAGAGACCCTTTATCTACATAAGCAGATCAGCACACAGAAACATTGTTGGAGAAGAAATCCCAAAAATCCACATGTGAGCTCCCTGCGCAGGAGAGCATACACACATGTGTACATTGCCCCCACGCACAAATGAATACCTAAAGGTTCTGTGAGCATGAGAATAAGGACAGCCGTTAAATCACTTGTTGGACATCACGAAGCTTTGTGTTGAGTTAACAACTTTCATTATTATGGGATGATCTTCATTGGTTTTGCAAAATGAAAGGGTACCTCAAGCGTCATTAAGTTATTACATGTTCTGAAAATGATGATAGACTTTCTATGGGTGCCACCAAAATGATCAGTAACTTTATGCGGGTGACCTTCGAGAGCTGCCCAGTAGGGTAGATTTTCCGTTTCCCAAGCCCCCTCCCATTATTTTATATATTAATTACACTATATATTATTAGTACTACGGATTAGTAGAATAAAATTTCCTCTCGGTTCTCCATTAAGCTTCTTTTTCCATAGTAGACTGAGCAGAGGCCATTATTAGCCTTGGGGTAGTTTGGAAAGATTCTTGATAGGAATTTCCATCAGGTTTTGCCTGGCCTGTCTGACTCTCTTGGTCCTGAGCATCTACTTCAGGGCAAGAGAGGAGAAATGAGAAAACACAAGATCAGGTCTGCCACTGTGTTCCCATTAACCTGAGTGGTCCCTTCACAACCTCGGAAGTGCAGAGAGTGAATGATGGTCCACGTGGGGCGGGCCAGATCGATTCTGTAATTTTTCCACACTGTTTCTCCCCAGCTCTAACTGGCTATTGATTGGATGAGCTGGAGACGGGTAGAGCCTCTGGGACCTTAGAGATACTCGGAGGAGATTCCCTTCCTCCACTCCGGAACACCTTCAGGAGCTGAGAGCCATTTACTTTACAAAGGGAAAGTTAACAAAGAAGCCACCTGAAGAGAAACAAATACCACCAAGAAGGGGAAAGAGCGCCTGCCTCCTGTTTATTTAATTATAAACCTTCATTATACATTTAAGCTTAGGAAAGCAAGCACCCACACGTGTGTGTTTGAAAGCTGTACAGCAATTGAGACAGGTGTTGCTGTTGTTTTGAAGACAATTTGATCCAATCTTTACTTAACAGACGCGGAGACTGAATCCCACAGTCAGTAATTTGTCTCCTGCAAGACTCAGAGCAAACCTGAGTAACCTTGGCTTTCTAATTCCCAGCCCAGCACCGGCTATCATGTAAAGGTTTTCTTGCTTCTACTCGAGAGCCACAGAGACGGTCTCTATTCTTGCTTTGGGTCTGGTATGCCCTGCTATAACACTTAAAATGAATGGAGCCACTCACTCCCAGTGACATCCCATGATATTAGACTGTAAAAGCGAAAAGAGCAAAGGGCTGACATTGTTGAAACGATGTTGTAATAATGGAGCTTACCCTGGTCTGGAAGTCCGGCTTTCCGAGATTGCACAGTTCTCTAAGATTTAAGACAGTTTGAGTAGGTTTCTCTTCAGCTTTAATAGGACAGTTCTTAAACGTATTCTTTACTGTTTCGCTCCAGTGGGGACACAGTGAGGTCCCCGCAAAGAATTTATAAACTCCTCCTGGCTCCTGAGGAAAACAAGCAGCAGTGGTTAGAATATCAGTCCCCGAAATTAAAAGTGTCCTGATGATGTCTTGGCCCTTAATATCCTATGCTAGGTTGGAGGGGACACTGATCAAGAGGCAGTAGCCGCCCTCCCACCAAATCCCAGAGGCATGGGGTTCTTCTAAGACTGTGGAATTCATGCAAAAGCATTACTTAAAAACTAATATGAGGGTCACAGTATTTTAATACCAGCTATCGTGATCTTAGTGTACAATATTTCCCATAAGTGGGTATTGGAACACTTGATCCATAGTTGGGGTAACGTTTTGGAGGTTGATTCTCTCCTTAGAATTACTAGCGAGCCCCTCCCTCCTGCGGGCTGTTTCCTGATCTCCATTACAATAAGCAGCTGCCTGAGCTTGGGTTCCTTTTCCTTCCTCACCATAAGTAGCCCTTCCTGATTGCAAGTCAAAATGCATCCCCCTTTAAGTTACATCTTGTTAGGCATTTGCCACAGCAGTGTGAAAAGCAGCAAATACTTCAGCATTTTAATAAGTCCTCTAGGTCAGCTCTTTTCTGCCAACCATAATTTGTCCCCTGGAAATTTGTCCTGGCAAAGGACAAATGACAATATTTGGATACAATTTTAGTTGACACAAAATGTGGGAAGTGTTAGTGGCATCTAGCGGGTATAGGCAAGGACTGTGCTAAACATTTTCACAAGGGAAGATGATACAGGCAACAATGTGAGGACTTCTCATCCCGAGAACCCATGTTTTAACTTACCTGCTTCCTACGGGGATTTTTAGTATTCCTGTTAATTTAGCAGCTTTTCAAATATCAGTTTTATTCTATTTAATAAGCTCTTCGTTCTGACAGACATAATAAAATTGTTTAAGTAAAAGATTAGATTTGTTTTTACAGGATACGCTAAATGCTAGCATTTTGTCTAAGCTCCGCCCCACAGTTACCTGGCAACAGCCAGGTGTGCCTGACTCACTATAAAAGGGGCTGCTTGCCCCTCCTCTCTCTTGCCCCCTCCTCTCTCTTGCTCTTCCCTTCTTGTTCCCACTCTCTGTCCATTTCTCTCCACCTCAACATGTGCTCACGGCCAGTCTCTCTCTCTCCCTCCCTCCTTCCCTTCCCCGCCCCTCTCTCTCTCTCTGCCTTTCTCAGCCTCTGCTACCCACCTTGACTCCTCTCCCCAAGCCCTGAATAAGCTCTATTCTATACTGTACCACCTTGTGGCTGGTCCATCATGGGGAAGGGATGCCTCTCCATGGGCCCGCCAAGACACCCCCTTCCCCGACCCAAATGTATCCCCCCTCTCTTTATCTTTTTATAAACCCATCACTAAGACCTTTGCTCAATCTTTACTGCCTGTCTTCTCTTACAGTGTAGAGTAGATCTTAACACTGCCAGAAGCATGTGACAAGGTCACCAGCAGTTTAAGAACACTTTGTATGGTAGCCTGAATGAGCTTGGCCTCCAGAAGCCCGTATCTTTGAATCTCAGTCATAAGATGCTGGAGCTCTTTGGGAAGGGCTGGGAAGCGTGGCCTTGTGGGAGAACAAGTATCATTGCGGTAAGCCCTGAGTTTTCCACCACTACTAGTTAGCTCTCTGATCTCACCCCTTGGGTCAGGATGTAAGCTCTCACCTGCTGCTCCAAGGATGTCTGCCTGTCTGCTGCCCTGTTCTTAACACGGCAGTCAAGGACTCTAACCCTGTAAAGACGTATACACCTAATAAAGTCTTTCTTCTTTATGATTCCTAGGACATGATATCTTATCACAGCAATAAAAGTAAATAAGACAAGAAAACAAAGTAACAATACTAAGAAACCTGGGAAGGTGATTAGTCTCTTGGACACTTAGTTCATATATGTATATTTTTAATTGATGGATCACATGATTTCCTCTGCTCCATTGGCTGTCAACTGATCAACCATAGCCTCTAATTGACGTTCAGAATAATCTCAAGTCTTTTTGTTCCGTCAGTTCTTAACAGGCTACCGTTTATCCCCATAGCCAACTTGGCTGTAGTGGGAGACATTCTTCTTTGAAGTTGCCAAGACTGGGGTCTGTTTTATTTGCAGGAAGAACCTGTGGGGTTTTGTTTGTTTGTTTTTGTTTCTTTTTTCATGACAAATACATTCATTAAAAGTCCTTTGCATTGGACTGCAGTTCAGTTCAATTGGGGTTAGAGGTAATTTAAATTAAAATCTTCCATAAGCAGGGATAAGAAAATCTGTGATTAATTAAGCCCTACTGTGTGTCGGGTAATTTGTCTGCACTCATGCAACAGAAAGTTACTGATAATCGTCTCTGCACCCAAACTGGCCTGTGCTGGTGCAGCCTGGACTCCGGGTTGCAGATGCTGTCAGCAGCCACAAATGGAATGGAAGCCTAGGATCCACCAGATAAGACACCCTGTCTCTTTCTCATTAAATCCAACTTTGCCTTCCTAGGAATATTTTCAAGATAAATTCAAACACAATGCTTTTAGCTACCTAGATGTTATGTTTCTTAAGTGCCAAGGATCACGTCAGTCTAATTAAAATGGCCACTGAGGCTTCGAGAATAGAATGCATAGTTTCAGGGCAGAGCAGTGGTAAAAAACAGAGATTCTACCTAAACAAAACAAAACAACAAAACAAAACAAAACACGATAGACAGAGGTGAGTTGATTGTGCTCACTGTCTCACATGGACGATGAGATAATAATACTTCTAGAGAAAGGACAGCAGGAACCCCACTGGTCTCCGTTTAAAGACCAGGCCTAATTTTGAAAAGAAGGCCACAGGCATCAGCTCCAGGAACAGACCACAAGTCCCAGGAACTAGGCCATAGGCACTAGCTCTAGGAACAGACCATTGAATCCAGACACAAGTCATAAAAACTGCCTCTCAAAGAACAGCCTGGGGTTAACCACAAGAATGGGGAAATATCTTCTCCCAGGATGGCCAACTGCGCTGGGCAGTCCTATCTCATAGTGTGGTTAAACATTCATGACAGAAATGCTGACCGCTGACCACCTGAGACTCCCTAGCATCCACCAATGAAAGTTTAGATTATCTAATCCTTCTAGAGAAAATTCCCCTGATTTCCTTTAGGAAGGAAGCCTGCATACCTTTGTCTGGGGTGGGCATTTCAAAGAATGGTTGACCTCAGCGTGCTGGACATTTCTGCAGAGTAAATGATTTTTGTCTGTGCGCACTATCTGAGTCCGGGCTCTTCCCTCAGCAACTTTCAGACCCTTGCGCTAGGCCTGGAAAAAGAATAGCAAGTGGTTCATTGATTATGATGCCGGTACTTAGGAGACTGCAGCTGGAGGGGTGTTAGTTCCAATCCAATCTGGACTACAGTGTTTGACATTACCTCAGCAACCACTTCTCCCTGTAAATGGGCCCGGGGGTGGGAGAAAGTGGCACTAGATTACAGAGAGGTCTCTAGGGCTGTGTCTACTCTAAGCTCTTATGGAAGGATACTGCCCCATTGTGTCTGTTATATCCTTCCCACCCATCCCCCCAAAAAAACCCTAGAATTTACAAAATTTGAAAAAAAATGTCATCAATAGCAACATGTATATCCGTTCCTCGAGGAGCATTTAAGTGGGTACATTAGAGTCCACTCACGTCTTGCTTCATGATCATCAAAATGTACCCTGTGTGCTTCTCATCCCACGGACTTATCACTGTTACCAAGAGCCACGGCAGCAGAATGGGAAGATATGGAATATTTTATCAAAAACTAAATGTTTAAAGAGCTAGGTGCAGGTCTTAGAAACAAGAAGTTTACTTTTCTAATGGTAAAGTCCTTTGGGGTGCTGCAGAAGGGGGCACGGCATTTATAAAGGAAAGCCCAACACTGCAGAAGAAGGGACGTGTTGACATAGTTTATGACAATAATTGGAAAAATAGAGCAGTTGCATTTCTCACGTTGGCACCTCAGTAATCTGAAGTGAATCCGTCTCAAAGAAAAACACTCAACTATTACTTTGAGACACGCTCCCTCCAGCAGGAGGAAAAAGACAAAGTTTTCAGCGTGATACATAAGGCATAGGGATTCAGTAGCTGCTGGAGAGCTGAGAGCATTTACGCTCAGGCTGGGAGGGGACTCAGGAACATTTCCTGAGAAGGCCACATGGTGGGAGGTAAAGTTTTAAGGATGAGTAAGAGTTAGCCAGGCAAAGAATGTGGTAAAGTACATTCAGGGCAGTTAAACAGCATGAGCAGGCTCGCAGAGCTGTGACTCAGCATGGTGCACGGGAAAAGCAGCAAGCCATTTGATTTCAAGTGCAAACAGCAAGAGGCAGGACATGTCTGTAGATAAGGTGGGAGAGTTAGGTAGGTCACAGAGGGCCAGACAATATATAATAGCAAATTGTGAGGATTTTAGAATCGCAGGGGATTTCACAGAAGAGTTCTGAAGCAGGCAAGTGGCACGTTTAGGTCCAAGTTTAGATGAAATGTGCTTAGTAATTTTCTGGATTATGGATTGGAGCAATACACCAGGTGAAGAAATTGATTAAGCACCCATCATTAATAGGCAGCAACGAAGAGGGTCTGGTCACAGAGAAGAATGGGGAGACGTGGGGAGGTGTTGGGTGCACAAGCAGCCCAGCAGGTGGATTTAGTAGCCCGTGGGCTAGGAGCTGCTGTAAGACAAGGAAGGAATTTAAATGGGCGATTGTTTTATGGAAGTATTTTGTGACAGACCCGGAATGTTGGATGTGGAGGAAGGAGCTCGCGAGAGGTATAAGGTAGTTTCGGAAATTTTTTTTTTTTTATTCTTTTTTTCGGAGCTGGGCACCGAACTCAGGGCCTTGCGCTTGCTAGGCAAGT
Source organism: Rattus norvegicus (assembly GCF_021556685.1). NCBI lineage: Eukaryota > Metazoa > Chordata > Mammalia > Rodentia > Muridae > Rattus > Rattus norvegicus. The sequence goes on from NC_141537.1 coordinate 174,265,808, forward strand.
GCTCTACCACTGAGCTAAATCCCCAACCCCAGTTTCGGAAATTTTTAACAGAGGACCGCATGTACAAGTCTCGGCTTCGGTAACATAGGTGCTCCAGAAAGGGACAGACCAAAGTAAGAAACATTGGTTTGTAGGCAGAACTAGAAAACTAAAATCCTCCAGGGAGGGAGAGCGGTGTGAGCGCAGCCAGAGCTCAATGCTGACAGACATTTAAAGATGGATCCAGATAGGAAAGCCTGAGTGCAGGAAGCTAGAATGTACATCAAAGAGAAAACAAAATAATAACTATCAGAAGGATTGCTACCTATCAGTCCAAAGGAAAGAATTGTTCATCTCCCCATTGTTCTAGGAACCAATCAAAGACGAAAAGGGCCCAATGGGCCACGAATCAGGAAGCTAGTGGTTACACTGGTAAGATGGCTTCCGTAAATTTAATGAAACGCTGTGTAAGTTGTAAGGTACAAGCTTCTGAGGAACTGGAAAGGGGAGACACTGTCTCCTTTCAAACAACGCACAGCTGACACCAGCCCAGAGAGATCTGACCCTATTGGGAAGGGGACGTCTTGCATCACTGGTTATAAAGTGGGAAAAATATAACTCTCCTCAGCTAAAGGCTTTTGTGGAAAAAAATCTGAAGGTCAGGGAAGAAGAGCAAATACTTCGTGCTTCGTAAGTTCAAGTTTCTAATCGTTCAGAATGGCTGATAATCAGGACTAGTGATCGTGGAAAGAAGGAGCGAGGAGTATATTGATACGGGAGGCCAAAGATTGACAGGTCTGTTTGAGGAATCAGCAGTAACTCAGTGCCACCCATCTGTGACTACCTGAAGGGGTGGCTTCTGTAGCGGACTTGCTTTTCCGCAGTGTCGTGAGAAAATAAAAATTAACTCCACGAAGCTTTTGGTGGATATCTATAAAGATAACTTCACGGAACTGGGGTGTTGATAATGTAGTTCTGGTGCTGGCTCATGAGTCCCAAGCTGAGCAGCGGGCAGCAAGGTTCTAGAGAGAAGAGGTGGGGTCCAGGAACTGTGGCTAGCATGGGTACCCAAAGAGAGCACAAGTTAAGGCCCAAAGCATCAGTTCAAGTGCGGACTTACTTTCACTCACCTTCAAAGACTCCCAGGGCTTCTCCTTTAAAGTTAGGGAAGCCGATTACAGAGGGTAAATATTTCTTTAACTGTGTTTAAATAACCCCTGATCTTAGCGACACCAAAGCCTCAGTATTTTCATTTCATGCTATTGTCTCTTACAGTCTGTCATTTTCAAAGTACTTTAGGGATGCAGGTTGTACCCGTACACAGACCTGGATTCCTCTCGTTTTCAGAGGCTCAGTGGGGCTCTGGAATCGTTTATCCTAATTATTTTCTTTATAGTTTGTAACTACAAACGGTTGTACCTGCTTTTTCTGAGTCTGATTTAGAAATTCTCCAAATTATGTTAGTGTTGTTTTTCGTCTGGGCAATGTACAACTTAATGACATTTGTTTCATGTTTCAGGCTTGCCAGTAATTAAGTAAGCGAGTTGTCAAAAGTAGGTCATTTTAATACAAATTATTCCGTAAGAAATGTGTTTTAATTTTGGAAAAATGCTGCTTATCTGAACAAGTGGCTTACCTTTCTTCCAGAATATATAGGGGTTCGCGACAAAATCACTGGCATGAGAGGGTCGAGTCTGCCCAACTTTAGAGACAAAGAGAAAGGAGTCCTGAGTGGGGTAGAAAGCTGAGCACAAGTTTTAGTCATGAAAGCATAGAAGAAACTTACTTTCCTTGTAATAAAACATATGTGTGAAGGTCTTAATATCATTCCTGAGATGATATTTTAGTCCACTAAAATAATTGGTCACATCATTCTTTGACCTGGTTTTGAAACTGGATCATAATTTTTCCAAATCTGTACTTCTGAACTTCTAACAAATTTATTAACTTTTAAAATCAGCTTCTGAAGAAGCATACTTCAATAAAAGGTACAAAAGCACGCTTGCATGTTATTACCAGGCGAAAGGGGTCTCCTTTGTAGCTTTTTATTACATTCTAGGGAATTTCACATTTTAGTTCATGTTGAATGTTTATTTTTAGTTAATTTAGGGGCTGTGGATCAGAAAAAAAAATTTAAACTGCTCTGACCAGTTTGTTATTTATTTTATTACTTATTTTTAGAGTATTTTCATCCCAAAACTCATTCTATAATTTAAATTAATACCTTTATTTTATAGATGAAACTGTTTTTAAAAAGAATATGCAATATCCCATTTAAACCTTTAAGTATTAGGTCATTAAAAACCCATCCCTTCCTTCCTGGCCATTGCTACGTCTTTTTTCAGACCTGTCACCCATTTCATTTAAGCACTTAGCTCTCTCCTAATGAATGAATTGGCATTTCATATTACCTTATTATCCTATAAAACAAAATGCATACTCGATAACATTAACGGTAATTTCTCATAAAGACACATTATCGATCCGGGAGCTACCTGTAAGCATTGAAAATTGCAGCCTGCACACTGAGCCTTTCACATCTGGGCCTGAAGAATTAAAGAAAAATTAAATTTGACAGCAGTAAATTCACAGGCACAATCTAGGCTCCAATTTATATGCAAAATGAAATGCTTTATGAAAATTTCTTCTATTTCTCTCACGGAGATTTGGGAGACGATTTCTCTGGATGCTTCTTTCTTTAATATCCCTCCACTTAAAGATTACACTTGCAGTTACTGCACACTCTTTGATGTATAAATAATCAAGTTAAATTATGGGCAGTAAGGAGACTAGTGCACTGCCATTCTTATTTTACAAAGTAATTTCTACCCTAGAGGGTCAAATTTCCCTGACAAATTCTTAATTACTATGTTGCAACAGAAGCAGAATCTATTTGTGCATAAATCCTGGGCATTCCCATGTGGCGAGTAACTGATATTACCAGGCGTCTCGCTTGGCCTGCTCGCTGAACTCCATAATTAGATAATACTTTTGATGATGGTACATTTGAAGTCTTAATCCATTTAATTTTTTATGAGATTTTTTTTATTTTAATAGGGATATGTTAGTGACCACTGCCTGTTTAAAAATCATTAAGATTCTGTCCGCAGCAGTCATAAAGATTAAAGATTACTAATATGGCATTCATAACCTTGCTGGTTTTCCAGAAATCCAGGGCTTAAGGTAAATGTTAAAGGTCATTTAATATGTTAGTCACTAATTATCATCCTGGGTAATAGGTTCCTTTTTCTAATTATCATGGTATAAGAGTTCTATTGTTTGGGTCTACGATTCTGATTTTCATATTTAGCTTTTTGGGGGATGTGTAATCCAGGAATTAAGCTCCTGAACATTGATGAAGGTAGGTAATACTTGATGATTAACCGGATAAAAGCTTGCATTTGAATGCTGTGAGGTACCTTGCCTTGAAGTTACTCACAAAAGAACAACACCTTTTTTTCCCCTTTTTTGAGTATGTTCAGCATAAAGAACACCATGAGAGCGAAGTACCCATATTCTAATATCACACTACGACAAACGTGACAACAGACTTTGCACATGCTAACCAAAACATGAGGGAAGAAGCTTTCAGTGTAACACACAAGAGAGAGGTTGTTCCTAAACATGGGCCAGCGGCAGGTGTGTTTTACAACATGGATTTACAATTCACTTGATAATATTTTGTGAACCATGTTTAACTGCACAGATGCATACATTTCATGAACATGTCCCCTATCCGCAAGGGGATGTGCACATCCATAGACATAAACACTCAGACACACAATCACAAACTTACACGCATACAGAGACATGTATTCCCAACCATTCATGAATGGAAATTCATACACACGCACACATCACTGCCAGCTGCAGTAGCCCTCGGAGAACCATTGCTGCCCCTTCCCTGCGCATCCAGAAGCAGGATACGCTAAGGGCACGATTGGCGAACCTCTGACATCCATCAATGCTTTAACAAGTACCTTTTAAAAGCCAGATTCAGACCATCTTCTCACTTTTTTTGTTTAATTGTTTGTATTGGTTTTAAAAATCATAATGTATCATCTCCTTTAAGGAAAAAAAATCTACTTTGAATTATTTATTTCATTAGCATATAGTTTCCATGTGTTTGGGGGAAATTTGCTTCCTTCCCCCCCTCTTTAGCTTCCCTCATACATACTTCAATATTTTCATCTGTCCTAGAAAATATTCCCTTGGTTTTTAACAAGCCATTCATGTGATGCCAAATGTGTCTTAGAAATTTTAAAAATTGAAGTACTCTGTATGAGCTTTATGAGCAGATGTACTTCAATTATTTATATTTATTATTCAAAATGTCCTGTGTTCTACATGTATGATGTCGCCTGCCATTACGCAATATATTATTACTCAGATTTTTAATCTGTCCGTCCTTCTTTCTATCCATCTTCCTATATCTGTCTGTCCACCTACACGAGTCCCGTCTGTCCTCTATTCACTCATTTATCTTTTCTCTAACGGAAGAAGGCAAACATGTCTTCAGAAGGGCCTACTGATTGTGAAGTTATGAGGAGGAATCGGAAAGCCCATTGCTACTTTCAATTTAGTGGCACTGGAAGGCAAAGGAGCAACTGGCAAATGCAAATGCTCTGAGGCAGGGGCAAGAAACGTTTGACTGTAGAGCTGTAGAAATAAAAGTGGCCAGAAAAGAGTGATCGGGAGGATCGAAGCACATCGGGGTTTCTGCTCAAAGAAGTGTTGGGGTTCAGGAGGTGTGTGTTCTCCAGAACCTGGAGAAGGTTTGATGCTTTTCCCGTGTGAGATGGGGGACATCTGGGCTTATTGCATATGAAGTGGCATGTTAATTTTGGCTTAAACATGATAGCTTTGACTTCTGGATTGAATAAGAAATATGTTAATTGGGTTATTCTGTAGATAAATCAAAGACCGGTTAGGGAGGTTTAAGATTTTTCCAACCAAATGATGACAACATATTGGCTCAGGGGATATCTCTGGATATGGAAAGTCAGGTGCTATTACTTTGAAAACAGAGGTCATTTGATAACTGACAAGATATGGTTGATGGAATAAAGGCAGCATAAGGGGCGGAGAGTTTTGTCTTAACAAATGACATCCCATTCATAAATTCAATAATGTCATTTATAGTGGGCCAAGTGCCTGGGTAAAGTGTATTAAAGGAAAATGGAAATAAAACAGAAACAACTCTGAAGTTTGCTTTAAAGGTTTAAATCTGAAGGAAATATAGGCTTGCTGGCTTTGTTTTTGTTTTAAGAAGGAAGGAAATGCAATACGTACACCCAGGATAGGCTGGGTTGATGACCCAGTAGAGGAGAAAATTAATGGTTACTTGAGAATAATGGTTATGAATTAAAACAGAGAAAGTAAGCATGACCAGGTACAGAGCATCCAACCTTTCTTAACGGGGAACTGTGGTTTAATTACGGCTAGTTTTGCGGAAAGTCTGAGACCTTGGGGGAAATCACACGTGCGGACATTGTGTACACAGGAGGGCAGCAGTGGGAACGGGAAGTTTAGACTGGCTGATCCGGATACCGAGGCGGGTTAGGTCTCCTTCAGTCAGAAGCACATAGAATGCCAAATGCCACAAGCTTTTTACTTACCAAGGACAGTAATAACACGTAAGTCAGTAATCATTTTTAAATATTTTAGTTCCTAGAGGTAGCAAATAGAAGAGAAGTGCTGAGGCCTCATAAAATTAAGTGGGGGACCCAGAGGTCATCCTTGGCAATGGAGGTGATCTTCACGAGGGTCGTCAATGGAGGTGATCCTCAAGAGAGTAGGTAGTGAAGAAGAGAAAAGACACAGAGGAGATCCTCGGGAGTGTGGAAAACGGAGAAGGAATTCTAAGCATGGTCGGGCCTGTGAAGGAGGGCTGGTCTGTGACTGGGGAAGAGTCTGGAGACAAAGCTGTTGTGATTGGTAGTTGAAGATGTTTGCCAACAGCTGACTCCATTCGTGTGATGCCTGTAACTGCACAACTGGAAGTTCCCTGTGCGGAGTGGCCATGGATCTACTGTCACTTAGCACTCTGTTGTTGGCTTCATATGTTATTTTCTCTCACTTGTTTGGGGTGAGAAAGGGGTGCTGGTTTTAGAGGTTGACCAAAGGGATTTCTGCGTGCGTCCTTTCTCATTGAATTACATCTGCAAACTTGAGACTTGTACTACTCATTGGGAAAATGAGGCAATGAGGACTTTTGCATCAGTGCGTCTCACCGTGGGAGCTTGCAATCCTTTACTGATTAAAAATGCTACTCAGGCTGGGGGTGGAGCTAATTTTGTAAAGTATGTCCCTAGCATGCACAGGGACCTTGGTTTGATCCCCCTATCATGGCATTAATTAGACATGGTAGTCCAGGCCCATATTCCTATATCCAGGACAGAAGGCCTAGAAGTTCATCATCCTTGGATACAAACTGAGTTTGAGACTAGCCTGGGTTATTTAAGACTGTGTCTCAAAGATTTTTTTTTATTTAAGCCAAGTCAGGCTTTTCAAATAATAAAAAAAATAACCTTTGAGATTTCTTCTTACACGGACAGTAAAAAATGACTGAGCTTGCCATGTGCTGTAGAAGCAGAAGTGTAGTCAGTTGGGAGGCAAGAAGTTTTCTGGGCAATAACTAACTGGAAAAGAAAGGAGGTCCCAAGGGTAATGATAACCATCATTAGCAATCTGTGTGCTGGGATGAAAGAAAGCCGTGTTTCCAGCCTGGCTTTAGCTCATTCCTGGGTATGAAACTGTATGGAAGACAAAGATGTGGTCTTGGGGACACAGTCTCAAGCTTGGGGACAGTCTCAAGCCGCAGGACAAACTCCCTGATGGGAGATCTGGGCATGCTCACCCTCGAATCTATTACAGCTGGGTAACTCTTCAGCATCTTGGTAGTTGTCTGAGGCTTTGCATTTAAATTAAAACACCTTAGCAAGGAGAAATGTGACAAACTCTGGCCAAGAACTTACGGTGTCCATGTTATTTGGGCGCCAAAGAGTAGGCTCTACTGTTGAGGGATTGTGGGAATTCTCTACTGCTGCTCAAATGTGTGACTTACTAATTTATACTGTTCATACCTGTTTGACTTGCATATTTTCCCCACAAATGTAATAATAGTACAAGTAATCGGTGTGAGGCATAAAAAATGTGAGATAAATGTTGAAAGTGAGAGCTTTTGGTAGAGGCCTGTTGTCTTTCCCACCCTTTTTGGCTTACAAGTGAGTACATAAAAGTGTGGGCTCATTCGCTGTGCAGATCTGACAGCTACTCGAGTTGGCTCTTACTGTTTTGCTCTGTGTTTAATTAACATTTCATTAAAAGGAAACAAAGTTTTAATAATGTCGGACATTTCATGTCTGTGGATAAGGGCGATCTAGCATGTGTGTTTTATTTCATTGTATCCGTTGTCTTGTTTAATGACCACAGATAGAAACATGTATCTCTCTGACATATCAGCAGTCATTTTTCTCATTTTTCTCCATTAACAAAGGGTTTTCTTTATATCTCGTACAAGATAAGGCTATGATAGCTTTCTTACGTTCTGGGTAAAAAGCCACTTGCTGTGTAACTGCTTCTCGAGTTTGCTGTTTTATTTCAAGGCTTCTGAGGACAAGCCTGTGTGTACTTCAGTCTGCAGAACTCAGAATTTCCTGCAGAGACATGAATAAGGTGAGAGTACTTAGAGCCTCACTGGTGTCATCACAGGTAAAAGAGAAAACAGTGTCCTCTCTGCTTTCAGCATTTCAAGGACTCCACGTACATATCGCAGAGGCCTTTGTCTCAGGCTTAGTGCGTTTCCTTTAGTGAGTAGAAGACACTATAAATAAAGCCCAGTTTGATGAAAGTCTGATGTCCCCCCCCAAATTCTTGTCTAAATCAGATTACATGCTGCCAGGAATTTCTGAAAGTTTGAAAGTGTGCATTCTATTATGATGGTGTTTGTGTTACTTTCAGATTGTGAGTCGCAAATTCATAGGGTTGCACTGGGTAACTGAAATGAAAATTTACTCCTAATTTTGATTTTGTAGCCATTGTCTTAAAATGGTACTTATTGTCCCAGAGGCTCCTACCGTCCAGTTATTTACCATTCGACATCCAGCCGTCACCTGTGAAATAGCTCAGGATGCAAGCAGGTGAAGGGAGTGTATATGAGTGTTTATGCAACCTCGGAAATGCTAAATAAATTTGTGCACATATCCCTGATAGGAAAATAATCATTTTATTACCATCTGACTCTTAACTTGCTGTCCTATTTATCTATTTGGATATTTTAAAACTTGCAAAGGAAAAGTTAATGTTTTGATCATTGATGCTTTGAAATAAGATCTTATTTGGATATCCAACTGTGAGGTGTGAAGATAGTTAAGAATATCTACAAAAATAAATGGATATTTTTCGATCTCTCCCTTCTTTCTCTTATTATCAGTATTCTAGGTACACATGTTCTATTTAATTCTCAGATAAGAAGTATAAATGGTCAGACCACTGAGTCTAAAAAATAAGGTTGTGGCCTTCTCTAAGTGTCGAAGGATAATTTATCAAACACTGGGGAAACATTTACATATTTGTTAATGACTTTGCTTGGGACTAGGCTTCTACATCACAACCTCAAAGAGACAGAAACAGATAGGATCATTTAAATGTAGGCAGTAAAAGTTAACTTCTGGGAGGACTGCATTTGAGTCTCTTGACAGTTAGAGACAAAATACCTCAATGTGAATGATATCCCCTTCATGATGTGTGTAGGGCACACACCACAGTCTTCATCACTGCTGGCAAGATTGACTGTCATGATCCCAGCACTTGAAAATAAGAGTTCATTGTAACTAATCTGATATCTTAAAATAGACCATCATGAAGATCACTGTAGAAAGATGAGAATCTATTTTAAAGTGCTTTCGGGACAAAAAAAAAAAAAAATCAGCCCATCTTCCTCAGTTTATCAGCCTTGACTGAGAAGAAAAAGGCTTCTTAATTCTTAATCTAATTTTAAAATCTGTTATTTAATTATATAGTTTTATACTAGGTCTGAGGGAAAGTGTGAGCTCATTGCTATCAGGCGCTCAAAGTTTTTTCCTAGCCTTCATCTAAGACACGTTCTCACAATTCACTCCAGAATAATACTGTGTCTTCAGTAATGTAAAAATGTGAAGATTACTATCTACGGAAAATAACAGAAGATCTGCCATCTAATTTGATTTTCAATATGAAGTCTTTTGATAAACATTTGTCCTAGTTTGCTTTCTATTGCTGTGTAGAAAGGAAGGAAGGAAGGAAGGAAGGAAGGAAGGAAGGAAGGAAGGAAGGAAGGGAGGAAGAAAGAAAGAAAGAAAGAAAGAAAGAAAGAAAGAAAGAAAGAAAGACAGACAGACTAGTAAAGTAGAGGAAGGGGTTTATCTGGTGTACATAGTAACAATCCATTGTTTAGGAATGTCGTGACAGGAACTCAAGGTCAGCAGGAAGGGTGAGGCAGAAACGGATGTGGAAGACATGAAGAGAAGCTGCTTACTGGCTGGCTACTCTTGGCTTTCTTAGATTGAGTTCTCATACAACAAGGTACTTATATCCAAGTTCTTATATCCAAGGGTATCACTGCTCATACTTTCATATCTCAATCAATAATCAATAAGAATCCCCCACAGTGATGCTTATGACCAATCAGATAGAGTTGTTTTCTCAGCTGAGGTTCTCCTTTTCAGGATGACCCCAGGTTAAATTAAGCTGACCAAGTGGGGGAGGGGAGAAATAAAGAAAAGAAAAAAACTCAATCCGGCAGTCAAAAACTTTAAGAGTTACTAACGTTTTTAACAGCTGAGCAATATGCAATTGGATAAAAGGACCACATTTTCATTATCCTTTCTTTGGTTGAGAGACATCTAGGTTGTTTCCAGTTTCTCACTGTTATGAATATAGTGGCTATGAACATGGTTGAGCAGGTGTATGCCCTAGGATAGAATCAAACAGGAATAGCAAACAAACAAACAAACATCAATTAAACAATGTCTAATGATATTCTTGCATACTCAGAGACTGATGCCTCTCGCACACTAGAGATATTTCACTTAGCAACTGATGGAAACAGATACATAGACCTGCATCCAAACATTAGGCAGAGACTGGGGAGTCCTGCTGAAGATGGGGAGTAAGAATGGTAGGAGCAAGAGGGGTCAAGGACAACTAAGAAGATCCACAAGATCTACTAATCTGGGATCATGGGGGCTTACAGAGACTGAACCACCAAGCCGTGAACCTACGTAGGACTCACATAGACCCTCCATACATATGTTACAGGGTGTGACTTGGTCTTCTTGTGGGATTCCTAACAGTGGGAGCAAGACTCTTTTGCCTACGTTTAGGAGCCTTTCTTCCTACTCGGTTCCCCTATCTAGCCTTAACAGAAGAGGAGGTGTCTTGATGTTCTATGGCTGGTTGCTATCAATAGGAAGCCTACCCTTTTCTGAAGAGAAATGGAGGAGAAGTAAGTTCAGATGGAGTGGAAGAGAAGGCAGAGGGACAGGGCCAGGAGGAAGAAAGGAACAAACAATCAAACCCTTGCTAACGTTGAGAAGCACTTCTTGATTACTTATGAATCTGGCCAATGCATTTTATTATCATGGCTATAATTCTAACTGTAGATCTCAACCAAAACTTTATCCTCATCAGCACATTGTACCTTCTAGCTGCAATTCTAGAGTTCAGTCTCTGAGGTAGGAGGACAGTTGCAAGCTTAGTGAGTTTTAAGCCAGATATAGCTACACAGAAAACTACGCACCCTCTCTCCTTCTCCTGCTCTCCTTTCTATTCTAATAATAGAGGATGATCCTATAATATCAGCATAATTAGTATTTTATCATTGTTGACTGCAATAACTATTCAATTATATTTCTAAGTCACTCAATAAACTCAAGCCATGTCTATTTAGAAATTTTACTTGTAAGTATATATAGTCAGTACAGTGCTGAAACAAATACATAGAAAAAAAAGAGTTCTCTCATGGAGAGAGTTGGTACTGCAATAAATAGAACTAATAAATAAACTACACAAGAAGGTACTATGTGCTGTGTTGAGTAGGACTGACAGAGTGAGGTAACCGGGGAGTAATTTTTGTTGTTTTGGTTTGTTATTTAATTATCCAGAGAAGTTTTAAGAGTGAACTTTAAAAGGATGAGTAATACAGCTGTGTGGGGGCCAGCATTGCCACTGCATCAAACACCTGGCAAGAGTGGCAGAGCTACTCAACCTTCAGGAGAGAAATGGCCTGATTTTGGGAGAACTGACTACAAAGCCCAGAGTTATACATTCAACCACATCCTCCTGTCAACTACTCAGACTTTTATCCTTGACTGGGCTGATTTTGGTGGTGTACACTCAATCCTTTTTATTATCCTTTTTTTAAAAAATAAAAGCCAGCAACACTTTACCAATCCTTTAATCCTGTTGTCTCTACTTTAAACTCATTAGAGCCTTCACGTTAACATGTCCCTAGACTTGTACTAATGTCCTCTCTAGTCACCCCAAAGGAAAGAATGTCCTGATCTTGCACCATTGGATAGTTCTGTAGAAGACAGATGGCAGACGGCAGCAGAATAAGGAAACAAGACGCAGAAATGTCAGTAATACCTGTGAGGGTAGCTAGGTAGTTATAGTCAAAAATATTTGGTAATGGTCTTATGCTGACATGTTTTAAATCTATAATGATCTGGAGACCTGGATCTGACACAGGGGAAAGAAAAATCTTGATTCTTATGAGGTATTTATTGAAAGTAAAACTTATGTTGAGACAAGGAATACCACAGAAGGAGTAGTTTGTGGGAGATAAAGCCATCAATCTCATATGATTATTGGGGACTTCTATAGCATTGAAATGGAAATGTTATGTTTTCATATACATATAGGGATCCTTAGTTCAAGGAAGAAGGTCCGGCTGAGCGAGTTTATTGCAAACCATCTAAAAATTGAAATAACAAATAAAGAGAGAGTAGTAGCCTGAAAAAGGAGAGCTTCTGGGGGATCATAGTTAAAACTATGGGCTAGGACGGGGAGAGGGTGACAACCCAGTGTGTAAGAAATATCCTACAGAAATATGAGGAAGAATCCCCAGGAACCATGAAAACCTGGATCAGTTCAGAGTGTCTGTAATCCAAGTGTAATCCAATTAAGAGAATCCACAGAAGTTTGTGGGTACCTAGCTTGTTAGCCAGAATGATCAAGAAACCCTGCCTCAAGACTCCAGAGGTCCCCTGACCTCCACGCCTGAACCATGACATGTGGGATATGCCCACACTCAAAAAGATAAAGCACAGAGCACGAGTGCACACATGATGGGGGAGGGGTTAAATGTAGTTAATGTATACTAAAAACGTCAGGAACCAAAGCTTGACTTTGCTCTGTGCTTTCAAATGCGTAGATACCACAAGTGGATTGCTTGCCTAGCATGCCCAAGGTTCTGGGTTCAGTGCCAACACTGGGAACCTGGGTGGAGACTGACAGAGATTTTGCCTTATGTACAACATAGTAGCATTGGTGGGAGATGTTCACTGAACTTGGGCATAAAACTAATAAATACCTGGATTTAAGGGAAAGCAAAAAATGAAGTCTAAGTTTCTACAACACATTCAATTACCTTAATAAAACCATTATTTATGTTAAATACTAAATAGCCTATTTAAGTTGCAAATTTCCTCTCAATTTAGATAGCTCATTCTTACTTACATAAATGCTAACTCTTCTGTTCCTTGTTCATTAATAATTTGCTGTCGGTGTCTATCATCCTCAACCTTGTTCCTATTAAACATCTCCATGATATTTGTCAAATCTTTTCTTGCCAGAAAATATTTTTCTGGATTTTGCTACAATACTCATATCGATCCTTATCTGTAAGACAGTTGTAATCACAAACATATTAGATCTTATTTATGTATTGTGGGAGTAGGGAGGGTACACATGACATAGGACATATGTGATATCCTTTTTGGTGCAGATTCTTTCCATCCACTAGAGGGTCCCCGGAGTTAAAATCAACTCATCAGGCTTGGTGGCAAGCACTTTACCCACTGAGAAATCATATTGGCTTTGTGAGGTGTCTGGTTTAATATGGATGGCAAGGTGACAGATTTTAATGTCACCTTACCTATTTCCTTTTAGCTCAAATGAGTCTTCTAATTTTTCTAAAAGCCAGAAATAGCTTGCACAAAGCTAAGCATAACATTTTCTGACACAAACCACCTTCTTTTCACTTTCCTGGTGTTATTAATAGCAAATCTCATAACACATTCAAGGAAGTAAGATTCTGAAAACTTTTTTAAAAATGATAAAGCAAACCTTTTTTAAAGGCTCTCAGAATGCACACAAATATCAACATGTGTGTGCAAAATAGTAGGGTGCCATGAGCTTACTCTGTTCTGCTTTAAAATTGAGCAAAATGAAATTCTTTAGTACTGTTCACACCCTGAGAATCTGAAATATATTTTAAAAAAAGGAAAAGTATACATTTTTAGCTATCCAGTGTTCCATGTTCTAAGAATAAATCCTTCTACACTGTTATCATGCCACAGACTAAAGATTAAATTTGGTAGTGACTTAAATAGTAAAATTTAATTCAAATATTCAGAGGCATGCACACATTTATTATCCCAGCTGTTTAATTTTCCTCAGGTGCACACATTAATTAATTAATGTGCTGGCCTTCTTGTGTGATGATTTGCTTAAAAAGTTGGAATTATTAATAAAGAATAATTCCTTTTCTTTAGAATATTTAGGGCAAAGACCAAATGCTTGAGACAGTCAAACTTATTTTAGTTCATGGCAGACCTAAAAGCGCAGGAAATATGCTCTAGATATTCCATGTCAGATAAAAATTGAGAAAGCATCAGAAAAAATTGCTAAGAAAGAAAAAACTCACCTAAGCACACAGTGAATTTTTTACGAGGGCATCATTCAAATACTGAGATAAGGAAAGAGAAAAGATAATAAGGAAATAATTATTAATAATCTATCAAGGAGTATCAGTGTTTCAACACGAATTTGAACAGCCCAAAACCAATTGACACCATGAAATTTTCTAGCTTAATCCAAGAAATAATTAGTAGTAACTAAAAGAAACATGAATCTCGTAAATACACGTTGCTAAATGTTTGGGTTTTTAAAATTTTTTTATTAGATATATTTCTTTACTTACATTTCAAAGGTTATTCCCCTTCCCAGTTTCCTGACCATAAGCCCCCATTCCCTCCCCCCACTCCCCCATACGGAGGAGTACCCCTATACATCATCCCCCTTATTGCCCACTCCCATATTCCCCTGCACTGAGGATCCAACCTTAGAAGGACCAAGGGCTTCCTTCCCCTTCCCCTGGTACCCCAACAAGGCTATTCTCTGCTACATATACATTTGGAGCCCTGGGTCAGTCCATTGTATAGTCTTTGGGTAGTGGCTTAGTCTAGTTGGGTAGTGGAAGTCTGGTTGGTTGGCATTGTTGTCCTTATGGGGTTGCAAGCTCCTTCAACTCTTTCACTCCTTCCTCTAATTCCCCCAAGGGGGTCCTATTCTCAGTTCGATGGTTTGCTGTTAGCACTGACCTCTGTATTGGACATGCTCTGGATGTGTCTCTCAGGAGAGATCTATATCCAGTCCCTTTCTGCATGCATTTTCTAGCTTCATCAATCTTATTTAGTTTTGGTGGCTGTATATATATGGGCCACATGTGGGTCAGGCTCTGAATGGCCATTCCTTGAGTCACTGCTCTAAACTTGACTTGCATATCCCCTCCTATGAATATTTTCCCCCTTTTAAGAAGGAGTGGGAGCATCCACATAGGGACATGTTGGGGAGTACACCAACGGGCTGATTTTTACAGTGCTTATAAGTTGAAATAATACTGGATTAAAATTCTATAACCTGTGGTTTGGAGTAAGGTATCTTCGATCATTCATCGTCCCCATCCCCACTCCCTGCGCGCCCCATGAACACTGTCCTCCCCACTGCCATCATGTGAATACTTCCATGTCCCCCGCCCCTCTGTGATCATTCTCCATTCAGAGGTAAGCATTGGCCTTTTAGCAGCTACAACACAAGAGAAGTGCTACAAGCACAGTGTGGTACCAACTGTGCTGCAAATGTAACTTCGGAGTGTCCAAGAGAACAGGGGACTAGCAGTGACAAACTTTACAGTGTGGTCTCAATCCTGAGCCCTTACAACCCTGGCCCTTAGGTTCTTTATTATGAGATGATAGGAAATCTCCAACTTCCTTTGGTGAAGGAAAAGTTAGCGCCTTTTTGTTTTATATATTTTAGGAAAAAGAATAAGACTCAATTTTCAGATTCTGGTCCTGATGCAACCTCTTCCTCCTCCTCTTCCTCTTCCCCTTTTCCTCCCCCATTTCCTCCTCTTTCCCCTCTTCCTCCCCCATTTCCTCATCTTTCTTCTCTTCCTCCTTTTCCTCCTCTTCTTCTCCTCTTCTGCACCTTCCTCCTCTTCAACCTTCACTGCCACAGCAACGACTAATTTTGTTCCTTCTCTGTTCTTCCTCCTCCTCTTCCTTTGTTCTTTCTCTTTCTTTCTCCTTTTTTTGTCTTCCCCTTCGTACAGAGTCCCTAGTACCCCAGGCTGGCTTTCACTCACTTTGTGGCCAAGAATGATCTAGAAATTAAACCCTCTGGGGTTGGGGATTTAGCTCAGTGGTAGAGCGCTTGCCTAGGAAGCCCAAGGCCCTGGGTTCGGTCCCCAGCTCTGAAAAAAAGAACCAAAAAAAAAAAAAATTAAACCCTCTTGTCTGCTCCTCCTCATTGCGGACAAGTTTCAAAAGCCTACATCTTTACATCCTAGAGAAGAAAATTCCTCGTGATTAAGAGATGGCCACAGGCCTCAGATCTTCAGGCTGTGACATATCCTTAGCAATCAATCATCACATTTCCTTTAATTAGCGTTGACTTACAGTTTTCTTCTCTTTAGTTTTATCCTGCCTGGGTTTTCACATTGAAAGCAGCTTCCTGCGCTGTGTTGATTTTGTTGGGGATTTATTTGTTTCTTTATTGGGATGTTGAGGATTTAACACAAGGCATGTGTACCATTTACACAGTCAACCAATGAGTTTCAGCTCCAGGCCCTGAAACATGTTTTCACAGATAGAATGTTTCATTCCACCGGACAATGCGCTACCTTGTGTTGACATTAACAGATTCGTCATATTAATAACGGTCAATCATATTTGCATTTATATCCAATGTCTTTTAATATTCTTTCCTATTCTTCTTCCTTTGTCTTTCACAAGTGATTTTCTACCCATTGTTGTTTAATGATTATTCTATATGAATTCTTGTCACTGTTTCTTATCTGATAATTCAAGCTTCATAAAATATTTCACTTGTTACGTGGTACTTTAATATATTTTTAAAAGCTACTTAAATAATGACGCAATTTCTTGAATTGTAGAGAAATCATGTCGGGGAACTTTCTTACTCTGTCCCTATTAGCTTTGTGACCCTGCTGCCATCTATTTTACTTAAATCGACTTTAGTCCCGGAGTATGTTTTGCTATCATGATGTCAAGCTGCTGCATTTAAATTAACAGAAGTAAATTAATAATAGATATATATGCATGCATTTTTTACATACTGATTGTGAGTTAACATTAATTTAATCTTTCTCCAACTCCCTCACATCACATCTCTTTGCAGATTCAAGTAACTGATCCTTATTATATATTCTCCAAAGGAAACCTTCAGTATTTTTTTCAGATGAAATCTACTTTAATTTCTTGTTTTACTGTGATTTGTTTCGGAAGGAGGTATTTATGCCCTCATGAAAGTTGCAGACCTTTTTTTTTCTGCATACAAAACTGTAGTTATATTTTCTTTCATTCAATATTTATTTTTAATTGCGTGGTTTTTCATCTATTAAATTTACATTTTTGTGTGTACATTTGTGTAAAAAAGGTGTGTGAGAATGTACGTGTCCATGCCCACAAAGGACAGAATGATGCTGGGACTTGAAGCTGGAGCTTTGTAAGCGCTGGGATCCAAAGTCCAGCCACTGAAAGATCAGTTTATTCACTCCCTGGCCAAGCCATCTCTGCAGCCTCTATGTGTTGAACTTCATGATGTTGTTGAGTCTTTTATGTCATTTAGGTATTGCATCTGTCTTTATTTATTATTTACTAATGCATATTCTATGGTTCCACAATCAATACTTAACATTCAGAAATATCAATTAGATTTTAATACTGTTACCTTCATTTTTATTTAATTTTAATTCTGATATCTTCATCTTTAATATTTAGAGATTACACCAGTCTTACTTAATGTAACAGGTTGTCTAGTTTTGACTACAGTCTACATCTTATACTAATGTGTATGTTAGAACCTTTGAACCTTTTGTCTTTAATGTACCATCAAAAATTCTCACAAATACTTTGTCCCTTTAAATTTATTAGTGTTAAAATAGAAGACCGTATTCATTGTATTTTCAAGCCATCATTTAAATATCAGACAAATGTGGTTTTGTTTTTATTATAAAAGTATCAGAATTCATCAAATATTTCCTTTAGCATCTATATTGGAAATGTAGACTCAGAGTACCTTATCTGCAATAGTCAGAATCATAGAGTTCTTAAAAAAATCACTTAATTGTAAAAACCAATTTCGTAACATCTTGGACTTTTAATGAGGAAAATCATCTTTTGCAATCATTTCCTTTTTTAAAACCTCAACATCTTGAACCGTAACAACAGGAGTGCATCTCAAAAAAGGTGACATTTACCTTCACATCTGGAGAACTAAATCAATAGCTATATTTGAAAGAACAAAAGTTGGACAGCATATTCCACTGGGCGAAGGGAGGAAGAGACCACGAGGTAAGAGTAGGTGTTAACACACTAATGATCATTTTTTTAATAACAGAAGGACCTTTCTGGGAAAAAATACCAACATATTTTTTTCCAGTTCTGCCTTCTCTTTCGGATAACCTTTGAATGAGAGAAACTTCTGCTGGTGTCAAATGACCACGAGGATATTAACAACTGGACATGCAGCCTGTCCATCGCTGCTGGGTATATCTCCTTTACCAAGCTAGCTTTTCCCACTACTGCCACTGACCTTGCAAACAGCTCTGACAAAGGTCGGAATGGATTCATTGATCAGCTAGACCAAGCATATGACAGTCTGTGCCTTAATTGAATCCCAAAAGGGGGCAGACTGGGTTTTTATTACAGAGGCCAGCCGATAGCACTCATTAAAAGCTCCACAGACTGTGTGGTTTACTAATTAGTTTATTATACAGACACCTTGACGATGGGCAAAGTTGTCATTTTGCCCTTTATCGCACAGGGGATGTTGTTAAAAGTTTAATCAGCTAACACTGACCAAGTTTGCTTGGCAGGCTGTGGATGGTCATTGCGGAGGTCATCCCTGCTGCAGAAATTCTGACAGGGTCGCAGCATGAACGTATAATAAAGAGTGTTACATAAGGTAGGAGCACACCTGAGAGGGACCCCTGAAAAGAGATGTGCTCTGCGGGGAGTGGAGAGCAGATGGGCCGTTAGGACAGGTGAATCCTTTTTAAGGTTTATCTTTCCCTGCACTGCTTAATGCGCTCTTTCTTAAGGGATGGGGTGCACAACTGTCATTCTGATATGTTCATCAGCTGTAGTGAGATTACTAAGTGGAGTTGGAAGATGTTCCTTCACGTTCCCCGAAAGTGGGGATAGTTGATTGAGTTTATGGCCTTCTTATATTTGAGATTAAAAGTGGTGTCCTTATATTGAAAGTGTACATCGTTGTAGAGAAGTAGGTGAGCTATGTTACATCGTCTAGATTTGACCTACCTGACCAAAGGTAGGTATCCCACAACTGGTTATCATTATTAATTACTATTCAAAAAATAGAGCATTGAACAGTCCCGTCAGAAAATTCTCTAAATTACCAATTCAGCTCAATTTACTCCTGAGATTTTTAATTGTTCTTATAGATTATCCTTAAAAAAATGTATTCTTTACAAGGAAATTTTTCTTCGTGGTCTCCTAGGAAGACTATTTGTTGAAGACTATTTACTGAATTTACCATATCTGCTTGGCAAGCACTCACTGAGGAGCTGACCGAATACGTTGAGTTACTGTTTTTCTTTTGTTTTGTCTCGATACTTCGCATAGTAGATGGTGTAAAGATTAAGTGTGCACGCTTGATTTCTGTTGTTTCACTTTCCCTCACAATCCCCAGAGTAGCTCACACGGAGTGAGTGGGAAGAGAAGCCAACACAACAAGTAAGAAAATGTTTAAACCTCAGTTTTAAATTGCTTTAAAAAGTCTCCAAGTAAGAAAGCTGAGAAGACGCACTGCTTAGGCTCACATTAAAGGAGAGAAAAATGTAAGGGAAGAAGAGAGGGATGGAGGGGACGAGGCAGAAGATGGATGGATGGAGGAAGTGAAGGAGAGAAGGATGGAGAGGTCAGGCAGAAGGGTGGACGGAGGAAGTGAAGGAGGATGGACAAAAGTACTGAAAGAAGGGGAGGAGAAAACAGGGGGAAAGAAAGATGAAAACGAACGTGGTTCGTCCACTTCAACTCTTACACTGGACTTAAATAACATTTTCAACCCATGATTTTGAATATATAAACAGAATCCACATAGGAACCCAGGATTGTACTTTACAGTCTGTCTAGTGAGTATTTTAACAATAATGTTTTCTTCTGTAGATGGTTTAGTGAGATGCACTTCACTAGCTTAGAGACAGATGCATGCATTTCCACCTGTGTGGTCCTGGAATATTCAAATCTCTAGACTCTGCATAAAGCGGAAGCTCAGGTCCAGGTCATTCAACGTATAAATGGCACCACTGCAGACATAATCCTTTGAAATTGATGTGTTTACTCCTCTGTAATCTTGCTTTCCTCGGCCTCAGTTGTCATATCTGCAATATTATCTGAAGGCTTTATGACAGTGCATCTGTACGGGTTAAGAAAAAAAAGATAAGAATGTGTTGGAGCCACACATTTATTTCTGATACAACAAACCTGTTTTGACTATGCCTTGAAAAGTAATAAGTAACACTGAAAAGCTTCTGCCCTGGCGACTAAATGACAATTTAATAGATCATTCGATGTTTTCATGAAGAGTGAAGAAATAGCCTGCATTGAGTTTCAACTGTAGGAAGAATGGTAGGCAGCATTGTGTATTATTCAAGCTGGAATTGATCCAGCAAAGTAGGTCTAGCATTGAAGCTAACTATAGGCTTTGTGAAAAGGAAGTGTCTTCAGGGGTTCGCACATCGTGCTAGTTCTGAGGAAGCTTCCCATGGAGACAGATTGTTTCATCAAGCCCACACAGGCAAACTCTGCGTTATTAACTCACTTTGGAAGGGAAAAAAAAGTGAACTGTTTGAACAGTACAGTTAAAAGAGGATACGTATGGTGTGTTTATTTTTTTTATGCCAACCATGGAGAAAGTCATGAAAAATTATTACTGGTTTATCTGAAACTTTACCTTCTCAAAAGCATCTCAGCAGAGTCGTGTGGCTTCGAATATGCCGGCTTTATGTTGTAAAAATACCTGATAAACCAACCCTAACTGCTAGGTAGGAAATTGTGCATCAATAAGCAAGTCAGACAGAAGCAACGTAAAACCGTGGAGCATGCAAAGACACCTGTGGCAGCGTAACCCAGCAGAGCTCGGTGTCAAGGACATGCGTGTAACACCTATGAACTGTTGAGATGAGTGGACAGATCTGACGGAGCGAGACATGGAGCAGAGCTAAAGTCCAGCTTCCGGAAGTGGGGGGAGACATGAGCCACAACACGGAGCGGTAATTAAAACACTTATCCGTTATGAAGGAAACAGAAAGGGAATTATTACATATGTTAATGGCAAAGCCATTACATTTGACGATTGCAATGTTAAAAGATACCATGGATATATTCAGTGGAAATACTTTTAAAAGATAGCTATGGTGTTATGTGTCTTGAAGTAATCAAATATCCTTCTACCAGCAATGTTGTTCTCTAGTACCTTTGATATAGAATTCTCTCTCTCTGTCTCTCTCTCTCTCTCTCTCTCTCTCTCTCTCTCTGGTTCTCTAGTACCTTTGACATAGAATTCTCTCTCTCTGTCTCTCTCTGTCTCTCTCTCTCTCTCTGTCTCTCTCTGTGTGTGTGTGTGTGTGTGTGTGTGTGAATGTCAAAGGGATGCACGGTAAAGCTCTGGGACCCTCTATATGCTCTTAGTAACTTAAATATAAGTAAATCAAGCAAGCAACGGCTAATGTGAATATAAAAGTAGGCTACATACATAATGATGTCACTATAAGAGGGTTCTCTTACTTTAACTTCTATGTGGCATCAGAAACTAGAGAAAAACAAACGTAAGGAGCCCAAACTGTTGCAAGCCCATGAGGAGAATAAGAGCATCGCCCGAGGCTAATGTTCTCTGAGTGCCTATAAGAAGGTTGATTAACCTAAGTCATTGGGTATGACTGGGATCCTGGGTAAGACTGGGCCCAGATGAGCCAGGGGTTTAGAGTGGATGTAGCCACCAGATCTTCTGTCTTAAAGTACAGTACCCTGTGCAAAAGGACGAGCCAACACTTCATGCTGGAAATCTAAAATGTGTGCATGATGAAAATAAGTTTTTCCTCGACAAACAAAACCACTGTCCTTATTCTCAGGACACTTGGTGTTCTTACCCGTATACCTTTAGAATCCCCACGCTAGATGTTCACGATGTAAAAGGACTTAGATCAGCATCCGTTGTAACAGCAAATTCTGCACGTTCTGTAAAATGATAACAAAATAAACTATAAGCATTGTGTCCTTCCCCAAAGGCAAGCGTCTACCCTCATAAAGGTGATCTCAGGATGCATCACTGAGCTCGGAGGCACGTGTGTATATTTTACTATGATTCATGGACTTTTACAGTTTGCCTAGGACAGGAAAAAACAGGAGTAAAACTGTAGCTTGATCTTGTCATACAATGGTCTTGGTATTTAAAATGTATAATTGAGAATAAGGAAAGACAAATAATAAGGAAAGACAAAAGTCAAGAAAATTATTATGGAGAGGAGCCAGCTGAGAGGAGTAAGAAACATTAAGTACGTGGTTACTTAAATTACACAACAGAAATTTGAATTAAAATGCAATTAAATAAAAGGCCCAGCAGAGCTAAAGAGAAAAATGACAATCTGGAAGTTATTTAATGAAATTGCATCTCAGAACTAAATAAAGGTGGAAAAGATACAGAAATAGGTGTAGCAGATGCTTAACTGTGGTTTGAAGGGAGGAATGGAAAAGGGATAATGAGGTTATGTTTCCCATCCCACTAAAGAATAAAAATGGGAGATTCAACTATTATTTTAAAGTAATTGCCTGGCTAAAGTCAGACTGAAATGTGAAGCGAGAAAACCATTTGGAACCACAGTTAACTAACTGAGTGATGGGAAACAAAGCAAACTGTAGAAGAGGAACCCAGAGAGATTATCATGTTTAAACAAAGAATCAACACTGTAAAATATTGCTCAAAGAAATTGTTCCATGGGAAGAAAAAACTGCAGCACAACACTCAGACCATGTGAAGATCATCAGTCAAATAAAAGAAAATAAAATCAATACAGTCTGTTCTAGGACACACTACGTTTGTTACAGGTACTTCAGAGAGACACAGTACCTTCAGCTTCCTGCCCACTTCATGGCGCATGTTCAAGCGTTTTGACAACTTCATGTAGAACAGTATATGTAAGACAGAGGTTAGGTACAAAGAACCATGGGAAACGCGACAATTCAGTCCCCAGAAGTTTGTGGAAGCGTTTAAGAAAGCAGTCTCCAACATTTGAGAGAATGTAGACCAAGGTCACTGTCACTATCACTGACAGTGCCTCTAGAATCTTCTGTAGTAGTGTTGAGTTATGACTCACAGCCTACCAGAAAAAAATGTTCAAAATGAAAGTTGTGTGTTTTTATCCATAAGTCTAGCCTTACATAGTCAACATTTGGAGGCACAATGCGAGGAACCATATCTGAGTAACTTTATCATTTTGAGTTGGAATCTTTGAGGAGTCAAAGAGTGACTATGAAGACTACCAAGATCCGGTTATGCAGTTCTTTGTTCCAAAAAATTCTTAAATACAAATCTATCCTTTCACTTTTCTGAGATTCGGAAGGTACTGAAGTGAGACCCTGTGTGTGTCATTTCCTGGTTTTCTTTGTCTCCACCTCTCAGTTCCTACCATTTCCTGTCTTAAGTTGCTAGGAATTCACGTGCATGTTTTCCCCCCACTGTTTTCTTTTTCATTATAAAAAACAATGAAATGATGAATGACTTTTAAAATCACATTGGTTAAGTTTATACTCAACGTAGCCTAAGAAGAAAACATGCTGTGTATGTGTCGGGTTATAAGTGTCTACATACGTGAGAGTAAGAAAGAATGCTAAGGTATATTTAATCTGCACAATACTAAAAACATGTTTATGCCTAAAACTTATACAATAGCAGTGTTGTACCTTTAAATCGGAAGCGTGTCTGCGTGTCTCTTTAGGGAAAAGAGCCTAAGGTCCTGCTTCAACCACCTTGAGTCCATCTCCACTACCGATTTTATTGTTTTCCATCAGAAGGGGTACTGCGGGAGAGAGTGACGGAAGCACGAATTTATAATTTTTATCTTTCATATCTGCGTTTAAATACACGGTCGTCATGCTCTCTGCCACCCATTGTAAGCATAACAGTTGGATGCCATTGTAGGTCATTGCCTTTTAAATCTAACGCATTGGTGACTTTATATGATAAACAGCTTAAGTGAAACTGGTCATTTTGGGATAAAACTCAGAAATCTGTTATTGCACTGGATACTGGCAAAGATAACTGTTTTCTTTCAGCTCAGGAGTCAATCAGGTTTCTTTTTTGTTTGTTTGTTTGGGTTTTTTTGTTTTGTGGTTTTTTTTTATCAAAGTACCATGGAGGAGCTTTTAATTTTGAGTACTTTTATGATTGGAGACCATTTCTGACTAACAAGGAATACAGTGCATTTTAATAACTATGAAAATTGGCCTGAGTATTGACATTGCCTGAATGATTCTCTTCTGACACATGATATTTAGAGAAAAAAAATCCTGGGTTTCCAGCTGTGTTTTTGAAATTGCTTTATTTTTCCCCAAGACAGACATAATTTATTTCATTTGGTGACAGGAGCAGGGATTTTAATTTTTTGATGTGTTATTAGTGTTGAGGTTGGTGTTCATCAATCTACCGTAATTTATTCACAATAGCAATTTTCATTGTGTAGCATAAATATTTTCATGTCTAGAGAATCAATATACTAGAAAATGTAGGCAAAGATAAATTAGAGAAACGCATGCAGTAGCACAGGGATAGGTAATGAATTCTTCATAAGAACTGCACGTTTTAGGCAGGATGTTTGGGATAAACATTATTGTTTCAAGTTCTAAGATACCTGGTAAAATGTCAATGGTAATATGTAGCGGCTACTGGAAGGAAATCAAAACTCTGCAGTTTAATCTACATCCAAAAACTTACAAGGAAAAGCCATCGAAACTTAAACAGTCGACTTGAGAATCTAAAACCAACCCAGAGTCAGCTGGGAATTTAGAAACTCTCTTGATCAAGTTGGCCTGTGGGTGTGTCTCGGGGGGCTTATAATGATTGGTATTAAGGATAGAAGATCCAACCAGAAAAGAAGAGGCAAAATGTCCCAGGAGAGGTCAGGAGCTGTACAGAGAACAAAGATACCTGAACCCGAGAAGTAAGCAAGCCAGCAACGACCCTCATACCACTTTCTGCTCCTTCCCGTGTGTGCGGTGAGTAACTTCTTACCTTGACTTCCCATCCATCATTTAATATGTCAAATAAATGTATCCTTAAAATTCAAAGTGACTTTAAGAAAAATAAGGACCATAAAGGTACGCCAACTGAAGCTTTGTCATTTGGTAATTTATTAAACAAATCAGGAACGCTAAATGAGCACAGGCAGAAATGGAGCACACTTTTATGAGAATTTGATGTAAGGTGAATATCATATTTTTACAATTGTTCAGAACAATGAATTTTTCCTCAATTACCTATGTTGATGTAAAAAAAAATAAAGCTATGTAATTCAAGATAACCCCAAATTTTCAAATATGTGTAAACTATCATATATCTGAGTGTTTATGTATATAATCATAAAGAACATATTTAAAGTGACTAGAAAAATATAAATGAGGCTTCATAAACTATCTTTGTTACCACCATTTTAGAGGCTATCTACAATGAGATGTATCCTAAGAGAAGTATTGCCAGACTTAGGAAAACTGGCTGTATTCTTTCCTCCCAGCTTAGAAGAAAACCAAACATTACAAAGGACACAACAAAGAAGAAATGATATACTACTCCAACAAGAGGGAATTTGTACTGGCTGGCTTTGTGTGTCAACTTGACATAAGCTGGAGTTGTCACAGAGAAAGGAGCCTCCCTTGAAGAAATGCTTCAATGAGATCCAGCGGTAAGGCCTTTTCTCAATGAGTGGTTTAGGGTGGGAGGGCCCACTGTGAGTTTTGCCGTCCCTGGGCTGGTGGTCTTGGATTCTATAAGAAAGCAAGCTGAGCAAGCCAGGGAGAGCAAACCAGTAAGTAACATCCCTCCATAGCCTCTGCATCAGATCCTGCTTCCGGACCTGCTTGAGTTCCAGTCCTGACGTCCTTTGGTGACAAACAGCAATGTGGAAGTGTAAGCTGAATGAAGTTGCTTCTTGGTCATGATGTTTGTTCAGGAAGAGAAACCCTGACTAAGATGGGGTTGTTCCAGGTTGAAGGAGTGTGTTTGCACAATACCTGAGGTCTCAAATATCCTCCCAAACCTTGTGGTACAGACCCGAAGGCCAGCCTGTGGCACTGTTAGGAGAGGGTGGCATTTTAGAATTGTACACTAGTGGAAAGGATTTGGGTCTCCAAAATTGGACCTGTCTAAAAGAAATGCAGGGACTGAGAAGGAGCTTTGACCTGAATCTGACTCAACTTGAGACCCCACCCATGGGTGGGCACCAATCCCTCGCACCATTAATGATTCTATGTTGTACTTTGTAGATGGGAGCCTAGCACAGCTGTCCTCTGAGAGGCTCCACCCAACAGCTGACTGAGACAGATGTAGATACCCACAGAAAAACATTGGAAGAGGTCAGGGCCTCTTATGGAAGAGTTGCAAGAAGGATTGAAGGACCTGAAGTGGATGTCAACCTCACAGGAAGACCAACAGTGTCAACTAACTTGGATCCTGGGAGCTCCCAGAGACTGAGTTACTAACCAAAGAGCATACACAGGATTGATCTGAGGCTCAGGGCATATAAGTAGCAGAGGGCTGTTTTGTTTGGCCTCAGTGGGAGAGGAGGCACCTAATCCTGCAGAGACTTGATGCACCAGCGTTGGCGGGGTGGACCCAGGGTGGCACCCTCTCAGAAATGAAAGGAAAGAAACTTGGGAGGGGAGACTAGAAAGGGGGCAGCATTTGGGATGTTAATTAATTAAAAAGAACTAGGGTCTCTGAGCAGGTGACTTGATAGGAGCACTGCGAGCCTGACATCTTTCTGCACATTGTGAAATAATTGCTATGCTGCCAGGCTGTGAGGAAAAACTGCAGTCGTGGGGCAAAGGAGTGGGCCCAAAGAATCATGGATGGAAACGTCTAAAATCGTGAATGAAAATAAACACTCTCTCATCTTAAGTTGTTTACCTCAGGTATGTTGTCATAGACAAGGCAGCCTTCACTTAGACTAAGAGGACTATTACAAAAGGAAGAGAGGGCCAAGCAAAGTAAGATTCTGTGCCTGGAAAGTTTCAAGATTGAAGCTAAGTTCTTCACAGTCATTGTACAAAGAAATGTAAATCACTATTAACGAGGTGCACACACACTCAGAAAGGGGGGGTGTGGGAAGGAAGGGAGAGATGGAGACAAGGGAGAGAGGGATGGAAAGAGGGAGGAAGGAAGATAGATGAATAAAACCAAAACTAACCAGAACTCTACCACTAAGCCACAAGTTCAACTCAAGATGATGGTAATTCAACCTTAAATGGAACATTAGTGAGAATATATAACAAAGTATTCCCAGGAGGTATTCTGCAAATAATTATCAGAAGCATTAAAAGGGATTGGATTGCTTGTCTTAACAAATCCTTAATTTTTTTTAGCCAAAAAATGCATTACAATAGATTGTTTTTCCATGCACTGTATTCTAATTACAGTTCCCCTCTCTCCATCTCCTTCTAGATTGTCTTTCCCAGCTACACAAATCCATACCACCTTTCCCTCTATCTCATTAAAATATAAATAGGCATCTATAATAGTAACAAAAATTGCATATTGAATTGTGTGAAGATACTTTCTTCATTTTGCAACATATGGTTGTATATTTGATGTACGTTTAACTGTGCTGAGTTACACTGGGTATTGGAAGAGGTCTTAGCAATAATGCAGAAGTGAAGTCAAGTTGAGTTTGGATACAGTACAACTGCTACCATAGAGCCTGAGTTGTAATTGTGACGTTGTGAGCTCAGGATAACATTAATGGACGGATACTATGAAGGAAAACTCTTAGCAAGGCTCCGTCAACATCATCCCTAGAGAACAAGATTTTTCAAATCATGGACTGTTTTGATCAGCTGTTTCTGTGTAACCATGTTTCTTTCCTTTTTAACTTAGATTTCTGAAAAAAAATATAAACTATTCATTGTAAACGCCAAGACTAATAGATTCTATTTGATCTTAATGCGAGTTAGCCTTTCCGTTATCCTTCACTGATTCTTTAAACATCTTTCCCCCACAGATTCAATTTTTTTTATTTAACCCTTAAGTTGAATCTATTTCTGTTCATCCTGTTTGGCTCCACTGGTCCTTTCATTCATGAAAGGAAAACATACTGTGATCATAAATTGGTCTTCACTGTCCTTCTACACAGAACTTTCCCATTCATTCTTAATTCTATTTATTACAAATTAATTTTATAAAAAATACATTCAGCTCAAAATTCAATAGTATTGGACAATGACAAAAATCCAATGGTTTCTAAGAATCTTGAATTTTAATTCTATCTTTTGTCCAAGTAAATATATGTATATATATGTATGTATATGTGTATATATATATATATTTCACATACACAAACAAGAATAATCATTGTAACAAGTACAAGATTAAAAAATACAAGTAAATCAAAGATTCAGTGGAAAGATGACTAAGAAATTTTTGTTATAAATGAGTGCTGTATAGTTATTAAACTAATTGTGAGAATTAAAGAACTTGTAGACAAAAATTTTATATATATATATGATTTACAAATATATAAATGATCTTATATAAGGAATTGTGATAACCTAAGATTTCTATATATGAAAATATTTTGAAAGGAATAATTTTACATTATTTATAACAAGCAACAGCTGTTAGAATTATTGGGATATTTGTATATTTTCTAATCCCTGGTATTTAACTGGTTCAAAATACAGCAATAATTTATGCTTTCCCAAGTCATAGTTTCTTTCTTTCTCTACTCAAAGTAATATTAATTACAATGACAAAATTCTTGTGTATTATTTCTTAAAAATTCATTGTTTTCTCATATTTTTAAATTTCCCATAAATATTTTTCCTTACTGTCTATGCGTTGTCTGCTTTTCTCGAACCCAGAAAGCTGAGTTTCTTCTCCTACCACCGT
Organism: Rattus norvegicus; assembly: GCF_021556685.1. Classification (NCBI taxonomy): domain Eukaryota; kingdom Metazoa; phylum Chordata; class Mammalia; order Rodentia; family Muridae; genus Rattus; species Rattus norvegicus. The sequence continues at coordinate 174,294,467 of NC_141537.1, forward strand.
GCCACATTAGTTACACCACCATGCCCATCTTGAATGCCTGTGCTATGCTTAAGCCCTCGCTAGCTTGGAAAATCCCCTCTCTTTCTTATTTCCTGAATGTGGCTTCTGGTTCCACTCTGTGTTGGCTTTCCTCCTACTTCCCAATGCAGGGAGGTCCTTAACTCTCATGAGACCTGTTCCGCATTCTAAGTACATTCTCTTTTGAGTGACCTCACTTGGCTGTTTGTTTATTTTGTATATGATAATGAAATCCACTAAGTCCCCATCTCTAGACCATGAGTGTTACATACCCCTCAAGCTATTCAGCCTTCCCACATGAGTGTACAATAACTGATTTTTCAATAAACACAAAGAAAGCATGAAGAACTGGAAGAATCTACTTTCCATGTTACTATATATGGTATTAATATTATCTATTATTTAATAAACACTACAAAATTTTTGAGGAAACAAGGAAGTATAACCTATTCATCAAACTAACAACAAGGAGAAAATATATACTTTAGAATTAATTTGACAATGATTTTAGGTCAACTGTCCTTTAATACTAAAAGAACTAAAAGAAATACCTCTATGAATGAAAACAATCCTCATGATATTAACAGAAAGGCCAAAAACCTATAAGCACATCATATATTGAAGTAAGAAACAATATTTCAAAAAATAGTTGTAAAATTATTTTACATTTTCAACAGTTGATTAAAACAGTTTGAAAGGTTCCCATGGAGTGATCCATTGAACCCAGATATTTCACTTCCACAAATATTGAAAAAAAAGAAAAACAAATGAACACATACTTATGGTACCACATCTCACAATAGCTACATGATATTGATAACATGAAAATCACATGATAATACAGTCATATAACCAAATATTATTGTCTTTAAAAAATAACAAACTGGGGGCTTGAAAGATGACTGAATGTTTACCAACATTGATGGTCTTCCAGAGGACATAGGTTTGATTCCCAGCACCCACATGTTGGCTCATGACTATCTGTAATTCCAGTTTCATGGGATCCCATCTTCCACTTCTGGTTTTTATGGACACCAGGAGTAGTCAGAGTGTACAGACATACATATAGACAAAGCACTCACATACATTAAATAAGTAATTTTAGAATGGCAGAATAGTACATCCTGTAACATGGGTTAACATCATCAGCATTATTATGTATGAACAGAGATCATAGGTCACCTATATCATTGTAGAGTAAAATAATTGTAATATATAAACCCAAAGAGACAAAAATGTAGATTGCTAATTGTTAGAACATAAGACGTTAAGAACATGCACGCAGGAAGTGCTGTGTTTCTCATCAAGGGTAGAAACAGAAGTGTTGTTTCTCAGAGACTCTGAATTGGTCTATTCCTTTGTCATGACTTAAGTTCTGCTTTTCACTTCTCTTCAATAAAACAATAATACTGTCCACTAATTGTTTCTTAAGTGTAATAATCTCATCAGCCTCATCTCCCTCAGTGATTAGCACCCTCCAGATGGCTCTGCAGCTGTCTCTCACCTAATGAGGGTGTGTGCCCCGCCTAGTTCCTGCAGAAGTTCATATGTGATTGGACATCCCGGCAGCCACACAATGACTCCTGATCACCTAGAAGGCAACACAGAAGACAGCCATTGACCTCTATGGTCAATTATCACACTGCACCCTTTACACCCCCCTGAGCAACCCTTTAGAAGTGCCTGGCTATTTCAGAAGGTTTCTGACCATATCTCGAGAAGGAGTATGGCCTGGGACCCTGCCTCTTGACACTCCTGTTATCCATGGCCTCTTACCTATCCCTTGACACTCACTTTGCCCATGACCTCTTCCCAGAACACCTTTATACCTTACATCGTAACCTCTTGTGGTTCTGTCTTTACACAGGGATTTAATTAGCCCGTGTCTCCCACCTTTCAACTGTCCTTACTGTCCGTCTCATAATGCATGCTTTCCATGAAATGATTTCTCAGTTCATTCACTGATTTTCGATCTCCTTGCAATTTTCAGGTCTGAAGAATGGAAGGTTTTCTTCTTGTTGTTTTGGTTTTGCTTGTTTTGTTTCTTTGTTTTAAGTCTTAGGTTTAAGGAGCCTGTTTGGGTTCCCTTTTCATTCTGTGTCCTCATTACAGAGCACATGGTATTTATTAATTATTAAATAAATATATATTATATATATTTTATATATAACATTATATATTAATAACCATATGATATCTATACATTAAAAGCCTATAGCTACCAGGATGAAGATTTCTGAATGAAGTCCCAGCTGTGGATGCCTATGCTTTGGTTATTAGTGTTTCTGAACTTCAAATTCTTAACACAAAAGCATCTGACATATATTCCTGTTCATTTCTGCTCCATGAAATGTGAATCTTTTCTAGGACACCTAACACTTTCAGTCAATTAGTAGGAGTGATCCCCACCCAGGGTAAGACATATGTTTCTCATATGACAGGGTAATCATATGTTTCTCTCAAGACCATTGTGTTTATGCTTTGTCATAACTGTGTTGAAGTTCTATTTGTTTCCTTGTTGGTTGATTGGTTGAACGATGGTTTCATTGATTTACATGTGTGTTTATCTTCTTATGTATGTGTCTGGTGCTGCAAAGGTCAAAAGCAAACATCAGTACCCTGAAACTGAGTTGCAGGGGGGTGTGGGCATCCATGCGCAAGGAGGGGAGAGCACACTTGTCCTCTGCAGTAGCAACAAGTGCCCTTAAACTCTGAGCAAATTCTTCAGGTCTTGCTTGCGTATTGTTTCATTGATTTGCTTTTTCTTAGGTCTTATACTTACACGAGACATTGCTGCAATTCTAATACTGTTATATTCCCAAATGTGTCTTTAAGAGCACGAGGAAAAGCTTTATACAAACACATACACACGCACACGTGCACACACACACACACACAAATTACATATATGATAAACTATAAATACATGTAATATATTTAAAACAGAAAAGGAAAATAAAACACAGTGGGCAAAAAGAAATACCAATGTAATTCATTTCCCACAAGTCTTGATACATCATCTAATGCCCAGAATAAAGGTCCAGGTAGCTTACCGAGGGAGATGCTGACTCAATTGCACAGGAGTTCACATGGGTGAGGAAAATAATGAAGGAGGTTGTCAGGGCCACAGAAACTCTCTGATCCACCCGTTCTCCTGATCCACCGAGACATGCTCAGTTCCCCAGTCCCTCAACACAGCAAAGAACAAAAAACTCATTTGAGGGTCTCACAGACAGAGAACCCTTTGTGGGGCTGTCTGCTAGTCCTTGTTTCATGCCAGGCCACGGTGAATGGAGCGGGTGGACTGTATAATAAGGCACATAGTTCTCTGTTAGAAACTTTCCTAGAGCTGAGAAGTTGCTGATGAAAGCCAGTGGGTAGTGTATGCCTGCTCCACTGAGCTGTGGAGGTTTCCCAGAGTCTTCAGTGACTGTGGAATGAAGGACAACGGGGGAGTGGGCCACAAACCCCAAGTCCCTTTGCTCCTTCCCTGAAAGTGAGAAAGAGCATCAAAGGAATGAAAGGGACTGACTATCCAACAGAAGACTGTTGTATATTCTTCCTTTGGGTCACAGGCATGGTTTGCATTATAAAGCAAAAGACTTCTAATATAACATTTATGAATGCCTTAGTCCTTGGCTATACATCAAGAAGTGCTTGGAAATGTGGATGTGTGTTGGATGGGAATATTTGCTAGGGACAAATTTGTAGTGTCCTTTGTGATTAAGGAACAGTGAACAAATCTTGCTTGTCTTATGTTCATTTTTTTCCTCCCACTTACTGTTTTAGGTCACCCCCCCTTGGAATTGTTTACAGTAAATACGTTCCAACCATGCTAACTGTATTACCTAATAAACACTGCCCAGAAGTTGTTTATTTAAAGAACATAAGATCATTATTTTAAGCCAGTTTCTCTGTTCTGTCAGAACTCATATTAAGTAAGCATTTTCCAAATAATGAACATTAATTAAATCACGGGGGGTTCTACCAGCTCTGTCAGAATTTTAACTTCCTCGATTTTAAAAATACCATGAAATACTTCTTTCCAAACCACCACACAGACAGGTCTTTAGGAATCACTGAGATCACGACTATAAGGCAAGAGTGAGTTTCCAACTGTAAATCAAGGATGAAAACGATCTGTCGAACTGTTTTCTAGCTTAAAGTCACACACTGTACACACAATGCCCATACACTGGTCTATTAATTAAACACAAAGAATCATTCTGATTCTCATAGAAACTTAACTGCTGGAAACTACCCCCCCATCAATACTGTGGTGGTTGACTGTCATTTGGCTTATGTAAACTATACTTTTAAAACTCTCTCCTCCCCTCTCTCTCTCTCTCTCTCTCTCTCTCTCTCTCTCTCTCTCTCTCTCTCTCTCTCTGTGTTTGTGTTTTGCATGGGTGTGTTCTTTGGTATTTTGTGTGAGTATGGACATACCCTTGCTATGCATGGTGTGCACTTGCTATATTGCACATATGTGGAGTCATGGGACAACCCCAGAGTTTGATACTACACAAGTGAGTTTACTTGGGCTCTGAAGATCAAACTTAGGCTATTAATATTGCAAGGCCAACTCTTCCCTCACTGAGCCATAACTCCCCCTCCCATTCCTAAAATAATTCCCGTCTGTCTTCTAAGCACAGGCAGCTCAGATATTTGTTATTTGCTCTTCCCTGGCCATGATCGGTTGATTTGTTTTTCTTGAGTAAGAGCATCTTTCCAGATAAGTTCTCCTACAGCATTCGAGGTTACAAAAAGAAGTTTATTTTAATGTTGTGAAGAGATAGAATGTTGTAATTTGAGAACATCCAGTTCCATGCCTTTTTTGACGTATGTACAGTTTTGAAGTTCTACTGAACAATGCTATCGTGTAGCTACCACCGTGACATTGGCCTATGTCAATGTATCTCAAATGTGTTTATGTAGGATTCTGTAGCGAAGATGATTCATCTGAAATCTTGTATCTTTTATGATAAAATTAAATTGGATTAGTCATTTCGGATTTTATTCAGATGATCCAGGAGACACAGGACAGAAGTATTCAGGAGTGGAAATGATGTCTCCATGCTGTTTGTGACTACCTAGTTGGAACCAGAATCATGTCACCTAAAAGAACCATTTTTTATGCCCTTCTGATTGTACCATGCACACAGATGTTTACCCCAGTTTTCCAGCTAAAGCACAGACCGAGGAGAGAGCAAATGAGCTTGCTTTGGTAATTGCGTTCTCTCCTGTGATCATTAAATGTGTTTTATCTTTAACATGCTAAAATGCTAAGATACCACAAGGGAGCACTAACTCTAGAATTAACCTGCTAAATCTGAGAAAGCCCACACATTTGCACTTTAAGCCTTCCTGAAAGAGCTTTTCTCAGTGTTATTTTCCAAAGTGATGCTGTAAAGTTTTATCAGCAGAAATCCAGAGACATCACTTAACCTTGCACAGAGGCCAGGAGCCAGCTTTCTCTCCTTAGAAATGTTGACTGTCATTATCAAAAATATAGAAACAAGTTTTGCTCGTATCTAATTTTAAAATTCAAACCACTAATGAGGCATGGAGAACCTTAGAGATGTGCAGGGAAGAAAAAACAGAGAGTTAATAAAGTTGAGAATTGAAAATATGTCCCTTGACAAATATTTCTGGGAGAAAGTTAAAGAATATTCTGTTTCTAGAGAAGGTGTCCTGGATAACAACAGGCCAATGCTTTTCATGAAGGAGAATTAATTCAGTGATGAGGAATACAAGTCAGAGTTGAGGCTGAAAAGGATGCTAACAATAAAAGAAACCAATAAAATGCATGTATTTGTTCCAATCACTGTGTGTGTGTGTGTGTGTGTGTGTGTGTGTGTGTGTGCGCGTGCTTGAGTTAAAACTCAATTTTGTGTGTCTTCACTATAAGAAATCAAATTCAAATTCTCCCTTTTTGATGCAAAAAGCGCCTTACTGACAATAGTGACCATGATATTATTGATAGTTAAATAATATTCATTGACTCCAATCCATAAAGAAAACATTAAAATTGTCTATTTCTATAGCTTCCCAGATAGAAATTCTTCTCTGCAATGTATCTACTTATTTGCCTTACTCTGGAGGCAAAAAAAAATGTACTAAAAATTCATTGTTCTATCAACAACGAAATGCTAACAATCTTTCTGCCTAGAGCAATTATAGCAACCATTTGACTTCTTAGAATCCTGAATCCCATGTCTGGCTATTCACAGACAGCCACCAGTGGTTTGTGATAATAAGGTGGTAGATCAATTTTTGATCAACTTTTTTCCCTCTTTTCCTTTGATCAACTTTCGATGCAGATGGGTCTGTCAGTCTTTTGGTCAGTGATTGGTCTCTTTAAACAGAGGTCTCTCAGTGAGTTAGGCTTTCAGAGAATTGGTCTCTTGGTAGATGGATCTCTGAGTAAGCCTAGTGGATACAACCAAGCAAACCTCCACATGGCCAATGCCCACATTTGCAGACTAAATAAGCAAAACCAACTGAGTCATAAAACTGTGTGTTAGTCAACATCTTAATAGTCTGTTAAAATCGTATGTGATGAAACCAAGGATTGTAGGCAAGGAAAAGTAGCTTTTAAATTTTTCTGCAATTATACATGTTCTCTTTTTATTACCACTGTTAACTGGGCCACTCAGACATCACCGTGAAGCCATGCTGCACTGGCTCTGAAGCTGGTTGCAAGTTATTCAGAGTCTGAAGTTCAGAAGTTGCTGGGAAACCTAGCATGCACGTGTAGATCCCAAAACTTGTATGTCTCCAGATGGGGCACTGTTAATATTCAGGATTTGTGGCATTGCACTATTTTGAAACAAATAGAGCGAAGCAGTAAAAAGTAAGTTTGTCTGCCATATGGCTGTTTATTTCTGAGTGCAGAGCCTCACTGTGAGATGCTTGGCTCTGCGGTGTGAAACAGCTACGAATTCACACTGGTGCACCTGCTTTTATAGTAAGGAACATTTCCAATGACATTGAACTTGCTGTATTGCGATCTGAAGAATTCCCTATCACTTAGGAGACTAGGAGGAGTAATCTGATTTATAAGATGTGGAAAATGAAATTCTACAGTAGAAGTGGTTACCCTTTTAATATATGCATTATTTAAATATGTGGAAGAGCTGAGGTAGGTCAGTAAAAGAATGAGGTGGAGAGGAGTATGACCTGGGGCAGAACAGGGACTACCCAGCACATGGACTCCTTATGTAGCCCTGAGCAGGAAATGACATTTCTCTACCTAATCGAGTCTACCTTTATAATTGGAATTTAAATAATAGAATCACAGAATTATCGATTTCTTAAAATTTTATCTAGGTTTGCCTCCAGGATGCAGTGAGGATGTCAACGAAGTTCTTCCTTCTGACATATAAAAAGTAAAGAAAACATGAGAAACAACACGAAAAACAAAAGCAAAATAACTGTTCCTAATCAGTACAAAATGGTGGTCAAGGCCAGCGGGAAAACTCTGGGAAGCACGTGGTCTGGAGCTGAAGGATCATGGGAAGAACTCTCTCTCATGAGCTTGTGTAAGACATCAGAGAGCTGCTGCAGGTAGCCACGCTGTTCTAAAGGTTAAACAATGTCATGTGCTGAATATCTATAAACTTTTGTTGAGATGCAACTGCTGAGACCTGTGGGCGACCTTCCGTGTATGACTCAAGCTGTCCATCCATCCTTTCCGACACACCGTTCTCTGTGCATAAATATGTATACAGCAGCTACGCAAGGAAGCATCACAATGCAGAAATGATGTTTGTCTATTACGGTCTTCAACATAAAATAAGAAGAACACTGTGAGGTTGGAAGGTTTTCTCGCAGTTAGAACGTGTACTGATCTTTCCATTGACCTGTGTTAGGTCCCCACCATCCACATCTGACGACTTTCAATCCCTTGTAACTACAGGTCCCGGGTTATGACACCGTCTTCTGGCCTCTCCTGGCACCTGCTCCTATTTTATACTTGTGAACGCGCGCGCGCGCACACACACACACACACACACACACACACACACACACACATCTTAAAACGGAATCTTGCCACAGGGAAAATCTACATTATCCTCTATGTATTCACTCCCCACAACAACAGGAATAAAAAATGAACTTCAGTCTAGTACTGGTATTTTCTTGAAGTTTTAGAACATATGTTCATCCCCAATAGCACCTTACTTCAGGAGTTGACAAAAATTCTCTGCAAAGATCAATTTTCAAATATTTTAATCTCTGCAACCCGTAGGGTTTGTTGCACTTACTGAACTAGATCACTGGTAGAAAACATTAGACAATGTATAGAAGAATGAGTGTGTCTGTGCCCCACTAAAATGATTGACAGAGCAGGCTGCCGGCCAGATTTGACCCTCCAAGCTGTACTTGCTGTCATTTTGCTGTTTCAATTTCTTTTGATTATTTAAATAAACCAAACCACAGCTTACTGCACCTCGTGCTTTATGTCCCTTCCCCCCTCTTACCTTGTGTTTGTAAAACATGTGTTTGAAGCTATGGCTTTTCATATTAGTTGTTTAATATCCTATCTCATTCAGACTCCATTATTCATTTTCCGTTCTAATGTTGATGGGTATCTGAGCTGTTCAGATTTCTAGCACAGCGCTGCTGGAACTCTTGAGAATGACCCCAGACCTAAATGCGATGAGTTTTAGCATTGTATATACTTACAATGTAATTGCTGGGGCAGGGGGCCATTCATAACTGCCTTTGTACTTAATAATGCCAACCTATTTCCCAAAGTGGCTGGGGAAAAAATGGCCACCAGAAATGTGAGCCTTGGCTTTCATCTGACGTGTTGATGTAGCTTCCACATTTATTTTAAAACACAATTTTCATGACATTCTTGCTAGTTCCATGATATATAGCCATTTAAAATATTTGTCTGAGAATTCCAACGCGCATAGTGAGCTCTGACATAACCCATCCTCATCCTTCCCCTCCAACTACTCCCCTAGACTCCCCCACTCATCTCTCGAAACTTCACTGTTATATTTAAAACCCAACTGAGTCCCTGAGGCTGCCGATGTGCACATGTGTGTAGATCCATGTACAGTACATGTACAGGTTCTCCATCGAGGACTGCACTCCAGGAGGAAGCTGAGTCTCCCTGTCTCATATTCCCCCCGTAGAGTCTATGTTTTAAATATGAATCTGCAGGCAGAATTGGGTGTGGTCTTTTCAGTCTGACTGTGCTTTTCAATAATGCAGAGCATTTAGTCCTTTGATGTGGAACGCAAACCTTCCTAAAATTCTACGTTTACAACTTTCTTCCACTGAGTCTTTTTGCTCCACTATGCCTTCCATCCATTCTCTTCGGTTTCAATAAGCACTATTAATCTCTCCCCATTTTTATCCACTCCCTGTTTGAGAAAGATTTATACCTTTTCTCCCTTGCGTGCTGGATGATCTCATCCTAGTCCCTTCCAGTAATACTTGACCGGTAGAAACTCCTTAAAGCCTGTGAAACCTGCATTTCTTAGTGGAGTGGACGGTGGACATCTTAAAGCGGACCCTTCAGTTTATCTGACACGCTCGGGTTGTGCACTCACTATACATAGACCCATGCAACGATTTACTAATCTCACGTTTCCAACTCTCCTTTATCTGCAGTGTGCAGCTTCTGGACAAAATGAAGGTATGAAATTGGAAGAAGAATGAGGACATTCACTACTTTCTCTGACTCCTTCTTTATCAGTTTGTTGTGAAAAGTTTCTTCAGATGATGGGCTTCATTTCACTTTAAAACTTGCTATCACATGGGCAGACATGAGTTAACGATAGTCTCAGATACTGCCTTATCACCTGTGAATAATTAATACGCTTTAACTACTCAGTATTGGTGAAAATAGTGCTCAGTATCGCTCAACAATGAACATTTCCTCAGTGTTTCTTTATTTTTTGCTATTTGAAGTTCGACCCAATAATCCCATCAAATAACTAGGTAAATATAAAAGGGAAGGCATAAAAATGGAGAGATGGGTCAGATGATAAAGTGGCCAAGTAAGTATGAGGATATGAGTTTGAATCCTGGAGGCCATGTAAGAGCAAAGTATGGTGTGGCCATGCATCTGTAGCCTTGGCTCAGGCTAGGGAGGTGCTGACAGACGCTGGAGGTTTGCGGATGCATTAGTCAAGATGACGTGCCAAGCTGCTACTTCAACGAAGAGAAGCTTTACAGAAAGCTCAAGAGTGTGGTAAGCGATAGAGGAAGACACCAAACACTGGACTCCGCACATACATGCATAGGTAACAATACCCAGGTGTGCATGAGTACCCACAATATATACATACTAACACACACAAGTATGTACACATGCACACATGCAAATGCATGCATGCACACATTAACACGCACACCATATACACACTTTTACTGTTGTGAACAGACACCATGACCAAGGCAAGTCGTATAAAGGGCAACATTTAATTGGGGCTGGCTTACAGGTTCAGAGGTTCAGTCCATTATCAATCAAGGCAGGAACATGGCAGCATCCAGGCAGGCATGGGGCAAGCAGAGCTGAGGGTTCTACATCTTCATTGGAAGACTGCTGGTTGAAGACTGACTTCCAGGTAGCTAGGGTAAAGGTCTTAAGCCCAGGCTCACAGTGACACATCTATTCCAACAAGGCCACCTATCCCAGTAGTACTACTCCCTGGGCCAAGCATATACAAACCAACAGACACACATACACACACACACACACACACACACACACACACACACACACAGAGAGAGAGAGAGAGAGAGAGAGAGAGAGAGAGAGAGAGAGAGAGAGAGACTTTATCTCCAAATATTTAAATCTAAATCCTATCCATTTAGGGAAACAATGAAATGAAAAACTGCTACATGGACTTTATAATGCAAATGCTGGAAGTAACAGAACATAAGAGATTATGCCTTTATCCCATGAGAACAGTACAAAGAAACATGAAAGACTAAAGGTCACCCAAAGAATGATTTGAAACATTGGAAACATGCTTGCAAATTGAGAAATTAAGTCTTTCTTTTAAAGGAAAATATCTCAAAGATAAGATAAACAATGAGGTGCTAACCACATAAATTAAATAATGAAGTGTTCACCATACAGACAGTGGAGTCACACATTATTCTGATTTTTCCCAGAATTTATCTATGTTGGAATTAAAAAAAAAACCAAAAACCAAAAATCAAACAAACAAACAAACAAACAAACAAAAAACCAAACACTAAAATAGGTCTAGAGAGATAGCTCAGTGGTTAAGAGCACTGACTGCTCTTCCAGAGGTCCTGAGTTCAATTCCCAGCATCCACATGGTGGCTCACAGCCATCTATGCTGGGATCCAATGCCCTCTTCTGGTGTGTCTGAAGGCAATGGCGGTGTATGTAAGTACAGTTTACTTTCATGAAGTAAAATAAAATAATAAAATAAAATAAAATAAAATAAATCTTTAAAAAACACTAAAAAACGTTTAGTGAATAGAAATGCCCTTATAATTAGGCAAGCAGATGTGGTAAAACATAAAGAAGGAGACAGAAGAGTGAGATGGAGAACCTTGTGATACAACAAGGAAGGCTGTCAAGGACAATGCCTATGATCTGAATAATTAAAAAAATGTTTGTCACATGTATGCCACAACCTTTAGAAAACAGCTTTGTAGCTCTAAACAAGTCCAGTGAGATGGACGGGTGTACATACATAGGCTGCACTCACCACTCTATTTTCGCCGTGAAGTTGTAATTAAGAAAGAGCTTTATGGGGTTGGGGATTTAGCTCAGTGGTAGAGCGCTTCCCTAGCAAGCACAAGGCCCTGGGTTCGGTCCCCAGCTCCGGAAAAAAAAAGTCCCACAAAAGAAAGAGCTTCATGCATATAGAACAGGACCTTTACTCAAATGGCGTAGATATTTCAGCATTGCAGGAAGCCAGGCAGCACCGTGAGTTTGTGGAGATGAAACTTGCCTGCTGTTCTGATGATTTTCTGGCAAAAATCACTTATGTCAGTTCTAATTCCACAGTGCTTTCTTTGTTGTACATCTTAATTTTCTCTGAAATTGTAGGAAAAAAGATGGCGGAGAAGAAGCAGATAAACTTTGGGGAGAGCAAGTTGTATTGAATGGCTACTTTTCTTTTAGGTCTCAGCTGTGAAGATGGTAGTACAGAGAAAAACAATAGATGTCTCATCTTCTTAGTGATTAAAAAGCCAATGTATCCTGGAAGAATCCAGTAAAAACCCGGCACGCATTTTGATAACCAGTCGAGTAGTTAATATGCAAAAACCCTTGAAAGTGCATTTGTGAGCACAGCATGGTCCCTGACAAGGACTCACTGTCTTTGTCCATGGTTTTTTCTCTGAGAGTTTGTTCTATGTTGGAACTTTCTGTCACGAACAGAAGTTCCCCGGGAGTCAGGAAGTACTAAGGAGAGGCTCGAGGAGAGTCCAGAAAGTTTTAAAGGAAGTTTCTCAAATCTAGGGAAGTAACAATTCCTTAAACCCAAGAAGTCTCTGAAACTCACCTAATGAACCCCGTGTGCCTGGTGTCACATAAGCAGTAAGGAGCGCTGAGGGGACTCCGACGAGGCAAACTGTCTAAATAAGACTCCCCAGTACCTTCAGCCAGCGGTCACTCGGTCACTCGGGGGCAGAGCTCTTGAGTTCCGGTTTCGTGAGTGTTCGCCCATGGAAGGATGGATGGTCTCTCAGTACTAAGGCTGTCTTTGCATCTTCCCTCTTCCTGCACCCCCAAAGCTCACGGACTCCGCAAGTTGGACTTTGGTGGCTCTGTTTCTTTGGATTGTGGTCACTTACCTTCTGGAATGAGTAATTTTTGTTCACTTCTACACAGGGACAGTGCCACACAGTGGTCCCTCGCTAAGTTTGCGGGGAAACATGATGCTACTGGGATAGTCCTTGGGGCTGGGAGTAAATAGATCCTGGAGGTAGAACTTCCTGAAACGGACTGATGTGCCCATAAAAGAGGCCTGTGGATCTTACTTACTCTTTTTACTAAATAAATTTTTTAAAGAGATTTATTTATTTAACGTGTGTGAGTACACTGTTCAGACACATCAGAATAGGGCATCAGATCCCATTATAGACGGCTGTGAGTCACCATGTGGGTGCTGGGAATTGAACTCAGGACCTATGGAAGAATAGTCAGTGCTCTTAACCACTGAGCCATCTCTCCAGCCCCTCTACTGAATAAATTTAAGACAAAAAGATCTGTGTATAAAAAGTTGATTGAGATGTCCACAGAGAGCTAATGGATTGAGCTTGGATGTTAGATGATCTACAGCTATGAATAATCATTTTCAGTGGCTTAAAAATCTATCATCTGGTATTTACTACAGCAACCAATGAGCCAAGACATCCTAACATCAAATTATAGAAGGATTTTTAGTCTTGCAATAGAGTAATATTTGATTTTCCCATGGTTTACATCAAGATCTTCAAAGTAAGGAAAAAAAATCAAACTTACTTGAAATGAGAGAAATTAAACAAACAAGAGAGAACTGCTTATATAGGACAGAAAAATGCCCAAAGTAATTCTTAGGAAAACCATTTTATCTGGAGAAGTCTGGTGTTTAACAGAATGTAAGAGAGTTTTAAACCAAAATATAATGTTTACAAAAGCAAAAGAGTACACAGTAGAATGTAGAACCCAGGGCCCCTGAGGCAACTTAACAGGTATGTTACACAAGGCAGGAGGAAAGACTGGTACTCAGGGGCCTGTACAAATATGAAGAAAGCCGCAGAAAGAGTCCAAGTGATCAAAAAAAAATGTTTAGTGCTTTCATGCTTTCCCATATTGAACACCAAGCCACGGTGTGCAAAGAAGAAACTAATAAAATTTAAATGTTACTTCATGTAGGAACAAGTCTGCAGGACTGGAGGGTTTTTGTTTGCTTGTTTGATTGTTTTCTTCATTAATTATTCTTCTTTCATATATTTGTTACATTCTGACTGCAGTTTCCCCTCTTTCCCAGATCCCTAGTCTCTCCCCTGTACCTCCTCTTCCCTCACATCCTCCACATCACCTCAGAAAAGGGCAGGCCTTCCAGAGACAACAACCAAACGTGGCATATCAAGCTACAATAAAACCAGGCACACGTTCTCACACTAAGGTTGGGCAAGGAAACCCTGTAGGAGGAAAGGGCTCCCAAAGTAAAAAGAGTCAGAGATAGCCCCGCTCACCCTGTTAAGAATGCAGCAAATACACTGACCTGCGCAACTGTGGTGGCTGTTCCTGGTTGTCAACTTGACTATATGTGGAATGAATTACAATCCAAAAATGGAGGACACACCCTTATCCAGATAGTGAGTCTGGAAGACACAGGCTTCTGACCAGGATCTTGACAGGATTTTGATCCAAATCTTGAGGCATAGTGGGCCATAAAAAGCTTAGGCCCAGGCAAGGTAGTACAAACCGTTAATCCCAGGAGATTGAGGCAAGGAGATCTCCGAGTTCAAGGCCAGCCTGGAACTGAGCAAGTTCCAAATCCAGGTGTGGTGGTGCACACCTTTAATCTGGGCCACACCTTCTGCTGGAATCCTACATAAGGACATTGGAAGAAGGAAGCTTCACTCTTCTTCACCTGCTTGCACTTACTTGCCAGCACATCTGTTGGAAACTACTTCTTCAGGATTCCAGTTTTGTTGTTGTTGTTGTTTTTGTTTTTTTACTTTTATTTGTTTTTTGGTTATTTTATTTATTTTCATTTCAAATGTTATCCTCCTTCCCAGTTCCCCTCTGCAAACTCCTTATTCCCAACTTCCTCTCCCACCCACACACCCATCCCTGCCTCACTGCCCTAGCATTCCCCTACTCTGAGGCATCAAACCTTCCCAGGACCAAGGGCCTCCCCTCCCATTGATGTCAGATAAGGCCATTCTCTGCTTCATATGCAGCTGGAGCCATGGGTCCCTCCATGTATACTCTTGGGTTGGTGGTTTAGTCCCTGGGAGCTCTGGGGATCTGGTTGGTTGATACTGTTGTTCTTCCTATGGGGTTGCAAACCTCTTCAGCTCCTTCAGTCCTTCCCCCAACTCCTCCACTAGGGACCCTGCACTCAGTCCTATGTACATCTGCATCTGTATGGGTCAGGCTCTGCCAGAGGCTCTCAGGAGACATCCATATCAGGTTCCTGTCAGCAATCACTTCTTGGCATCAGCAATAGAGACTGGGTTAGCTGTCTGCAGATGGGATGGATCCCCAGGTGGGGCAGTCTCTGGATGGCCTTTCCTTCAGTCTGCTCTAATCTTTGTTCCTGTATTTCCTCTGGACAGGAGCAATTCTGGGTTTAAAATTTTGAGAAGGGTAGGTGGCCCCATCCCTCAACCAAGGGTCATGCCTAACCTCTGGATATGGTCTCCACAGGTTCTCTCTCCCCTTTGTTGGGTATTTCAGCTAATGTCAGCCCCGGTGGATACTGGGAGCCTCCTGCTTTCCTGGCATCTGAGACTTTCTGGTGGCTAACCCCAGTTTCCCATACCCCATTGCTACACACCTCTGTTCAATGATGAGGTAGAGGGTGGGAGGGACTTAGGAGGGAGAGAGAAGGGGGAGAGGAAAATTAGGTGGGGCAGGATCAGGTGTGGAAGGAGACAGGGGAGATGTACAGAGGGTCAGGAAATTGAATAGGATTTCAGTTTGCACAGAATAATAAAACAACTAGCCTTGTGGGACTGAGCAAGGCTCAGTCTTGAACCTGACATTCACAGCTGCCCATTGATGGATTAGTAGGACTGCAGACTGCAAGGCAGAGGACCTAGGTCACACCCATACAGTCTCTCTGACCCCTTTGAGCCTACTGGAATCCTGTTTTCTTTCTTTCTTTTTTTTTTGTAATAGTTATTTTTTTAAAGATATATTTCTTTACTTATATTTCAAAGTTTCCATAAGCCCTGATCCCCTCCCCTATACAGGTATTCCCCCCATCCATCACCCTTACTGCCTCCCCTCCATATTCCTCTGTACTGGGCATCCAACCTTGGCAGGACCAAGGGCTTCCCCTTCCACTGGTGCCCCAACAAGGCTGTTCTCTGCTACATATGCAGTTGGAGCCCTGGGTCAATCCATGTATAGTCTTTCGGTAGTGGTTTAGTCCCTGGAAGCTCTGGTTGGTTGGCATTGTTCTTACGGAGTTGCAAGCTCCTTCAACTCTTTCAATCCTTTCTCTAATTCCTCCCAAGGGGGTCCTGTACTCAGTTCAGTGGTTTGCTGCTAGCATTGACCTCTGTATTGGACATGCTCTGGATGTGTCTCTCAGGAGACATCTATATCCGGTCCCTTTTAGCATGCATTTTTTTTAGCTTCATCCATCTTATCTAGTTTTGCCACATGTGGGGCAGGCTCTGAATGGCCATTCCCTGTTTTCATGAGAGCAAGTTAAATGTTGGGACTACCATTACAGAGAATTAATGTCAATTATTCTGGGTGGAACTGAGGGAATTTGTTTCTACAGGAAGCAAATGATACCAAATTTAATTTACTCAAATATCCAAAAGCATGCAGAGGTGGGGATAAAGTTAGGAAATCAACCCCTGTGGCTGAAATCACCTAGAGGAGATATGAGCATGTGTGGGATCCTCAGATCGGAGAGACAGAGGAGGAGGAAGATTTTGATCCAGTTGGTCTAGGTCAATTTTATCTTGTCTCAGTGGGTGGTTTCTATCTTTATTAATTGGCAGCGAATTTATTCTATGATGTATTGTGGACTGGGAATTTAACATGTAAATATAGTTGTGAAATCACATGTGTTTGGAACTTTGATTCTACTGGGCTAAAGAGGACATTGTGTGAAAGAAATGGCTGAGAGGCAGTTGGAGTGTTCAGATCTAATTCTGTTGCTTTCGAGGACTGAGAATGCACAAGGGCCCTCAGAATGAGGTGTGTGTGGTGGTGGTGGGGACCACTCCAGAGAGGGTGGCCAAAAGGGAGACAGCTGGGGGAGAGGGGCTTGTGGAGGGCATGGCAGAGTTGCAGCCACAGTGAACAGATCTGGCTCACCAGAACTGATTGCAAACGATCATCATTATTTTTTTTTACCTCGACAGTTATTTACAGGAAAATTGTTAACCCCAAAATACGGTCTCATGGTGTGTACGGGTAATTAGGTGAAAGGTTGGCTGCAGATTATGAGTGGTTGTCACCCACACTGATGTGAGGCATTTGGTGAGGTAGATGTTTTAGGACAGTACATTCCTGAACCATTTACTCCCTCTTCATCATTCTGCTCTTTCTGCAAGTTCCCGAATCTCAGGAGAGCTATTAAGAACCAACACAATTTTTAATTACCAACCAGTCTTGAGATTCAGGAGAAAATGGTTGCTTTAAAAAAAATGTTAAGCAGATCAAATACAGCATGAAAAGATCTCATGGTTTCTATCATTTGTTCCCTTTTATCCTCAAAAAATACCGAGCCAGAGCCACGATCCCAGCCTCTCCTGTATCCCATAAAGGTAAGTCTGAAATAAATATAGAACAGGCTACTAAATGTTTGTTCCCTATCGTAAAGGCTCTGTTATGTGACCTAGTTATCACAAGGCACACGGCTGAGCCTAGATGCATGTGCTGTCACCCATAGCCTCCGCACAATCAAGTTTCACACTTCTACTCTCAGGTATTTCAATATATTCTATGGCCCATCGGCTACTGTCATGGTGCCCTGTACTCCTGCCTGAGCTACACTGATTAAGGAGGCACATCACCTCATAGGACTTATAGAAAGATAGCCATCTGAAAACTACATCAGTGAGTCCCCCTCCAGTTAACCTTCTGAAATAAGTTTAATAAGCTCAATTTACCGGGTAGGAAATTAAAAATTCCATTACCACCAAATGAAGAATAATTTCTTAAATTAAATCTTGATTGAAGATATCCATTTAGTCCTTAGTACTTTTCCCATTGTTCTCCTTTGAACAAAAAAAAATAGATGGCCACTCAAATGTGACAAAAAATTAGACATTTATGACCAAGCCAGCTCAGACTGTCAACTGGGTCACAAGGGAGAGAGTGAGGATTGAAATGAAAAAGACAATTGGACAATACTAGAACATAACTCCAGCAGTACTGATGCTGGAGTGGGTTTATTTTTTTCTAGTCTGCTTTTATATCATTCTGGGTATATGCAAAGAATATATGGTCAGTCTTAAGTCATAAACGGAGTAGCTAAGGAACAATGCATAGACAGGGTGGGTAAGGAACAAACTAGGCATTGACAGAAGGCTCCACGATTACTGTCTTCAGGGTCTTAATGAGACCCATCAAGATACAAAGAACCCATTCCCCATCCGAATCCTAGCCCAATGTCGCATTCCTGCCAAGTTCCTACAAGGCGGCCCCAAAAGCTCTGCACACCTTTACAAACACAGCACACTTGTACCCATCTTGCAGATTGGGAGAATGAGGTACTAAGAATTTTGAATCGAGCTGGATATCAGAGCATACAGGTGATCTCAGTATTCGGGAGGCTGCAGCAGGAGGTGAAGACTAGCCTGGGCTATATAGTAAATTACATAGTGTGGGATACTTAGCCAGTTCTTATTTAAAAGCACACACAGACAACTGAATAACTGAAAAGAATATCCGACCAACACAGTACGACTAGACCAGCAGGACACACTGACAAGTGCACACAATCCCTTTTCCCAGGAAGGATTTAAACACATATAAGGGCAGAAAGGGAGGGAGATAACGCCTGGAGTGTAAAGATAAGGATCAAAAACTAAAGATAAAATGTGAAATTGTAGGAATAAGAGAATATAAAATTAGTCACTTTCATTCATATCTTTCCCATAATTTTGTTTCATTTTTATTTTTAGGTCTGTTTATCTGTATTGATATAGAATGCATATGGAATAAAACCTCTGAATGCTACTAATAAACTTCTTAGTAGAAATTTATACACTTCAAAAGAAAAAACATAAAGACCACAGAGAATATCTTTAAATTGAATTAATATGTTATGAAACTTAAAGATATAAAATTAACCAACTCTCGGCAGAAAAAAAATCAGTAAATTAGACAAAAACGGAAAAATTTACAGGTACCCTTTGAAGAAAGTAAAGTAGCGTGGCCTCTAAAAATTAGGCTATATAATACCTAGAAATAGGACAAGATAATCTAAAAAAAAAGTAAAATATTTTAATTTAAAATTTTTTGACGAATAAACACAAGTAAGACATCTAGCAAATATTCCTGTCATTATTTCTGGCCTCTTAGATATATCAGTTAAATATAGTCACTATGTTGCTATTCCCTTTAGCCTTACATTTCTTCCCAATACATCTCTTTTAGGATCATTTTTTATCTGCAAGCCAAGGAGGGATTTCAAGTTCATCCTTCATATTACCTATCCCATTAATATCTCAAGACTTTACATTTTCTTTTTAATAACACATAAGGTGAATTTTAATTATGCCTTGGTATCTTCATTCTCTTTGAAGCATGTCCTTATCTGTTCAAACCCCTTTTGACCTCAGCCATTGCCCAATTTATCTCATTCGTTTTATAATTGGGTTTCTGTAGCAGAAACTTTAAGGAGATCAAATATCTTAGTGAAAATTTTGTCCTGATTCTGCACGTGATGTATTCCAAAAGGACACCACTTACTTCCCAACTGGCCTGTTTGATCATAAGTATGGTTAAGCTATGGCTGCATCCACGTGCGTTGATTGTAGAGTTCCTCTCTAGTTCAGCACTGGTGGGCATTCAGAGCATACAAGATGCAGCTTTCTGTGCTGCCTTTCAGTAATATCATCTAATTCTCAGGCTCCTGTAAGAGCGGGATACTGGATATCACAGATCCCAGATGCCGCGTGTAGGAGACTTTTAGTTAGAACAACGCTGTTGCAGTGTAAGTCTTTCCTGTGATGGTTTAAATTCCTAAATGATTTGACTCACTGTAGAAAAGTAAGTCATCTCAAAACCTCTGGTATTTGCAGCTGGATCACTGATTTTACCACTATAACTGTATTTTCTTTGCGACCGGTAACACCCAAATAATGGCAGGGGTTTCTTTTATATTTATTATAAGCTTTGGCACTACAGTTAGGCAGATTCTAACTGACAATACTGCATCCCACCACTTGGCCCATTACTCCTTGTTCTCTAGTCCAGGTACCTGCTTCTTCTCTTGGGACCTGCTTTTTCCTCCACGTTGGACTGGCGAATGCTTCCAGCTGATTCTTTCCCAGAGTTCCCACCTTTGCCCGGAAGTCCCACCTATCCTTTCCTGCGTAGCTATTGGCCATTCAGTTCTTTATTAAACCAATCAAAGATGCCTTATGCAAGTGAGGAAGGACAGAGATGACTCTTTACACAGTGTACAAAAAAGATTATTCCAATATTCCACCAGCAGAAAAGACTAAATTTACTAAGCTTACTGCATTAGTTATTTTGCTCAAGGTTGTGACTAAATACTTAACCAAACAAGATAGCTAAAGGAAAAAAACACTCAAGAAAACCGTTTTGTCTCCTGATTTGAAGGTACTGTCAATCCTGGTGGGCGGTACAGAGATAAAAGAAGATTAAGGCTGTTTTAGGACATCTCTGCAAATAGGAACAAAGACAGAAGCTGTGGCTCATGTGCCTTTTCTCCTTTTTCTCATTTTACTCTATCAGGGATCCTAGCCCATGGGGTAGTACCACTCAGATTCAGGAGGTGTTTTTCATTCTTAGTTAATCATCTCTACAACTACCTTGACAAATAGACCCAGAAGTTTGACTAATTAACACCCTAGGAATTTGCTAAGCCAGTGAGGCTTACATTCCAAATTCCACATCACTGCTTTTCACAAAGGTAATATGGGACAGCATTCGAACCAATTTTTATTCAGTATTTTGAGATAAGAATTACAAGTATTAATGGACTTGAAAAACATCCTTTAATTTCTATCATTTTAAAGCGACGAAGAAATGTTATATTTGAGAAACAAAATCACAGTGAAAAGTAGTTGACTTTTTAATTGCAAGGGAAGGTATAGTAAGACCACCCAACTAGATAACTTTGTGGGCAGGAAGAAAAAAAAAAGAAAAGAAAATTTATTCAGCAATCAAATTTCCAGGGAACCAAAAGAATAGCAAAAAAAAAAAAAAAAAAAAAAAAAAAAGTGGGAGAACCTTGCCAGTTTTTAGGTGACAGTCTGGAATGGGGGCCACTAAGGTTGTGTGTGAGCTAGAACAACCTGGGAGCTAAGCAGGGTCTGATTTGTTGGAGTCTTGTTGGAGTTAATAGGAGACTAGATGCTCTTGGCTGTAGGAGGCAGGTAAGGAAAGCAATGCCTTTTCCTGGCAAACACAATGCTGCTTCAGGAGGTTCCTGAGGAGAGCTGAGTTCAGGTTTTGTTTATCTTTACTTTTACAGAGTCTAACCTGAGCTCAGACTGTCATGCAGTACAGTGTCAACAGCACTGCCATTTTGGGGACCTGCTTTGGACCTAAACAGAGAGGGAGGAGAGGGAGGGGAGGAATGTGAGAGGAGTGGGAGGGAAAAGGGAGATGAGGGGAAGGGAGGGGAGGGGAGGAGGAAATGGAGAGAAAGAGAAAAAGGAAGGAAAACAAAAAACAAACAAAACCCTAAAAACCAAGAGAGCCTACAAGGAGCTCTGTCCAGATCATGTTGCTTGTTTTGCGTTTTCTTAGGACTGACCATTTGTTATTGGATAACCAACTGGTATTCTCTTCCCCCGTTGAAGACTATTTGTGCTGCTCTCCCAAATTATCTGTCCTTCTTTGGGTAGGGTGGAGGCTTCCTGAGCTTGTTCATCCTCGTAGGCGTGTCTACTTTTACTGTCCTTGCTCAGCTCCTGTGTGGGCCGTTATGTCCGTGAGATTTTATGGGTGTAGATTCTGGCATTCCTAGAAGGAACAATCTCCCAGAAACCCACTGTTTCTTTCTCTTTTATAATCTGTCTTCCCTTCCTTCCAGAAGGATCCCTGAGCTTTAGGTGCAGGATTTATGTAGCAGATACCTAAATGCTACGGGACTCTACAGCTCTGCATTTTATTGGTTGCGGTTGACATCTTAGCCTGCTGTAACGAGACGTTCCTCCTTTGAGGGATGAGAACAAAACTTATCCGAGGGTGTGAGGACACGTATTTAAATTGTATTTAGGGATTACGGTGGTTTAATAAAGTCGAGGTTATAGGCTCTCCTCAGAGACGCATGACCTCGCCAGCTGCAGGTAATTGGCGAAGTTTCCAGAGCACAGCCTGATTTCCCTTTCGCTGAACAGTTTTTAAGTCCAATGGGAGAGCTGTTGGTCACTTCCAAGACATGGGTGCCAATACCGCACCCTCAGAGCTTTTGTGTCATGCTACTCATTGCTGTCGTTTATAAACACCAGGTAGGAGTAATTGTTGCTTCCCTCCCTTAGAAGCTTACAGAATGCCGGGTAGGCCCATGAATGATTGTCCACAGGGAGGAAGCTTTCAGGTCTGATCCTTCTTGGAGGCCTCAGAGCTCTGTGTCCAAGGTCTACGGTGTCTTCAGCTATCCGGGTGGTTCTACGTTCTCTTGCCGTGAAGCGTGCTCCTGTCTTTAACACATAGAATAGGCAAAGGTGTGATTTCAGGTTGGGACCGAGCGAACTGTCAGGCATCACACTCTAGCACACACCTGGGGATGCTCCACGTTACATTTTGAAGGAGAAAAAGCCCCCCCCCCCGAAACCCTGACAAGAAAGCAGAATCCCTCTTATTTCCTGCCAAAATTTAAATATTAGTTTTGCCAAAGTTAAAAGAGAAGAGCACCCTACCAGTTATGCCTCTCTGGTTGTCATTTCTCTGCCAGTTTCACTTTAGCACCATGGAGTTCTGACAACAGATGGACGCCCCAAGTTAGTACTTGGAATCCAAAGGTGTTTAAAGGATTGTGGTGTTAAGTGTAATTCCTTAACGAGAAACTACAAAGAAGGGGGGATGGGGGATGCAGTGGATTAAACCCTGCATCTTTAGCAGCAACTGAAATCCTTCTTTAGTGTGTGTGTGTGTGTGTGTGTGTGTGTGTGTGTGTGTGTGTGTGTGTGTGTGTGTGTTTCAGAAACTGAGTTCAGGATGACCAGGCGTGGTTTCTTGTCACTCTCTGAAACGTTCTTCCCAAGTTACAAAGCTTACCATGTTGCAGAACTCAGTCTTCAGGCTCTGTCATTTCAGTGGTCCCCTTTGTCCTCATGGCTTTAACATTCAGCTCCTTGGTTTACATATTTAGCACTACTGGTTTGAATTCGGCCAAACCATGATGAATGTGCACTTGGAGGCATGTTCACCATTTCAAACTGTGCACTCCAAACTCTACATTCTATGAAAGTGATTAGTTTAGTCCCCTTGTTGCCTTTTACTTGAAACGTTGATAAACTTCAAACTCAAGATAGAATAATACTTGGCCCCTTAATTTTTTCTGAATGTGTTTTTAGCTTTGGTCTAAGAATCTTGAAAATTTAGAATGTTTTACTTTTTAGCAGTTACTCATAATGCCCGATTATTATAAATTTACATAATGTATCTTCCTTGCTCTATGAAACTTGAAAGGGCTTTCATAATGAAATGTGGGTTAATGGGAGGCTTTGCAGAATCGTTTCTGACAGGTAGAGATGGGAAACTCTTCTTCTCATGCTCATAACAAGAAAAAAGAAGAAGAAAAGCCAAATAAAGTAAAAATTAACACCTCCTCTCAGATATATCATATAATTGAGGCCAAGTGGCCAGAAACAGAACAATAAAGAGAGTAACTAGTTACCAAGAATACAAACTGCTGGGACAAATAGCTTATAGGGAAACCATTAGTAACACTTAAAAGACAGTTAAGAAACTGCTGGAGGCTGGGGGCTAAGGAGCTTGGGACTGGAACCCTCCAGGAGCCTTCCATCTTCACAAGTGTTTTCTCAAGGATCTCTGAAGGGCTTTTGCAATGGTGGAGAGAAAACAAAGCTCACTGGGGTCCAGGCACACAGAGTGGGGAAGAAAAACTACTTAAAATATGACCAAGTTTTGGCAGTGTCCAAGTCAAAATCCTGTTCCAAGGAAAACTACTTCAATGGAAACTAACCTAAGTTGCAGGAAGAAAATGTAGGAGACCCCAGATCACCTGATGATTCTGGTTTGTTACGGAGGCCAGGGAAAGGAAAGAATGGTAAGAAATCCTTCAGGCACAACCAAGACTTGACCTCGCCGAGAGGAAGAAGGATATGGTCTGGATTTTGATGGATTACCTGATTCATGTATCCCTTTGAGGTACAAAATTATTTCATTTTTAATTCTTTGAATCCATGATCCTGAGGACTTCTCATCTATTGCTCATCTTCAAATTCCTTCGTAAACATTTCTCAAGAGATTATGTTCTGCTTTCAATCATGTTCATGCTTTTAATTCAAACTTTGTCAAATTCATTTTCTCTACTATTGAAATGATTGCCCATACTTTGACTTGGCCCTGAGCTCCTTTACCGTGGGGTAAAGATGGAGCAGTTGGTACACATTGATTCGTCATTATATCCAATGGCTTTTGGTGTAATATTTTCTAATGTCTAATGGCAGAGGGACCTGGGGGAATTGAGCTGGGAAATGACTAAAGTCTCATACAACCAACAGCTTTAATCAGAGCCACCAAACCATTGGTACTCTGAAGGTTAAGAAAGCTTACAGAGGTAAAGTTCTCATGTGTTTGAATATCTATAGAATCACAAGGACGAGTTGGCCATGGCAAATGCATGTTTTTCCACACAGACACGTGAAAGATACTTTAACAATTCCATTGAGTAACAGCAGCTATATTGAGTAACTTGACTAAATTCACTACTCTCTACTACACAAGGAGGGAAATAATACAGCGTTTTGAAGAAACTGAGGTCATAAGACTCTTGTCTTCTTGGAGAATTCTCAAGCACATCAGACTTCTACTCACAGGATTTCAATCCTGAACAGTGTTCTTGAAACTCTAATATGTTTAGTTTATCAGTGACTTCCATATCTATGGAAATTTCCATGATATGTCATAATGTATCTGAGATGTCAGGGGTCATACTCTTTGAAAATTAAAATTTTCTAATTCAAAATTTGTCATTCATTTTTTTTGAAGCTACTAGTTTAATTCTTTCTGTTTGGTACAATTCATCCACAGAATTAAAAAAAAAGATTCTCTGCTGAGGAATATTGAATGACTGAGAAGCATCCAAAGAAATTTTCAACATCCTTAGTCATCAGGGAAATGAAAATCAAAACAACTCTGAGATTCCACCTCACACCAGTCAGAATGGTTAAGATCAAAAACTCAGGTGACAGCAGATGCTGGCGAGGATGTGGAGAAAGAGGAACACTCCTCCATTGTTGGTGGGATTGCAAGCTGGTACAACCATTCTGGAAATCAGTCTGGAGGTTCCTCAGAAAATTGGACATAGTACTACCTGAGGACCCAGCTATAGAACTCTTGGGCATATACCCAAAAGATGCTCCAACATATAACAAGGACATATGCTCCACTATGTTCATAGCAGCCTTATTTATAATTGCTAGAACCTGGAAAAAACCCAGGTGTCCATGAATAGAGGAATGGATACAGAAAATGTGGTATATCTACACAATGGAGTACTACTCAGCTATTAAAAATAGTGACTTCATGAAATTCATAGACAAATAGATGAAACTAGAAAATATCATCCTGAGTGAGGTAAAAACACACATGGTATGCACTTACTGATTAGTGGATATTAGCCCAAAAGCTCGGATTTCCCAAGATACAATCCACAGACCACATGAAGCTCAAAAAGAAGGATGACCAAAGTGCAGATACTTCAGTCCTTCTTAGAAAGGAAAGCGAAAATATTCATAGGAGGAAATACAGAGACAAAGTTTGGAGCAGAGACTGAAGAAAAGGCCATTCAGAGACTGCCCCACCACCTGGAGATCTAGTCTCTCTCTCTCTCTCTCTCTCTCTCTCTATATATATATATATATATATATATATATATATATATATATATATATATATATATATATATCCACGAAACCCAGACAATATTGCTGATACCAAGAAGTGCCTGCTGACAGGAACCTGATATAGCTGTCTCCTGAGAGGCTCTGCCAGAGCATGACAAATACAGAGGGAGATGCTTGCAGCCAACCATTGATCTGAGAACAGGGTCCCCAATGGAGGAGTTAGAGAAAGGATTAAAGGAGCTGAAGGATTCGCAACCCCATAAGAACAACAATACCAACCAACCAGAGCTCCCAGGGACTAAACCACCATCCAGAGACTATACATGGACAGACCCATGGCTCCAGCTGCATACGTAGCAGAGGCTGGAGAAACCCTTGGTCCTACCAAGTCTTGAAACCCCAGTGTAGGGAAATGTCAGGCAGGGAGGTGGGAAGGGATGAGTGGATGGGCGGGGGAACACTCTCATAAAGGAAGAGGTAGGGAGGATGGGATAGGGGATTTATGGATGGGAAACCTGAAAAGGGAATAACATTTGAAATGTAAATAAATACAAAACAATTAAAAAAGAAAAAGAAAAACTTCACAGTGAGTCTGTAGTGACGTTGAACTTTCTTGTGGAGAGATTTTTTTTTTTTAAAAATCTTTTTTCCCAATTTCTTCCTCATGAGCCATAGCATGTAATATTTTTCTAGAAATTTCTCCATTTCTTCTAGAATAATCAATTTATTAGTGAGTGTCAGTCATAAAAGTCCCTGCGATGTCAATTTCTTTTGGTGTATTCAGAAAAAATTATATATATGGATGTTTTGTCTGCTTTTATGTTTTCATACAAGAAGAAGGCATCAGATACCATGGAACTACAGTAATAGATGGTTGTGAGTTCCCCCAGGCATTGTGGGAATTAAACCTACGACCTCTGGAAGAGCACCCCAGTGTTCTTAACCACAGAGCCACCTCTCTATCAGTTAGACATTTATGTTGGTGCACAGATTTTTTTCATTTAAGTCTGACTAGTGGATTTTGATACCTGTGTATCTGCATACATCTTGCGTGAAGGCACTTACTGTTTTCTGTAGCTCTCTATGAGTACAAGATCTTTGTCCTCTGGGCCTTATAATGAATATAGGCATAAAGACCTGTGCAGTCTCAGAGGCTCCCTTAGGACCATATTGTAACTGGCCATAATACAGGCTTAGAGACATCTGTCATGAAGAATGTAGTATTTTTTTTTCTTGCTCTACACAATTGCTGTGTGGCCTCAATTTAATGGATAGGTGACAAATACAGTCTCTCGATCATCAGGATGATGTTGTGTTTCATTTTACATACTAGCTGTAGAAAACTGCAGATTGGAAGACACGATCCTCTCTAGTTCGCTTCAAGATTGACATTGATTTTAGACTTAACTTGACACTTGGAACTGAATGAGGACCTAACGACAGAGTTAGTTTAAGAGTCTCCACTTGCAAGCTCTAGTGCGTACATACTCCTCTTGTGTCTGTCCCTGGGTGTCACCATTGTCTTCTTCAACAATGAGCACTGAGCCCAAATCCTGTGAGAGGAGATGGTAACCTACTGGTTCTCCAGTTCGAGAGATCGAGTCTGTGAGTAATGGTCAGGAGTAGAGATCGGTTGGCTGTCTTAGGTTTTATTCTAACATGGTAGCCCTGTATTAGGTTTCAAGTCTGAAGCCCCAAGTGAAAACCCTGTTCTAACTCAAAACAGACACATCTCATAAGCTGCTTGGAGTTAAGAGTGGTGGATACCCCTCAGCTTATTATCTTTTCAGATGTGTTTTGCTGTTGTTGTTGTACTACAGATAAGAATTATGATATCTCGCCCTCTTATTTTTTTATTTGAAATTTCTTTCGATGATGAAACCACTGCTTAAGCGTCTCTCTTTGTCCTGGCTGTTTTGTTCGCCACGTTTTGCTCGCTGCCTGTTTTGTGTGTTGTTATTATTTTATGGAAACACTTGATTCCTATTGATTTTTCCATCCGACCAGTTGGTTACTTTAAAAACATATTTGCTTCCAAATGCTTATGAATTTTCTTGCCGTTATCAGTCTGATATTGTTCCGTGGTGGCCACTAAACGCTCTGAATTCTTTCAGTAATTTCACATTTAACATTTGTTTGGTGCTTGAACATGTTATCCATCCCAGAGAACACTGTGTGTACTAGGAAAGACATCACTTTCTGATGCTAAATTCAGAGATCTCAGTATATCTGTCCAGTCCGTGTAGCTCAATATGACATTGAAGTACAGAGGGTCTTCCCCCAACACTATCCTCCATTTTAATATTCGGCACATGTTCCTTTAAGTTCACATATACCCTGAAACGTTAAAGCCACGTAGTAACAACAAAATTTGCCTAATTATTTGAATTACCACTTGTATCTTAAATACAATGTCTTATTGAAATGCGGTATTATTTGTTTCGTATGTTTTATGAAATGATCTATTTTATTTGAATCTCTTCAGCCTTAGAAGTTACCTTTGCATCTTTCCTTTCACATTAAAATATATACTTTACATTTGTACTTATTTCTATTTTTATGCTTCTGTCAACAGTTGATCCTTATATTTCGATGTATTTTATCATTTTACTATTTGTTTTCTCTTTAGTTTCATTTACATTAGTTTCATACGTGAATATAATGCGCTGAATGATTTCACCTACCACATCCCTATGGCTCCCTCCATTCAACTCCTTCTTCTCAAAACAATGTCTTCTCTTTTAAAATGGTAACATTACTGATTATTTCAGAATTCCGTACACTGTATTTTGAATACAGCTGCCAACAGTAGGTGAACAATTCCTCAAGTAGACACCTCATACATAAACCCAAAGAATTAAAGGCTATCTGTGTGACATTGGCTACTTTCTGCCAGGAGCACGGCACACTGGGGTCCCAGAGCCTGGTAAAACCAGTTGGTCATCACGTGAAAGCCTCAGTACAACTGACTAGCTAAGTTTTCGTACAACTGACTAGCTAAGCTTCCGTACAACTGACTAGCTAAGCTTTCGTGGTGATTGAGTCTGCTGTGCACAATATTATAGGGTAAAGTTAATTAGCAAACGTACCTGCCTGTGAATCCTTCAAGCTACAACAACTAGCCTGACAGGAGATGTCCCTTGTACACTCAGGGCATAACTGCTATGGAAGTAACTAACTGCTTCCTGACTGAGTCTTAGTGTTACTGCAACTGATGGAACCCTAATATGCCAGGGCTAAAGGGGCCCAGAGCCTGAAGCTGTGTAGGTCGCAGGTCCTAAAGAAAACCCAAAGCCTCTTAGTCCACTTGTATACTTGAAGGCTGGTTGGTATTTTCTGGAGACCCATTTATAAGTAAAGTTCTAAATATAGTAATTAGCTTTGATTGATAAATATACAATAAATGTATATCAAAGTATCACATGGTACTGCATATATATATATATATATGTATAAAATCTAAAAATACAGTAACAGTTTACAAATTAGGTAATCCCATCCCTTTTCTTCTGCAACCCGCTCTTGACAGTTATTTTCTTCTCCTCACTAAATTTAAGTAATGATTTTTAAGATTACCACTAAGTTCATACTTCCTGGCCAAAATATTTTACTTCTAAAGATACATCATTTCAATGGTCGAATTATAAAGGTATAAAGGCTCTCATAATGTATAAATCTAGACACGTTTTCATTTTATTGTTTAATAAAGACAACAGACATCATGATGGAGTTCTCTGTGGCCTCCCATTCTTTTACTCACGGGAAATGTGCAGAATTTTCAATAATCTAAGATGATGCTGGATGGAAGAATTTTCTGAAAGCAAGACATTTGTAAGAATCCTCAATGTAATATGTGTGCTATTATTATTTTTATACATTTCTGATAAAACTATAGACAGCAACTTTCTTTGTGCTTTACTTTTCCCTTTCTTTCTCAACTAGCTCCATCTAAAAAGCCAGGGTTTGTCAGCTGTCTAGCATAGTTTAGTAAATCTTTTCAGTATTAGTCTAAGGGATAAGTAAAAGCTTCTCCCCGTAAATATAGACCCTCGTCTCTATTAAAGTAGGATTTTTCCTTCATTAGCTCTGCGTCAGTCAGCTTCTCTCAGGATCCCTATAAAGCCATTATGTTGAAAACATCTGTCCTTATGCCCATGACTACCCTTTCATTTTAGAACTTACTCAAGTCAGATCCTTAGTTATATTGGGTTTCCCGTAGCAGGCATCCAGACCAAGTAAACACTAATACAACTACAAGCAAACTATAATGTCTAAGACATACGTACCTTCCCTGGAAAGGTAACACCGAAAACGGTCTTTATAATTATCAGCCGGACTTCTACTTTTAATTAAAAATTTAAAAATTTAATCTCACCCCTTTCTCTTCTGAAAATGCTGGGCAGATTCTGAGTGATGTTTAATGTATCCATATTTTTAGGTATGCTGATTGAAATATTCCACAACAGTTACCGTAGGACTGATTCAAAAGAGGACTTGAAAAGGAAATATTCACCAGGGGATATAAATTCAATAGTAGTGTTATAGTTGGTTATAAGAAACAGAAGTAACTACCGAAGTCATATATTTATAGAGAAACTTTATACTTTATTTTAAAATAGGATTTTGGGGGTTTTGAATGTATATGTGTTTGCACTTACATATGTGTGGCAAGGACCCTCCCCTAATGAATAAAGATTTCAGGGGACCAATCACTGGGAGAGGAGTAGACTTCCAGGTTAGAGGGGAGACAAGAGGAGGAGAGAAGAAGGGACTTGAGGGTTTTGTTGAAGAGAGAGAGAGAGAGAGAGAGAGAGAGAGAGCGCTCTGGGCTAGAAGATATAACAAACTAGATCCACCCCCTACGCCCCCCACACACACCCCAGAAGATTTAATTTGGTGTGGCTTACTAATTAGGATGTTATTAGTTGCACCCAACGATTGAGTTACCTGTTGATTCTAAACTAAGTTTGCGTGGTGTTTTCCTTCACATGGCGACTGAACTGACTTCAAGAGGAAGGTACGGGACCCACTGAATTTGGATGCCTGGGGCCTTTGTGGTAGTGACCGGCCAAGGGAACTTAGCGAGTCTTGGGTGGAGACATTTTGAGAGCTCTGGGCCAGAGAGTCTGGCTGGGAATGTGAGCAGAGTCCACAACAAGAGAGTCTGGAAATTAGTGGTCTCTACCTGGGCTAGCCAGGAGGCAGTGAGAGCGCTGGGGCCAGAGAGTAGCCGGAGATTACCAGGGATGGAAAATCCTTTCTTGTTATTTAACGCTGCATATATGTGTGTAGGTATGAACACTAGAGGTCAGGTATTCTCAGAGGCAAAGGGAGGCCATCAGATCCACTGAGGCTGTAAGCTAACAGGCAGGTGGAAGTTCCCTGACATCTGTTCAAAACCAGCAAAGCAGTCCCCATCTAAGCCATTTCATCTCACCCAGTATGTTCTTTCTCAACCACTCACTCATATCTCAACAGTCAAATCTGTTACACTTTTACGCAATGCAATCCAATCAAACTCGTTCAATTTTCCTGTAATTCTATGGAGATAGACAAGCTTTCAGTATCTAAATAAGGCCATCATTTATTAGAGTATTTTCAACACCAGTGTTTATGCACACACACTTCACACTGGACCTTAGGCTTATTAATCAAGTCTTCAATGCTTATAATGACTTTGATTTTCAAACACACCTTCAAGTGAAACCTACCTTTGTATTATTAAATTTTGACTATCACTTACCTCATGCTAGGAAACGGGATAGACCTGTCTTCCCAAGTAATTAATGGAAGAAAGAAAAAAATTAAAACCATACTAATAATAAATTCTTCCTTTCAATAACTATAAATGATTTATGTGTTAACTTATATAAGAATGATTTAATGTCCAGAATCTTATATATCTCAATACTATTTTACTAATACTCACTGGAGACTAAAGATTGGCTTTAAAATTATAGAATAGAAAATAAATATAAGAAAGCAGTTGCCTTTTTTTTTTCTCTTAATATGGGCCGAATCATTCTTCCACAGAAGTATCATAAGTCGACACTTGCCAAATTTCGTAGACTGATTTTATTTAGAATAGAGCTGAGTTATATCTTTTAATGATGTTAGCTAACTATGCAATTAGATAAACGTATCAATTTTACTCCTTTTCTGCTTTAATTATTTCTACCTTTTCTCAGCTATTATGGGACTAGACGGTACACATAGTAGCTGAAATAACATCTACTAGATAGTTTAGTGAACTTGACTTAAAATACATCACATAGTACATAAAGCTATCCCTGACAAGTTTTAAATTGAGATTTCACGTCTACGGAATAAACAGATTGTAGACCAATTCAGTCCTGCAAGCCGTCAATTATGTTAACATATGCCTCTAATCTCATCCCTTGGGAGTCAGAATTAGAAGGATTTGGAGTTTGAGGATGGCCTGAGCTACAGGAGAAAAAGGAGAAGGGATTGGAAAGAAGCTTCCTATGAAGAGGGAGTTGAACCACCAGCCTCAGGCTAGCGGAAAGCTTTGCGATGATTTTTACTTAGGAACAAGGTGGTGACACCACAGAACTCATCAGTGAACTACCTAAGATTATGTAAGATTAGACTAGAGAAAGCACATTACCACAAACCATATAACACGTATCTTATTTATGTTTTTATTAAAAGGAAAATGGCTGTAGAGAAGCTCAATGCTTCAGATCATTTGCCTCAAACAGGTGACCAGGTCTCAGTCTGCAGCACCCAAATGGTAGCTCACGACCATCTGTGCTCCAGTGTCAGGAGATCTGATGTCCACTTTTGACTACTACAGGCATCGGCCATGCATAAAAAGGATGCACACACACACACACACACACACACACACACACACACACACACACACACAGGAAGTCAATCAGATATAAAAAATAAAGATAAGTAGTTTGATGCATTTGAAAGGAAAATAAATATTGAGATTTTGGTCTGAAAACACTCTTAATTCATAAAACAGATTCTTTTTTAAAGATCCTATTTAAATCATGGGGATTGACTTTGAAAACAATCATATATTTTGCCCATTTTAAATAAATGATAATACCAATTGTGTTGCATTATTTTCAGCTCATCATTATTAAAGTAAAAGGGACTAACTGACCTAAACTGGGTGCACATTTTAGTAGAAAATACAAGCTGATATTGTGAGAGGAAAATACAGTTTGTTTGCTGAGTTAGCAAAGTGCTAACCATCATTTTATTATTTTATTATAAACTTGGACTTAATTGAACAGTAATATATATATATATGTGTGTGTGTGTGTGTGTGTGTGTGTGTGTGCATGTGTGTGTGTCTTCTATACTTATCTAACTATCTATATAGAGACATAAATAGATGATAGATATTTGATAGAATATATATGATAAGATGATAGGTGTATGAGTGTGTGTGTGTGTGTGTGTGTGTGTGTGTAGAAAATTAATCTGACTTTAAAAAAATATATAGTGTAAGGTATGGGATAAGGCTGAGTGCATAGGACACTTAAATTGTAAGTTAAGGAGCAGAATTTGAACCTCCACCATATACATAAAAAGCAGAAAATTGTGACAAGCTTCCTGTCAATCCAGTAAGCAGACAAAGACATTCCTGGTTCAAGGGGGTCCAGCTACAGAGCTCTAGATTCAATTGATATATATATATCCTGAGTAACTTAGGAAGTCACCTGATGTCAATCTCTGGTTTCATGTTCATGCACATGTTCTATTGGAATAAGCATGTACACAGGAGAAAATTATCAGTGCATAGTTTTAAAAAGAAATTTGAAAAGGCAGTGTGGCCTTGTAATTCATGTTTTTATTCACTGGCAAAGGTACAATCCCTTAGTGCTAATATATTGACCATGTATACGTCCACATACGTATATCCGTCTCCTCTCTCTTGTATTTACATTTCATATTACTTTTCACGTAGATATTTTCAAAACTTTACACTATTTCCAAACAAGTTACAAAACAATCTAATTGCTTCAAAATGCATTCTGTTTCCTTTATTTTTTCTCTAAAGCTGTAAAGCATCTGACATTTTTATTGGCTAGGGAGTATTTTTGACTATGGGTTTTTCCTCAGACATGAAACTCAACCCTCAATTGCCAAGCCAGCAGCCGGCTGAGCCCATAGGTGAATTATTCTGAGATTTGTGATCCCACTGAAGCTGCAAGGGATACTCTGAAATGAAATCCCAAGCAGATTCAGGCAAAAGGAATTTTAAACAGTGCCTCGCTGAGTGTACTGCTGGGGAGTTTTTACATTTTCTAAAATTCCCTGAGATCTTCTCCCCCTCTTCTGCCAAGAGCAATGCTGTAGCAAACAGAGAATAGTGAGTTTTCGTTGCTTAACTCATAGAGAGCATGTTGTTTGTGTCCTCAAGGACACGTTTGTGAAAAGCAGACATGAGGCTACCTGGTACGAGCTATATTTTCAGAACAGACTCCCAAGGAAGCTACAGAGCATGTCTATGTCAGCAACTGGGTCAGACCATGATGATTCTACTTCAAGATAAAAATATCCTTCAAGGACACGAAGCAAACCGAGGCATAAATAAATTTAAATAATTCTTCCTCTCTATGTATAATTATTGACGCTATACAATTATTAATTTATATGAGAATGTTTGTTTCCATATGGAAAATCGTGACTTTTAAATGCCTCTGTATAAATTCACTTTGCACCTATCGAGACTGTAAGAGTTTTTAATATAAATCAGGTGGAAGCAATCATGCATTTAAATTAAATAAGAAGTTATTTAAAAGGAAGCAAGTTACTCCTGAAAAGAAATACAAATAGATGGATAATGACCTTGTATATATAAGCTTAATTATAGCAGTGCATTATAGACAGTATCAAAAGTAAGCCAGGGAACAGAAAAGAAAATATAAGCACAAAAGCATAAACAAACAGAAATCAATGAATGTCAGTATTTGGAGCTGGAACAACTATTGTCAAGTAGGTAAGTGATTTTTTTTTCCTACTTCTGTATAAAATATCAAATGTAATCAACATAGACAAAATACATACAGTATAAAATAATTTTCTTTTATTAATCAAAATTATTCTAAATTTAAAAAGCTAGGAATGTGGAATTATTAGTAGCTTTTATAATTTAATCCTGGATCATATAAGGAATTCGCCTTTGTCAGCCATTAGGAGTACAACAGGAAAATAGAGTAAGATACAGTTTCTTAGGAGAGATGAAAATGTAATATCTATTATTTACCAAGGAAATTAAAAAAAAAATCAAATCTCAAAATTTTGTAGTGCATCAATTGCTGTAGTGAATGCCAATAGCTTCTGTGTTAACCACAGGAGATAAAAGTAGCTGAAGTCCGTGTGGTGCTTGCAGATAGACAAATTGGGATTCCGCTCTGTGTGTTGGGGATGCAACTTAATTACGGAGATCGTGATGAAAACACACACTGTAGAAAACTCAGTCAATACATTGTAGGCCATCATATTTTGAACATTCAGTAAAACTGGACGTGTCAGTTACCAGTTTTAAAATACCAGAGCCATCTGAAGAAATGTCACAGAGCTTAAACCTTGAACACCAGTAGGAAAATTACTAAAGGCGACAGGCATAGAGAGGAAAGGGATAGCAAGAATGAGAGAACGTTAAAGACTGTAGGGTTTTCATATGATCTTGAAATGGAAAGCTACTTCTGTAGGAGTTTCTTAAAATGTATACATAGATGAAAGAAATTTGGGTAGAGTTGCCAAAGAATGGGAGAGACGATAGGCCAGTTGGACATCTTGCTACCAAAGGAGACATCCAGTGCCAGGAAGAGACTACATTAGTTGAGCTATTAGTCATGGAGATGCTGGAAACTCCCAAACACTGCAAGCTATTTCTAAGGCAAAGCTATTGTCCGTAAATGTATGGTATGAACTCATTGCTGAATACAACGTGTAAACATCTCATTGAACATGTAGTACTTAAGCCGTTGAGCTAGTGCCTAACCGGAGCCTTTATACCTTCTAGTGTTCATGGTTCTGAAAGGTACTCTGCACGCTAACAGAGAAGGAAGGTAAACACTAACCGATCTACACACACGGTAATGTACAACGGTGACCTATCTGTGTGATACAGTACCACCATAGTGGTACAAAGGTTGTAAAAATAACCAGCCCCTCGGACTGAATTGAAGGCTCACTCCACAAAACATGTGTCTCGTGAGATAGGCCATGCATCTAGGGGAGAACAAAACATTGCCATTCTACTAAAGGAACAGAGAAATAAAATGACACCTGTTATTATTTATTCTGTTATACTCAGATATAAGTATCCTCCCTCATCCAAGATCGGAGAAATGTCCTTTTCCAATGGAAGACTCAGAGGTAAAACCGGGACAGGGTACTGAAAGAGAAAGACTTGAGAACAGTCAGTCCTAAGTGGGATGTCTTCATCAAACCTCTCCCGTGAGGCCTCATGGATGCATGCATACCTGGAAAGAGTCTAAGAGCCAAAAGGGGGTGGATGGCACCAAGGAAATAGCATCTTCCAGATAGAGGAAGACTGAAAAGTAAGGGAAGTCACAGAGACTGTGGTAGTGTGTGCCTGGCCTGTACAGGCCCACGACAGATGAGGTCAAACTCTGAGGGGAAGAGGTTGGCCTGTGCACCCAACCCTAATGAAGAAGCTACAGACATCTGCTTGTAAAGAAAGAGTTTGCTATGATGAAGTCTTATTAGTGATATAAACTGCTCTTAAGGGTCCAATGTCCAGCAGTAGATGCCCAAGCATAAGCAAGAGCTATTTTACTGCTTTACTTGTTTGGTTTTTGGTAGTAGTAGTTGTTTGTTTGTTTGTTTGTTTGTTTGTTTGTGTCTTCCTGGTTTTTTGCTTGTATACTACAGATTTCAATTTTTGTCTTTATGGGTGTTTTTGACTATCTGTCTGTCTGTCTCTGTCTCTGTCTGCCTCCTTCTCCCTCTCCCTCTCCCTCTCCCTCTCCCTGTCTCTGTCTCTCTCTGTCTCTCTGTCTCTCTGTCTCTCTGTCCCTCTCTCTCTCTCTCTCTCTCTCTCTCTCTCTCTCTCTCTCTCTCTCTCTCTCTCTGTGTGTGTGTGTGTGTGTGTGTGTGTGTGTGTGTGTGTGTGTGTGTGTGATATTTTCCCTTCGTATTCTGGCTTGTTTGCTTTTTTCCTCTTTCTTTTTTGTTTGTTTGTTTTATAAATAGAGAAAGATGTTGGCTAGTTGTTAGAATGAGAAAAGCTTAGAAAAGCTGGGTGTAGGCAGAAACATGGAAACATATGAAAATTTTTAGTAAAATGAAATATAGGAGTAGTATATATAAGGATACCCAGGCACACTTTATGTGAGACCCCCACGCAGAACGGTGTGGCCACCGCTCTCCAAGCAGTGGAGAGCTAAGAATTAGTTCCACAAGGTGGAGCTCACTAGAAATAAACTCCCTAAGATTTCTGAAAATATCTTACTGAATATCTTTACAGCTGCTCTGCTAGAACATTTGGATTTGAGAAGTTCTAAGTAGAAGACTCTGGCTAATGTGGGCTGTGTCAACCATGCGAAATGTGAACCAGAAAAGCTGCCCAGTGGGAGCTTACCTAACAAAATTAAGAAAAAAAAACCCGTAATTGTGCAATAAAGTTCCAACTTTTACAGAATTTTAACCATGGCAAAATCATACTAGACATTGGGAAATGTATTTAAACCAGACCTCCAACCTTTTCATGTCTTTAGCTAAGAGAAAGACTTAGCAGCAATAGCGAGTCCCATTAGGGCAAGGCTGCTCGGTTCGTGCCGCTGTTATCCCTCTAGCTACGTAGACCCTTTGCCAGTTTTATGTGGGAAGATTTTACAATCCTGACTCGGCCTCTGGTAAGTCTACACAGATTTTCCATAGGCTTTTTTTTTCCAGTTTGAAAAAGGAAATTTGTGGGTTTTTTCATTGTTGTTATTGTTTTTCTGAAAAGATATTCATTGACAAACCATGAACTTTTTACATTTTGATTCAGAAATGTAACATTGATTGTCACTTCCCTTCATGGTTGACCTCTGATCTCTGTGAGTTTATTGGTAATTTCTTTCGTAGAATCCTGACTTCAGTAATTTTTATCCTTTTTGCATAGTTTACCTGAAAATGGTCTATTGCATTGGATATGTCAAGAAATTCCACTTTCATTTCTTTTTCTCAATTATTCTTTCTACTTTGCACTTATTTAAGCACTCATCTAATCAGGTTCTTCTTAAAGCCAGCTTTGTGTTTGTTTTGGTTCCTCTTTCCCAGAAAATTAATGTAAAAATGTAGGTGCTTGATTTGAAGTATTATTTTCTAAATTTTACTAGTGTTTTGATGACTCTCTTTCTCAATCTCTCCCTCTGTGTGTGTGTTTCTGTCAAGTCACTGTGAGTTCACATGTAACATAGAGTCTATGTAGATAAGAAAATAACTTTCAATTCTTCATTTTCTGCCATTACCATGGGATAGGAGGAACAGACTCTGATTTTCAGTAGTGTAAAACATGCTTTTACCCACTGAGTCATCTCCCAGACTTGCGATCTTGTTTTAATAAACATTTATAAGAGCGACTTTTTTCTTAATGCCATTTTATCTTCATTTTATTTTTTAAATTATTACACTTTTATTTTCACTGATAGCAAAATACCGTTTGATTTCATGATAATTTATATCTTTACTTATCAACTACTTAAGCTTCTCTACAAATGGGTAAAATTTTAATTTTTCGTTATTTATTTCTACAATAATTTCATGGTGGGTGAGGAAGACACTTTCTTTGTTTCTGAACCTTTATAACAAACATAGAACTCTTCTAGAATCAAGTTTATAGTCTAGCTTTGAGTTCCCTGAGTTTATTTGGATATCGCGGGCATTCTGCTGTTGAGTAGCAAACAGTCAATAGGTTTCTGTTAGGAATAGTTAATTCACAATATTGTTTCACTTAATTATTGATCAGCTAGATCTATGAAATGCTGATAATCGTATACTTTAATTTCTAGTCTTAGTTCTGTAACTTTATTTCCATCAGATATTTTTTTCTTCACGAAGTTTGACATTTTATTCTTAGTTTTATTAAGTTTGTCACTGTTAAATCTGTACAATGAGTCTGAGTCACATAACACCTGTCAATATCTCTAGGGACACGATTGCGCTTAAATCTACAGTGACAGATGCTAATCACACAAACGTAGCCGGATATTTTAGTGTATCTCAAGTCCATAAAAAAAATTGTAAATTTCTACTGGCACATCTTTGTTTACAGGTTTAACTGACTGCCCACCTTGATTTTATTTCAAACTGATCTTGGGTGAGGGGCATAGAATTGTCCTGGCTTTGGACTATGAACTCCCTGCCCAAGCCTCCTAAGTTCTTGGGTTCCAGACACAAACTGTCATATTTCTTGCAATTGACTGATTTATTCCCCACTCTGCATTGACCAGATATCTACTTCCCTGAATATACAGATTTTTTTTAAACATACAGAATGGTTTATCCTTCACGGTTTCTGACAAATATTTTATTTGACTTAATTCTTAAGATCAGCTGTTTGGTATGGGGGACAATTTAAAGTGCTGAAGGTTATCATGATATTTTAAAATTTAATTTTGCTTTCACTTAGATAAATATTCTTTGGTTCTGGGTGCTTGTTCTCATTAGTTTATTACAAAGGAGAAAACAACACATAAGATGGGTTTGGTATTGAACACAGTTTGAGGCATTAGGCATCTGCTGTGGGTCTTAGAGCACGTAAGGAAAAATTAGTGGTTTGAACATAAGATGTTCCCCAACTCACACTGACATCCATAAAAATAAATTGGCAAAAATAAGAATAAAACAATCTCCTTTAAGATGTTTCATATCAGATATTTGGCCTGAGAAACAAGGGAAAAAAGTTAAAACAAAAAGTTAAAACAGAGAACTAGAGCACATAGAGGTAAACACAATCACGTGTGTTTGATTCAGAATCCTGTATGTAATGGAATCATATTTTCCTTAAAAAAAACTGGTCATTTGAATAATATCATCATTCAAATGACCTCAGTGTAGTAAGGAATACATAACATTTACTTGTAAGTAATTTGGAGGTTGGAAAGTCATTCAGTCATGTTCTTTGTAGCATGACCACAAAACCCTGTCCATGGAGTTGGGATTTTGCAAGCCTCACCAAACCTGGTAGGTGAATAAAATGAGATGTTCATTAGATTTGTTATTTGTGAGTGTCAACCGATATGATTCTTCCTCTTTATATCCTAGATGGTTTGCAGTTACTATAATTACTTGTATTGTGTGCCGAAAAGTGTGGTTTCCTATGTGGCCCAAATTTTAAAAAAAGAAAAACAAAAAAATCCCCAAAATATCTTGCTGCCTTTACTTGGCCCTCGTTCCCCACAACAATCGCTTCCAACATTATATAATGAATTGTGAGGGCTTCTCTTCTCTGCCAGCACTTCCGTATCTATACATTTCACATTTTCATAATTCTCTTTCATTTCGTTCCAAGTGGCATTGTGTCTGCCCATAAATTCTTTTCTTCCCCTTGTCATGTCTGCTAATCTCTCTGCTGTTGTGTGTTTGGCAACCCAAGTTCCATTTAACTTGTGAAAAGCAGGCTGTCTATTCAGCTCCATTCATCATCATCAACCAAGATCATCCTGGAATCAAAACTTGTTTTCTATTATCTTGTTAGTTCTGGTGGTGATATATGGAAGGGGAGGTAGACGGTGGCAGGACATAGGATAGAACTGTAGTTTATAACACACATCTGCCTCCGTCTACTAACCCCAGCGGATGCGTGCTTCCCTCATCTACAAACATGAAAACTCACAGTAAAGCTTTTGTCAGCCGATGTTATTTAGATGGAGAGCTTGGTGCATGGACCTTCAAAGAAAAATTCTAGCGCCTAGTACACGTAGACCACTAAGACTAACTCTAACTGCAGGAAAACCCCACAGGAAGTACATCCTGAGTAATAAGGGAACTAAAATGGGAATTAATTATATTTTTGATTTTGAGCTGATGGGCATATGAGCGTAACCAAATACATTTTTCAGAACACTTGAGCAGAATGGTTTGACAGTAAGTTGAGAGAACTACAAATTCATTTTGCCCTTCTTGAACACAAGAAGGATGGCATTTGTAATGGAAATGAAAAATAGATAATGTTTTTTATCAGAGATAGTAACACAAAATGCATCATTGAAGCCTTCTTTAAGTAGATTTGGGGTGTTAAAAATGTCAGTCACTCCTTAAATCATGTAGTTTCAAATATAATAAATGACAGATTAAAATATAATCACTAAGCATTATACAATCTATACGAATGTTAGGTTTTAAAACAAATATATAAAGTGCTTCTATTCCAAAGCGATCATTTAGTCTTTGCAGATTCCGTACTTCTTTAAAATGATGAGGTAAAATTGTTACCATTTCATCTAAATTTTAGAGTGATTTGTCATTTAATGACTATTGTGGGGAAGAAAGTACATTAAAATAATCATAAACAAAAATGTTTCTCATAATTCAATTTCCTTTTTAATTTTTTCCTTTGATTTCAATGCAGAGTCAGAATGTCTTTACCATCACGCTATATTGCGAGCATTTGAGGTTTTATCCTTGTTGTGACCATGGCAGTATAGGGCTTATTCGTAATTCCTCTAATGCGTGATTTGTCATTTTTTTATTTGATTGATGTCCCAGGTTATGTGAATCCCTCTATTCCATTGTAAAATGAGGCTCTGGGTATGATGGACTACTGGGAGGTCTGATTTTGCTACTTTTGACCATCTCTATAGCCTCCAATATACATCATCAATCAACTTAGAACATCGCACAAAGGAGAAAAGCGTTTCACAATGAGCAACGTGCTCCACATGGGGCATATTTATTGATATGAAAATGAATCCCACTATCACTTTCTCTAGGTCTTGCTTGTGGAGAAAACACTTTAATACCATAGCCACACTGTTCACGTACTGGATGATTCCTTTCAGGTCTGGAAGAATTTATTACACCAAGGACAATATTCATAAATATTTAACCGTTATTTTCAGATCGTTTTTAAGCACCTGTATTTAATGGGAATCTTTTTGAAGTTTACTCGTTTTTATTTATGTGTCTATGTGCACTTATGTGTACCAGTGCCCAGAGGCCAGAAGGTGTCAGATGCCTTGGAATTGGAGTTCCAGTCGTTATGAGCCACCACACATGGGTGGTGCTGTAAACTGAACTCAGGTCCTGTGGAAGATGAGCAGGGACTTTAAATTTTGGGCCATCCCTTCGTTCCCAGGGGCCTTCTTTCCTGGTGTTCCAAAACTGTGTTTCCTAACAACTCTGTTAAAATTTTATATTCACGTGTGCTGTTTTCTAAACCTGATTGTCTATGCTGAACGTGCTAGCATTATTTTTGTAGGATGATGTCATTATGCAGGTGAAGGCAGGTACAGGATAGAACGAGGCCTGTCCTTGGATGAGAAGGAAGGACGGGCGGGAGAAAAAAGTTTTAGAGAGAGGAGGAGACTGGGAGAGAAGAGAAACAGCCGAGAGATTATGGAGGCGAATGTTAAGATTCCTCTCTGCACGTTTACGGGTCGTTATGAGTACTCTTAAGGGATGGATGTGTACGGGCTTTGTATGTCTAAGTGGGCAATTATATCTTATCAATTGGATCAGAGGTTATTGTGTTGTGTGTTTTTTCATGTGGTGATTTAATTGAGTTCAAGAGAGTATGTGGTGGCTGGAGTCACTGGGCTGCCATGGAATTGGGACGTGTATGTCTGGCATGGTGGCAACCTGCCTTGGGAACTAGACGGGCAGAGAGATTGTTGCCAGGCTCAGAGAGTAGCCATCAGCAGTGCAGTATGGGATGGAGCTAAGCTGGTGAGATGCTTTGATGACTAAAATGAAGATATCTTGGGGCACTGTGGTATCGGATCCAATGTGGGATAACAGAAACCTTTATTTTAATTTTACTGCAACAAATTTTCATAGAAACTCTTACATATAATATATAATTGCATATGTTATAAATAAATATATATGGTTGTATATATTTACCTTTATATAAAATTTATATTATAACATCTATGAATATGAATCTATTTATACAATATATAATATGAATATATAGCATATTTTCAAGATTTTACATTTAATTGAAACAATATTTGGAGCTGTGATTAATGCAGCCCTGGTGGAAAACTTAGAGGTTTAACAAGACCATTTTCTTAAGAATTTTTTTTTCAGAGACCATACAAGCAACTTTTTGTAAGACTGCAAAAAAATTAGCTAAAAATATTACAAATCTAAACATTTGCTCATTGTAGTACATGAGCACAGCTACTCTGTCTATTTGTCTGTTTAAATGTTTTTATAAACATTTAAAAGTGCATCCCCCAGGCAATGGGCAATGAGGCTTCTCTCTAGTCCTGTTGTTTCTGTGTCAGTCAGGGGCAGGGAAAATGGCAGGGCTTTGTTCATCATAACTTGATTCCTGACTTGGTGGCCAAAGCTGTCTTATACTTAGAACTCAAAGAAATATAATACAATACAATATAATACAATACAGTACAATACAATACAATACAATACAATACAATACAACACAACACAACACAACACAACAAAATGCAATTGAGGCAGGGAAGAGCTAGAGGAGGAAGACAAACATAGGCCTGCAGACTTCCAAGCCACTCACAGACCTTCCCTGAAGCTCATGGCGCAGGTGGATCACAGACGTTCACATGCAACCGTGCTATGTGGCATGGATGGAGGGTGCCACCCATGGACTTCAGCCATGTGGCCAGCCTGCAGCCGAAGCTGTCACAAATGTGTGAGTATATATGGTGGTCAGACATGAGAAAGAGAAGTGGAGCAGCTCAAACGTTATGAAGAGAAATGGAACTGGAGACTTGAGAGTGGAGACGGGTTGCCTGATGTAAATCCCAACCCTGCCACCTGAGGCCGTGGTAAAGTCCCAGTCTGGTCTGTGGGTCCGGAGAGGTAGGGGTTAGTGCTGATGTCCACAGCTCACGTTTCCTCTAGAGAACATGTCAATGCCCCTGATATCCAGGGGATGCACATAACTGCCCCATTCCTCACTGATTCAGTATTTTGGAGAATTGACTCCATCTCTCACCTGTACTCGGAAGATCATGCCGTGCATCTCACCCCGACACGCAGAGGAGAGTTGGCCCTGATGGACGGAGTGGGAGAACCTGCTCCAAGAACAAAAGCATTTTGGAAAGCTGATGCCACCACTTACCTACCATAGGGTGGTAGGGACACTGAGATGATGAATTACCCTTATTCTTTGGCACCTCTGGCAGTCAGAAAAGCTGCCCACGGAGTCATGAGCTCAGAGAGTTGTGCCCTATGCCTCACAGGAGGCCACATTCTCAAGAGCTGGCCCTGCTCCTCACCTGGGTAGCACAGCACAGCTGACCTTGTGACAGGGAGTCAAGGTCGGGCACACGTGAGCCCTTCCCAAAGGTTAGATAGCAGGACAGTTGACCCTGCCGCTCCTCTGCTGTGATGTGGCATGCGTGCTGGGTGATGGCTACCTCCTCTCGCCTCTCACCACTTGCAGCCATTGGGCAAACGGGCTTTAGGGTCATTGGAGCCTGAGAGCTGGCGCTACCTCTCACTGGCTGCAGCACTCAGGAGCGCGGGCAATGCACCTTGCTTGGGCAGCACAGTAGGACTGGCCCTGCTAGAGGGGCACAGATGTGTGGCTCTATCTTAGGCTTCTTCCCTTGAAGAGTCCAGGCGCTGC
Source organism: Rattus norvegicus (assembly GCF_021556685.1). Taxonomy (NCBI): domain Eukaryota; kingdom Metazoa; phylum Chordata; class Mammalia; order Rodentia; family Muridae; genus Rattus; species Rattus norvegicus. The sequence goes on from NC_141537.1 coordinate 174,339,198, forward strand.
TGCACACCAGGCATGGAAAGGTGGAGGGGAGATGAGTGTCAGTGGCATGGTCTGCTTCTTCCCTTGGGGTGTCCAGACCCTGATGCACACCACGTGAGAAAGGATGAAGCCTAATACAAAACGGGTAGGTCGGCAGGACCTGGGTCTGGCAGGGAATGTCAGGGGAGGGAGTTTCCAAAATTTTCATTGTTACAGCTCCTCGGTGTCACAACTCTAACAAAATAGATCACTTAGACAATACTCAATGAAGCAGTTTGCCAGCATACACTTCATTTGAGGTGAATCATGCACTCTCTCTCTCCAAGGTGGAAAGGAGTTCTTCTTAGGATGAAGTTTGGTTAGCAGAGGTTTACAGTTCTGGGGATATCTCATTTGCAAAGAGGAGCATTTCAGGAAGCTAAACCTGCAATTTTGCCAAAGATTACTTGATATTCCTCAGGTAAAAGACTAGGGGTCAGACTCCTCAGGTCAGGCAGAGGAGAAGAAGCCCTGCTAAGAAAAAGGAGTCATCCATCTTGCACCGAGCTCAGGAAAGCTGTTGGGACATGGTAGGCTACAGCCTTAGTATTGAGGTGCAACAGAAGCCAGTTCCCAAAATATGACTGCAGGAGGGTTGACTCTGCCGCTTCTCTCCCATGAGGTGGCTTGGGTATAGGGGTGATGCTCTGCCCCTCTCACAACCTGTGGACAATTGGCCCTGAGGTCATGAGAGTGAGTGTACTGGCACTGTCCCATGCTGGCTGCAGCACTCAGGAGAGTAGGCTTTGCACCTTGCCTGGGCAACATGGTGGAGTTGTCTCTAGTGGCAAAGGCACAAGTGAACCAACCCCGAGAGTAGGAGAGCTGGCCCAACCCCTAACAGGCTGCAGCACTTGGGACAGTGGGTCCCATATCTTGACCCAGCAATGTAGAGCTGGCTATGGGGGTGTGTGTGCAGGTGAGCTGATCCTGCTGAGGATAGCATTGGGGGACCGACTGGCTGCCCATCCAAATGTCTATGGTTGAGATTTGTGGAAGGGTCAGTTCTGCTGTTCCAAAGCTGCAGGATCTCCATGACCCAGGACACATCAGGACACCTGGAAGGAGTCCTGGGAAGATTCAATACTGATGGGGTCACAGAAGTCAGAGATGTTGAATCAGACCAATGACTCATTGCCATGAATGTTTGCAAGTAGAGATGTGAGGACAGGGGGATGTGATGTGAGACTCTGTGACAAACTGCAGCTTCCATGATGAGATGCTTCCTGTTCTTTATTATTTTATTTGTGTCCCTTTGTGTGTGTTATATTGTGGTGGGGTGGGGGAGATTACAAGGGTGAAGGACGGGTATGATGGGACTGGGAGGTGAGTGAGACCAGGGTCCATGATATGAAACTCAAAACTAATCAATAGAAAGTTCAAAAAAGTACACAGATATCCACTACAGTTAAATATTCTTTTAAATGTTAGGAAGATGGAAACACACACAGTTAATCATAATTGTTTAAAGGGTGAGACAATGCTAAGGTCAACGAAATACAGTCCACAAGGCAAACAAAGTGTGAATCATAAAAATGCTTACCTTCTGAGTTCTACTCATTTTGTATCATGCAGTTATATCATGAAGAGTAAGAATAAAAATGAAAAGAGCAGTGGGATATGAAGTAATATGACGAGTCTTTGTAAAACTGAAAGGGTTTATGGAAAGATCTGTTAGGGCACAAAGCAAACTGAAATTAAAGACAGCAAGGATGATATGTTTCTGAGGTTCCTGACTGATATTTTCTTTTTATATTTACTTTCCCCACAAAGTCGTAATTCCTTCCATTCCAGGGTCCGGTGAATGACAATTATAAAAGTTAAGGCCATGAGCACATAGGTGCCACACTTATCTATTCTGAAAATGACAATAAATACAGATAACCAAATTAAAATCTAATTATCAAGTATTGAAAAGACTAAGAAAGACTGATGGTGTAATGTGCAGCAGAATTCAACCAGAGTGAAACCTGGGGAGGTGCCTGGGCATTGTGCACCACAGCACTTAGGAACAGAGGATCTCCACGCTACCCTGGGCAGCACTTCACTCCAGTGCTTAGGACATAGGAAGACCCTATCTCAAACTAGAATAGATAACCAGTAGTTGAAATTGTTGGGCAGAGAAGCCATCTTTGTAAAGTAGATTGAGAAAAATTGGGTGGGGGGAGAAGGAACTGTGAAGCTGTGCCCTTGCTAAGAGATCTTCCTCCTCTTACTCAAAATATAAGTTTGGTTCTCAACACATGACTGTAAAGCTTGAAATCCTCTGGAAATCTAGCCAAAATGGAACAAACACCCTCATTTAGACTCTGCAGGCACATGTGAGCGTGCACGTGCGCACACAAACACATACAAATGCAAAGAAGATGGGGAGAGAGAGACAGAGACACAGGGACAGGGAGAAACAGAGACAGACACAGAGATAATTTTAAGAACCTGCCCACCTTCCAGAAAGCTATGGTTTTAGTCCCCATGGCACATCATATATACACAACACCAACAATCAAGTTTCCTAGAGAATTTTTGACATTTAAGAAAACTCTCTACATGGCTGGAGTACAGACACCACTGACAAACAAACAGAGAATGTGTCACTACAGGACGAAGAATCTTCCCAAGTCACTAACTGGAAGGTGGTGGGTGCCTTTGGGTGTCCAGGCAATAGTTGCCACCATCCAGAGATAATTTCAGCAAGGTCTTGAAATTTGACTCTAATTAGCTAAATTTTTGAAGGTAAAAAAAAATGTTTGAGAAGATACTATGTAAAATAGGAAGACAAATCTCTTAGAAACACAGAATATGTTTTCCTAGGACAGAACCACAGAGCACATTACCTTTGGAGAGAAATAGCACAGGGCTAAAAGGGACAAATTAAGAAAATCAGATATTAGTAGGATGCTATATTAATAGACAAGACAGTAAACAAACAAATAAATAGAAACAAAGCAATAAGGCTTAATAAAACAATGAGTATAAAACCCCAAATATTTCTAAAGAATAAGATGATAGGAAATGTATCCAATTTAGATTAAGAGAACATTCGATATTTAGATGGCTAGTCTTATAATGAAAATAATGATTATAATCTGGCAATGTTAGGAACCCTGGATGGTAGGATATTACATAATTAACCCAGGGGAAAGAGAATGATTGTGGTATCAACACGGCCTAGAAATTGGAGCCTGAAGGAGTCTTCGGATTCCAGAGATTAATATAGACTAGATCATCATCAAACCACCAGATTATAAACAAAGAGTTAAAAAATAAATACAGCTTGTATTTTCATTTAGAAAGCAAATTGTGATGGAAAACATTACTGTAAATCACAATATAAAATGTGCAGTACCCCTGGACATACACATAAATAGATACACGATGAAAACTCATGCCTAACTGTATGGGAGCTGCTGCAATGCATCTTGGGATTGAGCGGCCATGGTCAGTCACTATTTACTGAGGCTTCTTTCACTTCCGCCTCAGTCAAGTCCGGGACTTGTCTTCTCTATCTGTGCGGTTTCAGCTGAACACACACACTCCTCTGCTGTTCCTTTGTAGTCCAGAAAAAGCAGCAGAGACAAAGGAACGAGGGCAGGATGAGTCAGAAGGGACAGGAAGGTCCTGAGGCTTATCAGCAAAACGAAAGCTCCTAACCTGTACGTGTTCCCGTGGGTACCCTGAACTTGCATTCAGCTACGAGTTTACTTTATGGACTCGCTCTTTTGAGCTTGTAGCTATCATATTAATTACGACACAACGGAAACACCTTTTCCACCTAGTCAGAAGAAACACCATATGTCCTCTCCATTACTCCTGAAATTAAAACATTATAACACCAGCTCATATTAAAAAAAAAAAAAACCTAACTTTTATCGTATTTGTTTTGATGATTTTTTTTGCCATCATTAATTCGTTTATGTCTAAGAGTTTCCTACCGCGCAGAAAGTAATTACCACAGACTCAGACACATATTTTGTTTTCCTTTGGCCATACCTCAGATCAGTTAAAATCTGCACCACACCCCACTGTCGCAATGGTTTCTATTGACTTCTGCAGGTGGCGCATTCTACTGACGCCCTCTGTGAGACAGAAAACGAGGATGCTTGTTCACAGATTCCCTGGAGCACATCGCTACCATTGATCCATGGTTTTAAGGGCTTTAGTCACTAATTTCCTCCCACCAATGGAGAGACCCATCGCTCAGTGTGTTTAGACTCTTATGGCTGCCCACTGTGACTTCAGTTCTTAATCTGCTTGGAAGTGTCAAAAGTCATGCTGTTGCTTGGAGAAAGAGTGATTTAAAGGAAAAAAAAAAAAACCCTGCTACTGAGTGAGATGCTTTTCTTAATACTAAGATGTTCTGGAGAATAGAGAAAAGTGCAAAAATGCATTTATTTTCTTCACTCTTGAATGAGTACCCACTAAAACTCATCTACATATGTCAGAAAATATTTTAACAATGCAATTTCACTGAAGGAATGTCAGCATAAGTACCGTGCTTGGGAAGTTACATGGCAATTTGCTATCAGTGGTGTTCAAATAGAGGTTAAAACCATTAGCATTATTAACAGAAGGAATGAATTCAATATTTTTCACATTTATCCCTTAATGGTCTAGACGACTTTGTATTTACTGAAGTTACAGGTTCTACTTCTCATTAAGTTTCAGTTTTACTTTCTACAAATAGGTCAAATGTCTCAAACAGTGTAACATGTATAAACGTGTTTAACCTCACTGTAATAGATTGTGCACAGATTGAAACATCAGTGTATTTTCGTTTCTCACTTTCTAAGTGAGAGATATTGAAAAATAGTAGGAAGGAGCATGGAAATAATTTTTAAATTAATTTTTTATCAATTTTCGAAGGCAACTTATCAAAAGGATTTAAACACCAAAGTGTTTATCCTCTTGATATTTAGTCCATCTTTACGATCTATTATAGAAGATTAATTTCAGTTGTGAAAATAGTTTTATCAACAAGTATATATTATACCACTATTGGTAGAACTATAACAGTTAAAATATGATAAAATTACATAACATCATTAATTTATTTTAATGAGAAAAAATATATATGTCTGTTTGTATCCGAGACTAAATTCAAAATCAGGCATGGTTGAAGTTAGTTAAATATAGAAGCCAAGAAAGATCAGTACTTTAGTACCTGGAGTCAGGGCAGGGGGGACAATATTAGAATATATATTTCCATACAGAGTATAATTACTGACCAGCCTTTCTCTTTGCTTTTTTTAATACAAGTAGGACATTCCATGGACAAAATCGGGCTAAGGGGATAGCTTATTGAGTACATGCTTATCTCACATAAAAAGCAAAACAACAACTTGGGTTTTCGCCACAGCATATTATCTAACTGTCCCGGGTACATACTGTAACTTGTAATCCATTACCTGGGTACATAGAAAGAGAAGATTCATAAATTGAATGTTATCCTTGGCTATGGAGAAAGTTCAACACCAGCAAGGGCTACATAAGGCCCTGTCTAAAATGATTAAAAAGCAAAAGGCAAAAAGCAAAAGAAGGAAGATAGCAGAGAACAAAAATTATAATCACGACCTCCAGTCACACGGTCTTTTTTCTTTCCTTTCTGTTTCTGATACATTTTGCTTCTTTGTTGCTGTAATAAAACACTGACCAAAGCAACTTGGAAGGAAAATTATTTACTTCATCATCATGGACTTTACAGGACATCATCAAAGGAAGCCATGACCGGGTCTTAAAGGCGAGAAGTGAAGTGGAGACCATGGAGGAATGCTGCTAACTGGCTTTGTCTTCATAGCTTTTCTTCTACCACCAAGACCCTTTGCTGGGTATTACACTGCCCAGAAAGGTGTGGGGTCTCCTTTATCAATTAGCAATTTAGAGAATGTTCCACAGGCTGTTCTTATAGAACCATTTTCTCATTTGAGAGAGTCTATAGGTTCATGTCAAGTAGACAAAGACTAACCAGGACACCTTCCCTTTCCTTGAATATTGGCTTCACTTTCTCCTTCTACAAAAGCGGTGTGACTCTGCAACCTACGTCTTAGTGCTAGCATATGAAATTACCCACAACCCCACAGGGAAAAAGTCCTCCTTAGAGAACACTTCTGGATGCCTTAGATCACAGACCAAAAAGAGGAGAAGATACAGGTCCTTATCCTATCAGCAAGTATCACCTGGAATGATACTAACATGATATAAAATCAGAAATAAAGGAAAAACTGAAGTTTACCAACAACATCTGTGTGATTTTTCTCAACAGTGAGACAGAACTGGAAGCAAACAAAGCTACGTTTATACACACACACACACAACACACACACACACAACACACACATAACACACACACAACACACAACACACACAACACACACACAACACACACACAACACACACACAACACACAACACACACACAACACACACAAAACACACAACACACACAACACACAACACACACACAAAACACACAACACACACAACACACAAAACACACACAACACACACAACACACACAACACACACACAAACACACACACAACACACAACACACACACATCACACACACACAACACACACAACACACACAACACACACAACACACACAACACACACACAACACACACACAACAAACAAAACACAACACACAACACACACACAACACACACACAACATACACAAACACACACACAACACACAACACACACAACACACAACACACACACAACAAACAACACACAACACACAACACACACACCATACAACATACAACACACATACACCACACACACATACCACACACAACACACACAACACACATACACACACAACACACACAACACACACAACACACACAACACACACACAACACACACAACACACAACACACGCACAACACACAACACACACAACACACACCATACAACATACAACACACACACCACACACACACATACCACACACACAACACACAACACACACAACACACACACACTGCACACACACACAACACACAACACACACACTGCACACACACACAACACACAACACACACACTGCACACACACACAACACACAACACACACACAACACACAACACACAACACACACACAAACACACACAACACACAACACACACAACACACACACACACCACAACACACACACACCACACAACACACACACAAACACACACAACACACAACACACACAACACACAAACACACACACACCACACACCACACACATACACACCACACACACACACACCACACAACACACACCACACACAACACACACACATATGTATACATGTCTATGTATACGAAAACAGAGAAGAAACAACATAAGCAAAGCCTTATGATGCTGTCATCTATGCTTTCTACAATCCATGTACATTTTGCATTGTTCTTTATGTATTATTTGATGTGGCATTTCATAAATATTGGGGAAGAAGAGCCATAGCAAATATATACTGTGTAAAAATTGCTGTGCGTTTCGGAATTCACACACTCACAAAGAGCATTACGTTCTTTGTGACTGGAGGGTTGATGGTGAAGAATTTATCTTGCTCTTGCACAGAACCAGAGTCCTGTTCCCAGTTACCAATTCAGGCAGCTTAACACTGCCTGTCCCTCCCTTTCCCAAGGACTGGCTGCCTCCATTCTGGACTCAACAGACAATGGACTCAGTGTGCAGACCCTCACAATCACATATATGACATATAAAATAAAACCTCCAAATAAATAAGTTACTTTTTGGAATGTGACCACGAATATACACTGTAGTAGCTCTTTATCTAAGGTAAGCTTTGTGACCAACTGAACAGTGAGGAAGTCAGAAGGATTAGAATACCTACATGATATAGGTAAATAGGACACAGCCAGATACATATACAACGTAAGGACAGCAGGAATACAAATTCCATCTCCACTTTTTGTTGAATAAACAACTGACTAAGCGTATGCTATGTTTTCCTAGCAGGGATGTCCTTTGATAGAAAATAAAAGTTGATGGCAGAATCAGTCTATATATTCATATAGTCTACCTGGAAACTCTTAAAAAATCCTCCTCCTCCCCACACAGGGTTGAAAGAATTCACCTTTTGATTTGATTTATAAAATCGAATAATAATTTCTGTATCAGAGGTTCAAGCATCCATACAATTTAGTAAAATTGATATCAACATTCAGATCTAAGAGGTTACCAGAGGCTGTCTATTGTCACAAGACATAACCATATAACTTATCAAAGGTTAAAACTCTAATGAGTTGGCTTTTGTGATGGATTCTTGCAATTTATGATTATAAATCCACAGTTTAGGTGAGTTATCTCCTCGTATTAGGTTATTAAGACCTTTTACCTAAATGTCAGAAACATTGATGGCAAGGATGAATTAGCTATCCTCGATGGATGCCCTCGATCAGTTTTAAAGTTTCATTTCATTCCCCTTAAGTAACATCAAAACAGATGTGGCTAATTAGTGTATTTCTGGTGCTAAAGACTAAGTTCGTTAGAATACAGATATGGGGTCAGAATATAAGGTAAGCACACTCAGAAGATAAACAGATTGCCAAGGCCGATAGCCACAGTCTGGTTCCCAAGGCTAGTATAATGGGAAGCAAAACAGACTCCTGAAAGTTGTCCTCTTATTTCTTTGAGTACACACACACACACACACACACACACACACACACACACACACACACACACACACACACACACACATCTATATATAATAGATGGATAGATTGATGGATGGATGGATGGATGGATGGATGGATGGATAGGAAATACAGGTACGCATTTTTGTGTCGGTTACTTCCTAACCAACATCTTTTGTGTATCTTCCATGTGTATTTTGTTATTGTCTAGCCTAGGAATCAACAGATGAATAGATATAGGAAATGTGGTACATATATAGAAGGAAACACTACTTGGCTATAAAGACAAAGGAAAATTTGCAAGAAATGGACAAAACTGGAGAAACCATATTGAGTGAGGTAACTCATGCCAAGGAAGACAAATGTCACATGTCCTCTTACAGAAGCAGATCCTAGCTTCACAACTGTTAGTTCATGTGACTAACATGAAGACCAAGTGCAGGCTAGGCAACTAAATGGATACTGTTTGAGAGAACGTTATGGAAGGGGAATACTAGATCATAGTTCCAATGACTTTGTCCATACATGATTGTTACACAGATCACCTCATAGCAGCTGTGTTTACCCACTCACAGTCTACACGAGATCAAGGCTGTCAACTCCAGTGTAAACAGGGGAGGGACCCCAAGGCCTCATCACTGGTACAGCTGCCATCAACAGCAGATGAGTGCTGAGGAGAAGTCACTCTCCTCTGAGGACTTGGTCATTGCCTAACCAACATCTTTGCTATTTACTAAAACGTAGGGGCAGTTTTGAACACTATGACTTAAAATTAGTTTTAAAAACATATCAATTTATTTATTATTATAGGGAGAAAGGATGGATCTTTCTTGATAACTGAGAATACCAGAGTCACCATATTTTATGGGATCTCAAGGTATCCATATGAAATTTAGGATTAGAATAACCTTACTGTGTTACAACGTACAGTATGAAAATTCTTTCTCGTGAATCTGCCTACATCTGTACACTTCTATTAGGAGAAGAGATGTGATAGGTTATGGGTAAATAGAGACTAAGTGGAACCAGAAGCAATGGTAGGAACAACAGTGTCTAAATCATTATGCTAACATATCCCACCCCACCCAAAAGTAAAGGGTACTTTTTCCAAAGATGAAAGTCCTAAAGAGAAGAGTTTCAGGATTAAGATCTCTGCCATCAGACGCACAGGAATCCAGTCATTGTTATCCTATAGACCCTCTCTCTTTCAGAGTAGAGGCTAGAGCACAGTGACCTTGTAGTCTTCCTCTATCCCCACCATGGCCTTATTCACTGGTTTCAACAACTTCTATCCCCTTCTTCTCAGACTCAACCTCATGAAGAGGTCATCACCAACTTGCTAACTCAGAAACACATCATAAATGTTTTCCTGGTGGTTCCTCCTGCATCCACTGTTTACTGCAGACTTTGTGTGTCCATTGTCAGTTCTGTTCACCACAGATCCTTGTATTAATGGTTGTTTCTTCTTCAAGCTACCCCACTGAAAATTATTTCAAATATTCCTCAATGTTTATGACACTCCTTTAATCACTTTTTTTCTATTTTTAACTGCTCCTCCCTAGGATTTGGATGAGATTTTTTTCCCTCTGGCAGACAAAAGTGTGAGGACAAATAATTTATGAGGGCTGTTATTGCACAAAGGGTTAAAGGGAAGCTCCGTGAAGCAAGGAAAGACACTAATGCACTGAATCACAGCATACTGATGTGGTTGACTCAACTGCCATGCAAGACCTAGACAAGGGCAGCTAAAACACCCATGTAGTTCCACCTGTAATAGAGGAGCACAGTGTGTTAGTTATACATTTATCTATAGTCATGACCCTTGGCAAGAATGTGTAGGCTATGTTCAGATAGCACAGAAAACCTTCAAAGGCTTTCTCAAAGGTGTTCCCAATCTGGAAACAAGCAGTCTGAGCATGGAGGAAGTATGTTGTTGGCTTATGTTATCTACAAAGATGCTATTTTAAAAACATGACTAGCATTCATTTGCTGTATATACCAACGTCACTACATCACTGTGTCTCTGAGGCGATGGCATTTCTACTCTCTAAGTAAACAATGCTAAAACAGGTTTATTAGTAGGAAAAATTGCAGATTTTTATAACTCATGGTGTTACCTTGATAGTAGTTGGGTGACTTGACAAGTAATGCATAAGGCAGACAGCATGTGAGACTGTCAAGTTCTGCTTAGCACGTTCTGCTGAGCTATGGCTTAAGTTGCCTGTGATGAGAACACCAGGAGGCTACCCCAGAAAATCATTACAATCCTTAGATACTTACACACAAACACACACACACACACACACACACACACTCATGAATATATATACACATACATATACACATATACATACATGCATATATATACACACACATATACACACATACATATATACATATATACACACACACACTCATGAATATATATACATATACACACATACATATATGCACAAATATATATATACACATACACACATAATACACATATACGCACATATATATGCATATACATATGTACACATACATGCATATATACACATATACACACACTCATGTATATCTATATACATATACATATATACACATATACACACACACACACACACATACCACATACATATGTACATAACTGATCACCGTAAGCCTACCTCTCTTCTTTTTAGCTAGTCATCTATAAAGAGACAACAAATAGTAGCCATGACTTTTGGTTGCTTTGCACCAACCAGTACAGGAGAGTTCCCTATGTTCAAGAACTGCTATGCCAATCACACAGACTTAGTGTGTGCAGAGACTTTTAGTTGCTAGCTATTAAAAACAAAATACATGATTATCTTTAAAAAATGGCTGGTGTGATATTGCTCCAGAACAGCAGCACTGGGGAAGCAGAAGCAGAAGGATCAGAATGTCAGGGATGTTCTTATAGCAAGTTCAAGACTAACCTGGTAACATAGGACACTGTTCCATGCAAAAAAAAAAAAAAAAAAAAAAGGAAAAAGGAAAAAAAAGAGGAAGAAAAATCCAGAGGTTAATTGGTTTGAGATGCTCAATTTGTGACTCTTTACAATCAGCAAAGAAAATAAAAGCACCTTACAGGTTATTTTATATTTAATTTTATCTTGCCGTAGTAATGTTAACATGATAGACAATTGCTTTCAGAAGGATAAAATGTTTTTTAATCTAGAGGCACCGCTTTTAAGAATTTTGGTTCTGTTCTCACAGGAGTGCGATATCCACTAGCTAAGCAGGAACTGCTTCCACATAATTTGGTTCTTGTGCCATAGAGGAAATCTATATTCATGGAACTGGTTTGCTGGTGTCCACTGTGTTTTAACAACGTGGACTCACAAGGGATTTTCATGACTTGAATTAGCTCCTTAATTCCAACCTGTTTGAAAGGAGTGGGTGTGTGCTTTAAGAAAATCACAAGAAGAAGTCTAGCATAGTGGTTCACACCTGTAACCAAAGCATTTCATAGTTTTAGCCTGGCATACTATAGTTGAATTTCAGCCTGGACCAAGTGTAAGACATCGTCTCAAGTATACATGGGTCTAGGAAAATTGTACCCAAGAATTAGAGTGCTAAAACTAATGAAATTCAACAAACTACTGATGGTGAATTAAATCTGCAAATGGGTCAATTTCCAAAAACTAGTATCTGCCACATTTGGTTACTTTTTTTCTAAATCTTCTCTAAATAATTTTGACAGCAGAAAAAAAACCCAAGTTATATAATTCCTCTGCTATAAATATTGAATCATTATAAACTTCTGTGAAAGCTGAGATAATGTGATGTGATTGTGTCATTTGCGTCTTGATTGAAAAGCTGGAAAAGATATTTTCTAGTTGAAACCCGCCATTCTATTCTAAGGTGCCTGATCACATCTCTAAAGTAGTGTATTGCAAAGTGAGGCACACTCTATCAATTGTAGAAAAATGCAGAAACTCAAGTGAATAGCTTATCATTAAAGTAGTAACCGTTCTAAATTATCTCAATCAGTAGGTCCAGCCTCTTAAAACTAATTACCAATTTGTGCACGAATTAAAATCTTGCTCCTATAATAATCTTATCAGTCTCAGAATTCCATAATAGTTATGAAAGCATCAACGCATTTTCAACTGGTGGAGTATGAAATTAAGTTATGAATACTGGGCTCAGAAGCAAAATCATGATGGGTAAAAATGGATTATAAGGGCTAGCAGGCCACAAGACCTTTCAGCAGCTGATGACACTTGCCAACAAGTCTTAAGACCCGAGTTCAATTGCTAGTTCATGGTAAAAGGGAGAAATGAACTCCACAAGGTTGCCTTCTGACTCCCCGTATGTGATCCATGATGCATGTGTGCACACACACAAACAAATTAAATAAACAATATTGCATTGCTATATGTTAGTATGCATATATATATGCATACATACAGTATTCTTGTGGCAGACACATACTCCACATCCTTTTGGTTCCATTATCAAAGATGCATCGATTTTGTGATACACTTCAAGCATCTTTTATGACACAGGAGATATGCTAGCAAACAAAGCAAAAGTCTCTGTTCGTATTAATCTCCTAGCTTGAGGGTATATTGTAGTAAGAAGAAACACAGGATTTTGAAGCTCATTGTAACAAGGGTGTGGAAGTTCATGTGGTAAAGATTAGGCAGAAGAAATGTAAAGCAGAAAGACACAGAGCCCATGGAGCTTGCTTCACACTTAGGAAAAGTGTAGTTCTCTGAGAAGGGGAGAGGGGATAGGAGAAAGGGGTATAAGGGTGAGACCGGGAGGAAAGGAAGGAGGGCAGCAGTGATAGGGTTGTATCACCATAAACTAACAGAGAAAAAATGTGTAGCTGTTATCCCTGGAAGGATGAGATACGGAATAACAAAGTGTGGAACTGTGTGGATCTCAGAGGAGGAGGGACATTGGTCACTGAAGAGGGGAGGTGATTTCACACACCCCCACCTCAGGCATGTGGTGCATTAAGGAAGACTCAGAAGGCAAAGTCTATAAGATAAGTCAGAGGATCCAAGGACAGTAGGAGACCAGGCCGAAGCAGCATCAAGACAGACTAGGCAGATAGCAGATCTCTGATCTACCCAGTTTGAGCATGGGACCCATTGAACTGTTCTCAGCACCACAGTCTAATGCAAATTTATAGCATTCTCTTGGCTATGCTGAAGAGACAAATGTTTGTGTGATTGTAGACAGGCTGAAAAAGACATCAGCACAGGAAGGCAATACCCTGTGTCAACAGCAGAAGCAGTGAGGAATAGTTTCAGTGCATACGTGTTTTAAAAATTAGGATGCAAATTTTTTGAAGGGAAAAAATGGAATGGAATAGTCACTAAGGATACTAGAAAATTATGTTTTAGAGATAATAATGTAAGCATTATTATGATAGTACGTGTGCGAGGTGTCCCCCTATAAATCAGATGGAAACAGTGTTTGGATATCTACCTTGATCTGGACTCCACAAGCTCTTAGAGACAGAATATAAGCAATAGAGTAGTGAAATATCCAAAGGCCACAGAGGGGAGTGGGGAGACAGGGCTGCAATAACATTACAGTGTGCAAGGAGTCATCAGCTCTTTTCTTTAAATTAGCCTTTGCATTAATTGTGCCACTTGATCTCCCACACAATGAGTGAGCCCATAAAGTGCCCATCCATCTGCTTACCATTAGTTAATAATTCAGTCATGTTCAACGATCACAACAATTCAAGTATCAATGAATAATTCAGTGGAATTTCAAAATATTGTTTTTTACATTCTTGGTTCAGCCTTAGGGTACATAATCTATAGGCTCTGGCTAATCTAATAGGGAACCGTAAGTGTACTTTGAACATCTGGTGAAACCCACAAAGGAAGTATATGCTCTAAGAAGTGTCAGCGGCCTCACGAGTGATACATGCAATATTAAAGAAGAAGAGCCCTGAGATTTAGGATTTCTAAAGTGTGCCTTTCCTCAATCTAAGACACAGGCATAATGAGAAAAAAAACATATTTTAAAAAAAAAATAAGAGTTACAAATATTTAGTGTTTCCAGTCTTTTAAAAGTGTGTTGTAGTCACAAATTTAAAAATAAGAAAAGACAGGCCTCTAACTTCCTTTAAAAAAAATCTAGTAATTTTGAGACAGAGTTTTGAAAAGAAGAGAAAATGACAGATCAGACCCAGAGAGGTAACTTGGTAAATGTCATAAAACTAGCAAGCTGTGTAATTGTCATTAAAACCTAACTCTCTCTAACTACGAAGTTCACAGATTTAGAGTGCTACATTTAACCCATAGTCTCCTAGTTGGAAATGAGTGGCTTCAGAAATGATAACCCATTTCATTAGACCTGTCTATATGAGCAAGGCTTTGGAGATTAACATTTTATAGGCGAAAAGGAATCGGCCTATTAGAAAAGAATAATTAAGGTTAAAACATACATTGTATTGAGAATCTGAAGAAAACAGTCAAAGATGATTTAAACTTGGTCTGACGTATGGAAAAAAATGTCTTACCAAACACGATGTAGGCCCTTAATTAGCTGCTCTAATTTGTAAGACATGTAAAGGAATGGTCTGTATGTTGTTGAGAGAAGCTTTGACCAGGAGTATGTGTGGTTACTTGTGTGGGTAGTGTACCTTCTTGGTAGATTGTGGTGGTGTAGTGGTGGTGGTGGTGGTGGTGGTGGTGGTGGTGGTGGTGGTGGTGGTGGTGGTGGTGATGGCGGTGGTAGTGGTGGTGGTGGTGGTGGTGGTGTCTGTGTGTGTGTGTGTTCTGCTCTCTTAATTTGGTCTGACCTTATTCTGAAGTCAGACTAAGGTCAAGTCAGAGTTGATGAGCCAATGTGTTCTTGCTTTATCCTTAACATCTACAGTGAAAGAGCTCATACAGAAAGAGATTTGTATTTGAACTGCTCTCTAATCAATCACAGTTATTTAAGTGCAGCATGGCTCTCATCCTTACTGTCACCTTTCATAGGCTACTAAGGAAGACCATGCACTCATGATTCCCCTATATCACTTTCCATATAGTATTTTGAGATTTTTTAGCTCCCTGGAGAACTTATCACTGCTTACTACCACTCACTCAGTCACGTAGACCACCAGAACCGAGTTCTCCCACTACAGCAATTCCTGGATACCCTATCACACCTGAAAGGCAAGATTCGGAGTTAAAATCATATTTCACGATGATGATAGAGGACTTTAAAAAGGACATGAAATACAGGAGAACACAACCAAACAGGTAAAGGAATTAAACAAAGCCATCCAGGATCTAAAAATGGAAATAGAAACAATAAAGAAGTCACAAAAGGAGACAACCCCTGAGATAGAAAACCTAGGAAAGAGATCAGAGACCAGAGATGCAAGCATCACCAACAGAATACAAGAGATAGAAGAGAGAATCTCAGGAGCAGAAGATACCATAGAGAACATGGACACAACAGTCAAAGAAAATGCAAAATGCAAAAGCTCCTAATCCAAAACATCCAAGACAGAATGAGAAAAACAAACCTAAGAATAATGGGTGTAGAAGAGAAAGAAGATTGCCAACTTAAAGGGCCAGTAAATATCTTCAACAAAATCATAGAAGAAAACTTGTGTAACCTAAAGAAAGAGATGTCTATGAACATAAAAGAGTCTACAGAACTCCAAATAGACTGGACAAGAAAAGAAACTCCTCCCGTCACATAACAGTCAAAACACCAAATACACAAAACAAAGGAAGAATATTGAAAGCAGTAAGGGGAAAATATCAGGCAACATATAAAGGCAGACCTACCAGAATCACACCAGACTCCTCTACAGAGACTATGAAAGCCAGAAGATCCTTGACAGATGTCATTCAGACACTAAAAAAACACAGATGCCAGCCCAGGCTACTACACCCAGCAAACTCTCAGTTACCATAGACGGAGAAAACAAATATCCCACGACAAAAACAATATCTTTCCACAAATCCAGCTCTACAAAGGATAACAGATGGAAAACTCCAACACAAGGAGGGAAACTACACCCTAGAAAAAGCAAGAAAGTAATCTTGCAACAAATCCAAAAGAAGATATCCACAGAAACATGATTCTATCTCTAACAAGAAAAGTAACAGGAAACAACAATCACTATTCCTCTTAACATCAATGGACTGTTCAATATACTACTTGAAGTCCTAAGCAGAGCAATTAGACGACAAAAAGAGGTCAAAGGGATACAAATTGGAAAGGAAGAAGTCAAAACATCACTATTTGCAGATGATATGATAGTATACTTAAGTGACCCCAAAAATTCGAGCAAAGAACTCCTAAACCTGATAAACAACTTCAGCATAGTGACTTGATATAAAATTAGCTCAAACAAATCAGAAACCTTCCTTTACTCAAAGGATAAACAGGCTGAGAATGAAATTAGGGAAACAACATCCTTCACAGTAGTCAAAAACAATATAAAATACCTTGGTGTGACTCTAACCAAACAAGTGAAAGATTTGTATGACAAGAACTTCAAGTATCTGAAGAAGGAAATCAAAGATCTTAGAAGATGAAAAGATCTCCCATGCTCATGGATTGGCAGTATTAATATAGTAAAAATGGCCATTTTGCCAAAAGCAATCTACAGGTTAAATGCAGTCCCCATCAAAATTCCAAATTAAATCTTCATAGAATTGGAAAGAGCAATTTGCAAATTCATTTGGAATAACAAAAATCTCAGGATAGTGAAAATTATACTCAACAATAAAAGAACTTCCAGGGGAATCACTATCCCTGAACTCAAGCAGTATTACAGAGCAATTGTGATAAAATTAGCATGGTATTGATACAGAAACAGGCAGGTAGATCAATGGAATAGAACTGAAGACCCAGAAATGAACCCACACACCTATGGTCACTTGATTTTTGACAAAGGAGCCAAAACCATCCAATAGAAAAAACATAGCAATTTCAGCAAATGGTGCTGGTTCAACTGGAGGTCAGCATGTAGGAGAATGCAGATCGATCCATGCTTATCACCCTGTACAAAGCTTAAGTCCAAGTGGATCAAGGCCCTCTACATAAAACCTGATACAATGAAACTAATAGAAGAGAATTAGGGAAGAGCCTTGAACACATAGGCACAAGGGAAAATTTCCTGAACAGAACACCAATAGTTTATGCTCTAAGATCAAGGATCGACAAATGGGACCTCATAAAATTGCAAAGCTTTTGTAAGGTAAAAGACATTGTCAATAGGACAAAACAGCAACCAACAGATTAGGAAAAATCTTTACCAATCCTACATCTGATAAAGGGCTAATATCCAATATATACCAGGACCTCAAGAAGTTAGACTCCAGAGAATCAAATAACCCTATTAAAAATAGGGAACACAGCTAATCAAATAATTCTTATAATTTTGGTTGTGAGCCTAGCCTTTAACGACTGAGTCATCTCTCCAGCCCATCAAATAATTCTTAACTGAAGAATATTGAACCCAGAAGCACCTAAAGAAAGGTTCAACATCCTTATTCATCAGGGAATTGCAAATCAAAAGAACCCTGAGATTACACCTCACACTAGTCAGAATGACTAAGATCAAAACTTCAGGTGAAAACACATGTTGATGATGATGTGGAGAAAGAGAAACACTCCTCCTTTGTTGGTACAAGCTGGTACAACCACTCTGGAAAGCATTCTGGAGGTTCCTCAGAAAATTGGACATAGTACTACCTGAGGACCTAGCTACAGAACTCCTGGGCACATATCCAAAAGATACCCCAACATACAACAAGGACACATGCTCCACTATGTTCATAGCAGCCATATTTATAATAGCCAGAAGCTTGAAAGAACCCAGATGTCCTTAACAGAGAAATGGATACAAAAAATGTAGTACATTTACACAATGGAGTACTATTCAGCTATTAAAAAACGATTTCATGAAATTCTTAGCCAATGGAGGAAACTAGAAAATATTATCCTGAGTGAGGTAACCCAATCCCAAAAGAACACACATGGTATGCACTCACTAATAAGTAGATTATAGCTCAAAAGCCCGGAATACCCAAGATACAATCCACCGACCACATGAAACACAACTTGGAAGACCAAAGAGTGGATGCTTCAGTCCTTCTTAGAAGGTTCTGAGGGAAAGGTCATTCATAGACAGCCCCACTCGGGGATCTAGCCCATATACTGTTACCAAACCCAGACAATATCATGGATGCCAAGAAGTAAATGCTGACAGGAGCCTTATATAGCTGTCTCCTGAGAGGCTCTGGCAGAGTCTACAAAATACGAGGCAGGTGTTTGCAGCAGCCAACCATTGAACTGAGCACGGGTCACTAATGGAGGAGTTAGAGAAATGTCTGAAGGAGCTGAAGGGGTTTTCAACCCCATAGGAAGAACAACAATATCAACCAACCAGAACTCCTAGACCTCCCAGAGACTAAACTACTAACCAAAGTGTAAGCATGGAGGGACCCATAGCTCTGGCCAAATGTGTAGCAGAGGATGGCCTTATTGGGCATCAAAGAGAGGAGAGGCCCTTTACTCTGTGAAGGATCAATGCCCCTGTGTAGAAGAAAGCCAGGGTGGGGAGATGGGAGGGAGTGGGTGGATGGGCAGGGAAACACTCTCATAGCGGCAGGGGAAGGGGGAAAGAGATAGGGGGACTCCAGAGGGGAAATTGGGAAAGGGGATAACATTCGAAATGTAAGAAAATATCCAATAGAAAAGGGGAAAAAGAAATTAGCATGATAAAATGGTGAAATATTGGAAATGATACCTTGGTGACAATGTTTTCCCCCAAAGTCATTGACAAAAAAAGAAAAAAGTCAGGATAAAAACCCTTCTTTAGAATTGTTGGTCAGAGTAATCCAAAACACACCCTTCCCCAAACAATGTAGGCCATTGCTATTGCCTTTAGCTGTCTTTCAGGAAAATTTAGTTAATTTTCCATTGCTGATGATATCACATACTTCAGAAACTGGACTGAAATAGACACTTCCGGTTTCTTTGGAAAATCAGTTATGTCAAAGGATGTCTTGTTGGGGCCCACAGGTGAAAGGATGGATATCTTGCTAAAGCAGACACTTGAAAGAGTGTTTTTCTGAGGCAGACACAGGGGAAAGGATGTTTTGATATAGCAAACATGTGAAAAGGCCCATGAAGAAGGAGTATAAATATGACCCTACCGACAGTGTTACTATCCTTTGCACACAACACACATCTATTGGTTCACCTTACGTAGGGTTAAACTCTCCCAAGAACTTCTCGTGAGGTTCCTGTGGCAGCCTGCCCCTTCTGCGGCCTCACCTCAGGCTGATTGGAGAGCCTTGCAATTTCTTTAGTATCAAGCTTCATATGCTGGTTCACGCCTGGTGTCTGCATGCTGAGAGGATTGGTTCATGTGTGATATCTGCCATCCTAGACGACTGGCCTGCAGCTGCTCAGCTGTGTTTGCTATGGGACTGAACTGCTGCAAGAGAAGATTGAACTCGCACCCAAAGAACTATTTCTGAACAGGAGTTTGAGGAATCATTCTGGAAATGATCTTGAAGCCTTTCAGACTCGGTCTCATATGATCTATAATAGCTATCAGATGGAGACCATTATGGAAATCTACAGCTTGTCTAAATCCAGAGACCTGTGACCATAGAGTTCCCAAATCCAAATGACACCTATATAAATCTACAATAGAACCTCTACACTCAGGGAATATCATGGAAGAAAGGGGTAGAAAGCTCATAAGCAACAGAGGACAAGACTGTCTGCTGTGAGAGAGGAGAGGAAGAAAAAGTTGTGTCATTAAACTCGAGTCATTCTTCAGGAAGACGTAGCAATGACCAATACAGATGCGGATGCTTGCAGCCAACAATCAAACTGATAGCAGGGACCCCAGTGGCGAAGCTAGAGGAAGGACTGAAGAAGCAACCGCAGTATCAACCAATCAGGCCACCCCCTCGTCCCGCACAGCTCCCAGAGACTAAACCATCAACCAAAGTGTACACCTGGAGGGACCCATGGCTCCAGCTGCATATGTAGCAGAGGATTTTCTTCTCTGGCATCAAAGAGAGGGGAGGTCCTGTGGAGACTCCATGCCGCAGTGTAGGGGAATGCTAGGGTGGTGAGGCAGGAGTGGGTAAATGGGTGGGTGGGTGAGCACTCTCATAGAAGCAGGGGGAATGGAATGGAATAGGGGGTTACAGAGGGAAAGAGGGAAGGGGGATAACTTTTGAAATGTAAATAAATAAAATAACCAGTGAAAATGAATTCTTTTTTTTTTTTTTTTTTTTTTTTTTGGTTCTTTTTTTCGGAGCTGGGGACCGAACCCAGGGCCTTGCGCTTCCTAGGTAAGCGCTCTACCACTGAGCTAAGTCCCCAGCCCCGAAAATGAATTCTTAACAACAACAAAAAACTTGATAGTGAAGGTCTGGAGAGATGGCCGTCAGAACCTAAGAGGGTCTTTAACATCAGTCCCAGGGGATCTGATGCCCTCTTCTGGCTTCTGGTGGGCACTGCATACACACGGCGCATAGACGTGCAAGCAGGCAAAGCACCCATACACATAAAATAAAAACAAATCTCAAAAATAAAAGTTTGAAAAGGTGGATACTGAGGAAGTTGGGTAACTTTTATCTTATCCAGAAAACTGATACAGAGTTTCTATGTCCTCTAAAGTATTTTTATTTTTCTTACTCTTTGAAATTATACTAGATTCTTTGACACTGCGGTTATAAAATATTTATAATATTTTTGCATGGAATGCTTCATGGATTTGCATGTTATCTTTGTTCAGGAGCCATGCTATATAAGTTTTCTATAACTTGGTGAATAAACTTTTGTTTGAAAAAAACAAAAAACAACAAAAAAGCAAAAGAAGCAAACCAAAGAATTTGAATGAGTACCCAGCAGTAAAATTGGTGCAATCTGATCAGGCAAAAATTTTCTCTCAGCCCCTGCAGAAACCCACTAAGAAGAAGTGGGTTTTTTTTCCTTTTCTGGCATCACAGACAGTGTCGGGGTACGGGGAGGTTTATTCTCCTGTTCTACTACATGCTGAACATTGATAGATAATTCAAAGTTCACCAAAGTAAATAGTTATGTTTCTAAATGAACTGTAAATTTGTATATGTTACTTATTTTTGAGACAAGTTAAAAGCAAGGGTGGATCTTGAGACAAAACTGGAAACACGGTTCTTAGCATAAGTAGTGACGTTGGGACTATAAGTTTTCCCCCCAGTGGTGAGCTCAGATATGCATTAAATGGTCTTCCTTAGCCTGTCAGTGTCTTCTTTAAATTTTGTAAGTGTATTCTCACCACAAATGAACACTCAAGGCTGTAGTTCTGTTGAGGCTCCTCACTGGGGAGCAATTTCATTCACTACACACCGCACCTGTCAGCCTGTGACCAGAGCTCACGACAGCCTCCCATTCCAATGCTACCTTGAGGCCACTGGGCACTCCTACTGGAGAGCTTTTCTCCTTTTCAGGCAACTATACAATGGTGTCAACAGACTCCTGTCATCTTTGACCTATTAGTCACTATTTATCATTCACCAAATATCTTAGCGTTTGGCCAATTGCTTTCTCTCCTAATACCTTTGAATATCTGTGAGCCTTTCAAAAATTGTGAGTGGCTTTATCAGATTTCTGTGGTTTTAGTGCTATACTTCTCGTTGACCCCTGTATTCCTGATGATCTCCTCAAAATGCTTCTACCACAGACAGGGTGATTCTAGAACAATGTATGTCCATTTCTTCATATAGTCCTTTGAATTCATATTTAGTCTTTCATGTATTTTCCATTCTTTAAAGTGTTGAGTTCTCCAATATCAACTTGTTGATTCTTCCCGTAGTCTCCCCAAATTCTGCCAGCCAGAGACATTCAACAATCAATTGACCCTAACAGAAACACATTTCTAGCCTCTTCTACCGGAAGCCAGTCCTATATACCAGGAAGAAGACTCCCATGAAAAGTACTGAAGACCTCAGTCCAATGATTGGCTGTGAGTATCTGCATCTGTCTTAGTCAGCTGCTGGCAGAGCCTCTCAGAGGACAAGGCTTCTGTCTTCAAGCACAACTCAGGATTAGTAGTGGTGTCAGGGATTGTTTTCTGCCCATGGGATAGATCCCAAGTTGGTCAGGCATTCCCTTCAGCCTCTGTGCCATTTTTGTCCCAGCATGAACTTAAGCCGGGGACCTCTATGGAAGAATTAAGGGAAGGATTGAAGAAACTCAAGGGGATGGTTTTCAAGAGGAAAACCAACAGTGCCAACTAACCTATAACCCTGGGAGCTCCAAGAAACTGTTACCAACCAAAGAGCTTATATGGGCTGGTCTGAGGGACCCCCCCCCCCAAAATACATAGGTAGTAAAAGACCAACTGCCTTTTCTGTCCCCGGTGGGAATGGATGTCCCTAGTCCAGAAGAGAGTTGATGCCCCAGAGAAGGCTAATGCCTGGTGGGAGGGGGATTCCCCTCTCAGAAGCAAATGGAAGGGGGAATTAGGTGGGAAACTCTGGGAGGGGGGACGGAGAGGAAGGGCACCATTTGGGATGTGAATAAGTAAAATAATTTTTAAAAAAAGAAAGAAGAGGAAAAGTCAACTTCTATAAAGGAGCTGAAAAATAAATGTTAAAAAAAGTGGTGGTTCAAATGAGCTCAACCGAAATACATCTGTAATGAAGTAACAGTTGTCTCCTGGTGAACGACAAAGCACGGGTGGCCCTCTAAGACCGTGTCAGACCAGCATGTGTTATGGTCCCTGCACATCAACCATCTTCATCACAGTGTGCCAGACTCACATTTCTATATAGCTAGAAGTTTCGTAGCCATTTTTTAAAGCATTCATTAATTCCAATTCTTTTGCGTTAAATACTATTCATTCATTAATGATATTTAAAGATTAAATGTCAGTGGTGATGCTTTGATCAATAAATGTTGTGAAATTATTGGTGTCAATTTTTAATTTATAAAATAATTTTGATAAAAATTAATTCAAAGTAACAAAACCAAAAAAAAAAAATCACCGTTTCAAACATTAACTGTGGCCATATTCATGTTAAAAGACTTTCACTATCTCTAAGGAACAAAGATTCTTTCATTAGAAATTTTGTATTTAAGACTTTGCTCATCCACAGATTTATTTTATGATAAAAGATGTATTCTTAACTTTATGTATTTATTCAGTTTGGGGCTTTCTGTGCAAGGGGCAAGATCTTGCTCTTACCCCCAAGGTATCTTTGTAATCATGACCTTACTGCTTCAGCATTTCAAGGAGTGAGATCACAGAGTAGGCTACATCATCCAGACTCTTGAGGTCATTCTTGACACAGAGATACACATGCACAGTGAGAACAAACGCAACTTTAGTTTGGAAAAATGGAAGTAAAATGGAAAAAGAAATGATGAACGGCCACCCTTTTTCTAAAAGAACCCAAGAGAAACATTTTAAGTATCTAATTATTAAGAAGCTAAAATCATAAAGCAAATATTGTCTTGAAAAATTACTAGGAAGCACCTAAAATCCAAAATAAAATAGAATGAATGAATTCTGTTTTTTAAGTTTAAGATAAATAAAAACTAAGAGAAGGCAGAGCAAATTGGATTTAGGTTTTTTTTGTTCATCTTTTAGCAAAAGAAAAGAGGATCAATTTCAATGTCAAGAAGTTTTGAATAACCAACATAGATCAGGGCAATTTAACAAATGCAATGACATCATAAAAACAATTCAAAAAGTAAAAAGGATTAAGACATGCAAGTATATACATATATATATATATATATTTAAATTAATTGGAACAATCAAGCTTGTGCAAGTGCCTGGGGCAGGGTGTGAAATGTGGATCAAAAAAAAAAAAAAAAAGAATACAAACCATAAATTCAAAGTCACAAAGCATTATACCTTTCCTTTAAATAACAATTTCTTCTGAACTTTAATGGTACAGCACAAGAAAAAAAAAAAGAAAGTGGGAAAAATCCCATTTAATTATCAAACCAGAAATAAGAACACCATAAAATAGTTTAGTTGTATAAAATGAGTGGCCAAAGGAAATTCTGTTTTCCATAAAACAGAGGATAAATATCCTCTCTGGCAATAGCAGAATACAAACAGATTTACTTAAGTGGTAAATTTTTTAAAGCCATCCTTATCAGTATATTGTAGAAAATAAGGCTAAAGATTATTGTCATTGTGTGATATTATTTTGGAAGTGCAATAAAGTAAAACACAAATGAAGTTATAAACAATTTTTAGAACAAAAGTAAAATTTGTGTTTTCAAATACATAACAATTCATCTTGAAGAATATTATGGGGTTCCATGGATTTGTATTTAATTATTTATGTGATCTGTGAAGCTTATTATGTAGGGGAAATATTCAAAAGTAAGAATGTTTTCAATATTAGTAATGCATGATAACAATGAAAAAAGAAAATTGTCCTATTCATAAAGTTGTATTAATTACCCAGAAAAAATTACAAAGATTTAAATGTAACTAAATTACTCAGATATAAATATATCAAGAAATATATAATTAAGAATAAAAGCAATTAATGAATTATATGTATAATAAATATTAAAAGGATAAAAATTAAAAGGCATGTTATTCTTAGTCAGAAATATGAAACATTAAAGGCCAAAGTGTGCTTATAAATTTAAAAGTAACTAAAATTTTAAGAAATGAAAAATCAAAAGTGTGATAATCTTAGGTTTACAAAAAGATGAGAGAAGAGATACAAAGTTAAAACAACAGAAGCATCAGAATAAAACAGGAGTACTGGCCAGTCTCCCTGATCACTGAAAGAAACAATAAATCCACGCGAGTGGAAATGTAACCAGAAGAAGGAATTAGATGAAGAGTGAAAACTAAATGGTCAGTCCAGATTCCATTTTACTACAGGGAAACCTTACACAAGTAAAAACATTGTTCAGATGTACATATATACAGATATATTTAACACATTTAACCGTGATATACACAAATCATTATTTATGTATAGATCAGGGGTCCAATATGTCTCTCTAACCCCATTTCCTCAATACTAATTAGTTTCTTCCCTACATTCAACATTGGGGATAGGGGATGAATAAAGCGAAAGGGACCAAGCCCTGTCAGTAGGACATTCACAAATATCACCAAATAGAGCTTATCTTAAGAGATTGCATGACCTCTGCTTCTCCCTTCAAAAAGCCTGAGTGCCACCCACCATGATCTCCAAATCAGAAGATGACTGAGTCACCAGCCTGAGAGCTACAACACATTTTTTTTTTTTTTTGGTTCTTTTTTTCGGAGCTGGGGACCGAACCCAGGGCCTTGCGCTTCCTAGGTAAGCGCTCTACCACTGAGCTAAATCCCCAGCCCCAGCTACAACACATTTTAACATATATTTTCTTAGCTCAATTTTTCTTATTCACTTGATGGTGGGCACATAATCTCTTCACATCCTGCTTCCTGACTAAGATTGTTCTGATTATCTCTCCTTCCCGAAATAAATATTTGGCTTAGAAACGAGGAGCTTTTCAACATTTCCCCAATGAGGAGCAAATGTATACACTTGAGACCTTTGACTAGCTCACCCCATGCTGTGCGCTCATGTAAGTGGTTTGACCACTTGTGTTTTCTCATTCTCCTGCTCGCCGCACCTTTCACCTACATTGCTCGCAGAGGAACACATTTCCACCAGTTTAGATAACTGCTCTAAATAAGCCACCCATTCTGGGATATTGCTGTATCCACTGTGTAACATTGACTTTCGTTGTCAGGAACAATGGAGAGCATCCTATATCTATCTACCTTTTTTCCCATTTCAGCACAATGTCCTTGAGATAGTAAGTGTGTCTGTATATGTGGGAGGGTGTATTTTTGCAATGATATTGACGAAAGCATGTATGGAACACCTGCCTGATTTTTAAAAGAATTTTTAATTCTCTTACTCCATGTAAAAACGAATAGTTTTGACCTGCTCTTGATTATTCTGTTTAAATTGCATATTACATTCAGGGAAAAAAACCTATTTTACTGAATATTTTCATAGCTTTTTCATTCTCAGATAGCTGATTCTATTCTCTCTTTCTCAAATATGGTTTTGATTCTAAGAATATTCCTAACTAGCACAGAAAAGATAAAATAACTTTTCTCTCACATTTTCTAAAATCCCTTTTCTAATACAAGACCATCTGTGCCAAAAATTTGGCTCATGAAGTCTTACTTAGAATTGATGTTTTAAAAAAAAATCATAGATATAAGAGGGACAAGACTGCTTAGTAGGTAAAGTACTTGGTGCCAAGACAACAGTCAAGTTACATCCCAGACACATATATTAAAGGAGTTAATGGACTCCTACAAGCTGTCCTCTGGTCTCCACTTGTACACTATGACATGCACGCACATACACATGCACACACACACATACGCACATACACAGGCACACACACTAAAATATAAATTTTACGGTAACCTTGTGAAATAAGTACATAAAGTTTACCTGACCTTGCAGTGAAGACAGATTCCTATTTTCTGCCATTATGTGTAAAAAAGTAATGTTGGAGTTACCTGTGCACTTAAATTAATCGTATTGTGTGTGCCATGTTGTTATTATCGTATAAAAGTAATTGTATCTTGCAGCTGGAGCCACTGCTCTGTGTTGAAGGGAACTTGCTACTGTTGCAAAGGACCTGTATTCAATTTCATAATCTACATGGTGGCTCACATGTCCCCTGGATCTGCCATCCTCTTCTGACCTTCCCAAGAACAAGGTGCACGTGCAGTAAAAGTGTACAAGTACACAAGAAGTTCATGTAGGTAAAACATTCACATGTGCGCACGCGCGCGCACACACACACACGCACACATACGCACACAGAAGCACACACACATGCACAGAGAGAGAAAGAGAGAAGCACACACACACATACATACAGAGAAGCACACACACACACACACAACAGAGAGAGAGAGAGAGAGAGAGAGAGAGAGAGAGGCACACACACACACAGAAGCACACACACATTTTATGAATAACCATTTTGTGGTCATAATGCATTTTATAGGAGAATGTTATTTTAATTATTTCTGAAATTTTTCCTACTATTGTACAGTTCTCGATGTTCTTTCCTTTGTCGCCTGGATTACTATTAAGAGCATTTTCCCCTTCATTTCCTGCACCTTCAAATGAAGAGCAAACAAACTCCTGTAACTGGAGCCCCGAAGACTATTCAAAATTCTAAGTTGGTTTCTGAACAGATTGCAACAGTCAGTTGATGAAAGTTGAGCTAATTACACTAATGTTGACAAATGCAATAACATCAAAACAAATGTCTCATTTTTTTTCAAAAAAATTACACCTCTTACAAAGCCAAAAGGGGGGGGGGATGCTAAACAGATTCAGTGATCTGTGGGTGTAACTGAGCTATTTGTGCAAAACCAGCTTTGAAAATGATTGTTAAGATATAAAAAGGAACAAGTGGAGTGTGGAAACTTCTGTGCGATTTTTAAATGTAGTTAATGAAATATCTGAAGTCTTGGAACCAAAAAAAATGATTGTATTCTGCAGTAGAAAGTTATCCAAATTGTTTATTTTCATTTCGTGTCATATACAAAAGCGCAACCTTTTAAGATGAGGTAATGAGTGTATGAACTGGAAAAGCATATTTTTTGGGCTTTTAATCAACACCTTCTAGAAACAATAATTATTGTATACTCAGTCACTAATTAGAATATTTCTAAATAGTCTTGTATTTGGCATATGCGCTGTCCGGTGCTGTCTACTATGCTGAAAGTGCTTAGAAACGGCTTTAATTTGACCATTCCCATTCTATTTTAAGGAAGACATAATTGTCTGCTTTCTGTTTAACAGTCTACATATAGATAAAATGGATAAAGTTCTTATCCATTTTCAACTGCTTATTCCCCTTTCTCGTCTCCTCTCTCTCTGCCACTGAAACCTTTCTCCCAACAAATCCTCCTTTCCAGCCTTCTCTTTGTGTGTGGCCACTGAGTTTAGAGTCCCTTGCTGCAGCACTAGTTTGGTGGTGTGCAGTTATTTACTGGAGCAAAGGTAACTTGACAGTAGCCATACCTCTGACTGAAAGGACACCCCTAAACCTATCACCATTCACTGTCTACAGGGTCATCTGCAAATGGCTGAGATTAAATAACTTGCCCCTGTTAACAGGGCAGGACTTCAGCCCAAGGTCTTCTTGATTCCTAAGCTTCTACACTCCATGTCAATGCTTCTGGATCTCCAGAGTAACACGTGTTTGAGGAATATATAGTTTATACCCAAGAAGGCAGGAGGAAGGTATAGGGAGAGCTATCTAGAGGGCAATCCAGAAATATTTCTTGAACTTACCATGACGAATCTCTCAGCTGTGTTCTGTACACTGGTGGAATTCTGGGGCATTTCCTTTTAGGTTACAACACGCCGCTCTTGTGTCACATGAGAAGAGGCCTCTGTGGTCCAGGTACACTTACTGCTTCTCAAGCATTCCTTCTTCTCAAGGCCTTTGTGGTTACTCAGTGAATAAAGGTGCTTATTCTCAAGCCTGGTGATGATGGATTCTCCCCCCTAAACCCACATGGTAGAAAGAGAGAACAAGTCGCCCAAATCATTCTCTGACATTCACAGTTGTGCTGCAAGTGCCATAGAATGTATGAACCCACACAAATACACACCCAAAATCGACCAATAAATGTACAAATAAAGGGTTATAGCTGTTTCTTGATGTACATTGGCATTTATTTTAAGTTAATTTAAAATTTTTCTATGTAGTATGCAGAATTAAGGGTTGCTGTAAATAATGGAATTTAGCGCGGTAAACATGACCCTTTTGGCCCAATATGCAAAATTAGTTCATTTTGTTCCCACACTGTTCACCTTTCTATAAACTAAACATTATCCCTTGCCTAAATATTAATTACACAAAAATCCTCTCTGATTATGACATGTAAAGATCAACAAAACACTGTCATTATCAGTGTTCAGTTTATTGCTGTAAAAACGAAGCGTCTGCTCAAGTGTGTTTTCATAAATCAACGCTACAGAAGGAGGAGCTTAGCGTGGGCGTGGTCTAAGGAGGAGCCTCTGAGAGGACGGCATTTCGCGGCTATTTTCTCTGCTCCAGTCAGTCTGTCTTTGTTGTTGTTTTACCTAAAGTCGAGTTCATTTGGCTGGTCTGCAAATGCCTGGGGAGATAGACAAAAGCCATTCTCTTGTTATTTTAAAAGTGTAAAAACTTTACTAAGTAAATCGCGTTGTACTACATATGCTAAATCTCTGTTGGGTTGTCGTTCAAAGGTAACTTAGGACGTTTCATTTTCTAGGAACTGTACCTCAGAATTGATTCAGTCATCAACAGCTTAATATGCCTAATTACGGTTACAGTTTCACATGTCTACAAAAAGTGAAATGGTATAAAATCAGTCTATCCAGATGCTTTCAGATATCTTATTTCTGTTATGGAAAACATCTGGCTAGGTAATAGTCTCACTCTGCTCTCGTTTCTAGTTATTATTGTGCAATTTTATTCCGAATATTTTGCAATTTTGCGAATAGTACGTATCAATCATGGTAAACATAGAATTTAAAAAGTAATATTTTAACTGAACTTCTAAAACTTTGGGCTTTTGCTCATACAAGGGAAGATCAAAAATAAACGTTTAGCGTATGTAACTGGAGTGATAGAAATGTTACTAACTACTGCTGTTACTTTATGCGTTTCACACCATGAGCTATTTGCAGAAGAAAAAAAAACCCATAAAGTTTATTACCGAAATTTCAGCAGAATATGCCTGAAGTTTTGTGTGTATCTAGTTCTTGTAAAACGGTTACGGATTAGTCAAGTGGAAGATGTGAACCATGGCGCAGGACAAAATAGAAGTAAACACATCTTGAAAAGACATCAGAATACCATCTCGTGCCACAGTAGGCGCACAGTAGCGCAGCTGCAGCACAGTGGCTCTCTCTCTCTCTCTCTTTCTCTCTCTCTCTCTCTCTCTCTCTCTCTCTCTCTCTCTCTCTCTCTCTCCAGCAATTCCTCTTCCAGCCTTGCTCCCTTGGGCATGTTTGTTCAATTACAGAGGGAGCAGGACTCGGTCTTGATTTGGGCTCTCCTTTCTGCATGGTTTTAAAATACATGTCCAACCCCCAGTGCAAGGGAATATGGGGGTGGGGCAATAAGGAGGATGTATACGGGGAATACCCGAATGGGGGAGGGGGAAGAGGAGGGAATGGGGGCTTATGGACAGGAAACCGGAAAGGGGAATAACGTTTGAAATGTAAATAAATATATCTAATAAAAATTTTAAATATAAAATTCAAGTCCAATAATTTTGCTTTTCTAGTAGTTTAAGATCATGAAGACAGAAACTACAATGAAATACCTCTCAATTTTCTCATATCCTTTAACCTACTTAGTGTTCCATAGGCTTATATAGTGTCTGATAGTAAAATATTATTCTACTCCAATAGACATAGTAATAATTTGTCTTGTCATTTCCAGATCAGATATAGGTAAATATGTGTCCCTAAAACTTGGGGGATCATTATTTATTCTTTTCAGAAATTGAAATTTAATTGACAGAGGTTAATTTGGGTGAAATATATTAGTTAAAATTTGCACTTATGAAAATCTTCATTATGAACAAGACCTCATTGAATAAACCCTTTTCAGCGGTCTATCCAATTGCTGGGGGTAGGACTACTGTGTGACCAGAATAATAAACTCAATGTTGACACCATTCAAATTTGGGCACTGCTTAGGCTAGGCACAAATATTTTCTATACTTCCTTAATTTATATATTTAAAAATAATACATATCACGTGACTCATAATCTAGTCGGGACGCTAACCAACTAGAAAATAACTCAACTTTCAAGGCATACCTATAGAAATAGAAATGAGAATTAACTAAGGAAAACTTCCTGGGCTCAGTCTCTTTGCATTAAAATTTAAAGGAAAATACAGATTCAGAGAGAGTTCAGTGTTGACCCTGACCTCGCTTAGGGTAGTCAGATCGGTCTATGGTTTTGAGACTTTCTGGCTTAATTAGCAAGGCTGTCCAAACCTCTTCCATGTAAACCTCCAGAGAACAGAGTGTAAACTCTTGCCTCTATTGTTAGCGCCTGCTTTATAGATGATGAAGTGTGTAATGATTGATCATGCACTATAATGATGGATAAGGACGGTTTCTAGAAAGGTCAAACCTATTAAATAAATCTTAGAATATGTTTAAAAACATCTTGTCTGCCTCACTGGTGCCTGGTCCCTCTTTTCAATGACAGGTGGCCTTCACATCAGAGGAGTAACCGCCATGGCAAACAATAGACATTCATACTTCACGGGAAGAATGGAGCCGAAGGAGTGAGGATTGTAAAATCGCCAGCCCTGAAGTAAGAGGTTATCCTGAATAGACTAGAATAAATGAAGACCTTGACTGTGCCTCCCTAATCCATAAACATTCTAATCAGAAGTAAAATGAAGCAAACAAACCGAACCAAAGGGGAAACCAAATAGCAACAAATAACCTTTTCAGACACTAGGCGTTCGCTTGAATGGCAACATAAGAATGTCTGAAACACTTATTTTCAATGCTATGCACTAATAACTCCCTTAAAGGTATTTTTTTTTTAAAAAACAGCATCTCAGACAAACACATTTTCCCACTGATGCATCTGAGGATGCCATTTCTGCTGTCTTAGGAACTCATACTAAATTTCAGTTAAGCTTAGCAGAATCTTAAAAGCATAAACCTGGGGCTCAAATCCCAAACACGGATGGGTTTTGGTGGTGGTGGTGGTGGTAGTGGTGATGGTGGCGGGTTTGTTTGTTTGTTTTTAATGTGGTTTGTATTCGGTCACTCAAAATCATTATATATGTCATTCTCTTTTATAGTTCAGTAGATACAATTTCTTGATCATTATATTCAACAGGAGAGGTAATAGCTACATTGGAGGCCAACATAAACATTTATTAATTTTAATTGAATTACTACTTATTTTGTTGTATTTTTCTTTCTTGTATATTCTAAAATTCTGTAGCTGATCAAACAACCTAATCTATTTCATTCTGCCAAGTTTTGCATTTATTCTTTTAGGCACACAATTGCCCATTTATACTTATAGTTCTTGGTGACTTCCTTCCAATGTTTTAGAATCAACCAGAGAATCAAGCCTCTCGTGAACACCTTAGAGTTTTTCATAGGTTCTCTCTCCTAGTTTTACTCTAGTTCTGTTTGTTTTGCTTTTGTTTCATAAATACCATTTTTAAATAGGATTCAACCTATTTCTACAATAACTTATGGAATAGTCATCCCTTATACCAGACTTCTACCTCCTCATGTTCCAGTAGTATGATACTGATTTGCACACCTATGAACTCCATGCCTGTAAACTAGCAACTAATATATGTTCTTTATTTAGTCTGTAATTGAATGACTTAGAGAGGCCATCCAGAGACCCCCCAACTTGGGATCCATCCCATCTCCAGACACCAAACCCCGATACTATTGCTGATGCCAAGAAGTGCTTACTGACAAGAGCCTGATATAGCTGTCCTCTGGGAGGCTCTGCCAGCAACTGACTAAGACAGATGCAGGTATAGTCAACCTTTGGACTGAGCCCAGGGACCCCAACGGAAGAGTTAGGGAAGGACTAAAGGAGCAGAAGGGGATTGCAACCCCATAGGAAGAATAACAATATCAACTAACCGGACACCTCTGAGTTCCTAAGAATTCAATCCAAAGAGCTCACATGGAGGAACCCAGGGCTCCAGCCCCATATGTAGCAGAGGATTTCCATATCTGGGTGGCTCTTGGTCCTGTTAAAGCTTGTTGCCCCAGGGAAAGGGGATGCTAGGGGGTGAGGCGGGAGTGGGTGGATGGGTGGGGGAGCACCCTCATAGAGGCAGGGGGTGGGGGTGGGATGGGATATTGCAGAGGGGAACCTGAGAAGAGGGACATTTGACATGTAAATAAATATAATCAACGAAAAAGAAAGAAAATCTTCATAGAATTTTCCTTCAATGATGTCACCGCCGGAAGCGGCAAGATTGACGTGCATATTGTTAACGGCGATCATGTCAACCCCTTTCTTTACACTCTATAATAGTGCTCTGTAGTAGCTGTTTCAAATTACCAGTCACTTAATGATGCTTTATGCCCTTACAGTTCGGAAAGGTGTAAGTCCTCAGTTGGGTTCTCCAGGACAGAACCAACAGGACAGCATCTTCAGACAACAGAAGGGAGAATCCCAGTTCCTGCCCTTTCCATTGTCTCATGCTCAGTGGTAGTCTTCGGTCCATGCATCCGTGTTTCATGTCTTTCTCTAGACGCCTCACTAGCATCATCACATTTTGTCCTCTGAATCAACCCTTCCTGTCTGTGTTTATCAAGCGTCTGCACCCTTCTCGTCTCACTAGCACAAGTGCTCCAGTGTGAGCGGAAGAAGATGCCACTAATGGCAAAGTGGAAAGAGACAAGCACACCATTTCCAGGGCCCAGTGGTTATCCCTGAAAACTTACACTAACATTGTACAAACCGAGCAGGTTATATTTATAACTATAAGTGTATTTATAAATACATGCATACACACATACATAATATGTATACACATACATATATGCACATATATATACATGTATGTCTGCATATGTCTACATGCAATAACAGTTCAAAAGTAGAGGCCATGAATCAGAAGGAGCACAGGGATGTGTATAAGGGGTGGGTGTTGGAGAGGAGAGGGAAGGGAGAAATATCATTAAGTATAGCATAATCTCAAAAATAAAAAAGAATCATCTTAATTACATTGGGTACACCTGGATATTTCTGGTCACATCCCCATATCAAGGACTTTAACTAAATCATATTTTCTAGATCCCGTCTCTTTCTCTGGCCATGTGAGATAATGTGCATGGTACCAGGACTTAGGACATAGAATATTTGTAGAAACTTACTCAGTCCACTGCTAGCACCTGCTGCACTCTGAGAGCTGCATGGACTCTGTGTGACATCATCTCTAGTGACATACCACCACCACTTCATTGCTCACTGATTTTAGTGTGGTGTAATAGAGTTCCCTCCATTGCAGGAGAAATGGGAGGTCTTCATCTACAACCAGGATTTGCAAGCTGTGTTTTTCTTCACTACCATTTTGTGAGAAACATTAGGAGAAACAGAAAAACCATGGATCTTCTGTTCTAATTAAACAAATGAACAAATAAACAAACAAACAAAAACACCTTGGGAAAAGAATCAGAACCAACTACATATAATAAACAGAGCACAAACAAGAGTTCTGGGTGGTTTCCCTCTGTTCCTGCGACTCCTCTGAGGTGCTCACACAGAGTCAGGATGGGGAGAACACAGTCAAGATGTCACCCTGTGTCATTGCTTAAAATGATCTCTCAAAGATGCTTGCTGTTGATCTTACTGCCTTGCTATTGAAATTTATTTCAGCTGCAGCGGACAATCTTTGTTTAATATGGGCCGGAAACCATATTAGTGTTACCAACATCTTACTGATGTTATTTTTTTTTTTTAAAAAAAAGGCATATACTTAACCGACATTTTCCATTGATAGTTTCTTTTATAGCGTTAGTATTTTTGAAGCTGCATGATATCTCCGTACAATGTATTTGCATTTTGAGCTTAGTTTTCTCCTAGAGTCAGTGAGTTTTGGTTTCAGGAAGTCTCTGTTGAGAAATCAAGACAATTATTTCATCCTCACACCTGTAAAGGCTTCGTTTGTTAGAGGCTAAGAATATTCTCATTAAACAATACTAGCTCATTCTTCACATCAATAGTAATTACGTTGGATAAACTCTTTTTGGGGGACTGAGAGAGCAGATAAAACTTTATGCCAGGAACTTATTATAAGTGCAGAATGAGAGTAACAGTTCACAAGAAGGTCTTTAGTCCTCCATATGCGTCACTTGGTACATAGCTACACACACACATGCATCATGCAGACCCGAGCACAGTAATAAGAAATAATTTTAAAGCATTATAAAGAAAAACACTATTACTATTAAGAGGCACTGGTAGAATTCTGTGGGTAGATATGGCACAAAGGCAAGCTGCTGCGATTGTCTTAGGAATTTAAAAATGGCGTCTGTAGGTCATTATAAAGGGCCTTTATTTTTGCATAGCCTACACGTTGATGTCAAAAGCTATTATTCAGGGAATCTTGACTACTTGTGGTGATAGATGTTGTGACAAATGGGTATACAGCAAGTATGGGCTTGCTCTGACTTGTAAGGAGTCATTTTGATAATTTTTGAACACTGACTAACATAAGCACTATTTTTGTTAAAGATGCCAATTTGACTAAGTAGATTGAAAAGAAAACCTAATCAGAGCACTCAAGAAGATCTAAAATTATTAATTTTGGAGGATCTGTCCTCCTAAAGGATCACAGAGGTGAAGTCAAATTACAGAGGATGAAAGGAAGAGTTACGAGGGTTAAACATCTGAATTTAATAAGAATCACCTCATTGGTGTGAGGAACGAGGAAGGAGGACAATACCAATCCCACATTTTGAGGGTGAGGAATTTGGAGAATGAAGGCACAGTTGAAATTATACAGGAAACCAAAATCTACGAAGAAATACTTCATAATCTCCAATGTGACTTTAAAAGCATTTCTTATGGAAATATATTCTAACAATTATCTGTAATTACAAAATGTAGATTACCATAGATTATAAATAAATTGACAATAAACATTTCTGGAAACAAGATTTCTACGGTTGTCTCTGTTCAGTTCACATGAAAGATAAATGCCTTCCCCCAATTCATTTTCATTGTTCTCTCTCTGTTTCCTTCTCTATTTCTCCTCCCCTTCTTGGCAGGCGTGTACCAATGTCCATTCTCGTGGCTAGCCTTTCTAGATATTGTTCCATTATCATTTACCTCTCAATAGTTACTTTGGGGCCAGAACGTCTCACAGAAACACTGGTCTTTCATAATGTACCCTCTCTTCATTTATTTTCCCATCGATTCTAAAAAGTTTAGTTGGCAGCATCTTTCTTAAACAAGCCAATGCTTAGCATCCTCTTTAAAACCAATAAAGTACCTTTATGTGATTGCTAAGGGAAACAGTCTGAGTTTCTCACTTTGAATACTTGTGACAACAACAAAAGGAGCTGAACCCCAAAGAAGTGACCCTCTGCGTACTTTTTGCTAAGGTCTTTATTGAGTTTCCCAAGGGAGGTTAAAATGGCAGTACCCATTTCATTTGGACCCCCGGTGTCATAGCAAGTAGCATCACACTAAAGTTCTAGAGGCCAGAATGTGCTGGATGTATAGAGAGAAAATGGTCACAGATCGGGATGGGTTGAACAGCCTGAGTAGCATTCAAACCATCACAGGCATATGTGTGTGTGTGTGTGTGTGTGTGTGTGTGTGTGTGTGTGTGTGTGTGTGTACTCATGTGTGTGTACATGTTTGTGTATATACATACAAGTACATATGTATGTGTGTTCACATGCGTGTGCAGATGCTTGCGTATGTTCAAGCACGCATGGTTATGGAGGTCATACTTCTAGTGGATGTCTTCCTTCATCACTCTCCACCACAGTTTGAGACAGGGTCCCTCACTGAATCTGGAGCTCCTGGATTAGAATAGACTGAATGGCATGAAAATTCCTCTATCACTATTTGACTAATGCTAGATTTACAGGACACACCACTAATGCTCAGGTCTTAAAGGAGTGCCAGGGACTCGACTCAGGATGCTAGGTTTGCACAGAAAGCACTTCATTGACTCCACAACTCCTAGTTGTGTAGTTTGAATCTTCAGGGGAAGCTAAGCCACAGACAGGACCTTGTTTACACACGATGCCATTTAGATACCAGGAAATTAAAATGCCTGAGTTCTTCTCGGTGCTCCTAAACAGTTCTCGGAAGTAGCATTTGTTTTTGAGTAACATGACACCGTCACAGTCCAATAGAATCGTGATTGCTTATGAAGTTTAAATAAGTAATGAGCAATATTCCAAATCACAGTGGATATAATGGCCATTTTCTCTGTGTCCTGAATATCAAGTAAAATTGTCCACCAACTCCCAGAACGCTTCTCTGACTTATCTTTGGTAATATAATGGTAGGAGGAAATAAGACACGCAATGCTTCTATAAAAGTTGGCTGCCTTACACACTACTACACTAGCCATTGCCAAACATACCAAGTTGTCATAGCATACACAATATTTCTCATTGCCTTAGTCAGTCACTTTACTTTCAATTTGAGGTGGTTAACAATAATCAGAACATGTTTGCTATGTATCTTGATTGTCTGAGGTCAAGGGTACAAGAGAAATTGTTCTTCTCTGGCATGGCCAATAGAAAAGTTCCTATCTCACAGAGGATCGTGTTTGAACTTTACATGGAAAACATATTACTTTATAAGCTTGAAGTAACAAGTCCCCAAGTGTCAATATAATGTGACACACTTTAACTGGGGGGAACATAAACCAAGCAACAGCATATTGGGAGGTCCTTCTCATTGGTAAGATAGGAGGAACCTTGTGATCTTAGAATATCATGCTCAGGGGTGGCAACTACATTATGTCTCAGTTTACAAAAAGAAAGGAAAACCACATGTAGTGACAAAACTGATATATGCTATCTGCTCCACCCATTCAACGACAGCGAGTTGCTGACTGAACATGAAATGTGGTTCTGTTCGTTGTTATTTTAAAAACATCAGTATTCTCATGATGTAGAGTAGATCAGAGCCCATCAAACACATGTGCTTTTTAAATAGATGATGTATATGTTCATCTGTTCATACACATAATAAAATGGTATTTTTCCACCAAAAATACTGAAAGCCCATCTATCGTTTAAGATGTTGGTTGACATGGATGAACGACATTACTTTAATTGAACTACAACGAACACATACAGACATACAGCGTAAGCCTACTACAGTGTAGAATCTAAAAATAAGCTCCTAGTGAATAAAGTGACTATTACAAGAGATTGGAAAGATGTGGCAAGGAGACTGAGCAGAGAAAAGGAAGAAATTAATGGGTAAAAGTTTTCAGCATGGAGTATCTACCTGAGAATGCTCTCTATGTAAGTCAACAAAAGGACAGGGACACCCTCCAAAGACAGAGACAACAGGTACATGGGTCATGGCTCTTTCTAATTAGGCCAATCTCATCACTTGCCAATGAATACGTACCTCACAAGGTTACATTTCCCTCATCAATACACACAATTAGTATTTGTTGGTTAAACATTCAAATACACCGATATTGACAATTGGGAAGGAGAACAAAACTAATCAAGATCTCTGGAGCCTGTAAGATAATGAAACACTGCATTCTTCAGATGTAATTTTTATTGACCTAAAGAGTGTTAGGCTCATAAAATTTCAGTCCATGAGTTCTCAGGAAGGTGGAGTTGATTTCAAGTTTTCTTCAGATAATTGTTACGGTGTTGATACAAAAATAGTAGACGCCCCCTTAGTCCACTTATAATTAAGGGCCTTTTACTTTTTTGTGTTTATTCCAGTTTTGTTTGGCATCCTTCACGGTTCTTTGTTCGTTGTTGCTCATTTGAGCATGGAGACTGGGTGTTTGTCTCACGCTCCGCCTATAATGGACGGATCATCTATAGGAGATAAAACCCAAAGCTGATTGTGATGAGAACCTTTCTCTCACCACTTTAAAGAAGCCCAGTAAATCTGCTAAGTCCTGGAATCTGTTTCATTCTTCCCTGTCATTCAGTGGTATTCAAGACAATGTGAAAATGAGTGGTCCATCGGAACTACCGGTGTCATAGCGATACGGAACACGAGAGAGAAGACTGAATTCAAGTCTATTAGTTTTCAGCCTCAGAGGACCGAGGTGAAAATCTGAGTAAACATAAAATCTGATTTTCAGCCATTTTAATAAGTAGTTGGATTGGGAAAATAGAAATTTATTAAGTTATATGGCACGCATGAAGAGAAATAGGGCCAGTCTGTCAAATGAGTACACACTATATGATGCCATTTGTATGAATTTGTACAAAATGTAACATAATCTTAGCCTCAAAGTTAGATTGATGATATCCCAAAGAACACCAATGGGACCAGTGAGTAGAATTTCTGACAGGTAAGGATAGTCTTTTGGGGTGCACAAGTTTCTTCCTTTCATGATGGCGAGGGTTTACTCAGGTGCTTGCTTTGTTACACTATTGGTGAGTCATCGGGTATCACAAATATGCCATGAGAATTAAATATTTCAGCATAGGATATATCCATGTGCTAGTGTGACCTGTGATACTGTGATAAACTCACAGAGCAAAAACGTATTGGTAAAGAAAGACGTAAATTTCGATTGTTCTATTTCAAAGCCCACCCAGAAAGCAAAAATAACAATTCAAAAATCATGAAGTAAAATGTTAACTAATGTGCATTTAAAAATTAGAAGAGGTGTGAGGGCTATGGAAACAGAACGATCTTTAATAAGATCTACTGCTTTCTTAGAGGATCCAAGTTCTGTTTCCAGCACCCACACGGCTTCTTGTAACCATTTTTAACTCAAATTCCAGGCCATCTAGTGCCTTCTTCCGGACACTGTGGCAAATGTATGAAGTTGGTACACACACAGAGATGCAGCCAGGCACTCACACTCATTAAAAAATAAATGTCACTAAAAATTAGAAGAGTATTGACTTTTCCCCATTTAAAAAAAGTTTCACAAACAAGATAGAAAATATCTCAAAATTCCGAAGAGAAAAATCTATTAACTGAGGATAATACAATGGCAATTTCGTACATAAAGTCCTGAGAGGATATCATATGTGGATTCTTCATGGGAAACTGGGTAACCGAGTAACCTCCTGAAGAAGCCCCCTGCACACCACTTAATGGAGACTAGCAGAAGAAGACCCTTTCAGGAAGACAGGTATGTGTATGTAAGTCCTAGATAACGGCTTGTAATAGTAGGTCCGTGAAAAGTATCTCCTAAAATAACCACTAATCAAAGAAATTAGCATTTCAAATGTTTTAAGGGTTGAGAGAAAATACGTACTTCAAACAGTTCCAAGATGAAGCAGTTGTCGTATTGATGAACACTTGGGCTAGGGAGAACACGATGGAGAATCGTTTCCTACAGCATATGTACATAAATTAAATACTTTAATACAGTTGTAATACATTTGATGATTCAATGGTGAATAATATTCATATAACAAGAATATAAATGGCAGTTGCTAATTTTAGCAGAAGCTGTGATTCAGCCCAATTGGAAAGATGGAAATGGACACATGTGTGCAGATGGGGAAACACAAAACTCTTCTGAAACAGAGTCAAGAGCTCTCTCACCATAAACATCAAGATAGAATAGCCACGTTGTCATTCAGACATGTACTGTGGAAGATCGGATGAGAAATATTGTGCTGACATTGGTTTATTTCATGCTTCAGAAACCTGTTTCATTAAGAGGCCAGGAAAATGGCAGGATGGACAAAGCGTTTGCTGTGCAGGCATGAGGACTTGAATCCTGATCCACAGGACAAGTGTAAAATCAGGGTGGGGGATAGCTGTGACCTCAGCCTCGGGAGGTAGATCTCCCCGGTTGGTTGTTGAACCTGATTATCTATCTTCAGGTTCTATGAGAGACAACTTCAACAAAACAGAGGACAATCGAGGATGACTGTGACGTGTTGTTTCTGCAGGCACAAGTCCACACACGCACAAGCACACTGCACAGTTGTGCAAACACATGCACACTACCCAACGAAAACAACACAAAAGTAAAACCAGTTCCTTTTTAACTGTGCCATGCACTTATCTCGCAGGTGACAAAGTATATAAACGATTTTAATCGATAGTTAATAAAACTGAAGTGGAAAAGTGTAGTTTGCATAATATTATAACACTAGCCAAAAAGCACTTCATTTAGTGACAAAGATAATCTGATACATTCGAGATCCTGCTGGTTTTGTCTTTATTCTGAGAAGACGAAATTACTACATTATCAAGATATAATTATCAAGTACCACTTTGTCCAATCATTTCATAAAAGAACTTATTTCCTCAAAGATGACTTTTTTCTTGCCATGTCTTCCTTAGCCTGTAAATTCATTCTGAATGTTTAAAGTGAACTCTCAGAAATATCGACACACAACACGGGAAAGAGAGTGCGAATCTCCTCGCCACTCGGCCAACTGTCAGCTCTGTAGGTCTAATTTCCACTGGGCACCGCTCGGAGTTGAAGCGTTACCAATTTGGAGCCCTTCATCCCATCCGCAGCTCCTGCACTCTCTGTGGGGCTGTGCATTTCCACCATCTTAGCCCTGGTGTTAAACTGTGGGAAAGGATTGATTACCAAGGAAAGTGTACTGAGCTGCACGGCAGCGCCATCTTTTGGTCGCCTCGAGAAATGATCCAAGTTTGTGAGGAAGACTAGATGTCATGCATGCTCGTTTTTTGTTATACAGGTTTGCAACACAATAACAGGAGGGAAACAGTTTTAAAATAAAAGTTACTCTCGAGACGGTGTGCCCAAAAGACATATCTGAAGGGAAAAATGTCTGAACTTTGTTCACTCAATCAAACACTGAAATATACCTTTAGAAACCATTTACCTCTACGATTGTTACTTTCTTTGAAAAGCGTTAAGAGTTTTCATGACTCCTGACTATCACGGTTTAAAAATGCTATACACTTCTACATTATGAGAACACTTTTACTGTTTTCCTTTAATTTCAACTTTAGGGCTTGGTCATTTCCATAGAACCATTTGTAAGTTCTTGAATTATAATAAAATATGCACTTTCGGTTTTCAGTAGTCTATGGTTTTGACCCTTCTATAAAGGTTTTTTTTTTTCTCATTACTGACATTTCCTTTTTGTTTATTAACTCCCTCTACAGACTCCTGAAGTCGCTCCCCGTCCTGTCAACATTTCTAATACATTGTTCTTAAAGTATTCACCTGAAAGATTGAAAGACACTTAATCAGCTCTGCTTAGGGACAGTGTTTGACGATTGACTCTTTAAAGTGCCAAGCATATTCTCTGCATCACTAGCTAGACATTTGTATCTAACTGTGTGATAAGTGTGGGAGTCAGGTTCACCTCCTTTTCCTGGACTTGCTATTCTTGTCGCTCTTCTAGACCAGCTGGGAGCCAAAGACTAGTCTGATGTGTAAACTTAAACTCTTAGGTGTTGTTTTTTCTTCACCGTTCACTGAGCATGCCCGTCACTTTCTACAACTTACAGCAGATGTGCCCTTTGAGAATACGAGTGCTTAGTCTCTGCGTCCAAAGAAGGAAATGAGAAGAACGCAGTAGCACTGCTACTCTTTAAAGTGGCTCACAAGAAGGCGGAGGGTTTAGTCACTGGCTAACTCATAGTCTCTGTTAGTCAGTGTGATGTAGAATATGAGGATACAGTCATGGTTCTCCTGGGAAAGATGCTTTATACCTGTAACCCTAATAACCAGAGGTTAAGCAGGACAACTGCTGCAAGGTCGTAGCCAGCCTGGGTATAGTGTGAGCTTGAGGAAAGCCTGGGCTACACTTTGAGGCCCATCCTCAAGGTAAATTAACTGTTTTGGTTTTTCTTTGTTTTTCAAGACAGGGTTTCTCTGTGTAACCACACTGGCTTTGTAGACCAGGCTGACCTCGAACTCACAGAAATCCACCTACCTCTGCTACCTGAGTGCTGGGATTAAAGGCATGGGCCGCCACTGTCTGGCTTAAGCTAAGTAGTTAACAAAAGAAGCTCATTGCTTTAAAACACTTTAAAGTTTATCTTGTAGAAGTGATTAAAAAGAGTACATTAGGGACATTATTACCATTTTAATAAGATATATATATATATACATATATATAGTTATCAAGTAAACAAAAACAATGTTTTGATTTTGTCTTCAATAGCCTGCCCTAATTAATGCTATGTTATTCTGAAATCTAACTTATTAATATGTAGAAGCAATCATGCAAAAATAGAATAATCTCACTGTTATAGTTGGCAGCTGAGACTTCAGTCACACCTCCTCCCACACACAAATAAATTGTGTCTGCAAATTTTTGAATATTTACCAAGTTCCTGGAACAAATATTTTGTCCAGGAGCATTTCCTTTCCTGAGAATGTGCAGTTATAAAGTTTTCTGCTGCCACTGCACGACGTTTTAGTAACCTCTGCAGCAAGGAGCTCTGAAGTGGCTTTCCCCACCTGCGTGGAGGTGCAGTGTACGCAGGTGTGGTCACGTACGTACTACGTCTTCCTGAACTGAGCGGTGTAACGCACAGGGATAGCAGGAAGCAATATTCTCTTCAGCAGTATGCTTTAGATACTTAATGATTGACCAATAAAAACATCAGGCAAAATAGCGATATGGAAGTGTAAAGATCTCCTAACACCGTAACACAGACAGGGTTAATAAAAAAAAACGATACATATTTTATTCTTTTATTTTTAATTTTCTGTGGGCAGACATTAGTTCCCTATGTTAGAAGTCCAGCTTACTTGCTTAGTGTCTCATGAGTTAGTCAGCTTTGAGCAGCTCTGACAAAATAGAAATCATGACTACAACGTAAACCAGGGCACATTTGCTGTGCTCCACGGCTTCCGAGGTCATCCTACCGTTGTTGTGCCTCACACATTGGTGGTGGGAACCAATCGTGGAGGGACTCTACCATGAGAGACCGGGGAGAAATGAAGGAATGTGAAAGCAGACATCACTCACAACAAACAAACGCATGAAACGAAACAAACAAAACCACAAAACCAGTGGCTTATTTTTCCCATGGTGCACCGCTTCCCAAAGATCCCAGAAACTTCCTTTATAGCATAACAAGATGGAGACAAAGCATAGATAAAAATAAGAAATAAATATATATTTCCATCGATTGTTTCAGATGAGACTCACTGTTGCTAAGAGCCTTTTCTGGACCATACACTGTAAAATTCCTTTGTGTTACATGAAAAGTTTGGTAAACTGAGCACAGCATCGCTCCTTGGTCTGACTAGACACGAGCGCACCTGCTTTGCTACCTGCATTTGCAAGCTCTAAACTTACATGGCCACATCCAACCTGTTTGTCTCTACAACCAACAAATCCATCGCATCGCTACTGTTCACTAAATTGAGCCGTTTCCCAGTTAATGTTGAAACGTAACCTAGAGTTCAAACAACAAACGATTACATCTTTTGTTGGTTGCGCTTTTCCTGTTTATCCCTAACTTCACTCTCACAGATGTCTACGTCATTCCTCCTCCTGACTCAACAGCGTCTCCACCTATGAGTGCACTTTTAACTTTTGACTGCTTT
Organism: Rattus norvegicus; assembly: GCF_021556685.1. Classification (NCBI taxonomy): domain Eukaryota; kingdom Metazoa; phylum Chordata; class Mammalia; order Rodentia; family Muridae; genus Rattus; species Rattus norvegicus. The sequence goes on from NC_141537.1 coordinate 174,384,104, forward strand.
TTCTTTTCGTTTCTTTAAAAAAGTAAATTGCTGAAAGTTCACTTCCCCATACTGCCTTCCATATCATCTTTATAAACTCTGTGTCAGACTTTGCACTTCTGTTCCCATGAGTATGTGTACACCAGCTTTTGGAAGATATTGTAACAAAACACCTGACACTGGATATTTTACCGTGCACAGGGATTGTTTTGAATTTCTGCAGCCTAGAAGCCCAAGCACCAGTGGCTAGGGTTTGGGCTGTTTGCTTCTGAGAGTTATATGGAAAAAAAAATTTTTTTTCTATTATCCAGAACAAAAACTAAACAAAACAGCATGTAGGAAATTACTTTCCTTTCTTTTACAGTTGTCAAAGCATCAAAAGAGCCCACCAAGCAAGAAGAAGAAAAGAATAATCTAAGAACAGCATCATAGAAATATCTAGAAGTATCAGTAGAAATTCTGGGAAAACCCCAAGCAATGCACTGACCATTTCTCTCACCTAAGTAAACTATAACAGATAACATTGAAATAGATGGTGCTTTATGTAGACCTATATGACGAAGAATTACCCCGTGGTGGGTGCTTCTATTGCAGTCACATTGTAAAGCCCAACTCATAGGTAACTCCCACTGATACCTGGAGTTACTAAAGCATTTAACATATAAACATTTTTCTATAACTGCTCCTCAAAGATACGAACCACCTGAAGTTGGCTTTTGAAGGTATCTGAGCTCTCTTTTGCAGTAAACCACGATGTGTATTTATTTATATGATAGTCTTGAAATTATGTAAGATTGGTTTTACCTCACTCACTATCCACCATCAGTGCTCACGCATTTTGTTCAACAAACATTTGTTGAACTAGTAAGATATGGCTTCCAGATAAAACCTATGGCTAAACCTTCTTCAGTGCACATTCTGAAGCTCTCACTTCCACCTTGGTGGGGTCGTTTAAACAGCGGATGCAGGCGTGTACACTCACAAGACGGGGTTCCTTCTCGCTGTTCCGCTGCTGGCTTACTAATGCCCTCATTTGGGGGAGAAGTCTTCACTTCCCAGCTCTGTTTCCTAGACAAAGTTTTATCTCGGTGTGGCTGTCCTCCATGCTGTTTTACATGAAAGCGTTGCTCTCCTCCTCGTCCTCCTCCTTCACAGCTATTCAGAACCCTTCGGGTTTGGGATGAAGAGGTCTGATTGAAAAATCAGATACAGACACATATGGAGAATTCTAAGTTCCCAGTTGCCTTGAAGTTAAGTGGAGTGGGCACTTGATTATTACGAAGGCTAGAATTGGATTGAAGAATCATACTTACAGGTGTAATGGGGCTGAGAAAGTGTCAGACCTTAGAAGTACCTGGCCCTTGATTGTAGCAGCTGGAAATGATTTAACAAGCACTTGAGGTGACAGAATCAGATGGTTTAGGTGATGAACGAGCTGTTTCAATATAGTAAATTATTTTGCTCTTTAAAAATCAGAATTAAATAGCTTGCGCCTTGTGGGGGTTGGGGGGGGGGGAGACCTAGCAGAAGGACACACATTCACTGAGGAACAAAGAGTTCGCGTCTGACCTGCCGTTCTTAGGCCACTCATTAACGTCGTGTGTGTGAGTTCTTAGATACTAATGAAAGTAAATTTTATTTCAGCAGCAACATCAGTATCTTATTTGTCCAAAGCTGTGTCTTTTCAAAAATGGTACTTAACAGTGGGCCTGAATTTTAAAGCAACTGACTACTGTTTGGACCTTGCAGATAAACGTCCTTAACTATTTCTTCCAATGTAGTAACAAGACGTTTCTTCTTCCCTCTGACCTACAGACAGAAGTTCATTGATTGGTTTGTTTTGCTCTGTTTTGTTTTTCATTCATTAATACCGAGTAACAGACACTAAGTACTCATAACTTGACCTTAGAAAACTAACAGCAACTGAGGGCATCTTTCTTTTAATCTGGGTGCTGGAGAGATGGCTCGAAGCACAATTATGCAGATCCACGTTCAGATCCTCAGTCCCCACATTAAAATGTGGAAATGGTGGCATGGAGCTGAAAGTCTCTGAGATAGAGAGCAATGGAGCATACTCAACAACTTTTACCTTCCTCATGTGCGTGCACACACACACACACACAGACAAACATGCACACACACATGCACACACACACAAACTCACCCCCACACACGAACACAATACACATAAGTGTCGACACAGGCATAATTTAAAAATAAAATAAGAAATAAATATATATTTCCATCGATTGTTTCAGATGAGACTCTCTGTTGCTAAGAGCTTTTTCTGGACCATACACTGTAAAATTCCTTTGTGTTACATGAAAAGTTTGGTAAACTGAGCACAGCATCGCTCCTTGGTCTGACTAGTCACGAGCGCACCTGCTTTGCTACCTGCATTTGCAAGCTCTAAACTTACAGAATAAAAACAATTCATGTTTCCAAGTAGCTACCTACCTCAGTGCACAAATACAAGCACATCACAAGGGTGTGGCCACACGAGTCACCATTCACCCACACCACCTCGTGAGATACATTGCATTAGCTGGATGTGATATCACTTAGCATCAAAAAATTCCAAACATGAGGGTCAGCCAGGTGCCCTTGCTGCAAATCCCAGCAACATGAGTTTGATTGAACTCTAGACCTACGTTGTAGCAAGAGATAACTGACCGACAAAAGATGTCATTGACTATCTGCATGCATTGTGGGATAACACTCTCATACAAAAAAAAAAAAAAGAGAGAGAAATGAATGGAAAAAGAAAAAGATGGAAAAATAATCACAATTTTTTTTTGGCAATTAAGCATACTATTTATTTTAATTCAATGAAGATTGCATTTGAAATAAAAGTAAGTTACTTATTTTTTTTATTTCTTTTATGTTCATGGGTATTTTGCTTACATGTATGTACCTGGACACACAGAGACAAGAACAGGGCAGTAGTTCCCCTAGCACTGGAGTTCCAGATGATTGTGAGTTACCATGTGTAACTCTAGGAATGGAACCCGGGTCCCCTAGAAGAGCAGACAGTACTTCTAATCTCTCTCCAGCCCCCTAAATAATTGGTTTTAATTATTGAAAACTAATACAATTATTTTTTAATCCTAATCAAAACCAACAATATTTTGATAAAACCATTAATTTTTAATAGAAAAAAGGAAATTATATATATTATATACATATTATGTATAATATATTGTATATACATAGTGTAAATTTATTATATACCTTGATTAAAGGAGGCCTTACGTTTAGGTTTTTTTGAGAAATAATAGGTCTGCTTAATAACAGTTTCTCATTGATTACATCTAAAATTTGATTAATGAAGATCCGAAGAATATCCTGACAATTTTGCTTTTGTATCATAATTTATGAGAATTATTCAAACTTATGAAATCTCACAAATAAATTCAAATTTCATTTTCAAGCCAGATATTCCTGATATTGCTTTACTTTTAACATAACTGTTCACAAATAAAGGTTTACTATTTGATTTCTGCTGATTTTTAGCAGATTAAATTTTTAATGAATTAGGTCCAATTTAGTGGTGGTTAATAATGGATATAAATCCAAACAATTGGTGTTTTTATACAGTATCAACAAGCTGTATTATGACCTAGGTAAATACACTCACTTATCTGGCTTTTGTTTCAAAGTTATCTTCACTCACTCTGATAGGCAATCTTCACCACAGACATCGCTGGAGTGAAAATACTTACAGGTGTGTGTGTGTAGGAAAGCTTTGCTCAAGTTTAAACTGAGAGATAAAAGACCATCCTGAGAGTGAATGCCACTATGCCATGGCTTAGGGGGCCACTGTGATGAATTCTAAGTGCAGGCCAATACATGCCTCCCTTTCAAAGTTGCCTTTGTCCGGTATTTTGTCCTAGAATAAAGGAAAGTAAATTATACAACATTCTTACTTCCTATCTGATAAACTTCAGTTCGTTTTGATTCATCAAACACTGTTAAACAGATTCGGGCACTAATAAAGAAATCTCAAGACCTCCTCCCTCTGATTTCTAACCTTCTGTATGTCTCTCTTAGCAAATTTAAATAAATGTCTTCACTAAATATTAATAGGCTTTTTTATACCTCGAGCATTTTCTGCATGCATGATGTATTTCGCTCAAATCCGGCGCTCATTTCCTTCCCCTTTGGCTCCTCCCTTTCCTTCTTTCCAACTTGAGGTGCTTTTTGTTCCTTCAAAACCCTGTAAGTCCGGGCTGGGGATTTAGCTCAGTGGTAGAGCGCTTACCTAGGAAGCGCAAGGCCCGGGGTTCGGTCCCCAGCTCCCAAAAAAAGAACCAAAAAAAAAAAAAAATCCCAGTAAGTCTTCTTAGTTCTGCTTGTACGTGCGTGGCTGGGGGACCACTTATTGGAACATGGAGAGCCCCTCGTGTACCGCGTCCTTGAAGAACACTGAGTCTGTCCCCCACAACCGGGATCTCCTCAGCTATCCGTAGGACTTCCCAATATGGAATTCTGTCTGGCGTGGTCCTGTCTGAGTATTCACTTCAGCAGGCAGTGCGTGCCTGTAACATTCTGTTGTTTCCACCAAATAAATTCTATTTTTTTTTTCTGTAGAAGTTCATTACTTTGGACTGATAATTCCTCTGTTCCCTCTTCCACCGTGATCTCTAAGATCTGTGGTGAAATCCTGCTGTCTCCTCCAGAGCTGAGCACTTCACAGTCCCTTACTCTCCGCGTTTAGACCAACGGTATGTGTTCGTATTAACTACCGTCTTCTACGAGCAGAAGCATCTCTGATGAAGGCTGGCAGATGCACTAATCTTTGGGAATAAAACTACGAAGATGGAGGGCAGATTATTACTATATCCTTTGAGCAAGATAATAGTAGTAACTTCTCTCCTAGGACCTGAGACCTAGCCGGTGACTTGGTTTGGGCCCGATTACCTAGCATGAGTTCTGCCTTGTGGAGTGGACTTCAAATCCAATTTAAAAGGGGGGATTAGTTATTCATTCTCTCTCTCTCTCTCTCTCTCTCTCTCTCTCTCTCTCTCTCTCTCCCTCCCTCCCTCCCTCCCTCCCTTTCTCCTTCCCCCTTCTCTTGTCCCTGATTAATTTTCGTATAAACACACAGATAGTGCCCTGATCTCCATCCCTAGGTCAGTCAATGGACAGGAAGCAGTGTCAGCTCTAAAAGGAAGTTACGATCTTCATTAAGCTGGACAAAATAAAATATGAAATTAGCTCAATTTAACCTTTTTATTTTTGATCAAGGACAAATTTTCCTGAATGGAGAGCCTTTCGAATAATTCGCTCCAAATGTCCCTCTCCAGCGTACACACAATTATAGCCCATGAATAGGAAGTGGCTCACAGAAACAACGCGACCTCACAAGGTCACATTTTCGGCTTCTGGCTGCTCATTGGCTGGATGTGCAGCGCTCATGATTGGCTGTGGAAAGGGCTTAACTACAAGGACAGCAGGTTAGGTGAGCACCGTTGATTCATTTTTATGAAGTTATAGTTTTCGATAATTTACAGTTCACTACAGAGCAAGGCCATCTTGTGACAAAACTTCCATTCCGTATATTTCAATTTGGCACATTCTTAAATCATTCTGCTGGGTTCCTAACACATAAAATTAAAGTAATTTTGAATACCATTTAAATAATATTTAAAAGAATACATTTAATAGGGACTATAAAAATGGCTCTGCAATTAGAACACTTACCTCTCTTGGTGAGAGCCGAGGTTCAATTGCCAGCACACTAATGGCAGCCCGCAGCCCTCGGCAACTCCAGTCACCTGCACACTGATGTCATCTTCAGACTTCATGGACGTGCACGCACACAGTGTGTGGACAAGCACAAAACACTCACATGCACGCAAATGCCGGATAAAATTTAAGAAATGATTTATTAGACATAATAATTTGAATATTTTAAAAACGTCATTCGGGGTTGGGGATTTAGCTCAGTGGTAGAGCGCTTACCTAGGAAGCGCAAGGCCCTGGGTTCGGTCCCCAGCTCCGAAAAAAAGAAAAGAAAAAAAAAAAAAAAAAAAAAAACGTCATTCACAAACTTACAGTAGTACGAATTTGAGTATCAAACTGTGTGTGAATCCCAATCAAATACTTAGTCTGAGCCATCAGATTTGCTAATGGCTTAAAAGGATGACATGCCTAGAGAACTGGGTCAGGAGAGTGTTTTCCATGCATGAGGACCTACATTCATTCCTCAGAACACACATTAAAAAATACAATTGATCATGGAAATGCACATCTGAAAAGCCAGCTCTAGAGAGACAGGGTTAGGGTTAGGGTTAGGGTTAGGGTTAGGGTTAGGGTTAGGGTTAGGGTTAGGGTTAGACAAACTAACAATAAATGTGGATGGTTTCTGAAGGACATACCTGAAGTAGACTGCTGGCTGGCTCACATGTGCACGGGCACACACACCACACACACACACACACACACACACACACACACACACACACACACGTACACACGATCTTTAGTTTTTCCAAGGCAAAGTTCCGTGATAGCCATGATTGTAAAGAAAGAATAAATCCATGGAGCCTAAGTATCCATGTGAAGGGAAAGAAGCTCATTTCTAACAGGAAAGGGTGTTGTTATAATCAATCTTCCATTACTCTATTTTCTACAGCCTCAATTAGGAAATCCAAAGAGATATACTGTGTGAACAGGAGGAAGGAGGAGAGTAAAACTTACGTTGATATTTGCACTACCTATGGATTCATTCGATTTTTTTTTTTTGAAAAGCTGTGCTGTTGACACAAACAAATTTGGCTGCCTATTTTGAAACCCTTCAAAGTCCATGGCATTGCCTACTGCTGTAGGCAGTAAAAAGGAATGACGTTCTAGGTAGCAGATAATTGTCATTTATTTCCCACATGTGTTAGGTATTAGAAGTATAAGAGGAAGGCATGTGCAGATTCAATGTTGACTAGGAAATATTTTCTTTTCTGCATGCTTTTAAAATTTTTATTTTATTTTATTTTATTTTATTTACATTCCAGTCATTGCTCCCACTCCTGGTCCACCCTCACACCATTCCTCATCCCATTCCTCTACCCCCTTGCCTCCAAGAGGGTGCTCCCCCACTACCAAGCCTCCCCCTTCCCCGGGGCCTCAAGTGTCTCACATCTTCTGCCACGAAGGCTTGACAAGGCAGAGCTCTGGTATATTTGTGCCAGGTACCTCGGACCACCCATGTATACTCCTGGTTGGTAGCTCAGCCTCTGGGAGTTCTCTGCAGTCTGGATAAGTTGAGACTGCTGGTGTTCCTATGGGGTTGCTCTCCCCTTCCCCTAATTCAATCATTGGGGTCTCCAACTTCAGTTCAAAGGTTGGGTGTGAGTATCTGCTTCTGTCTCAGTCAGCTGCTGGTAGGGCCTCTCAGAGGACTGCCATACCAGACTCCTGTCTGTAAACACACCATAGCCTCAGTAATAGTGTCAGACCTGGCTGCCCTGCTGCGAGATGGATCCCAAGTTAGACTGGTCTTCAGACTGACTGTCCCTCAGTCTCTTCTCCATTTTTGTCCTTGCAATTCTTTTGGACAGGAACACTTCTGGGTCAGAAATTCCGACTGTGGGTTATTAACCCTTTCCCTCCACTTGAGGCTCCCTCTATCTACTGAACGTAGACTGTTCAAATTCCCTTTCCCCAGTTTTGGGTATTTTGGCTAAGGTTACCCCCAATGAATCCTGAGAGTCCCTCACTTTCTGGGTTTCTGGTAAGTTCTAGAGGGTATCCCCTCATTCCACCCCCCTAGGCTGATATTACTGTTCATTCTGTTCATTCTCTTGGCCCTGTAGGTGGGCTTCTCCCCTGTCCTCCCCTCCCAATCCTGATCCGGTTCTCCTTTGCCCCTTTCCCTCCCCTGTCCTACCCAGGTCCATTCCTCCTTCTGCCTCCCATGATTATTTCCTTCCTCCTTCTAAGTAGAACTGGAGCATCCTCACTTGGGTCTTTCTGCTTATTACACTTCTTACGGTCCGTGGGTTGTGTCCCAGGTATTCTGTAATTTTTGGCATATCCGCTAATCAGTGAATACATACCACGCATGTTCTTTTAGGACTGAGTTACTTTACTCAGGATGATATTTTCAAGTTCCATCCACGCACCTGCAAAATTAATGATATCCTCTTTTTTAATCGCTGAATAGTTTTCCAATGTGTAAATAAACCACATTTTCTGTATCCATTCTTTAGTGAGGGACATCTGGGTTGTTTCCAGCTTCTGGCTATTACAGTTAAGGCTGTTATGAACATAGTGGAGCATGTGTCCTTGTGGTATGGTGTGGCATCTTTTGGGTATATGCTCAGGAGTGATATAGCTGAGTCGTCACGTAGAACTATTTTCAATTTTATGAGGGACTGCCAGATTGACTTCCGGAGTGGAATGGAGGAATGGAGGAGTGTTCTGTTGGATCCTCCTGGGTCCCATCTGTGTTTGCCCCATGCTGAGCCTTGCTGATGCATGTGGAAGCCTTTTGTTCCTAACAGAGGAACACCCTGACCTTTGTGTTTGCCCTGGGCTGTACACCTCGGCAGTAACACTGTTAAATCCGTTCCTGTTTTTTGTTCCTCTTTCTTTGTTCCCGAGTGAGAAAGCCTGTTTTTCCACTGTGCTTCCTGGATTTCTCCCCTCAGTGAACTTGGGGTATATATTCAGTGAACCACAGTAAAAGCTTGGGCATTCTTGTAACACGAATGACCCCAGTATTTGTCTTTTTTTTTAAACCTCGCAGACCTATATCCGGTTCTTGGTACCCTGGTGGCGCGGGTGTTGACAGTGGTCCCCTTCTCCGTACACTTGCCACCATTCACTGTCACTTGAGTTTTTGGTCCTAGCCATTCTGATTGGTGTCTGCTCCCTAACCAGAGCTCTCCTTCTGTCTATTCACAACATGCATTATTTTATTTTATAAAAAAGCAGTGTACCGCCACGTGAACGCTGAGTTAGTGAGTTCAAGGGAAGCTGCCTAAGGTGAAAGGACCCATGCACCATCACAGACGATCGGACACCGGAGCGCAGTCTGTTGCTGATTTTACCAATGGTGTTCCCCAGTCATTTCACTCTTGGATTGAAACGAAAACTTTGAAAAACTTGACTTTTGAAAGGCTGTGTCTCTTTCTGATGAAATAAGGGTTTGCAGATGTTAATAATCAGAAATGTCTTCTGAGCAATAATAAATATGTTCTCTTACACTGAACATGGTGCTTGATATTTTTCTCTAACTAAATCAAAAATCTTAGAAAAAAAATTTTAACATATAGTATCCAGAAGAATAAAAATCACTGATTTTACAATCAACTAAAATTAAAGAATATAAAGATTTAATTATCTATTAAAAGGTTTTAAATACTCTAATCAGAGTAATAAAAAGTGGAGTTAATTAATTTATATTGCTGAACATCTGCTCCTAGTTATAATAAAAGTGGAGTGGCTGAAGACTGTATTTTCACATTTCAATCACCTAGAATCAGATGCTTTGAAATATAACAGCGTGTTGAACTTGATGTAGATTCTGCATTCTTAAAAGAAAATGGCATGAAGTTCCCCTTTGTCAGCCAAGACATTGTCTTTAATGATGAGGTTGAAATTCAGGAAGAATGAAATGAAGCTTTCAGATACCCAGGCAGTAATAGCCAGAAACATTTCACAATGCCGTATCTACTTGTATATAAATGTCCATATTTCTCAAGCCTTATTTCCTACATGACAAACATCAGCAGTTTTGTTTTAGAGGGTTTTACAGAAATCTCCAGGAAAAGGCAGTCTCCAGGGATGTGTGTGTGTGTTCGTGCATGCACGCGCGTGTGTATGTGTATGTGTATGTGTGTGTATGTGTGTGTGTGTATGTGTGTGTATGTGTGTATGTGTGTGTGTATGTGTGCGTGTATGTATGTATGTATAAGTGCGTGTATGTGTGTGTTTGTATATGTGTGTATGTATATGTGTGTATATATGTGTGTGTATATGTGTGTGTGTGTATTTGTGTGTAATGTCTTAAAATCACATGTTGAAACAACTATAAATGACAATAAAAAAGAAATGTTTTGAAGTACATGTATAACTTTATTAAAACTCAACTATGTCCACAGCACAAATTCAGGTGGTAAATCACAACATTGAAAAAAAAAGTATTTTCTTACTATGGACAGTTGAAATAAAAAAAGAGCTGGATTGTATTGTAAATGAAATATTCAAAGACGATTTTATTGTGCACTCTGTGACACTCTGTTGTCCATATCTCTTACCTCTGTTCACCGCATTATTTCATTTAGATTTGAATATGAAATACACCCACAGATTAATGTGCATGAGTATGTTGTCTCCAAGTGATAAGCTGAGTGTCTTAGTCAGGGTTTTACTGATGTGAACAGACACCATGGCCAAGGCAACTCTTATATGGACAACACTTAATTGGGGCTGGATTACAGGTTCAGAGGTTCAGTCCATTATCATCAAGGCAGGAGCATGGCAGCATTCATGTAGGCATGGTGGAGGCAGAGCTGAGAGTTCTACATCTTCATCTGAAGGCTGCTAGTGGAAGACTGACTTGTGGGATGATGTCACAGGTGAGGCAGGTACAAGATAGAATCAGCCTGTCATGGATGAAAAGGAAGAATGGGTAGGAGAAAAGTTTGAAGGAAGAGGATGAGATGGGAATGGAGAGGGAGGAGAGGGAGAGAAGCTGGGGAGACAATATGGCAGCTGACGTTAAGATTCCACACTGTACCTTTACAAGTTGTTATAAATGTTTTTAAGGGATGGATTTGCACAGGGCTTTGTATATTTAGGTGGGCTATTATCTTATCAATTGGATCAAAGGTTGTTTTGTTGTGTGTTCTTTCATGTGTAAGGTAGTAAGGTAGTGTGGGCTGCTGGTCTGGGCCACCAAGGAGTTGGGATGTGTGTTTCTGGAATGCAAACCTGCCTTGGGAACTAGATAGGTAGAGTGATTGCTGCCAGGCTCAGAGAGAGGCCTTCAGCAGTGTGATGGGGATGGAGCAAAAGTGGGTGAGAGGCTTTGCTGACTGAGAATTAAGATATCCAGCAGATATCTTGGGACACTGCGGTGTAGACCTAGTGGGGATAAAAGAGAGCATTTTTATCTTTTATATTTTTACAACAACACTGACTTCCAGGCAACTAGAATGAGGGTCTTAGAGCCCACAGGGCCACTCCTACTAACAATGCCACTCCCCAGACATATACAAACCATCACAGAGAGGTTGTGGAACTTTTTGAGAGTAACTAGGTGGTGGGCATAATATTCCTAGGGTTGGCCTTGACACTAATTTCAGTGTTTCTGAAATTGAGAAGAAACTATCCATTGAAAGATCCTGTTGTCAGTGCTTGAGCCAGCTCCAGCTGCTTGGCTTTCCCATTCTACAGGGCAGAATTTTCCAAACTGTAATGGAAGCTAAACCTGTCCTTGCTTATGTTTTTGTTAATTGTTGGATTGTGTGTTTCAGGTTTGCAGCGCATTTCCCTGGCTTTCCACATATTCATAGAATCTTATTTTGGTCTTCCTCTCCCTAATGTTTTGCTTTTAAAGTTTGTGTGTTTTAAGTTTTTACATGATTGCAAATGTAAGACAAACTCCCCCAAAGAGGTTCTCTGTCTTGAACATATACAAAAATTGTGTTTTTTGTTTTCAAAGGTATTCTACTCTTTGGTGTTTAAGGCAGTATATCCACAGGTTACTTGTTTGTAGACAGGGCCACATTTGGTGGTGAGCAAATAGTCAAGCTTAGACCTCTAATTTTGGTACACAGTTTAATAACTAAAAGATAGCAGGTAAAATTAAGAAGAAGTAATGTAACTTTTAAAGGTGGAGAGAGCAGGATGTGTCTGTAGACATCTAGTAGTCAAGGAAGAACTGAATGAGTAGTCAAAGGAGTTAAAAAAATAATCAAGCAAGAGGTTTTTTCAGAGTGCTGTAAGGAAAGACGAAGAATTAAAACAGCAACTTTTAATGCCTTAGAAATTGATTTCACTATTACAACCGCTTCCATTGACAAGCCCTGGATGTGGGGACGCTCCATGTGTCTATTTTTATTGTCTGTACTTGTTTGTCAAATATCTTTTAAGTTTTAACTGTACTGGGGAAAATGATCCCCCAGACAGGCCAGAAATCTGTAAGGGGATCTGTAGGGAGAGGCAGGTGCGGTCTCTCTGGTTCTGCTTCCTCCCAACATCACTACTTATGGTCCCACAAGCTCCTCTCTGTCCTGTTTCAGAAGCTTGATGAGAACATCCATCAGATAATACTACCGGTCAATGACGTCAGTGTGATATGATTGGATAAGGGGTCAGAAGTTTATAGCCAATAGAGTTCTGCTCTTGAAATCAGATCAAAACTTACCATTTATCAGAAAAAAAATGGAGAGAAAAATGAAATGAACTCGACCATTGTAAATGTCATCGTTGAACAAAAGGATAAAGAGACACAGCAAATGTTTGATAAATGTTTGATTTTGATAAAATTGCCGCACTTTGAAATGGGCAAACTGGAGTGATTTAAGGTCTGGCACAGAAGGAAGGAAGTATTTATAAGAATAACTGACAGAATGATTTGTTTCAATAATAAATAAATACCCACCAATAAAGTCATGAAAAAAAAACCCTATTTTAAATATGGGTGAAATAATTTCACGGAAACTTTATAAATGAGATTAATCAAGTTACATGAGGTCACGTATAAAAATGTTTTAAATTGAAACAAATAATAATGAGAAAAAAATACAAATATGAGGAATGTGTAAATTGACCAAGACCAGTGATAGAAAGTGCTGTGCTTAATGGGGTAATTACAACTTACATACTGTAAGTGCTAAAGTTAATTATAAGATAGTTTTGTACAGCAGGGTTATGGTTAGTTTTTAAGAGACGTACAGTTTACAACAAGCATTTTCACTCTTTAAGACACACACTGGAAAAAGAATCTCATGTGTATATTAGGATGAATGCACAGAGAAGCCCATGACACTAGTATTTTGTAAACATACCAAGTTGCCCTGATGTTGCCAGACAGATTAGTAAATGGCTCTGCCTTGGTGTATTCTTGCAATAGATACACATGCAAAATACTTCAAACAAATGTGATACTTACCGCAAAACACTTTGACTAAACTGACAACAAAAAGAAATATGCAGGTTAGGCATCAAAGTCATAATTTTATGCATGTAAGTACACAAAGTTAAAAATTCTGTTGACCCTCATTTCTATTTACTCCTGAGACACAATCTCCTAAAATGACCCTTTGAAAATCTCAACTTGGATTTTAGACTGTTAGCAATTTCCTTCAGTAATTCAGGGGCAATATTCTGAGTAACCTATTAACTACTACTGTGATCATTTTACTGGTCATATGAAACTTCCTAACCTGAATAAATTAGATAGATAGATAGATAGATAGATAGATAGATAGATAGATGTAAAATATGATAAGATACTGATTCTTTCATCTATTTATAATATAATCTTATCAAGGTGACAGCTAGAAATATATTTCAATACCAGATCTCAGGTCCTTTGATTCTGAATGAATAAGCATGCAAATAGGGAAAAACAACACTTAAAAATGTTTTCCATGAGGAACGTACACTAAAAGAGAATAATCCTTAATTCACCAATACCGCGAACCCTTCTTAATGTTTGATTTAGATTACTAGAACTATGTCATGGTCCAGGGAAAAATATACCAATGAAATTTCAACAATATGTTTGTGTGAACCAGAACATCATAAGGATAACAACAGCTGACACATCACCATGGTCAGGGCTACTCTGTAGTTTTACTTCTAGGTGAAGATCTACAAGCAGTCAATGGCTGCTGTAAGAAGGAAAAACAGTATCCTCCAGGAAAGAGTCCCTACATAGTCCACTGTCGAAGAACCAGCTGAGGAACTTTGCCAAATGTCAATAGACTTTACGTATATGCATACATAAATGTGTGCTCATGTGTACATGCAAACAAAATGAAAGTAATTAAAGAAGCAATCATGAATTTAAAATAAACACAGAATGATTTGGAAAGAGTAGGAAAGTGGAAGTGGTATAGCTGTAGTACTCATGAAGTTCTCAAAAATCATTTTAAAAAGACCTCAGAAAATGGAAAGACCTTCCATGCTCATAGATGGGTAGGATTAACACAGCAAAATGGCCATCTTACCAAAAGATACCTACAGATTCAATACAATCCCCATCAAAATTCCAACACAATTCTTCACAGATATAGGAAGAAAAATTCTCAACTTCATGTGGAAAACCAAAAATCCCAGGATAGTGAAAACAATTCTCAACAATAAAAGAACTTCTAGGGGAATCACTGTCTCTGACTTCAAACTATATTGTAGAGCAAAGGTGATAAAAAGCCACATGGCATTAGTACAGAGACAGACAGGTCAATCAGTGGAATAGAATCAAAGACCCAGAAACAAACCCACTCACCTATGGACACTTGATCTTTGTCAAAGAAGCCAAAAAATATACAGTGAAATAAAGAAAGAATCTTCAAAAAATAGTGCTGGTCTAACTGGTGGTCTGCAGGTAGAAGAATGAAAATAGATCCATATTTATCACCCTACACAAAGCTAAAGTCTAGGATCAAGGACCTCAACATAAAACCAGATACACTAAATATAATAGAAGAGAAAGTGGGGAATAGCCTCAAATGCATTGGTACAAGGGAACATTTCCTGAACAGAACCCTAATGGCTCAGGCTTTAATATTAACAATTGAATATTGGGTCCACATGAAACTGAAAACCTTCTGTAAGGCAAAGGACACTGGCAATAGAACAAACAAACTATAAAGTGAGACAAGATCTTCACTATTTATACATCCAATAGAGGATTAATATTCAAGATACATAAAGAATTCTAGAAGTTGGACTCCAAAAAAAAACCAATAACACAATTAAAAATGGGGTACAGAGCTAATCAGAGAATTCTCAACAAAGGAATCTCAAATGGCCAATTAGTAATTTAAGAAATGCTCGACATCCTTAATCATCAGGAAAATGCAGATCAAAACAACCCTGAGACTCCATCCTATACAAATAAGAATGGCTAAGATCAAAAGCTCACTTGCCAGCATACCCTGGAGAGGATGTGGAGAAGGAGCACTCCTCCATTGCTGGTGGGATTGCAAACTTATCCAGTCACTCCAGAAATCAATGTGGCAGATCCTCATAAAATTGAAAATAGTTCTACCTGACGACTCAGCTATATCACTCCTGGGCAAATACCCAAAAGATGCCACACCATACCACAAGGACACATGCTCCACTATGTCCATAGCAGCCTTAATTGTAATAGCCAGAAGCTGGGAACAACCCAGATGTCTCTCAACTAAAGAACGGATCCGGAAAATTGTGGTTAATTTACACAATGGAATACTATTCAGCTGTTAAAAATGAGGACATCATGAATTTTGCAGGCAAACGGATGGAACTAGGAAATATCATCCTGCATGAGGGAAGTCAAGCTCAAGATGACATGGTATGTAATCATTGGTAAGTGGATATTAGCCAAATTGTACAGAATACCTATGGTATAATCCATAAATCATAGGAAGTTTAGCAAGAAGGAAGGCATAAGCGAGGATGCTTCCATCCAACTTAGAATGGAGAACTAAATAATCATGGGAGGCAGAGGGAGGGAGGGACCTTGGTTGGGGAGGGAAGAGGGAAGGGAAAAGTGGGGTGTGATCAGGTATCTGGGGGCGACAGGAGAGAAGCCCTACGAGCCAGGTAATGAATGGAAATATGAAGCCTTGGGGATGTGGGGGTGGAGGGAACCTAGACTCTAGAAAGTCCCAGAACTCAATAGAGATGACTTTAACCAAATTGCCCAACAATGGAGAGATAGAACCAGAAGAGACAACCTCAAGTAGATAGACAGTAGACTGATCCCCAAACCCCTGTGAAGGGATAGGGTTATTAGCCTACCCTCTAAAATTTTGACCCAGAACCGTTCCTGTCTAAAAGAAATTCAGGGACCAAACTGGAGCAGAGATTGAAGAAAAAGGCCATCCAGTGATTGACTGAACTTGGTATCCATCCCACTGGTGGGCACCAAACCCTGACACTATTACTGATGCTGTTGTGATTGCAGACAGGAGCCTACCATGGTTGTCCTCTGAGATGCTCTACCAGCATCTGACTGAGACAGACGCAGATACTTACAGAGAACAATTGGACTGAGGTTGAGGACTCCAATGGAAGAGTTAGGGGAAGAACTGAAGGAGCTAAAGAGGATGGCGACCCTACAGGAAGACCAACAGAGTTAACTAACAAGGATCTCTAGGAGATCCCAGAGGCTAAGCCACCAACCAAAGAGCATACATGGGCTGATCTGTGGCCCCCCCTGCACTTAAATAACAGAGGACTGGCTTGTCTGGCATCAGTGGGAGACTTGATGCTCCAGGGAAGCCCAATGCAGGGGAATGAGGTGGAGAAGCACATTCTCAGAAGCAAATGGGCAAAGGGGAGGGAGGATGGGGTGAAGAGCTCTTGGAAGGAGAATCAGGGAGAGGAACAACATTTGGAATGTAAATAAATACAACAAATTTCAGAAAGAAAGAGAGAGGGAGAGAGAGAGAGAGAGAGAAATGTATGCTAATATACTATAATAGGACAGGGAATATCAGGTAGTAATTGTATATTTTATGTATTCTTCACTAGAATATACAAAGCAAAAATTGATTTTCATGTTTTATACTAATAAGTGGTACTTGATGATACAGTATGCAGTTTCAATAAAAAAATTGCACTTTATTCATCTTCTAGTGAAATGAATTAACATCTCTTCATATAGAACATATGTTGACTTAAACACACACTGTTTTATTTTGGTTAGTAGGAAGCTATTTGTCAAAGCCCAACTTCAAAAATCTAGTTTATGAACAGAACACTGTTGAAACTGAAGATAGGGGCTCTTGGTGTTGCCCTCTCTATTGTTAAATGCAAAGCCCTGAACCTTGACTGGCATAGTTAAGGAACACTGGTAAAATCCATTACCACAGAGTTATATATTTATTCACTTGTAATCTCCAGACTCATCATTCCAAGGTGAATGTTTTTGAACTCCATATGTGTTAAACCTTTCAATGAGTCTTCAAAGATTAAAATATTTGCTACATTCCTTACATAATCATTCCTTACATTGTTGTTTTTCAATATGTCACATTACCTGTCTTAGTCTCTGCTTACTGTTATAAAAAGAAACCATAACCATGAAACTCTACTTTAAAGAAAATTTAATTTTTCTTTTATAATAATTTGTAAGGTTAGCCCACTGTCATCATTCAGAAAACAGGGAAATATACAAGCAGGCATGATGCCAGAGCAGTTGAAATCTACAGCCTGAGCAACAGGTGGAGAGAGAGGCCACTTCTGGGCTTGTTATGTTATGGCCTTTTGAAACCTCAAAGTGACTTACTTCCTCCAAGAAGGCCACACCCCTAATCCTTCTAATCCTTTCAAACAGTGCCACTCCTAGGTCACTAAGCATTCAAATATATGAGCCTGTGGGGGGCCATTCTCATCCAAACCCACTGACAGGATAGAACTGTCAGTATTCTCCTATGTGTCAACTTATTTCAAGAGTCTCAGTAGGTTTTTATTCTAAATATTGTTCAACAAGCAAATTAGCATTTAACAACATTCTAGATCAAGACTTTTTTTTTCTCAGCTAAATTACAATGGTCTCTTAACCTCTCATCAATTTTAAATCTCTTCAGTTCTTGTGCATAACTTGGCAAAACTGATGACTGCAAACTGCAAAATACATCCTGTCCCCGACATAGTCTTCTTCATGAATCGGAAAAAAAAAAGTTGGGTAATTAATATCTTTAGGGGCCTTAATGTTTTACCCCATTCACATTGATTGTCATGAACTTCTATCCATATATATATGGAATATATATATATATATATTCCATTTTTATACCACACATACGTTCTCATCATTCATATCTCAGTGTTAATGATATATCTTAAGGGAATCTTACCTGTCACATGTGAACATGTAGCAAAGCTTTATCGGTTTATAATTATAACTATATTTGCAACTTTTAAAAATGATTTATGTCACTTTACTTTTTTGTGCATGACTATCGCCTCCCTGTGTTTTTCATGAATGGACATGGATATAGTGCATCCAAAGGACAGCAGAGGGAACTGGTTTCCCTGGAACTGGAATTGCAGGTGCGTATGACGTGTCACGTGGTGCTGAGAATGAAATCTGGTTTTTCCAGATGAACAGATCACATCCTAATTCCTAAGACAACTGGAGTGTATATATGCTAGCTTCCTTTGGTCATCGCTTGTGTGTTCTTCTGAGTTGGATATTAATCTCCAGCAATTTTTCTCAGAAGCCTATTAGAACAACTGCCGATCATAAGAGTAGAAGTCAATAGGAAAACAGTATGTACTATTCTAATGAAGCCTTAAATAATACAGGTAAACAATGTCCAGCCCTTCATGTGGCTTGTAGGAACATGTTATCACAACTTGCTTGTCACTAACTGAAAACACACCTCAAGTTTGGATGTAACTTCTATGTTCCTACCTTGACCGTCAAACACAGAAGCAAGACCTTAATTTCTCCTGAAGCAGACATTCCTATTAGGGTTATTTCAAACATTGCTGCTGGGACGACAGATTAGAACTTGTCACTGAGAGGGAGAAATGGGGATGAAATCTACCTTTTGGATCTACTCATACAGAAGGAAACTTCACTCTTAGTACGAGTGGTTTTTCTCCATTATTATGGTGAAGAAAGATAGGTTTTTCTGCCCTCTATTTTCCCATGAAACATTTTGTTCCTTGAGGAATGCATATGGGAGGGTGATTATGTAGTGCTTAGCCAGCGTTCTATTGCTGTGAAGAGACACCATGACCATGGCGACTGTTATAAAAGGAAAGCATTTAATTGGGGCTTGGTTAGTGTCAGAGCTTTAGTCCACAGTCCTCATGGCAAGGAGCAAAGCAGACTGTACACAGACATAGTAGCTGAAAGTTCTACATCTGGATCCTAAGGTAGCAAGAACAGGAAGCCGCTTGGCCTTGCTTGGACTTTTGAGATCTCAAAACCCACCCCAAGTGACACACTTCCCCAAGGCCACACCACCTAATCCTTTCAATTATCATCACTCACTGGAGACTAAGCATTTAAATATATGACTTTCAGGAGCCATTATTATTCAAACCACCGTAAGTCCTATGTGAGGAGTCCAGGTATATGTCTGAGGTTTAGCTAGGGGATGAATTCTTATTTGCAGCTATAGAGGGCAGTTCATGAAAAGAATCTCATCTTCTACCAAAACTTCCATTAGACTAGTTAACTATCAAAATTTTGGTGACTGTGAGTACCGGGATGTTGCAGGTATATAACCCAATTGCAATTTACACTAGACTATCTCCAGTCCTTGTAGTACCTATTCATTGCATAGCTTAACTCTGCATCTGACCTAACACCCTTGAGACCAACTGGTAAAGCCTTCTAACATACATTGATCCAAAAGGATCACTGGCTTCCAGCAATCAAAAAGCCACTATCGCTTTTGGATAGAATTTGAGGGCCATACCACAGACTTCACCTTTGCTTTATCCAACTTACCCAGTGTTACCTTCAAAGGATTTAAAAATGCCACAATCTGTGACCTTTCCTCTACTTCTGCCGTAAAACCTTCATCAAACCATTTCCATAGTGGAACATGGTCCACAAGGTTATCTGGCTCTGTTCTTGGACAATGGTCTAGAAATATTTGCCTCCAAAATAAAACATCTCTCATCCATTTCTGAGGTGAGAGCTAGGTCATTATATTGACACAGGTTTTGGTTGATGCCTTGAACCAGGGCTATAGGGGTGCTATATTCTTAGGCTTTTCTTTGGTATTTGTCATAAATGAAAGTACTTTTCTCATGGATACTGTTTCTTCTGATGCATGAATTGATGTATAACTTTCTCCAGCTCTGGCCCATGCTTTAATCCTACACATCTCCAGTGCCTTTTAACGTGTTAGTGATACCTTCAGTGTTCTAAAGAGTTAAGCAAGACCTGTGCAACTGCCATAGAAATGGAGGGGGCTGGAGAGAGAGAGAGAGAGAGAGAGAGAGAGAGAGAGAGAGAGAGAGAGAGAGAGAGAAGAGGTAGCTAAACTGACGATGATAGTGTGTACAAGTTAATGCCAGCATTCACTGCTAAAGCACTCTCTTATGGCTGATATAGTTATGCCTTGTGCCTGGAGAGTGCACAAGTGTGTTGTTGTTGTTGTTGTTTGTTTGTTTGTTTGTTTGTTTGTTTTTTGTTTTTTGTCTTTGATAGTATAGAATAGAGTTTATTCAGGGCATAGGAAGGGGAGTTAAGAGGGTCATAGGGCAGAGAGAGAGAGAGAGAGAGAGAGAGAGAGAGAGAGAGAGAGAGAGAATAGTAGAGTAGAATAGAGCCCGGCCATGAGCATGTGGAGAGAAGTGGGGAAGGGAATGGGAAAATGGGGGACAAATGGGGAAGAGGGTAAGAGCCAGAGAGCAAGAGCTCAAGTGTTTTATTTGACACAAGTTTTGTATTATTTCTGCATTTGGTCAAATTAATTCTATAGGTACAAAAGAAGAGTTTGAGGTTAAAGAAGTATCAAGGCTTCCACAAATTATATTGTAGTAAGAGGGAAGATCATAATTGAAGCAATGGTAGAAAATAATAGGGGTGCCTGTTTCCACATAGATATAAATTGTTCTGTTTCTAGGAATAACGGAAACACTCACCAGATGAGCATAGATCTGTGCCATGTGTTAAACCAAAGCATATATTCATCAATAGAATAGAACAAGAAAAGATTACTAAAAGAAACTTTTTAAACTTCCCTTTGAATTGAAAAATGATATTTCTCTTGGTGTTCTACGCAGTTCAATATGTTCACTCTCTCAAGCATGCACTCTCCGCACAGTGAAGACTTAGCTCTGTATTCACAGGAAACCAGTGTGTTGCTCCATTATGTGTAATTCTTAATAGAATTCCAATAGCACTTGGAAGATCTTCGGTATGTTGTGGAACTGGCTTGAGATTGTCCCCTGCTATTACTGACAGCAGCCTTCTGCTAACCCATTGTCTATGTTTTTGTTATTTAAATACATCCTACCCCCATTTCTGCCTCTCTCTTTACCACCAATAACATTAAGGGTAATTGTCCCTTACTATTATGTGTGCCAGCCAATAGCTGCAACACTCAAATACCAGCTTGTAGCTTATCCCAGTACTACATGCACTACACTTCTTACAACAGTTACTGTTCCTGTCCAGTCACTGTAGTTCTGGAATCCTGCCCTCACTTCTGTCTCTTTGGTTCAGTTTCCTATATCTACCTAAGAGCATCTCAGAAAACTACTGTGTTTTCCTCCATCATGATTGCCCAGTGCAATTAGTTAGCCCCTAAACCTTTGGAACTTCACCTCTTTCCAACTTTCTCAGTCACAGTTACTGTTCATTTTATTTCTTCTCTGTCAATATCATCTTAGGATCCATAATTGGGGTAGGGAGTTTTATTTTCAGCATAACGGAATGTTTAGTGCTGAAGCTTTGATTGAATTCCCAGTATCATCAAAGTACTTTTCTCTGACATATCCCTCCCTTTTGCAAGGAACAATCTTAATACATGCATTTAGAAAATGTAAAAGACACGATGTGAAAACTATATATGTTTATATATCCTTGCTGTTTGGTAAGTAATTACTGAAGATGAAGAAATTAAAGTAAATGGAGTTGTAGGTGATGTCTATGTCTATGGCAACTTTATTTTCTATATTTCACTATATTTATGCCAATATACATCTCTCTCTTTTTAAATTTTAATTTTTAATAATTCATCTTACATCCACTTCAGTGACTCCTCCCTGTCACCCCTCCCACAATCTTCCCCCTATCCCATCCTCTTGTTCTCCTCCTCTGAGAGGGTTGGGGCCCTCCTGGGTATCCCCCAACCCTGGAACTTTAAGCTTAGGTGCTTTCTCTTCCATTGAGGCCACACATTTATTCTTCATAAGAATCTTTCAAGAATTGGAGGTAAGAGTCAGCTCATTGTTTTAATAAAAAATATATGTTATGAAAAGTAACTTCCAATTTTCAATTTTAACTATTTTTTTCAATTGACTAATCTAAAGTAACATTACAAATACAAACAGAGCCATATACATGTACCTTGAAATGAATGGAGCAGAGTATAACACTAACTTCTTTATATTAACAATTCTGTGGTAGTTTACACTATCAGAAGATCTCTTTGGCTTAACAAACATTATCACCTCCCTCTTATCCAGTGAGATAAGTATCATTATCCCAGTTTTATAGCAAAGTGATGGAGGCACAAAAAGATTAAGTGATTTCCTCAAGGTTGTTGTCAGTGGTGACAAGGAAAAGGATAAATGTTAGATTTATGATTCTCAGATGTATGCTTTAACTATCCTTGGGCTCTGTGTAGCTGTCACCTTAAACATACAGATGAAAAACAGAGAAAATGGTAAACGGTGATAAAAACTAAATATGTAGTCATTTGACATCACATTGATCAAACAGATAAGTGCATTAAAAACAAAACTAGAATCCAGGCCACACTGAAAAGAATGTGGCCCATAGTTTGTAATTAGATAAGAGTCAGAGGGATTATGTTGCTTTACCTGTCAAATAGCTTGTACATAAGGGAAGTATGACTAGACATTGAGAAAATTCTAGTGCTATATATCCGAGAAAATAGTATTATTTGAAACTTAAATACCTAAAATCCATTTTTTCATTAATAAGAAAAGAAACAGAAAACCTTTACTGGTGTCAGGAATTCTTTACTTCAACAATTTGTCTTGTCATATAATAGAAGTTAAGTAACTTTTATAGGTGACCTGTATGTGAAACAAGATTCAAAATTCCTATGTTGAAAGATAAATGAAATGGTTTTTCAATATGATAAGTCAGGTATATGAATCATCTTTGCTCAGATTTCTCCCAAGAAATCATAATTTGTACCAAACACGGATTTTTCAGACAATCTCGCATAGCCCAAGTGGGCCTCAAATGTCATATATTCAAGGATGACACTAAGCTCCTTGACTTCTTCTACTTCCACCTCATGTGTCCTGGGACTCAAGATGTGATACATCATGCCTGATTCACATAGAGGCCAGAATATAGAACCCAAGAGTTATACATTCTACCAAACCTTTCTACCAACTGAGCTACATCACCAACCTCTAACACCTGTTCTTTGAACAAATGACTGCCGATCATAGGAATGGTTTGGTCTGAGCCATAGCCTCTGTCTTTTGGAGACAAACTAGTATTAAAAGAAATGAGAATCGAATCTCTGAAGCAACATCACTGTAAAAAAATCATTCTTCCTTTTGAATTAATGGTATTTATGAGTCCCATGAAAGTTACAGAAGAGTCCTTCTATGTCCACAAATGTATTTACTTATTAATATACAAATATGCTCGCCTACTTATAGCCAATGTGAATGTGAAGGGATCATGGGCCTGAGAAATGTCTTTTGTTATGAAAGCCCTGGCTGGATATTCTAATTTAGTACCTTAAACCCATATCTATCTATAGATAACATAAAATAAATTGTGTGTGTGTGTGTGCGTGTGTGCGTGTGTGTGTGTATCTGAGATTAGTATGATCTACAGTATAAGGTAACTCTGATTAACTCATGTACATATATATATATATATATATATATATATATATACACACACACATAAAGACATACATACATGTACATATGCATACACACTTGCATTATAAGATAGTAATGTCTATATGGCTCTTTCAGACAATGATATAGTTATTCATTCCACACCCAACCTCATCTGCACAACTCTGTCATCCCCATTTAAACCTTCTTGTTCACCAATCTTCGTTTCCATTTTAATATCATGTACATTCCAATCTCTACCTCATAGGATCTTCCTTTCTTCTTTTCTGCCCTGGCCAGTATTTCCATTTTAGTTTCCTGAATTTTACAGGTGCTCAAAATTAAACACACGAAATTACTTCACTCACGATAAAATTTCAAATTCTACCCGTTTACCTGAAAATTTCCACTTCTTTTCCTTTATAGCTAAACAGAATCAGAATGCCATTGTACAATCCTATCACGTTTTCATCATCCATTCATCTAGCTGTGGATATCCTAGTTTTTGTAGTAGAAATAAGCATATGATTTTACAGTTTTCACACACACACACACACACTTAAAATTATAACACCATGAAAGTAATGTAACCATCTGTCTTTAAATTGACCAGTTGACCCTGGGATGTCCTTCATCAAACTCCTTCCTACTTCTAGCTGCAACCAACAGATTCCTTCTTTTGACCACATTAGTCTTGTTTTTATTGTGTAGAACATGTAGAATGGGAAGCATTCAATAGGAATGTTTTTACCTGATATTCTACTCAATGTGAAGGAGTTCATATTAGGCCTGTGACAATGCACATGAATAAATAATTGTAGGGCTAGAGGTGAGGGATCAGTGAGTAAGATGCTAGTCATACAAGGATGAAGAAATCAGTTCAGTCCTCAGGTCATTCTTCATGCTGGGGATGAAGAAACAGGTAGATTCCTGCATCACTAGTTATCTAGAGTAGAACACTCAATGAACTCTAGAGCAATAAGAGATTGTATATCAAATAAGTCAGATGTTGCTTGAAAAATGAAGCCCTATACCGACCTCTTCACATTCATTCATACACGTGTGTATGCACCTGTGCACAAACTTCCACACACAAAGTAGTTCAATGTGAGACTGCTAGCTAGTAGGCTCCCCTGAAGAAACCATATCTTGAGGTATCCCAGAAGATCCACTGCATTCAGAGTATTTGATCAGAACCCTCCTGAACAGGTAAAAGACTGTAAAGAGGAAACAAATAAATTCCATAAAGAAATGCAAGAAATCACAATTAAATATGTGAAGGAATTGAATAAAGCGATCCAAGACCTAAAAGTGGAAAAAGAAACAATAAAGAAAACACAAATGGAGGCAAACCTGGAAGTGGAAAACCTAGGAAAGAGGTCAGGAATTACAGATGTTAATATCACCAGCAGAATACAAGAGATAGAAGAGAGAATCTCAGATGTAGAAGATACCTTAGAAGAGCTTGACACATTGTCAAAGAAAATTCAAAGCATAAAACACTCCTAACACAAAACACCCAGGAAATTCAGGGCACAATGAAAAGACTAAATCTAAGAGTAATTGGAATTATGGAGAATGACGATTCTGAGCTCAAAGGTCCTGAAAATGTCTTCAACAAAATCATAGAAGAAAACTTCCTCAACCTAAAGAAATAGTCATCAAGGTACAAAAAATCTATAGAACATCAAATAAATTGGACCAGAAAAGATAATCTTCAAATCACATAATAATCAAAACACTAAATGCATAAAACAAAGAAAGATTAGTAAAAGCTGCAAGGGAAAAGGGGCCAAGTAATATATAAAGACACACCTATCAGAATTACACCAGGCTTCTCAACAGAGACATTAAAAGCCAGAAGAGCTGGGTCAGAGGTTGTGTAGACTGTAAAAGAACACTAATACCAGCCCAGGCTACTATACCCAGCAAAACTCTCAATCACCATAGATAAAGAAACCAAAATATTCCAGAACAAAACCAGATTCAAACAGTATTTATCTACCAATCCAGCCCTACAGAGGATCCTAGAAGGAGAACTCCAACACAAGTAAGGTACCTACAACAAAGAAAAGACAAGATATTAAGCATCTCACAACAAAGTCAAAAGGAGAGAACTGCAAGTACCTAAAGCCACCTACAAAAACAAACATAATAGAAACCAAAAGTCATTTGTATTTAATATCTCTCAATATTAATGGACTCAACTCACCTATAAAGAGGCATAAGCTAACAGACTGGATATGCATCCAGCATTTTGCTACATACAAGAAACACATCTCAATAACAGAGACAGACACCATTGCAGAGTAAACGGATGAGAAAAGGTCTACCAAACAAACGGTCCCAAGAAACAAGCTATAGTTGCCATCCTAATATCCAATAAAATAGACTTTCAACCTGAAGTTATCAAGTGTGATTAGGAAAGATACTTTATATTCATGAAAGGGAAAAAATCAACCAAGAGAAAGTCTAAATTTTGAACATCTATGCCCCAAATGCAAGAGCACCCACATTCATAAATGAAACTGTATTAAAGCTCAAAATACACATTGAACCCCATGCAATAGCAGTGGGAACCTTCAGTACCACATTCTCACCAATGGAAAAGTCATTTAAACAGAAACACAGTGAAACCAGTACAGGTTATGAACCAAATGGATTTAACAGATATCTACAGAACATTTCACCCTAAAACAAAAGAGTACACCTATTTCTCAGCACTTCATGGTACCTTCTCCAAAATTGACCATGTAATTGGTCACAAAATAACCCTCAACCAATACAAGAAGATTGAAATAATCCCATGAATCCTATCAGACCACTATGACGTAAGGCTGGTCTTCAATAACAGCAAAAACAACAGGAAGGAAGGCCACATACACATGGAAACTGAAAACTCTCTGCTCAATGATAACTTGGCCAGGGAAAAGATAAAGAAATTAAAGACTTCCTGGAATTTAATGAAAATGTTAACATATCATACCCAAACTTATGGGACACAATGAGAGCAGTGCTAAGAGGAAAAATTCATAGCACTTAGTGAAACTGGAGAGAGCTCACACTAGAAACTTAACGGCACACCTGTAAGGTCTAGAACAAAAAGAAGCAAATGCACCCAAGAGGAATAGACACAGGAAATAGTCAAACTCAGGTCCAAAATCAACCACATAAAAACAAAGAGAACAATACAAAGAATCAACAAAACCAAAAGCTGGTTCTTTGAGAGAATCAACAGGATAGATAAACCCCTATCTATCCTCAAAGAGCCTAGAGGCAGTATCCAAATTAACAAAATCAGAAATGAAAAGGGAGATATAACAACAGAAACTGAGGAAATTAAAAAAAAATCAGATCTTACTATAAAAGCCTATACTCTACAAAACTGGAACTAGATGAAATAGATGGTTTTCTAGACAGATGCCACATTGCAAAGTTAAATCAAGAGCAGGTAAACTATCTAAACAGGCCCACATCTCATAAGAAAATAGAAGAAGTCTATTGGATGATGGTTTTGATGTATTCTTGGAAACAATACCAAAACCTCCCAAGCATAAAAGCCTAGGACCAGACAGATTTAGTGCAGAATTCTACCAGACCTTCAAAGAAAACCTAATACAAATATTCCTCAAACTATGAAATAAAATAGAAAGAGAAGGAACACTACCTAATTAGTTCTATGAAGCCAAAATTACTCTGATACCTAAACCACACAAGGACCCAATCAAAAAAGAGAACTTCAGACCAATCTCACATATGAATATAGATGCAAAATACTCAATAAAATTCTTGCAAACCAAATCCAAGAATACATCAAAACCATCATCTAACAAGATCAAGTAGGCTTCATCCCAGGGATGTAAGTGTGGTTCAATATACAAAAATCCATTAACATAATCCACTATATAAACAAACTCAAGGGAAAAAAAACACATGATCATCTCCTCAGATTCAGAAAAAAATTGACAAAATACAACACCCCTTCATATTAAAAATATTAGAGAGATCAGGAATTCAAGGCCCATTCCTAAATGTAATAAAATCCATTTACTGCAAACCAATAGCCAATATCAAATTAAATGGAGAGATACTTGAAGCAATCCCACTAAAATTGAGGACAAGACAGGATGACCACTCTCCCCAAATCTGTTCAATATAGTACTCAAAGTGCTAGGTAGAACAAAAGATATTAAGGGTATACAAAGAAGAAATAAATGTATCACTATTTGCAGATGATAGTATACATAAGCAACCCCAAAATTCTACCAGAAAACTTCTGTACCTGATAATCAATTTCAGCAAAGTGGCCAGATATAAAATTAACTCAAATAAATCAGTAGTCTTCCTTTATACAAATTATTAACAGGCTAAGAAAGAAATTAGGGAAACAACTCCCTTCACAATAGCCACAAATAATATAAAATATCTTAGGGTAACTCTAACCAAACAAATAAAAGATCTGTATGACAATAACTTCAAGTCTCTCAAGAAAGAAATCAAAGATCTCAGAAAATGGAGAGAGTGGATTGGCAGAATTAACACAGTAAAAATGGGCATCCTATCAAAGGCAATCTACAGATTCAATGGAATCCTCATCAAAATCCCAGCACAGTTGTTCCAAGACATGGAAAGAGCAATTCTGGAAAGACAAAAAACAAACAAACAAAAACAAACAAACAAAAACAGAATAGCGAAGATGATTCTTAACAATAAAAGAATGGCTAGGGGAAATCACCATCCTTAACCTAAACCTCCACTACAGAGCAATAGTGATTAAAAAGTGAATGGTATTGGTACAGAGACAGACTCCATTGACCAATGGAATAGAATTGAAGACCCAGAAATAAAACCACACACTTTTGCACAATTTGATCTTTGACAAAGAAGCAAAAACTATACAATGGAAAAAAGAAAGCATCTTCAATAAATGGTGCTGGTCTAACTGGATGTCTGTATGTAGAAAAATGATAATAGACCCATTTTTGTCACCTCGCACAAAGCTCAAGTTCAAACAGATCAAGGACATCAACATAAAAACAGATACACTGAATATAATAGAAGAGAAAGTGGGAAAGAATATTGAACTCATTGGCACAAGGGGATATTTCCTAACATACTCTAATGACTTACATTGTAAGATCAAGAATTGATAAATGGGACCTCATGAAACTGGAAACCTTCTGCAAGGCAAAAGATATAGTCAGTAAGACAAATTGGCAACAGAAATACATGTTCCACTATGTTCATAGAGACATTGTTTGTGATAGCCAGAAGCTGGAAACAACCCAGATGCCCCATGACAGAAGAATGGATACAGAAAATGAGGTTCATTTACACAATGGAATGCTACTCAGATATTAAGAATGAGGACATCCTGAGTTTTGCAGGTAAATGGATGGAACTGGAAAATATTATCCTGACCCAAAATGTCACGCATGGTATGTACTCATTAATAGGTGGATATTTGCCAAAAAATTCACAAGTGCAGAATACCCAATTAACAGTGCACAGAACTCAAAAGGTCAACAAGCTGGCGGACCTAATTGAGAATGCCTTAGTCCCTCTTGGGAGGTACAGGAAAGCAGCCACAAGGGGGAAGGGAGTGAAGGACCTTGAGAGAAAAGGGATGGGAGAGGGGAAGAGAGGGGGAGGGGAACATAATCTGGTATTGGGTGGGGAAAAGGACTGAAGCCCTGAAGGCCAGCGGAAAGAATAGAAATAGGCAACCTCTGGAGGTTGGAGGTGTGTGGTGGGGGGACCCTCCAGAACGTACCAGATACCTGGGAGGAATGAAACTCTCAGGACTCTTTTATCTAAGGAAGGGCCTTAGATAAAATGCCCTACAGCAGCAGAAAGACAGGGCATCAAGTGAGGGGTGGGGTTGCCATCCCATAGTCAAAACTGACCCATAATTGTCCCTGTCTTAAAGAATTACAGGGATGGAATTGGAGAGGAGCCTGAGGAATAGAAGGTCCTGCAACAAGCCCAAACAGGGATATAGCTCAAGGGGAGGCACCAAGTCCCGACACTTTATTACCGAGGCTATGGAGCGCTCACAAAAAGAGACCTATCATGACTGCCCTCTGAAAGACCCAATAAGCAGCTGAAAAAGTCAGATGCAGATATTTGTATCCTACCAATAGACAGAAGCTGCTGACCCCTGTGGTTGAATCAGGCGAAAGCTGGAGGAAGTTGAGGAGGAGGACAACACTGTAGGAGGACCAACAGTCTCAATTAACCTGGACCCCTGAGGTTTCTCAGACACTGGACCACCAACCAGGCGGTATAAATCAGTTGATATGAGGCCCTCAACACATATACAGCAGAGGACTGCCAGGTCTGGATTCAGTCAGAGAAGATGCACCTAATCCTCAAGAGACTAGAAGCCCCAGGGAGTTTAGAGGTCTAGTGGAGTGGGGACTGGGGGTTGGGGGGGTAGCATGGGGACATCTTCCTGGAGACAAGGAGGCAGAGATGAGGTATGAGATTGGAGAGTTGAAAGGCGGACCTGAAGGGGAATAAAATCTAGACTGTATAAAAATGATTAAATAAAAAGAAGAAATACAAAAAAATTAAAAATAAACCAAAATTCAAACACTTTCATCGACAAAAATAGTTAAATGTGTTCATTAACAAATGATATCCTATTGCCTGAATATAATACATTATAAAAATATCATTGACCTTATGATAAAATTTTGCTTAGTTTTAATTTCTGAATACATAAAAATAAAGCTTATATGAATATTTCCATATAAGTAATTTCTGTGCACATTTATTTCAAGTAAATGCCTGGTGATGGGGATAAGACACTTTGTGTTTTATGTTGCTGTTTTTCAAAGTAGCTGTAAAACTGTGTATCCCATCATCATATAGAAAACTTTCATTTTGGTTTGTTTGTTTGTCAAGTTTGGATATGAAATGCCTCTTATTTTTAACATTGAAGCACTTGCACAGTGATATCAACCTGTGTTTAAGTTTGTACTATTTTGTATAAGTACCGCCCACTAACTGATTGAGCCATGAGAGCTCTGGAAACCTAGTGCAATAGAAACTTTACAGGTGACCCTAATGAGAATTCCTAGTAATGGGGAATATAGGGTCTCTCCAGTGGCCATCTCTTGTATCGAGGCTAAGCTTCTTGTTGTTAGACTGGGTTGCATTCAACTGAGTTGTTGGCCAAGGGGATCCAATGGAAAATTTCAAGCAACCCAGACTGATGCTAAAACAAAGAGTTGCTCTCCACACACCAACAGCAGGGTTTAATTGCTGATGACATTCACACAACTCGTTGAACGTGGAGAAGTCTATATGGTGCCTATAGGGAGGCTTTACCCCTATATTCTCATCTTTTTGGTGCTGGAAGGTACTCTACAGGTTACCAAAAGAGAAACATGGTCACCAACCCATGCTTTATGGCTCTCTCAACTTTGAGTGGGTCTCTGACTGTGTTACCTGCTCTTGTTGGTCATTGTAGACAGCTTCAATATAAAAAATATGCTTCAGCTTACTATAATTTTATTTTGTTGTGTTTCTACAAACCTTGGACCTACAATCTGATCTGCCTGCAAAATATTCTAGACCAGTGGTGGCACAGGACCACTGGTTAGGTTGTAGCATCTAACCAATGTTTGATTTGACTTTGGGCTACTCCCCAAGAGGAAATTCATACCCAACCCTGCTTGGGTAACCAAGAATCAGAGAATAGTTAGACCAGAGACCAAGGGTGAAATGAAACATATTTGGTCGAAAGCATTAAGAAAATAGCTCCTAATAATATTTTCTATACTAATAGGTCAGTCCTTTACCCATTTATCAGAGAAGCATCCTCTGGGAGCAAATGGGACCAGATGTAGATACCTACAGAAAGACATTCCCTGAAGAGAGAGCCTAAACTGAAGTTCTGTATCAAATCCCTCTCTTCAGAGGTCAGGAAATCCTGAAGAAGAAGAGGCAGAAAGATTGTAAGATTCAGGGGGAATGGGGGACACCATGAGAACATGGCCCCATGATTCAACTAAGCAAGGTGCAGATGAGTTCACAGAGATGGAACTGGCAAACAAAGGACCTACATGGGTCTACACCACGATTAGCTTACTATTTCCCTGGACCTCCTGACTATGAAAACAAGTGGGTCTCTGACTCTATTGCCGGCTTGTGGGTCTCTTTTCCTCCTGTTGGGTTGCCATACACAACTTTGATAAGAAACTTTTTCTTCATCTTATTATAATTTATTCAAATAAACACACAGACAAAACAAAAGTGAAATAATCCACAACTAGAATATGATTGAGGATGTGAATCAGATCTCTGAAATATGGTGTTTATGATATTATAAAGTTTATTTCCTATTAAGATTCATACTGCTGTAATAAAACACCATGACGACAAAAAACCCCTAAGTGTCTATTTGGCTTACAATTCCAGATCATAGATCATCATGGAAGGAAGCCAGTACAAGATCTCAGGGCATTAACCTAGAAGCAGAAATCAAAGCAGAAGCCAAGAAGGGATTCTGCTTTTTAGATTTCTCCTAGTGGCTTGCTCAGACTGCTTTCTTATAGCATGCAGACCAACCAGCCCAGAAATGATACTGCAAAATCAAGAAACCACAGCATGGGTTTGTCCAGCAGTTTGCCCACTAGTCAAGCTGGTAGATGCATTTTCTCAATTGAGGTCCCTTTTCCTATGACTCTAGCCTGTTTCAAGTTAACATGAAACTAGTCAGCCTGCCACCTGATCTGCCAAATTTAAGCAAAGTGCCAAGTTATTTTGAAATAATATGAACAAACAATGACATAAATTTAGAAGTCTAGAATCAGTGAATTAACTTATTCTTCTTCAGAAATATGTTAAAATGTCTACAGTTTACTCCTTTGTACATACTATTAAACACACACACACACACACACACACACACACACACACACATACACACACAGAGACACGTTCTTATAGAAGACAGTTGTAAATCTACCATATAGTAAAACCATAGTTTATTTTGTTGTAAAAAGACATTTGAGCAAAAACTTAAAGTGTATATATGTAAGTAATGCTTTCCCTGTGATATAAAATAGAGACAAGTACATCTTATCATGGTGCAAAACATTTGCTCAAAAAAATCATTTTCCAAAACACCTATGCATCAAAAGCATTTCTGCCTACCTCTTCTTAATATTCATAAAATGACTTGTTTGTGCTGATTCCTGTCAGAAACTCAGCATGCCATATTTAGTTAGATACTTTAGGTGTGTATTTATGTGTTTCAGGAACTAAATGTCACAAATGTCAAGTGTTAAATAAATGGTAGAGTGTGTGGAAGGGAGACTAAACACATTTTAGATCCAGCCTAACTTTCCTAATGTTTGACTCTTTCTTCAGGTTTCTATTAGTTTATGAAAGTTATTGGCCTGTGTTTATTTAATGTTAACCCTATAATTTTAATAAAAATATAAATACATGTGCAACAATTAAGGACTGTGTTTGAATTTGCTAATATTGTGTGAGGCACGCTGATGCAAAATGTTGCAGATAAAAGAAGGCCAGAAATATTTTTATACCATAAAGCTAAGACATATATGTTATATATTAGACATGCCATATATTAAGTTGCGTTAGACATGAATAATTGTATGAAAAACAGTGTTTATTTGTCAAACCAAATTTAGTCTTGTTTGTTGTTAAGTTCTATATATTCTTAGTATTTTGTGTGTGTATGTATATATGCATGTGTAAATATATGTGTATGTATAAGTATATGTGTATGTGTATGCATAAGTATATGTGTATGTCTATGTATATATGTATGTGTATGTGTATTTTATATGTATATGTATATGTATATGTAAGCTGTGGCATGGGTACCGCAGCATGAGTGTTGAAGTCAAGTGAAATCTTACAGAGTCTCTTGTTCTCTTTCACTTTTATGTGAGTTCTAGAATTAACTTTTGTTTGTAGTGTGTGAGTAGCAAGCAATGTTTCCTCCACCAAGTGGTTTTGCCAACCCTTGATTTTGGTTTTGATGTCCCAAAATCTCTCTGCTTGTACATACTATGACTGTGCAAATAGATACATGGGGAAAGCATTCTTTTCCACTTTGTAATCCTCCTCTTCTTTACTTCTCTTAACTGAGGAAATAATACATCTAAAACTCAAAACTTCAAACCTGTTTGTATTGAAGTTTAATTCCTCACACTAAAAATGTATAACATTTGAAATGTAAATACATAAAATATACACAAAAAATGAAATTTTAAAAAATTATATATTTTTCCTCTACAGAAGATTATCAATGTACAGTCCTATACCAAAATTTCATCAATTAATAAAATACGTAGGTGGAATTGGTCATGATGACTTAACTAAGTTTTGAGTTTGGCATTCATAGTATTGTGAATGTGGTGTGGTAGATGTGTTCTTCAATTTGGTCTTCTGCTACTCAACCTCTAGGTGAATTTCATATTTTATCTCTTTTCTTAAACATTCTCCCATGTTATTAGAATATTAGTTATGTTATACAGTGAAATGTTTTATTTCTCCAACTCATTGTATATTTCCTGAACTGAAGGATCTTTTTCATATACTGATGTGTTTCATATACTACGTACAATCGTATGCATTATTTGTAATGCTGCCATAACAGAAGCAATGTACGGTAGGGAGGATTTATCTTTGCTCAAGCTCAAAGGTGTCTCCACCACAGAGGGATGTCATGGTGGTTGGAACATGAGGCAACTGGTCACATTGAAGACAGAAAACAGAGAGGAGAGGGAGGAGTGATGCTTTTGAGTATTCTCTCATTTTTATGTTTCTCCTGGGACACCAGATCATGGAATTAGGCTGCCGATACTTAAGATGGATCTCCCTATATCATTTGAAATCTAATGTACAAAACATCCCACACATTTACTGAGGGTTTGTTTCGGTGCTGATTCTAAAGGTTCTGTGTAGATTTATACACAGGTATTGCTTATTTTACTTTTTAAAGAACTGAAGAATTGCAGAAAGTTGGGAAGAGGAAAATAACTCAATAGCAATACCAAAGGCTCTCTGTGAGACAGTGAACAAACTGCATTGAAAAACTAACATAAGGAAGTCCAAAAAGCTTCCTAGAAGAGTAACCTCGGAGCTGAGTGTTAGAGAGGAACCATGAAATAACTAGGATAGTTGATGGGGCAGTCAGTATTGCTGACTTAGTATGAAAGACTAGGAGGTATAGATTTCTCGAAGGGTGTAAAACATGGCTACATTCTGAGATAAGTTTTAGCAATATTGAGTGTGGTGGAGAGAACAGAGTACAGGCCATGGAAAGTGTTTTGTGCAAGGGAGCCCCATATTTCTCCTTGGCCATGTCATTGCTATTCTCTGTCGGAAAACTATAAATATCATTGTTTTATACTTACCTGTACCCTGACTGGATAATTAATTATGGATGCTGAGTGATTTGTGATAATTTTCAGGAAAAGTGGCAAATGTTACAGAGCCTTTGAAAATACTGAGAGACATTGATCTGGTTGAATAGTTCTTTAATAAGACGACAATGGCAACCAAGACTGCTGCTAAGGAAATTAGTAATGGGAGTTCTTGAAAATTCCAAAAGAGAAATGAAGAGGACCTGAAGAGAGGAAAGAATAAAAGCGATGCAGAGAAGAATAATGACCAAATGCATGTAGGAAGCTGAAGAAACATCTGTGGTTGGCGGTGGAAGGAAACAAGATGGAAACAGCCAGATTTCAGAACAAATTTGAAGCAGAAGAACAAACACGTGTAAGTCAAGAGAGAAAAATGAAAAAATGGATCTTTATTGAATATTCCTCCCTTGGTAAAGTAAAACCTAGAATGTGTATGCAAGCTATTGGATCACTTAGATCCCAGTAGCAGACACAATAACAGGTACAAGGCCTTCATGCTGGCGCCGTGAAGTGTAGACCTACGTTGCTGAAGGAAGACTCTGGATTGAGGACTCTGTCTGGGACTGACCCAGGAATAGGTGCCTAAGGTAAGCTGTTCTTCAGGTGGAGAGTGAGCTGTTAGTAAATAATGGTTCAGAGTGAGAGTTTACTGAGAATAGCACGAATAAAGAGTTTACAGTAAATAAGTAGGTGGTATAAAATATTCCCTCATGAAAAAAATGGGAATGTCATAATACTCATTAAAAAATAAAACTTACAAGCACTCAGAAGACAGTTATAAGACACCAGTGTCTCTTCGCCATGATATAAGCAGCCTACAGTTGCTAGAAGAAAGATCTTTCAGTGGGGACTTACCAAAATATAGTACAGGAAACCCCAGTGTTGCAGCTTCCATGCAAAGCTGAGATTATCCACGGTGCTCATGCCTGAGAAACATGCGTTTCTGTAAGCAACTCCAATAAATTCGTTAGTTTACAGAGATACATTTGTGGAGAATCACTTCTCTGTGGGTCATCCGTGCTCTAACTGTGGTGAATAGGCATGTTTAAATCTCCTAATGACAACTCGTGTACTTAAGCTGAAGTTCAGTTAAGAGAGGAAAGAGTCCTTGTAATCCTACCTCTTAATAGGGGTGTCTTCAACAAATCCGTCATCTCAGAACTCAAGGAACTCTGCAAAAGAGATGGCAGAAAGAATATGAGTCAGAGGGGATGGAGGACACCAGGGGAACATGGTCCTCTCAATCAGCTAAGCAGAGTGCTTCATGAGCTCACAGAGACAAAAGGAGCAAGCACAGGGCCTGTATGGGTCTACACCAAGTCCTCTGCAAAAAATACTAAAGCTTTAAACTTAGTATTTTTATGGGACTCCTGAGTGTAGGATCGAGTGGGTCTCGGATTCACGTGACTCCACTTGGGGCTCTCTTCCTTCTGTTGGGTTGCCTTGTCCAGCCTCAATATGATTGTTTTTATTTTATTTTATCTTATATTTTATTTTGCCATGTTTGGCAATTATATCCTAGAAGACTGTTCTTTTCTTATGAAAGACAGAGAGTGAATCTGGAGGGAAGGTAAGTTAGGGAGGAAGTGGGAGGAGTAAAGAGAAGGGAAGCAGTCATCAGGATATACTGTATGAGAAAAGAATGTATTGTCAATAAAGGGGAAAAAAACTTGATAAAAGAGACCATCTACAGAATGGAAAAAGATATACCCCATACAGCAAAGTATTGGCATCCTGAGTATATTTTTAAACTTCCATAAACCAAATGAAAAGAGGCAGATGGCCAAACATCAAAATGGACATAAGCTGGAGTAGGAATTTTGGAGGTAAACTGAATTATGAAAACACACTCAACTTCACTGGCGATCAGGCAGATGTAAATTAAAAATATCTGAAGCCCTTCTGATATTATTAACGTTAGCAAGCTAAAAAGTCTCACGGACACATTCGGTGGCCCAAAAGAACCAAATTTTTATGCATATCTTTTGTACCTCTATAAAGGAAAATAACAAATTAATAAATTAAATAATTAAAATTAAAAAGTATTAAACTCTACAATTTTCTGTGTGGACAGGGAGCCACATGAGAAAAATCTAAAAGATAGATATGTGTTTTCTCTCATTTGTGGTTCCTTTTAAATGTAGCTATGCAGTCATCTGTGTATATATATATATATATATATATATATATATATATATACACACAGCATAAAAGAAGGCTGCCCAAGGTAACAAAAGGGAATGGTGGGTGGTATGGAAAGGTATTTGCTTAAAGCCAATCAATACTTATAGAAAATGTCCTTGTGTTGCATAATGACATCTACAACGAGTATACAGAATGGAAACTTTAAGAACTGCATCTGCATGCTAAGGTTAAATTTCAACACTCGAAATTAAGCTATTTACTCTTATTCAGAAGAAAATGACTTAAATGTCTGCACCAAAAATCAGTGTAGCTAAGGCGAGAGGCCTTCTTTTCCAACTGTAATAACTTATTTCATACCTAATGAAGATAAATGAAAGTATATGACCCAAATAAGATGATCACAAAGTAGGTGTTAGTTGATAAATAATTGTGTTGTGGATGCAGTTAGAACAGTCTAACTCATTTCTTTGCTGTTTTGAGAGAGGCATGCGTAGAAGCTAGAAAGTTGTAGATATTAGGTCATATGACTTATCCCCTTCTAGCAAAATCATAGGGTACTCATACAAGTGCCAGTATTGGTTAGCACGAGGTACTCACAAAGGGTATAATGAGTCTGTCGATGTGCTTATAGAATGCTCTCAATGACTCACAATTTCTAAAACAACTATGGTTTAGTCCTCTCTTTCTCTTATTTTTCTTTTTGTTACTTTGAAATGATATGTTCTGCTGAATTTGAATGACAGTTTACGCTCAACAGGAGGGTGAGTTGAATGTTCAATGATACGGAACACTAAGGTTTGAGACCTAATCAAAACCAACTTGAAATATAGAGTAGCCTGTAATGTTATTACATCAAATATAGCACATGAAAATAGAAATGTTTCTTATTTGTACACACACTAAAATGTGTTATATATACATATGTTATGTCATGTCCAAGTGAGTCTTAGCAAAGTAGCATTTATTTTCTTTATAAAATAAGCTCCACTAAAATAAAGTAAAACACGATTGACCTCTACACCATGTGTCACGACAATATAGAGTCTGGCTGTTTCAGACATAATCATCCACAGACAAAGCTTTAACCAGGAAAGATTTCCATAATAAAGTCGATATGCGATGGAAACATAAGAAAAATAAGTATGAATATAATCTCTACGGATGTTTGTTACACAGCTAGTGTTCATCAGACAGTATGTCAAGTTACTATGCACTTCTGAGGTTTTGTAGGTGACCTATTTAATATGTCATTAATGCCTTTTGTCCTTTCTGTGGAAATTATCTCCACACAGTGTTTTTTTCTGGCCAAATCCTCTTCATTTCTCTGTCCTTCATGGTTCTGAGAAAGCAATAAAAGTTGTTTTACCTCTTCCTGTGATACACACACACACACACACACACACACACACACACACACCACCACACACACACTACGGATACCACAAACTCATTTAAACAATGATAGCAATGAATTTGAAATCACTGCCAATGGTTTGCAGCATCCTCCTTGTTAATGTCCCAGAGGAGTCATACAAACCCATTTTATCAGCTGGAGGCCTAGGAGCTGTTTGATGAAGTAATAACGAAGCAGCCCTGGATGGCTCTTCATTACCCTT
The DNA here is from genome assembly GCF_021556685.1 of Rattus norvegicus. Taxonomy (NCBI): domain Eukaryota; kingdom Metazoa; phylum Chordata; class Mammalia; order Rodentia; family Muridae; genus Rattus; species Rattus norvegicus. The sequence continues at coordinate 174,422,952 of NC_141537.1, forward strand.
TATCTCTCCTGCAGAGAATATAATCTGATTCAAATTATAATGCCCTTTCTTATCAATACTCTTCTCTATTTATTTACCTGCACGCAGACACACAAGCACGCACGCGATCTGTGGCTTCCACCTACCTGCAAGGGCTTTTCTCACTATTGGAATCGTGAGCAATCGCAAATTACAAGCTACTTACTCATACAATTTGCTTAGCACAAGAAACACATTTTTTACTCATTTCATGAACTTGTTGGAAGGGGTGAAATCCAATTATTAGGAATGAAGCACGATATATGCTGAGTAGTGTTGAAGAGAAGAGGAGAGTTACAATTAGGAATTAGTTACAGTTATGAATTGTGGTACAGTACCCTTCTCTTAAGCACAATACTACGTTAAATTGCGGTGAAGTCAATTTACTTTAAACACACGTGTGTTAAACATGAGTTGTGCCTCAGACCGAATGCTACAAATCTAGAAATGGGTTTTAATTCTTCACGAATTTCAAATTTCTGTAACATTATTAGCTGTAGCTATATAATGTGGATCACAGGAACTTTCAGTTCCTTTCCCAATGTTATCCCTTAACCAACCTGTGAACTACAGTAAGGAAACATAATTAGGCCCAGTTTTCAGATAGAACTATAATTTAGAGAAGGGTTTTGAAATACAAAGATAATCAAGTGTAAAGGCCATACCTCTTGGGACATATATCTCTCCACTCTGCCAAGTCTGCTTCTGTCCTTGAATGCCATTCTGTCTTTCTTTTCTGTATTAAGACACAGAACTAAACCACAGAAAGAAAAACAAGTGTCACAGTAAAGTAAGTTCATGTTGGTCTTTAAGACAATCCATTTTACCATTGGATAATTCATGTACCAAATATTTCTGGCTGTTTGATACTTATACTGTTTCAGGTATGGGGGACAACATTGTGAAAGTGTACAGCAGAAGGCAAACTTCATGAAGTTACCCAGGAAGTGATGAATGGCTAAGTTCTATGGAAGGAGAAAGGTAGATCACTGCATGGTCCAGAGAGACTACTAAGGGTAGAGAGAGGTAAGTATTCTGAAGTATACTGAGTTGACCTACTCCCATGAAAATATGCTAGAAGGAGGTATAGAAGTAACTTTCTAACTGATTAGAACAAAAGGAAATATTCTTAGTAATGTCTTCCAAAGTTCTTTCCTTTCCATGTCCTCAGTCTGTCAACAGATGTGATCCAACTTGTAAACTGAAGAATTAGGCAACCATGGGCATCTATATTATACATAGAGGAGAATGCATTTCAGGAAGCCGCCATAAACAACTAGACTGACTTTCTCATCCTGTGTTAGACTTTAATTCCTTTAACTAAAACTGGAGTTTATTTCCTTTAACTAAACATACTATGTCTCCCCACACTAAGTTCATTTAGGATTCTTCCAAATAAATGAACATCCTGAAAATTGAGATACTAAGTTAGACTAGTCAGTGGCACTCATGAAGGGCTACTCATGTGTGATCTAGTCACCAGTGATTTAAGTTCATGAAATCCACTATGTCCAGCCACATTGACTTTCTTCTGAGTGTTCAAATATGCCCGGTTGTTCTGTTCTCTTCCTGTTTCTAATTGATAAACGATTAAACGTCCTCTCACACACTTTCTATATTCTTATTCTCACATAAACTTTTCCTTATATTTGTTAACGTATCATGTTCTCATATGGTGGATATTATACCATTTGGATCTTAATTCTGCGAGCAACCCAGATACCTTTAAGTTTTACCTCCTTCTTAAGATTGAGTCTTCTGAGAGCCGAGGTCACAGTAATGATACTGTGGGGACATTTTCAACTTCTTAGCATTTTCAAGGCATGTGAAAAACACTTTGAAATGAATGTGTCAAGTCATCTCATAAGTGGGATATAAGAAAAAACAACATTGAAAGAGATTTTGCTAACAAAAATGTATTCGTTTTGTCCAATGGTTGTTTCTTAATTATTTTTATTCCTCTCTCACACATTATATCCTTATTGCAGTTTCCTTTCTCTTCACTCCTCCCTGTCACCCCTACCTCCTATCTATCCCAGATCCTTTCTCTTTCATTTCTCTTTAAAAAGTAAGTACAGTCCTCCCAAAAACATCAGCAGAACACTGCAGAACAAGTTATGAGATTAGCCACATACCTTCACAATGAGACCTTAAGAGACAACACAGTAGGAGGAAAGGGGTCCCAAAAACAGACAGGAAAGACAGAGACATCCCCCAATTTTCACTGTTAAGAATCCCAGAAGAACACCTTGCTGTAGAACCATAGATTATATGTAGAGGACCAAGCCCAGACCCATAAGTGGTCCATGATTTTCACTTCAGTCTCTATGATTGCCTATGAGCCCCGCTTAATTGATTCTGTGGGCCATTTACCAATGGTGTCTTTGACCCCTCTGGCTCCTATAATGTTTCCTCCCCCAATTCTGTGGAGAGCTCCTGACTTCACATAGTGTTTGGCTACAGTCTCTGCGTCTGTCCCATCAGCTGTTGCATGAAGCCTCTCTGAAGTCAATTGGGATAGGCACTGATCTATGTGTGTAGTGTAAAATCATTAGTAGTCATTCATTGCATATCATTTTATTTACAGTCGCATTTGTATTCACCCTGGGTATCTGGCCTTTCTGGCCTCTGGCTCCCGGCCATTCAGGCATTGTCAGGCATTTCTCCCTCTCACGCCATTCATGTTAAGTTGGATAAGTCACTGGTAGGCTACTCCCACAAGTTCTGCTCCACCATAACCCCTGTGCATCTTTCAGGCAGGGCAGACTGTAGGTCAAAGGTTATGTGTCTAAGGTTATGTGTCAGTCTCACTGCTCAGATACTTGCTTCATTGTAGAAGATGGCCAGTGTGGGCTCCATATCCTCCATTACTAGGAATTCTCCCTAGGATCACCCTAGAAGACTCCAGAGAGTTTCCACTGCACTAAGTTTCCACATCACCCCCTAAATGCCCCCTGCCCCAATTCCAGTTGTTTCTCTCAGCATGCTATCACTCCATCCCTCTCTGTTTGATTCCTCTTTCCCTATATCTACCTTCTCTCAGCCCATCTGCAAAATCTACTCTATTTTTCCTACCAGGGAAATGCCCTCTTTCTTTAGCCTCTCTGGGACTATGGAGTATAGCATGAATATCCGTTGTCCACTGATAGGTGAGTATGTACTTTGTTTTCCTGAGTCTCTGTTACCTCACTCAGGATGACTTGTTTTCTAGTTCCATCCACCTGTCTGCAAATTTCATGACGTCATTGTTTTAAACAGCTAAGTAATATTCCATTATGCAAATCTACCACATGTTCCTTATCCATTCGTTGCTTGACGGGCATCTAGTTGGTTTCTAATTTCTAGCTATTATGAATAAGGCTGCTATGAACATAGTTGAGCAAATGTCCTTATAGTGGGATGGCTTGTCTTTTGGATATATGCCCAAGAATGGTATAGCCTTATCTTGACGTAGATTCCCAATTTCCTGAGCAACTGCCTCATTGATTTCCATAGTGTCTGTACAAGTGTGCTTTCCTACCAGCAATGGAGTGGCGTTCTCCTTCTTTACATCCTCACCAACATGAGCTGTCACTTCTGGTTTTGGTCTTAGCTATTCTGACAGATGCAAAATGAAAGCTCAAAGTGGTTTTGATTTGCACTTTCTTTTATCAATGAGAGACCAAATTTTGGGGTTCACATTCCATGTTAGAGAAACTGACCTAAGTTTGAACTTTGAACTCAACTAAACTAACAGGCCAGTACCCAGCACCACTTTCCAAGTTACCCCAACCCCCAGCCCCAACACAACTGGAGCCTAGGTCCAGTTCCTAGGCTAACCCCAGCAAAACCCGAGTCTCCAGGTTAATCTCCTCCAACAAATCCAACTTTTAGGTTTCCAGGTTAACCCCCAGCAAGCCTGCCCTCTGCCTAACAACCAACAATTAGGAGGAAATCAGAAGTTAACTTTAGGGTTCGGTTCCCAGTTTTGGCTCCCATTGCCAGCAGCCAATTCTGATAAAGGCCACAGTAAACCCCCAATTAGATGCTTACCAGGCTAAAGACACTCACCCCTCACTTGCTTCTTTCTATAAAACCTTGTCTCAATGAATGTTCAGGGCTTTTCCTCCTCCAGAACTGTCCTGCAGATCAATGGTGAGCTAGCCCGAGCTAGCTCAAATGAAGACCCTGACGTGATTGCATCAGATCAGCTTCTGACTGGTCTTTTGGGGTTCACAAACACTTCCTTGGTACCACATCTGCATTAAGCCTTATCATTGCCATTGCCATTGCCATGCTTATATCAGAACCTTGAAACATAGAGGAAAGTTTTCCAAGAGTACATGATATTCAGCGCCAAGAACTGAGCACATGGTCTGAAAACACTTCACTCCATGAGATTAGTTTCTGTCACTTCTTTCAAAGAATTTGGTTATTTTCTCTGAGTTCATCTAAAACATTGTAAAAATTGATAGAAGTCTGACAGTATCGCTGTTATAGGATCATCATAAATGATGTGAATAAGATTATTTGAGTTGGGCAACGTGAAGATCATCAGATAGTACATTTCTAGCAAACTGCCTTTTATTTTCTTTACTTTCTTTTGTATTTTGTGATAACTAACACCTGTTCTTCTTCATAGTATTCTTCTTGTCTTAAAAATTAAAATAAAATTATTGAAAGTATACAAAAATACATATTTCAATTCTGCAGGGCCTGTTCATGTTGGAAAACTTGGACAAACATCATGACAATGTCAGTCATAAACATTCGAGTGGGGTTATAAGCTGTAACATGTTTCAAGCTAACATTAGTTAAAAATCACATTTGAGTTTGAAAAAATGACCCATGTTAAGAATACCTAATGGTCCTGAACTCTGAGTTCCCCAAGCTGCCCTGAAAAATCTTCTATCTATCCCCAGGGGACCTCTCTTCTCCTGCCACCACTATGCCTACCTTCATTGGACCTGCAGATCTTGGACTATATAGAACTGTAGATCTAGAACGATACAACCCAAGGATACCCATCAGAGGCCTGCCACACAAGGACCATCGAGTTAACCTGTCTCTACAATGGGGACCAAAGCCAACTGGGTAAAGGCCATTGAAAGAATAGAATCCACAAAGCCACAGCAATATGACATCTTCAGAGGACAGCAACCCTACTACAGCAAGGCTGGGATGTCCTAACATATCAGTGGACTTAATTCCCCAATGAAAAGACACAAGCTAACAGAATGGATGGAGAAATCTGCATATAAGAAATCTACTTCAACAATAAAAATAGATATTGCCTCAGAGTTAAGGATTGCAAGAAAAATAGGTTTCCAAGAAAACAGACCCAAGAAGCAAGCTGAAGTAGCCATTCTAATATCTAATAAAATAGACTTTCAACCAAAATTAATCAAAAGAGATGGGGAAGAACACTTCATAGTCAAAAAAGAAAAAAATCTACCAAGAAAATATCTCAATTCTGAATATCTATGCACCAAACACAAGATCACCCAAATTTATAAAAGAAACATTACTAAAGCTTAAATCGCTCACCAAACCCCACACATTAATAGTGGGAGACTTCAATACTCCACTCTCACCAACTGTCAGGTCACCCAGACCAAAACTGAACAGAGGAATAATGAAACTAACATACATTATGAGTCAAATGGACCTAAAAAAACTATAGAATATTTCAACCAAACACAAAAGAATATACCTTCTTCTCGGCACCTCATGGATCCTTATCTAAAATTGATCATATAGTAAGTCACAACTCAAGCCTCAAAAGATACAAGAAAATTGATATAACATCTTGTATCTTATCAGACTACCATGGATTAAAGTTGTACATCAATAGCAACAAAAAATCAGAAACCTACACACTCGTGGAAAATGAACGACTCTCTATTCAATGATTACTGAGCCAGGGAGAAATAAAGAAATCAAAAACTTCCTAGAACTCAATGAAAATGAAAGGATACATACACAAATTTATGGGCTCACAATGAAAGCAGTGGTTAAAGGAAAGTTCCTATCACTAAGTGCCTCCATAAAGAAATCAGAAAGTTCTAATACCAGCAATTGAAATATACACCTGGAAAACTCTAGAGAAAAAGAAGCAAGCACACAAAAGAGGAGTGGAAGGCAGGAAATAATCAAAATCAGGGTTGAAATTTCTCAGTTAGAAACAAAGAAAACAGTACAAAGAATACATGAAAACAGCAGCTGGCTCTTTGAGAAAATCAACAAGATAAACAAACCCTTAGCCAAACTAACCAAACAACATAAAAACAGTAGCCAAATACACAAAATCAGAAATGAAAAGGGAAACATAACAATAGACACTGAAGAAATCCAAAGAATCATTCATTAGGTCTTACTTCAAAAGCCTAGACTCCACAAATTTGGAAAAATCTTAGTGAAATGATAATTTTCTGAACAGATACCATTTACCAAAGTTAAATCAAAATCAGATAAACTAAACAGCCCTAGAGCCCCTGAAGAATAGAAGCAGCCATTAAAAGTTTCCAACCCAAAACAGGTCAGAGCCAGACGGTTTTAGTGCAGAATTCCACCAGACCTTCAAAGAAGAAGTAATACCAATATTTATTCCACAACACAGAAACAGAAGAAATACTGCTGTCCTATTCAGGGTTTATATTCCTGCACAAAATACCATGAGCAAGAAGGAAGTTGGGGGAGAAAGGGTTTATTCAGCTTATACATTCATATTGCTGTTCACCACCAAAGGAAGTCAGGACAGGAACTTGAAGGCAGGATCTGATGCAGAGGCCATGGAGGGGTGCTGCTTACTGGACTGCTTTCCCTGGCTTGCTCAGCTTGCTTTCTTATAGGACCGAGGACTACCAGCCCAGGGATGGCACCACCCACAATGAGCCTCCCCACGACTCTTGATCACTTATTGAGAAAATGCCTTACAGCTGGATCTCATGGAGACATTTCCTCAAGGCAGGCTCCTTTCTCTGTGATAACTCCAGCTTTGGTCAAGTTGACACACAAAACCAGCCAGTTCAACTGCCAAATTCACTCTGATACCTAAACCACACAAACACTCAACAAAGAAGAACTTCAGACTGATTTCTCTTATGAACACTGATGCAAAAACACGGAATAAAATATTCACATATCAAATCCATGAACACTTCAAAAATATCATCCACCATGATCAAGTAAGTTTTATCCCAGGATGCAGGGAGTGGTTCAATATAAAAAAAACCGCATCAGCATAATCTACTACATAAACAAACTGAAAGAAAACAATCACATTATCATCTCATTAGGTGCTGAGCAAACTCGGAAAAAAATCCAGCACCTCTTCATGTTGAAAGTATTAGAGAGATCAGGGATACAAGGCACATACCTAAACATAATCAAAGCAATATATAGCAAACCAATAGCCAACATCAAACTAAATGGAGAGAAATTTAAAGCAATTCCCCTAAAGTCATTGACAAGACAAGGTTACCTACTCTCTTCCTATCTATTCAATATAGTACTTGAAGTTTTAGCCAGAGCAATAAGACAACTAAAGGAGGTCAAGGAGATGAAAATTGGAAAGGAAGAAGCCAAAGGATTGCTACTTGTACTTGATATGATAGTATACATAAATAACCCCAAAAATTCTATGAGAGACCTCCCACAGCTGATAAACACACTCAGCAGTATGGCTGGATATAAAATAAACTCAAAGACATCAGTAGCCCTCATTTATTAAAATAATAATGGGCAGAGAAAAAATTAGGGGACTAACACATTTTATAATACCCATGAATAATATAAAATATGGTGGTGTAACTCTAACCAAGCAAGTGAAAGATCTATGTGACAAGAAATTCTAGTCCCTGAAGAAGGAAATCAAAGAAGACCTCAGAAGATGGAAAGAACTCTGTTGCTCAGAGATAGGTAGGATTAACATAGTGAAAATGGCTATCTGACCCAAAGCAATCTATAGATTCAATTCAATCCCCATCAAAATTCCCACATATTTTTACAGACCTTTAAAGAGAAATTCTGATCTTCATATGAAAAAATAAAATAATTCAGGATAGCCAAAACAATCTTGAACAATTAAAGAACTTTGGGAGGAATTAACATTCCTGACCTCAGGCTTTACTGCAGAGCAATAGTGATAAAAACTACATGGTATTGGTACAGAAACAGACCTATTGATCAAAGAGAGTCAAATTGAAAACCCAGAAATAAATCCACAAACTGATGGACACTTAATTTTTGATGAAGAAGTCAAAAACCATACAACGGAAAAAAAGAAAGCACCTTCAACAAATGGCACTGGTCTAATTGGATGTCTAAATGCAAAAAGAATGCAATTAGATCCACATTCAAGACCTTGCACAAAAGTCAAGCCCACGGGGATCAAGGACCTTAACATAAAACTGGAACTTTAAATCTCATAGATGAGGAAGTGGGAAATAGCTTTAAACTCATTAGTGCAGGAGGCATTTTCCTGAATGGAACACTCATGGCCGCAGGCCTTAAGACCAACAACTCACTGATAAATGGGACCTCATGAAATGGAAAAGCTTCTGTAAGGCAAAGAACACTGTCAATAGGACAAACCAGTAGCCTACATATTGGGAAAGAATATTCACCAACCCTATATCTGACAGAGGGCTAATATCCAAAATCTATGAAGAACTGAAGAATTTAGACACCAACGACGCAAATAACGTAAATGGGGTACATGCAACTATAGCAGAGGACTGCCTGGTCTGACCTCAGTGAGAGATGTGCTTAATCCTCTAGACATTTAGCCCCAGGGAGGGGGGAGGTTTGGTGGGGTTGGGAGCATTCTCTCAGAGGCAAGAGGGAGGAGGAATGGGGAAAAAAAGAATGAAAAATGGGGTACAGAGCTAAAAAGATAATTCTCAATGGAGGAATCTCGAATGGCCAAGAAGCACTTAAAGAAACATTCAAAGTCCTTGGTAATCAGGGAAATGCAAGTCAAAACAACTAGGAGGTTCTATCTTACACTCATCAAAATGGCTAAGAACAAAAACTCAAGAGATAGCACATGTTGGCAAGGATGTGGAGCAAGGAGAAAACTTCTTCATTGCTGGTGGGTGTGCAAACTGGTACTTTGGAAATCGATTTGGCAGTTTCTCAGACAACTGAAAATAGTTCTACCTTAAGACCCAGCTATATCACTCCTGGCTATATACCCAAAAGATGCTCCACCATCCCACAAAGACACTTGTTCAATTCTGTTCATAGAGGCTTTGTTCATAATAGCCAGAAACTGAAAACAACCTAGATGTCCCTCAACTGAAGAATGAATAAATAAAATGTGATACATCTACACAATGGAAGACTACTCAGCTATTAAAGACAAAGACATGAATTTTGCAGCCAAATGGATGGAGCTTGAGATTATCATATTATCAAGTGAGGTAACCCGTTCCCCAAAAGACATGCATGGTATGTACTCACCTATAAGTGGATGTCAGCCATCAAGTGCAGGATACCCAGGCTACACTCAACAGACCTAAAGAAGCTAAACAAGAAGTACCAAATGAGGATGCTTGGCTCTCACTTAGAAGGGGGAATAAAATAGTCATTAAAAGGCAGATGAAGAGAGGAAACTGGGTGGTGGGGGGAACTGGGGGTGTGTATCAGGATCAGATGGGGAAGGTCAGGAGATATGTCTGGATGGCCAGGAGAATGAATGAAAATCTGCAAACTGACAGGGGTGAGGAAGTTGGGAGCATCTCCAGGATGTGACAGAGACCTAGGATAAGGAAGGTACCTAAGAATTAATGGGAAGGGCCTGAGCTGCAACTCATAGCACTGGGGATATGGACCCTGGAGAGGCTACCTCCTGTAGTCAGGCACAAACCCCAGTAGAGCCATAGGGACACCAACCACCCACAAAATTTTCAACCCAAAATTTATCCTGTCTACAAGAAATGCAAGGACAGAGATGAAACAAAGACCGAGGGAATAGCCAATCAAAAACTGGCCCAACCTGAGACCTAGCTCATGGGCAAGTACCAACCTCCGGCACTATTAATGATACATTCTTATGCTAGCAGAAAGAAGTCTAGCATGGCTGTCCTCTGAGAAGGTCCACCCAGAGCTGACTCAGACAGATGCAGACACCCACAGCCAAACAGTGGATGGAACATGGGGACTCTTATAGGAGGAAGGATGGTGGGACCCGAAATGTATTGGAACTCCACAAGAAGACCAACAGTCAGCTAACCTGGACCCTTGGGGCTCTCATAGATTGAACCACCAACCAAAGAGATTGCACAGGTAGGACATAGAACTCCTGTTCCACACACTTATGTAGCAGATGTGCAGCTTGGTCTTCATGTGAGTCCCGAACAACTGGAGTGGGGCTATCCCAAAAGTTGCCTGTTTGTGGGATATGTTCATCTAGCCATGCTAACTTGTCTGGCATCAGTGGAAGAGGTTATGCCTAGCCCTGCAGAGACTTGATGCTCTCAGAGATGTGGGTATGGGTGGGGTTGGGGGTGAGAGTGGGTATACCCAGAGGGGGCTCCCAGTCAGAGAAGAAGTGGAGGGGGAGGATTATAGGAGGAGGTGACCGTTATAGGGCAGTGAGTAGAATGTAAAGTGAACAATTAAAATAATAGAATACTTAATACTTTTGCAGAGGATTCAGGTTCAATACTCAGTACTTATATGGTACTTGTCAATGTGTTCATACATGCAGTCAAAACACTCATACACGAAACATAAATATTCATCCCTTTAAAAGTACATTCTTATGGTTCATTAAACAATTGTATGCCTTGGGGTTTACTTGGGATCACTAACCATTCTGATTAGTAATGATTGGGAAGTCAAATTACATTGTGCCATTCGCCATTTGATGTGCAAATGAGTAACCACTGTAATTTGGATAAGGAGAAGAAAACAAAAATCAGTAGAGACAACTTTCCAGGTGGGATTTGGAAATGAGCTGTCCCAGGAATGGGATCATCTATATTTAAACATAGGTCATAAAAACCGGAACAGTGTCCAGCCATGGGAACAGTGTCCAGCCATGGGAACAGTGTCCAGCCATGGGAACAGTGTCCAGCCATGGGAACAGTGGTACTGAGCTATAAACTGAGAATTTCACTGCTGCTTATAGAATTGTTCTTTATGATGGTCTTAACTGTACATAGACACCCCTTTCTTTTGGTGTTGCTAAAAGTCAATGACTGAATAGTGTTAACTGTAAAAGGTATCTACAAACGTTTACATTTGAAACAACTATACGATACTATAGGTATATTTTCAGGTAATTGAAAACTTTCACTTTTTAGAGCAGAGGCACCTTAAAGGAAATACGCCAGCCTATCAAGTTGTTGTTTTTCCTCAAATTTAGGTATTAGCACAAGAAAAACACCCTTTGAAATTTTAACCATCCCTGGTCAGTCTAAAAAGTAGTAGAAAGTTGTCAATACTAAATATTCTGGGTTTGCTTATTCGTGTATGTGGCTCATGCCAGAAAGACAGGTATGAAAGAGTTTTCTAGAACGTTCCCAGTGTTAGAAGCGATGGGGGTGATACCAGATAAATGAAAGATCAAATGAAAAATAAATAAAAGATCAATAACCGGAAGGCAGCTGAGAACCTTGTTAGTTGCACTTCCTACCTGGCCCCAAGGAAGCCTGTGGGCTTCTACAAACCAGGGCTGAGAACAAACATCGGCGGGGACTTTTCCCCTTAAACTAGCAGGTATGAGCTCGAAATAAATACTTAAAGTGAATAGGACTGCCACAGAATGGTAGAGTGTGATGAAGATGGCAGAGGATGGATAGATCTCTAATCCTCTCTCAAGTAGTTAATACAGCTACAGTATTTGATAAGACTTCAAGGCAAGTAACATATCATTTTCTTATATAGGCATATGAGATATTTGCTGAGGCACAGCACAGGCAATTAAAAAGTACATAAATCAATGCTGTGCATAGAAATGAAAATAGAGGACTGTCAATATCAGGGAAACCCTCAGAGCCCTTGTAAAATATCTTCAGCCTTCTCCATTCCAAAAGAAATGGGATACGTTTATTTGTCCTGCATTAGAATTTGACATGAACAAAATCAGTTCTGTTTTAATTGATTTTTGCCAACATTCTGAAATCCAGACCTATCATGCCATCCTGACACAGGGTACTGATTTTGATATATTTTAAGTAATTAGATGTCTTTACTGAAAATTATATAAAATAATGCATAAGTTTCCAGCAATACTAAGAAAGTCTTTATCTGAGTAATTTACTGGTCCTTTATTTCAAATTTTCAAATAACAGATAGGAACTCAGTGCATATCTTTTATCTTTTATATTATAAAAGGGCACAGAATAGGGAAAAAGATAATTGCATAGAGATTCTTAACAAAAACAAAAAAAAAATATTGGTGATGAGTCACCAAAATCTAAGCTTAGCCTAACGTTAAACATCTGACCTGAAAGTGAAGCTGTAAAAAGTATTTCTTGCTTTTTTTTTTCTTTTCTTTTTTTTCGGAGCTGGGGACCGAACCCAGGGCCTTGCGCTTGCTAGGCAAGCGCTCTACCATTGAGCTAAAACCCCAACCCCTGTATTTCTTGCTTAATCATGAGGACAAGTGTTAACTACTCACACACAGCATTTCTCAAGCCTGTGACTACACCTCACAGGTAGTCTTCATGCATTCATGCATGCCTATGCTCACAAAAAGGAACATGTAATTAAAAATACTTTCATAATTAAATGCAAGATCATGTTAACATAGAAAGGTTCACAAATTCATGGGAAGTACGGTGGTAACGTATAAATGCTATTGTCATGCCTGTTACTGCTTTTCAGTTGACATGGGAACATCTGAAAGTCTAGATAAAGATCATCCACAATAGGTTATCACCAACTGCAAAAATTTCCATACTCTCATAGCATTTTTAAATTTAATTCCCAATGTCAGAAACCATCTGTTGGAACTCTCGAATCCATAATCTTAAGATGAGGACCACTTACGCACAGGGTCAGTTTTATAAACAGATGTCTCTTAACAACAAAAATGGAAAAGACAGGAAGAGAGAGAAGTGGCAAGGAGAAAGGAAAGCAAAAAAGGAAGGGAAGGAAAGGAGGGAAGGAAGGAAACAAAAGGAAAAACAACTTGTTGGACTCGTTTTAAAAGAGCTGTATATTTATTACCATGTGTATGAGCCTTTATTAGAATACATGAAGTCCGGCATGGCTAGGTTGTGGAAACTTGACTAGACTGACAAAGTCAGGAAGTGACAGACACATGTAGAGAAAAAGCTGGGATTGGGCAGACGGTGCTCACTCTGATGTAGCAGCACCCAACACAGAGCCTCAGTGTGACTTTTATGTCCACCACAGGGGCAGGTTGGGAGGTGGAGTTAGCGATTCTCTGGAGGAGGTCTCCTCATGCAAGCCATCCCTGGTTCCAGTCATCCAGGGGGAAGAAGCAGCAGCTCCTGTTTTCACACACCCAGTCAGCATCTGCACATGAACCAGAAGAAGACCTTGGCAATTCCAAGCCTGGCTTAGGGAAGACCACCATTCCTGTGGATCTTGTCCATAGATCACTCAGGATTTTCATCATCCATGTGAAGGAGACCATGGAGATCAGAAGAGCATCTGATGTCATAGAACTGGAATAATACGTGGTCATGAGCTATTAGGTCATAAGCTATTAGCAACTGAATTCAGGCCCTCTGCAAGAGTAGTAGGCACTTTTTTTTTCTTTTTAAAAATATTTTATTGTTTTTTTTGTTTATTTACATTTCAAATGTTATATCCTTTCCTGGTTTCCCATCCATAAACCCCCATCTCATTCCCTACCCCCTTCTTCTATGAGGGTCTTCCCCCACCCATCCACCCACCCTTTTCTGCCTCCCCACCCTAACATTCTTCTACACTATGGGGTGAAGCCTTGGCAGGACCAAGACCTTCTCCCATTGGTGCCCATCAATGCCATCCTCTGCACCACATGCAGCTGTAGCCATAGGCCGCTCCATGGGTAGTATTTAGATGGTGGTTTAGTCCCTGGGAGCTTTGATTGGTTGGTATTGTTGTTCTTATGGGGTTGGAAACCCCTTAAGCACCTTCAATCCTTTCTCTAACCCCTCCAGTGGGGACCCTGTTCTCAGATGGCTGTGAGCATCCTCCATGTCACCATCCTTAAAAGTAACTTTTATTCTCCTGATGTGTCATCTCCAAGGCTTACTGTCTCAGTCTGCTAACCAAGCCTAGTCTTGGAAACTTCTATCCTCCACACAATCTTATCTAGTTCTAGAATGTTTTCAGCCTCTGCAACTCACTGCTGAATAACCTCACCCTTTCTAGTCCTTTCTGAGCTCTGCTTAGCTGGTGCAATTCGGCTGTTATGGCCCCAAACTCTTCTCTAACCTCATTAATTCAATCTGACTTCTCTCTCAGGCTCCGACTGAATTGCTCTGCGTGCCCTCAAAATAACTTTGGCTCTCTGTCCCCAATCTCCTGCCTCCTCTTCTCTCCCTCTGTGATACTCTCTCCTGTATCCTCTCCTTTCTCTCGAGATGTATCTTATTGTGTGTGTCAGATCTTTCTCTGATTTATAGCTTTGCCACTCAATTAGACATCACTTTCAAACATGAGCACTTCCTTCTACAAACTTTCCTTCACTGGGGTTAAAGGTGTGTACTACTGGTGTGTCTGTATTCCAGCCAGAGGAGTAAAGGTGTGTGCTAAGGGCTGACCCACACAATTAGAAACAAGTTTCCTCAGCAAATAACATTATCTCAGGGTTCACAATGAGGTCAAATATCCCTACTCTTACAACACCATTCCCCGGACTCATGTTTGGTTTGTTCGTTTGTTTGTTTTTATTTCTGTAAAGAGAAAAATCTCTAAGTCTTTGTAGACTTAATAGAATGCTAATAAGTTTCTACTATTTGCTTTGCTGGGTAATGAAGTTAGGTTGTGGAGGCAAAAGTACACTTGCTTCTGAATGGATTCAGATTTACTCTTTCAAGCCTTTCTAAATCTTTATTCTTGTTCTCAGATACAATATATAATATTGCTTATCTGCTGATGTTATCTATTAGTTATTAGATACTATATCCTGACATGCAATTTCTGTAACAGATTTAAGAAATTATTTATGGTTTCTCGTGTTAACTGTTGTGTAAATTCTAATATCTGCAAAGGTTATTGTACAACAAGCTGAAATTTCTTGGGGCGTTTCATGCCAAAAGGTGTTTGATTAAAAAAAATTCAGTGCCAGCAACATTATTAAAATCTCAGAAATATAATGCCATTGTTGTATCTCTTCTTGAATAATACCAACATCCCTTAACCCATCCCAATTGACCTACTTCGAACAAGAACCTAGGGAACCTCTCACTAGTTACCCAAACTCTGATCTCCTACACAGTACCCTAGAATCTGGAGATCAGAGAGACATTCATTCTTGTTACAGGACTAAGATCATTTTCCATCAATGTCATTGGCTCTGGGTCTGCCCCTCACTAAACTAAAGACATTCTGCACTTTGGGTGTCTCTGAATTTAAATTTCTTATTTTCAACTGAAAAGAGATACTCCAAATTACACCCAGAAATCTTGACCCTAGGTAGGCCCTAGAGTCAGCTGTGTGATCTTTTATCTCTGCAATACATGAGAGAGACCACAAAGAAGGAAACAAGATATTACAACCCACTTGATGGGCCAGGAGTTTCTAGCAGTTTTTAGTTATAGCTTTGTGATTATCATGATGTGATTTTTGGCAAGATCACACACCAATAAAACTCAAAATGTTTTTTAAAAAAAACAGCAATGTTGCATTTAAGCATCCTCTTTATTATATAGGAACGAATGGAGAATTGGTATTTCTTCTACAGATCCCATAAGATGACAGGTAGCTAGGCATGCTAAAGATGTTATATTAAGCACCATCTAGGAAAGCAAGACTTACATGGTTCCTGTATTTACTTCTTTTTCATATGAGTTTGGTAGGTACATAACTGTGTCCCACTAATAAGGTGAATCTCTGATTTCCATGGCCTTTTCTCAGTAGGGTTTGACCGGCAGCCTTACAGATCTCTAGAAAGACATTACAAGAGCAAGAATATTTTTTATCCTTATGTCTAATTAAACTTTTCTCTTAATCTACTTAGTTAAGAGGAATGTATTAAAATGCAACATACTAGACCTGAGATATGGCTCCATGTTGTAAAGTGCTTGACCATTCTTCAGAGGACTTAGGGTCAGTTCCCAGCATCCAAGTCGAGCATCTCACAACTACTTTAACTGCAACTTCAGGGGAATGTCGTCCTCTTCTGGCCTCTAGAGGCACCTACTCTGATGTGCATGGCACACAATGAAATAAAGTAAACATTTAAAAAATTCTACATGCATTAAAAAATCTTGTCTCTAAAATACTGCAATAGGAATGCCATATTAAATTTCTGTAAAATGATATTATATTTTAATTCATAAAATGATTAATCTATATAGTTTTTGTCTTTATTTGAAGATGCAGGTCTCAATATCAGGCTGATTTTGGACTCGAAAGGAAGTTAGAATCAACATCTTTTTACAGTTTTGAGCAATACGAATAATATCAGTTATACTCTATTATCAAAAGGAATCCCATATTATGTTATATACTAAGGTTGGCTTTATTTTAGCTCTCAGAAGGAGCGCTTAAATCCCAATATAAGAGTCAAATATATCCTATCACCTTTACCAGCAACTCTAAATGAAGAAAAAAAAATATAAGCTTGAATTAGAATTTAAATTTCAATTCTTTCTCAATACACCTGAGCAGGTCAAAACACTTAGCGATGGAAAAGTTATTCATCCTTGTGTAACATTAAGACTTTTTTTTTAATTCTTCTCTCATAAAATACATGCTGATCCCAGTTTCCCTTCCTCTTTCTCCCCAACCCCTCAACATCACCACCTATTTCCACTAGATACACTTTTCCTCTGATTTCCTTCAGAAAAGAGCAGGCCTTCCAATGATGTCAACCCTACATGGCATAAGAAGATGCAATTAGACTAGGCACAAACCCTCTTCTCAAGGCTAGGTGAGGCAACCCAGCAGAGAAAAAGGTCATTCAAAGAAGAGCGAACAAGTCAGAGACATCCCCATTCCCACTGTTAAGAGTACCAAAAAATCCCCACGCTAAACAGTCATAACACATATGCGATGTGTTTACCTAGGGGAAAACCCATCCAGGCTCCCCGATTGATCATTCAGTGTCTGTGATCCTTGCTTAATACGATTCTGTGGGCTGTGGTCTTCTGGTGTCCTCAACTCCTCTGCCTTCTCTAATCCTTCCCCCTCTTCTGTGGGGTTTCCAGAACTCTGCCCGATGTTTGGTTGTGGATCTCTGAATTCATTCATCCACTCATTATTCATTCATTTTGGCCAGACATGTTTGGTTCTATCTTGGGTCTTTTGGATATGCAACTTATCCTGGAGAGATACCTCAGCCATTAAAGACTAGGCTCACAACCAAGAGGAGAAAGTACATGTAAGGTGACAGCTATAGTTAATCATTCATGGTTGCTGATAATGTAAATAAACAAATGGACAAAAAGCTTCGTAGATTCTCATCAGGTGTCAGCTTCTTCCTGCCTCAGCTGTTGCAAAACAGGATCAGCTTCCCAGCCCCGCACCCAGTGGCCTACCTCTCACATTCATTATTATTTGCAAAATTCCCCTGTGTCAAACGCTGGTTCTACTTGCAACTACCCACCCAAAAGGTCAAAAGATAAGGCAAAGCTGCAACAGACTAAATGCTGTGAGAAACAAAAATACAAGTAATAAAGGGGACATGAGTCCTACACAGAAAATTCCCT
This sequence comes from Rattus norvegicus, assembly GCF_021556685.1. NCBI lineage: Eukaryota > Metazoa > Chordata > Mammalia > Rodentia > Muridae > Rattus > Rattus norvegicus. The sequence goes on from NC_141537.1 coordinate 174,440,792, forward strand.
TTAGCCGAAATAGAATACAGAACTGAGAAAACCAGCATCGTAATTGCACAGAAGAAAGAGTATGCAACGCCGGGCCAGCCTGGATCTAATTTGGGGCTCTGACTGTCATAACTACAAGTTAAGTAGCATTCCCCGGTCGTGCTTGATTTACATCTAAGCTGATTATGGGGCCCAGCTGTCAATGAGTTTGTTTTGTGTGGACACAGCTGTTGACTTTGTTTCTTCTCACAAAATGCAGATGATGATAACTACAGATATGCTTGGAACTAAGATTTTGATATCTGTGGAACCGTTGTGTCTGTGTTTCCAAAATCTCTTCTGTAATTTTATTTGATTTATAGTCAGATTTGTTTCTTTGGATGTTATCTTTTTCGGGTTAGATTTTGAAGAGCTCGCCACCAGGTCGACCCTGTTTGTTACTGCAGGTGTAGCGTGACTTCTCGTTTCATTTTGTTGTTGTGATAAAAAGAGGGACATGGGTGTGAACACTATAGAGGAAAGTTTCCTACTCATTCAGGCCCAGGTTCAAACTAAGCTGGGGTTGTTTCTGTTGTTTGAGAATTATTATTGCTTTTTACTGTATATTTTGCCTGCATGAGTGTATGTCCTCTTAATGCAGTTTTGGCAAAAGCCAAAAGAGGGAGCCAGATACCCTGGAGCTGTAGTTAAGAATGGAGACTACCATGCAGGTACTAGGAACAGAACCTGGGTCTTTTGCAAAAACAGCAAGTGCTCTTTTCTACTGACCCACGTCTCATAAGATGGCTCATAAGATGGCTTTTCTATACAGTCTAGGACCACACACCAAGATAGTGGTACTGTCCACACTGGGCAGAACTATCCTGCATCAATTATAACCGGAACAATTCCTTACATTCATGCTCACAGGCCAGCCTCATCTAGACTGTTCTGCTCTGGTGACTCCGAGCTGCAACACATACACTTCTAAAGCTAACTAGATTATCTGAGAACTGCCGATTCTCCTATTTTTATGAATTTTATATTTTCTCTTTCCTGTATGACCAAACCAAAAAAAAATTAAACTAAAATATTCTCATGGGTGGAAACATGTTATCCTTTCCCTTTATGGTGATACAAAATGTGAGTTCAAATTAAGGAGACTAAATCTTTGCCAATGAATATTTTTGAGAGATAGAAGATACTTTTTGTCTACAGTGCAATTATTTTTTAACACTTTGAAGGAATAGTACCGATCAAACCAATAGTTATTAAATAAATATTTCTTAGAAAATATCTAGCAGATAATACTGGCATTCTGGGATGAGCACTTTGGTGGTGACGTCCTCTCCATCTTCTTCCCCTTTAACTTGCTTCATCACCACTTGTTGTCTCCTGTAGATAAGACTCAGGTCAGCAGCATCAATAGGTTTTAACACACACACACAAAACCCAGATGTTATCATCACCTGCTCTGTTGGTTTAATTAGAAATATTGAAATGTGCTATAGCCCTGTTAGGCCCAAGACTGTAGAAAAGATTGTTTTCCATGCTCTTAAATTCAACAGCCAGCCACCGGTTTTACCAAAAGGTGAGTAATTTTTTACATTTTAATGTGATTAGATACTAAGTGAAATTGTAACATATTTATTTTTCTTTTTTAGAAAACAACTTGAAATGTTTTAAATAAGACCTGATCACGTTTGACATTGATTTCACCCTGAGCTCTGGTGCTGCGGTAGAACCGCGAAGCTCCTGTTTTTTTTGACACCAGGATAGGAGAGTTAGCTCTTCATGTGCTACATCAAGTTTGACTGCAAACTTACAAGTGGTTTAAAGCTAAAAGTTCCTTTTGTTTCCTTAAGCAATGCACTAGTGCTGTGATCTGTTTCACATGGTCATCCATGTCATTTCCTTTTCATGTGCAAACTTCCAAGGGTCCCGGGATACCCCTAAGAAGCAGAATCAGAAGCAAGATGGCAATGTACAGAATGAAGCGAAAATTCAATTGTTTACTACGATGAAGGAGAAACTCACAGCAACATATGTGAGAGAGGCAGAAACTATAGCCTGGAGATATATTCCCATGGGTGGGGTATGTGGTAACTACCACGGTCAGTCATAACTTGCTTGCTCACCATCTATTTGGACATCAATTAACCTTTCCAAGGAAGAAACCCAAAGGCTGATCCCACTGGGTGAAATGTCACATTCTGACACATAAATGTCTCAAAAAACTTGCAGGCGGAAAAGTCAAATCCACTTTCTCTCAACAGATGATTGAACATCTTTTATATCACAGGAGGTTTTGTATTGTGACATGAATATGATACAGATAACATTAGAACATTATGTGGGTCACATAATCCTACCATTGTTGGAATAGCAGTCCAATCCATTAAAGGAAAACTCATGGTCAAGGGACTAGAGTCTCAGGATTGAGTGCTGACGCAGCACTCATGTTGGACAGGGCCAGTGAGAGAGGAGCCACCCCCAGGTAAATGGCCAAATTTTGCGGACACCTGTCACTTGTAGGTATTAATATTAATTTTTATTTAAGAAAACATGAAATCGATCTGTTCAATTTAGCAGCCTGCTTTTCCTTAGGGCCCGTTCTACTCTGACCTCTCTCCCAGAGGATTAGTAATATCAAATACCACCAAACTAAAAACACTTTCATTTTGGTAATTAAAACATCTCAAACCAAATAACGTAATTTTAAATAATTATTATCTGTTGAGATAGGATTTTTTCTCTCTGTGCGTACTCCTTTTTCCTGCATTTGATATCAAAGGCCTGGGTTTCTTTTTCCTTCCATGTATACTTAAAAACAGTTGAACAATAACCACTATCTCTCCATTCTATCCTTAAGAAAATGCAATTTTCCTTTATTCCTCCCATCTAACTCAGTTGTTAGAGCATGAGAGTCTTAATTTCATGGTCCTGCGTGTAAGTCCCACATTGGGCGCCATCAATTGAATTTAACATTAATTAATAAAATCAGCCCATGGGTTTGCCACCTGCCTTGATGTTTTATGTTCCTGAGTGAGACACACACACACACACACACACACACACACACACACACACGACCTTTATATTTTAATGTCTTAATTGGCTCAATAACTAGGCCACTGCAGTCAATCCCAAGTTATTACTTAATATTTACATGCTCTATCTTGGCTGCTCTGGAGCCAGAGGGCTGCCCTACTGAGCTGCACTCTCCCAGCTCCTCCACATGGTAGCTATGCCTCTCTGTCCTGCATTCTTATCAGGAATGGTGTCTCTCTTCTCCTCCACACCCTCCCTGCATGGCAGATCTCTCCTTCCTCCATTCTTCTCCTGGTCTCATATCTGGGAAATCATAAAACTCACCTCTGTCTGTCCTCTCTAGTTATGCCATATTGGCATCTTTATCTACAAATCAGAACCAAGTGGGGGGTGGGTTCCCAGAAGCTATACACACATCTATAGGTACTGGAGTAGGGAGGTGGCTATGATTTAATTTATTTATCAGCATTAATTTCATATACAAACTATCCAGTCATTCATGAATGCCCATCTTTATATATTACCCTCTTAAGCCAATCCCCTTTGAAATTAAAGACAGTTTTGCAGAAGCGTACAGTTGATCTGAAACCTAGAGGTGCATGGGAAGGCATGACAGCACCTCAAATGAATTTTGGATTTAATGACGACTTTTTGTGTGAAACGTGCTTTTATCAAATCTTTGGTTATCAGTTACTTTAAAATTAGCAAAACTGCGGACAGGTGAGATGGCGGAGGGATCCAGAGTACTTGCTGTGAAGCCTGACTTTCTAGGTTTGAAGTTCAAAATAAATAAACACACGTAATAAAAAGGTGAAGAATAAAAACAGAAATGATACATAAAATGTGTGGGTAATTTAATGGCATACAGAGGTAAAGAGTAAATTATGGTATTCCGTTTTATTTGGATGAAAGTAACCTTATAGACATTTTACATCATTAAACTTAAATCTTTAAAACAATGAGTGTTTCTTTTTTCCTTTAACTGGATGTACTGGAGCTTGGACCTAGGGCTTCCTATACGCTAGTCAATAATACTGAGCAGTATCTTTAGCCCTGAAATTCTGCTTTCTGAGCAATGAGAATATCTTTCATTTTATGCATGAGACATGAAATTTCTCAGAGACTAGAAACCAGAGAACAGAATGTGACGAGAGTATGTATCCACCCAGTTGAAGTGGGACCACATCAATGGAGAATGCTCAAACAGGGAGGCCCTGGAATCACTGTCATTGACTCCTTCTCAATTCTCAGAGTCAGAATATTTTACTTGTATACATTTAGATGGAAAAAAAACTCAGCACATGAGTTTTTTAGGGTTGAATTTTTTTTTATGTGCATGAGTACTTTGCCTGATTGTGTGTGTGTGTGTGTGTGTGTGTGTGTGTGTGTGTGTGTGTGTGTATGTGTGTGTACTACCTCCATGCCTAATACCCATGGAGCCCAGAAGAGAGTAACTAAACCCATAAAACAGAACTTAATGGATGGTCAGAAACTTGTATGTGGGCCCCAGGTACTTTGCAACAGCAGCAAATGCTCTTAAGTGCTGAGCCATCTCTATAGACCATAGAGGTGCTGCTTTTTAAATATATATAAAAGAAGCAAGTCAGGAAGCAAACGATTTGCCTATGTCTTAACTCTTGCAATATCCACTGGGTCTTTTCTTCTCTGATGTTCAGACTCTGCATCCAAAATATGACTGAGGAAGGACTTTTCTAAGCTGAAGCTTCTCTCTGGGATTTGTCACGCTGATTGGTTGCCTTTAATTTGGAAACCTTAATGGATTTGTCTCTGAGCTCAGGGTTCTTTCTTCTGATTGAAAATGTTGGTGATTCTTACTGGGTCATCATATTGCTTTGCTAAGTGTTTTGTTGTTTCATTTTTTTACATAGTGTTTCCTATTTTCACTTAGTTTCACTACTTGGATTCCAGTCTCCTTATTGTATAGTATATGACTACCTATTAGGCTGAGATGAGCAGTGGTGTTTTCCTTTTATTTCCACACTCCATGGTATCCTGTTCCCTTACATATTCAACATCTTTGTGCGCATATGCCTCTGTCTGTTTACTTGACATATATAGACTGTCTATAAGAAGGAAAGATACTCACCATTCAGCACATCAAAACTTCTGCATGGGTCATCATGCAGAAAGCATAGAAAAGATTTTTCTTAAAGGCTACATACAGGCTAGGCCTCATATATGAGTGAGCCTGGAGCCTGGGCCTACTGGAAAAGCTTCAGTAAAGGATCAACAGTGGCTTGACTTAATCCTGAGGTCTTGCCTAGGTTCTTCTCAGACTATCCTAACTGTGTGAAAAGCTGGGTCAGCTTAACGGCCATGAAGCCTGTATGACCTCATAACGACATACTAATTTTAGATACCAAGTTACCCTGAGCTTCAAACGCTAGCTTGTCTCTGAGTCCTTTGATTAGTCAGTGTCTGGGGAAATGCTCAGGTGGCTTTGAACACTGAAATCAGCCAAGACCATGATAGTCCACAATGATGTAGTTTAGAAATGAAGAAGTGAGAGTTAAGCCAAAAGCAAATGCTTTAGAGTCCATTGCTCTAAAGAAAGCTCACAGATTATCAGTCCCAACAGAGAATCTTTCTGCTTGAAGGGTGGCATGGATCATCACTGTGCCAGCCATGAGTTAGGAAGCAGAGCTTAGAGTGGCATTTCGGGCTTCAAATTGCATTTAAACCATTACATTGAATACATGTCTAATGTGTGTGACTGAGAAGAAGAAAGGCCCAAATTTAAAGTCCATGTTTTCAGCTTAACAATTTAGAAAACAGAGAAAAATAAATCTAAAATAAGTAGAAAGGAGAAAACAAATAATAATTAGAACAAAAAAATCAGTGAGGCCGAGATGGAAAATATTAGTTACAAACAGCAAAATCTAAAGGTAATACTCAGAAAATGTCAGAAATAGTCAGTGTGAATTACAGCATTCAGGTGGAAGAATGTATAAAATACTAAGATTAGACGAAAAGGAAAATGTTACTCTATCCAATATGCTGCGACTAGGGGATTGAGTTCTCAACTCATAGATTGGACGTCTTTATTTATGCTATCCCAACACCAAGGTTCTAGGAATGTGAGGAGGAAGAAGAGGGGGAGGGGGAGAAGGAACAGGAAGAGGGAGGGGGAGGAAGGGGAGGGGGAGGAAAAGGAAGGGGAGGGAGAAGAGGCAGAAATCAAGTGTGAGGATGACAAGGAGTGCTATGAAGAGCAGTCTCCTGAACCTGGCATAGCTGCTTCACCCGTGAACTATCGCGGCTGTGGCTATGATACGATATCTATACAAAGACAACAATCCAAAATTCTAACCTCGACCAAGGATAGCCCCCCCCCCCCCCCAGGCTCCACACTGTACTGGAGAGTTCTGGCCTGGATAGCAGAGAAATAAACTTTTGAGAAGAATATCTAAAGTCAGGAGGGGGATTATGAGAGAAGCTGTAGGAGGAAAGCAAGAGGTCAGGGAGGCCATCTTCATTATGTGTATCCGTGAAGTTCTGAAGGTGAAGGACTGTTTGAAAGATGGCATAACTACAGGATGTATGGACAGTGAGAGGGGAAAAAGGAAGCCAGGTATGGCAGCTCATGCCTTTACTCTCAGCTACTGGGTGCTAGGCCAAGAGTTCAAGACCAGTTTGAACTACATAGTATTTGCACATTAGAAACATCACTATTAGGAACCATGCTTATAAAATTTCTAAACTAGACTTTAAAACGCCAATTCAACATCTGTATACTCATATGCACATGTGCATACACATATACATATTCCATAGACACATCCATGTATAAACATAAACATGCACACATACAAATACTTACTTGTATACAATTGCTATATACATACACATGTGTATGTATATGTATGCATATCTCTCTCTCCCTCCCTCCATCTCTCTCTCTCTCTCTCTCTCTCTCTCTTTCTCTCTCTCATGTTTGTGTGTGTGTGTGTGTGTGTGTGAAAAAGGTGTGGGTACACCAGTATAGTTTGATGATAATAAAAATAACATAGACTATTACATATTATTTATTTACTTATACAAGACGTTTTCCTAAGTTCCCACATAGCTATCTACTCCACTTACGATCTTTCAAATTGCCACAGATATTCAAAACCAGGCTCCCGTAGTAGTGTCCCATCTCAGATCTGACTGTTTGAAGACTGATCCCACGCTCATATTTGCACATCTTCCACTTCTCCACTGATCAGCAATGTGAGCCTTCCATTCTGTGTTCAATATCTTCTCCAATAGACTTTTCTTTTGCTGTTTGCTTTGGCGCCGTCTAGTTCACAACTGCTGCACTAGAGTAAACCCTTTCATACTTTCTATAATTTCCATTTGGATTTTTGGAAAACCTGATTACCTGGTGAAACTACCGTTCATGAGTCCCTTCCATTTTTACTTAAATTCCACTGTCCCCTACAACCAATACCATGCTGTGGCAAAAACATTTCCATTTTCTGCTTGGATTTTGTCCTTACGGTGGGCCCTTTGCCTTATGTTTAAGATCCACCCGAAACTGCAGGCGCCAATCTATGAAACACTGTAGGTGCCCCCTGCCATATGTTCACGGTGTTTTCTGTATCTCAAGAAACTGCGCCCCTCGTTCCAATTTCCGGAGTGCGTGGCTGATGATTTTAATACAGAAATTATGCTAAATTGAACGCAACTATGTGCTTACGTCTCTAAAGCAAACGCTCTTCAGTTATGTGCAGCCTTCTCATTAGCCCTCTCCCGGGCCTCCCAGTGGCTTTCCTTCTGGCTTTATACACTCAGGTCCGGGAGTGCCCTCAGCTCCTCCCAGGGGCAGGAGCCATCTTTGATCTATGAGTTTTTCCCCCTCCAGAATTTTCCCTGGGGGTTTTTCCCACAGCAGATCTTCACTTCCGTCAACAGATTTTTCGTCTATATTTCATGTATATTTTATGTATTTTATTTATATTTTATAGTAGAGAGGAGTGCTGACTGGCTGCTAACCGCTGTTTCCCCATCACAAATGAACACCACCAACTTAAAAGCTACAGATAGAGGAATTAACCACCCAAAAGGAAATTACCGCCTAATATGTTCTCTTGAAAAATAGACTTTTTCATAGTCAAAGCAATAGTTTATATGGTCAATATGTGTCTAAATTCAACCATAGTCACAATATTTTGGAAACTTTATAATTATGTTTTGGGCATATTTCTGGGATTATCTTCATTTGATATACGTGTGTGTGTGTTATGTGAAAATAATATACACAGTATACTTACGAAAATGTGTATAACATTGGACATACACATAACACATTTGAAGACACACATGATGATCATGTGAAATATACAGAACTCGTATGTTAAAATTTACAGCCCATCTGAATGTGTGCATGACAGTCATATGAAAATACTTGTGGCACATATGAAACATGCCTGGAACACATGTTAAAATGTGTGAAGTACACGGGAAAATATGCATAACACGTAGAAAGATATATGTGAAATAAAGATATGTGTGGTGATCACGTGAAATATCCATGTACATGTGAAAATATATATAGCACACATGAGGAAATGCAGGACAAGCAAGTGAAAATAATTAACAAATTAAAACGTGTGACAAACATATATATATATATGCAACACAAATGAAAATATGTAAAACACATGTATAAAAACATACATAACACATGAAAATGTACCAAACACAGATGAAGACATGTATGGCAATCCCGTGAGAATATGAATAACACAATATGGAAGTATGTAGAGCAGCCGTGAAGATATCCAGAACACACACGAATACAAACCGAACACATATGAAGATATTCCTGATGGTGCACATGAAGGTACGGAGCACACACGAAACAACACATATACATGGTCATCTTTAAGGCACTGACTGTTAAACAGCTAAGCAAGTATGTCTCCTGTTGGGAAGGCGAATGTCCTCTGAGGTGCTGCTTTTTATATGTGGAACCCTAAATGAAAAGCAACTATAAAACTCGTGAGTGGATCCAGTATCAACTGGTTCTCCGTAGCCAGGAAGAGCGCAGGTTCAGACACACACATGCGCACGGTGTGCCTGTGCGCTCTATCTGAGGGCTTTGCTATTCATTAGCAGCACCGAGACCGCACAGCATCACAGCCCAGCTTCTCACGTCTGTGAAACCAGACCTAATGATGCCGTTCTTTAAAGTGCAGCCTAATCTGCGTTAATAGAGTGCGGATTTTTATGGAAGCCGTAATAACCACAAGAAATTGATACTGATTTGAATCAGTACCCGGCTTGTTAATTGTAAAGCTTTTCCATAAAAAAGAAATTATTTAACAACTGAATTTTGCCCATTATGGAGTTATATTAAAAATAGAGTTGAGTGCTCCCCACGGTACCTAAAGCAGGACTTAAGTATCGCTGTGCCCATGGAAGAATTTGATCTATGTGCAGAACCTAGTCAGGAAAGCTGGGAGCCACTGTTACAGCTTATTTTCCCTCCATATTTTATGTATTTAAAGGGTGCTTTTAAACTATTTTGAATGTGGTGAGTGCAGTTTCTTGTAATAAAACCATAAGAACTAAATATCTTCATGTCCACACACAAGATTAATGAATAACCAAGAGCTTTCTTCTACTGGCTCAGATGTCTTTGTCCTCCTTTGGTGTGGAATAAATGGTACAATTTGTTATTCCACTATTCCTTCTGAACCTTACAAAAAGTTCACTGAAAAACATCGCCCCCTAGTGGAAGGTTTTAATAGCACCTTCAAAAAAAAAAAAAAACAAAAACAAAATAAAAACAACAACAAAAATACAGTTTAAAACAAGTAGTTGAGTGAGGAACAAGAAGTGTTTCCTGCCTAGTTTTTGTTTGCTGGAGAGCAACCTCCTGCTTTGTGTTTTCTGTCATATTTATTATCTCCTACGTGTAGAAATATGTTTTCATTATCAAATTTTAATAGTTACAACAAATAAAAATATGTTGCCACCGGTGTCTGCAGAACTTTAACAAGAAGCAGATATGCCCCAATTATTCTACTAAGTAGGCATCCAAAATAGTTGTCACCAGGGCAGTAGACATTTGGGAAGCATGAAGACGTGGAGTTTCTAAAGAGATCATTATCTTCACAACGTCCCAGAGGACAGTTTTGTAGATGCTAGAAATTCAAGTGAAATCCATTAATTTTCTCATATCAGCCTTTTCCTCCTGTTTTATATCTTGGTGCATTAAAGTTTTTACTTTTTAGATTTATCTTATGTGTGTGAATGTTGTAAATGTGTGTATGTCTGTGTACCATGTGTATGATTGGTGCCCGTAATAGTATTCATGAATGTGAGCTATTATGTGGGTGCTGGGATTTGAACCTGGGTCCTCTAGAAGATTAACAAATGCTTTTAATTACTGAGCCAGCTCTCTTCTGCCTTGGGCTGGAGGAAGAAAAAAAAAGAACAGGGAGAAAAGAAGCAGAAGAGAAAGAGTGGTGTGTGTGTGTGTGTGTGTGTGTGTGTGTGTGTGTGTGTGTGTGAATTGTGTGTGATTTGTGTGTATGAACTATGTGTGTGGTTGTGTGTGTATTGTGCATGTGAACCGTGTGTGTGAGAACTGTGTGAGTGAACTGTGTGCATGTATGAACTCTGTGGGTATGAACTGTGCCTGTGAACTCTGTGTGTGTGTGTGTGTGTGTGTGTGTGTGTGTGTGTGTGTGTGGTGTGCGAACTGTGTCTGCTTGTGAACTGTATGTGAATTGTGTGTGTATATGTGTCTTGGCCTCTGTTAATGTAATTTTGTGATGAAGTAATGTTGTGGTTTGCCCTGAAGTTATGTGTATTTTGATGCTAATCCCACTGCCCCAAGGATAGCTGCCTAGTCATGCATTCAGGAATCAGGTGACTACACCAGAACCTCTCCCCATTGAATTTGTAAAGTACAGGTGAAGGGCAGGTACAGGATAAAGGAGGCCTGTCATTGGAGGAGAAGGAAGGACGGGCGGGAGAAAAGTTTGAAGGAAGAGGAGGAGACTAGGAGAGAAAGGAGAGACGAGAAGAGGGTGAGAAATCATGGCAGGTGATGTTAAGATTCTGCTCTGTGTATTTACAGGTTGTTATTAATGTTCCTAAGGGATGGATGGTACCGGGCTTATATGTTTAAGTGGGCAGTTATATCTTATCAATTGGATCTAAGATTATTGTGTTGTGTGTTCTTTTATGTGAGGGTTTGAGTGTAGGAAAGTGTGCGGCTGGGATGTGTTTCCACCAAGATATCTAGCAGATACCTTGGGCACCGTGGTGCAGACCTAGCGAGGCAAGGACATCTATACTCTTATATTTTTTATATTTTTACAACAACAAGGTAAAGTCCAATTTCTTCTCTTTGTCTCTCTCTGTGTCTCTGTCTCTGTGTCTCTCTGTCTGCCTCTCTGTGTCTCTCTGTGTCTCTCTGTGTCTCTCTGTGTGTCTCTGTCTCTCTCTCTCTCTCTCTCTCTCTCTCTCTCTCTCTCTCTCACACACACACACACACACACACACACACACACACACACACACACACCAGATAATAGAAAATGCATCTAGAGCCAAGTAAGAATAAAGAGAGACATACTAGGGAGATTGTCAGTAAAGTTAACTTCTTTGAACGATGTTATAACTAAAGAAAATCTCAAGGTTTTTTTTCTCCCAAACAGGAAACAAATATGGAGAAAAAATAGAAAAAAAAAGAAGACCAAACAAAACTATAGGATTTCTTTATATTCCCAAATTCTGACAGTTTCATCATCACAAATGTGTTCCCACCCTCTGCCTAGGGAGTTTGTCCCAGAGAGCGGCTCCCTAGTGATAAAAGACAGAGAAGCTACCTAATCAGGAAGAAAATGGTGAAATTAAAAGTTACACGAAGGAGGGGAGTGATGGGAACAGATTCAAATTAATATCTTCTGAGATGAAAATATTTAGATCAGTTGTGGAGAAGTTTGCAGACTAAGGAATTCTGTGATATCTGCTGCTTTCAGAGTCCAGCAGAGAAAGTGGATTCCAATCTGTGTCTGGGCCATGTGACATATTGTCCTTTGCCCATTAGTTGACAACTGCCATTCAAGCCACAACTTGATTCTCAGCGGCTCTAGACTTCACACTGACAAGTGTCTGTAATGTAACTTTTTGTGAGTAGTGTTCTGGAGGGAAGGTCGTTCAAAAAGCTCAGAAAGTCTGTGAAACTTACTGTGTGTGTTAGGCAGCTCCCTCCCAAAGCTGGTATAAGAAATAAGGAATACTGGGGAGATGACCCTGCCCCACCAGTCAAGCTCACTACACACAGAGCTCCAGGGCTCCAGTTTCCTGGGCTCTCACCCGTGCAGAGGTGGGCACAGTGTGATGCAGCTGCATTTGGGATGTATAGTCTTTTGTAACTGCTTACCTGTCTCCTGTAAAGAGTCCAATAACCTCACTGGGCCCTAGAGATAGACTCTGGGGGTCAATACTTTGGTTTGGTGTTGGTTCCCTACCTAGATGTTTGCCCATGACTTCCCAGAAATAGTACCATACAACAATCTGATATAGAAGTGGTCCCCAAGAACGCTGGCCCACCACAGCAATAGCATAAAAAGTAAGCCGTTATAAGTTGTGTTTCCACAAATAGGGGATTTCTTGAGAATTGAGGAGTGGTTCTGTGACACTGACTTTCAAGTGGTGTAGACACCACAGTTCCCAACGGTACACCTGCAATGCCAACTGTGACCTCATTTTAGAGAAATTAAATGACCAGTCCAAGTCCTTCTCCCTGAGTTTTATGTGTCTAGAATGGTCAGTTGCCACATTGACTCACTGCATCTTCTCCTCCACACAGCTGGTGACCTTTCTCCCAATGCACTATTCTGAGGGTTTAGTAAAACTTTTATATCCCAGAATGTATGAAACCGCAAACTAAAACCCATGCACACAATAACCAACATGGAGTGCCTTTTGCAGGTAGTGTAAAGCTTTACATTGAACCTCAATGGATCTAGACCCTGAGTGAGTTTGGGAGTATCTATTTCTACCCTTTAATTTTAAGTCCTCTGTTGTTAAAGAAATTCGTAGCCCATTAATAATGGAACGGCTGTCACTGCAAGACAGCAGTTAAGTGCCTGGCTGATCAGCCCCAAGAGTCTTCTCTGACAACCACACCACTTACTCCGGTTTTTTAATAGTTTTTTTTCCCTATGAGTAGTTTTAGAAAAGCACTTGACCTCGGAGTCTCATAACTTTAATTTTTGTATAGAAGTGTCGGGCCTTTCTTTCAGTAAGAACTCTTTAAAACTATACTTACAGGATTCCTACGAAGGGAACCAATAGAGTCACCAATCTGACAAAGCCAGCAGTGTGCCCAAAGTGGCAGCCCTCATTTGCTCCATGGGGAAGAATCACTTTGACCCACCTCTTTCGTGGTGTCCCCTCCACACATTTTGAGTTGATGTGACACTGTCTTTCTTTTCTTTTCATCCATGTGGCGATATTAAGTACTGAGAACATCACGCATTGCCATCTAACACTAAGAGACAGTTCTTAAAAGTCCACAGATTTTAACTCATGAAACAAATACAATATAAAAAGTTAGCACTCCCCAAATCTTGAACAGCATTTATTTTAGGAGACATTTTATTTATTTTTAACATATGCGTGGGTGTGCACAAATAAGTGCAAATGCATGTGGAGGCCAGGAGAGGGCGTCAGACACCCTGGGTTGGAGTTACAGTCAGTTACGTGCCACCCAACTTAGCTTCTCTACCCAAAAAGCAGCACCAGCTCTTCAGGTGTGCCTCCAGCCCCTTGAACAGCATTTCTTTCGAGTCTCTTGAATAATGCACACAGTCCTAGAAATAGTGCAGTGGCCGTTGCTGTTAATTCCATTGCCTACTTTAATAGAAACCTCTCAGGTAACAGACTTCTGGTCAGTTGAGTATGTCTTCTTGTAGGTTTGGCGGAAATAAAAGGACCCAGCCTGAATATGGGTGGCAGCATCTCTTCGATGGAGATCCAGACAGAGTAAGAGAGGAAAGAAGTGAGAGTCAGCCAAGAAAGAACAAAGAGTCAGCCAGGAAAGAAGAGAGAGTCAGCCGAATCACAGCATTTGTCACTAGATTTCCAGGCTCACCAAGACGTCAGCAAAGAGCTCTCATCTGCTTTCTCGCTGTTTCTGCCGCTCTGACTGTCCTGTGCTGATGGGCTGAGTCATAAACTGTGACCCCCAAATGAACCCCTGTCATTTCATCTGCTTTCTGTCTGGTCACTGTAACAAGATAAATAACTAAACTAATTGGGGTTCGCTAGAAGAACAGAGCTTTGACAGATAGGATAAACAGCACAACAGGTTTTATTAGTTTGGCTTACATGATAGGGTCTGGGTAGTTCGGCAATCCCTCTGTGCACAGCAGAGAGGCAGAAGCTCCCTGCTGTTCAGACCACTAAAGGCCACTCATCTAAATTCAAAGTGGCTGCTCCTGATATCATAAAACAACAGCAGAGGCAGGAGCAGAGCCATGCACTCACTAGAATTAACAGACATTGGGTTTGTTTGTTTGTTTGTTTGTTTGTTTGTTTGTTTTTTTCTTGAAATCCTTCTATCTGGGCCACCACCAGAAGATGTCACTCACTCTAGCTGAAGGACTTTCCTTCCATTAATCCTTTCTAGAAGTAACCTCAGAAACCCAGAGGCATACCTCTGTTGACTTCCAATCCAAGCAAGTTGACAGCCACGAAAAACAGTCATAGTGCTCTATCAAACATGTTATGATCATCAATGCAGAATCCCAAGCAGGAGATTCTTCCTCCAAGGACACTGGCTTTGGAGTACGCTCTGAAACTCAGTCTGAAAACTGGCCACTTCCGAACCACACAACGTTGAACTTTCCTCCACATTCACGTGAACCTTTTCTATGACAAAATGTTTGAGAGAAGAATGTCAGGGGAAGAACCCACCTCGACCCAGGACTTCAGGAGATTCAACGGCCATCATGGCACAGGAGAAACGGGGATGAGAAGTGCATATTCCAGCCTTGAGCTCGAAAGATGTCTGTAATAGCATCAGACAGGACCCAGAAAGTGAGGAGAAGCAGGTCTATAGTGTAACCACAGCCTGCCCTATGTCTGCCATCTAGGTCCCATGTTTTAAGGTTTCAATTACCTTACAAAATAGCACCCAGTTTGGTTCAAATTGTCCCCATTTAGGGCATTTCTTGATTATTTAAATCAATAAACAAGAAATCAATCAATAAATAATCAATCAAGAAATAATCAATAAATCAATAACTGGGTCCTCTAATAGGCACTATTGACAGGAACATATCTACATTCATGGAACATGAGCCCCTCCCCAGTCGACCTTTTTCTAGCTCTCAGATGTGACACCAGAAAGAATTTCCCCGGGAGGATTCTTGAGATCCAGGGAACCCTGGTGTCTGTCTCCATTTTCCCCTTTCCACTCCAGAAGCCATGGGCTCAAAGTGACACTGTCTAAGCAGGGGGCCTCGGCAGATGCTACCGCCTTTATCTGTGTGTTCACTTATTACGTGGTCCATGAGAACGGTGCATCCAGGGGGACAGTACAGGCTCCTTCTCACACTTTATATCAACTCTTCTGTGGTGGGTTCGTTCAACAGAGTGCTTGAAAGAGGAAGTGTAGGCTGATACTACCTGTTCTGGGTTACCCCATTCCCAAAACGTTCTCTGTGTGACCAGTCTCTCTCAACTCTAATCTCCAGAGCTGTGTCTTGGATGCTGTAATGCTATCTCATATATCTACATGACTTAACCTGTGTTTGTGCTCCCCGAAGATACAGTAACAGATACCAGGGCTGTACTTTTCCCCTAATACATGCTTACTACTGTATTCGCTTTTGATAGTGGAAAGACTCATTTAAGTTTCAGGCACCATTTGAAACCTTCCCAGGTCTTTGTCATGACCACACTGTCACTTTTCTTAATCTTCTTTTATACACTGACTTTTATTTTCATTTGTTTTATCTAACCATGTACTTTCTGTTGATTAGTGGTTAAATTAATCTCTCTCTCTCTCTCTCTCTCTCTGTGTGTGTGTGTGTGTGTGTGTGTGTGTGTGTGTGTGTGTGTATGTGGGGGGGTCGGTGTGTGTGTGTGTGTGTGTGTGTGTGTGTGATGCTTGTGTTTGTGGTATTTGTGTATGTTTTTGTGTGCACCCATACACATGCGCGTATGCTTGTACAGAAGGAGGAGAAAGATCAGAGAGAGAATTTGTATGCGTGTGATTTTTCTTTAACTTTTATTAGGTAAAAAAAATCAGTAAGATTTGTTGTTGCTTCCACATTTGATAGATATAAGGATGAAGATAAAAATCATGATAGGCTGTTGAATGGTTATCTGTGTGTAGTTTGGCTTCAAATATATGAGTCTAAAATCTAAAATAGATACATCACCCAGCGTAGTTCAGATAATTGATTCATAAGTCTGCTACATCAGGCAGGTTTTGATGATATCTTTATAAATAGGCCCCAGCTTTCAAATGCCTGATGCTATCTCCAGTATGGACATGAAAGGCATTTAGAGGTTGGAATGTGCTACCAATTCATCGTGTATTCCAGACACAGATCAGGAGGCCCATTAGCTACCCATAGCATGAAGAGCTATTGTCACTGGAAGGTAACAAATTAAACAATAATACCAGGGATGCATTTATAATTGTGTTTTAAGTGGAGAATGTGGAATAAAGATTCAGCTGTTCAAAAGTAAGAATGTGGGACAGTTTAAGATACTTAGAACAGAATCAAAATGAAGACAAACAACAGGGCTAGTAGGTCTGCAGTCATAGCTATGAGGGTAGCCTGATAAAAATGGTTTATTGTTCAAGGTCTAATGAAAAATTTCTACTTTTAAAGATGACCAGTTCAATATCCTTTATAATGAAGAAAAGCCTATTCCATGAAGTATAATATAAGCTGAAAGAAACTATACCTCACCACTATGAAGCCCATTTATGAAATCTATGGTCAATGTCCTTCTCAATCGTGTAATGTTGAAAGTGTTACCTCTTGTCTTGTATCAGACTTAAAACCGGCATGCCTCCTCACTCATCTCTATTCGTGATGGCAATGGAGTCTAGGCCAGAGCAACTAGTCAAGGACGGAAAGCAGAAGTTCACAGGCACTGAAGGAATTAAGTTATCTGTTTCAGATATCATCATGGTATATGAGGACTCCACAAAATACCACTGCAAAGGTAAACTGCTTAATCAAGACACCGAATCTCACACCCTGAAACTGCACAACAGCGAGAAAGACACGACCTATTGGGAAATGTCTAGTGTGGGTTGAAGATTATATTGTTAACCAATCAACACTACCTGAGGTTGCCGAAGAGTCAATGATGTTTACAATCAAAATTTCAGGAGGGAATTTTCTTCATTATCCTG
The DNA here is from genome assembly GCF_021556685.1 of Rattus norvegicus. NCBI lineage: Eukaryota > Metazoa > Chordata > Mammalia > Rodentia > Muridae > Rattus > Rattus norvegicus. The sequence continues at coordinate 174,458,211 of NC_141537.1, forward strand.
AAATTTATGTCAAAAACAAAGATCTCAGGACAGCCATATTGTCCAAGAAAGGCAAAAATAGTGGCATTACAGTGGACAATTATATAGTCTGAAGCACACTAATTGCAAACTATGTCACTAGGATAAAAGCGAACCCATATGGCAAGGAGCAGAAGAGAGGGCTGGGGAGTGAAAACATGTATACACAGTCATTTGGTCTTCCGAAAGGGCACTAAGGGGGAACAACAGCCAGTGGGTAAAGGAGTAACAGCCAGTGGAAAAAGGAGCTTCGTTCATAATGGTGGCAGAGAATCTGGATGGTCAATATGAAAAGGAAAAAGTCCTAGTATATGCTGTATATAAATCTAACTCAGAGTGGATTGAAGGCCTGTGTGGAATTAGCATTGTCAGACTCCACAGAGGAGGCTTGGGACCGAGCTCTGCGCTCTTGGCCTTGGCGGAAGGTACGCAGTCATTACTGCACAACGACAGGCACTGAAAGAGAGGCAAGCAGTTACATCATTCTGCAAGTTTCTACAAGGCACAGCAAACAACAAAATATAGAATAATGCACAGAATTAGAAAGACATGCATATCAGTCATTGTTTGAGAAGAGGGTAGGTCACAAAATAAATAAGAAGCTTTGGCAACTAAATAACAAAACAGCAGAACAACCCACTTTTAAAAAGCTAGCAAAAAATAATAGAAAGTATCTAAGGAAGTGAGCTAAATGATTGGCAGGTACATAGAGAACTGTGGACCACCACCAGTTCTCAAGATGTGAATCAAAGGTGCCATTTCGTGTCTGCTCAGATGAATATATATATACACACATACACACATACAAATACACATATACACACATACACACACATACACACACATACACACACACACACACATATATATACATATATATATATGTATATATATATATATATATATATATATATATATATATATAAAACCAAAAGTTAATCCTAAAGATGGGAATGTTAAATCTCTAAAAACTCTTTTAGGACATTGTATGAAAAATTCCTAAATAGCAGAACAGCCAAAAAAACTCAAACTCTAGATGTCTGCACTCCTTACTCCTTGCAACACTGTTCAAATTAGCAGACAAGACAGAACACATGTCCATCAACTGAGCAGTAAGTGAGGAAGACAAGGCATGTGCAAAGAAATAGTCCTCTACTCTAAACGTATGAAATTCTACCATTTTGGCACCATGGGTAATTTAGAAGACATTATACAAGTTGACAAATGCTGTGTGATTCGGTTTATTGTGAGGAATTGAAAGTAGCCAGGTTTATAAAAGACAGAGCCTTGCTTGCAGTGGGCCACAGAAACAAGGAAACGGAGAGGTGCTGCATAGTGAGAGATGCCAATGACATACGATAAATGAATCAGTCAAAGATGTCAATTGACACCATAAGGTAAACCAAGGTAAACAGCAAGGTGTACTGTCAGTGGTCAGGGCAGTGTGGAGAGCAGATGACAGGGGTCAGCACTAGAAGGGCTGATGGGGATCAGTGAAGATAGTAAGTGGTGGCAGCCAGCGATTAGAGAAAAGAGGGAAATCAAACACACACACACACACACACACACACACACACACACACACACACACACACACTGAGTGGATGAAGCAAAAGCAAGCTATAACAACTTCATTCAAATAAATGCATGCATACATTCTTATAGAGAGACAGACAGACAGACAGACATATAGGCATTCACACATTGAATGGATGAAGCTGCTTGTTAGCAGGCTCCAAGTATTTAACACATACACATATGCACACATACAAAATATACATGTATGTACATATACACATATGTATATGTACACATGTTCACATATGCACACACACACACACACATATATATATATATGTATATATATATGTATATATATATACATACCCTTATACACACATGCCTGGTGGATGTAACAACTCTATTTTGCCTCCTACAGCTCACATATTCCTCTAAAACTTTTGGGGCAGTATAAAATTACAGCATAACTGCATCCTAATTTTCTTCTATTACACAGCAATATTTTCCCCAGGATCTTTACATGAGAAAACATTACAAAGCCCAGGCAAAGAAAACAAATTATCCCCAAGAATCCAGGCACAGAGGTAACTAAGCGACTTGCTGTAGATTAACAAAGAGGAAACAAGCAAGGCAGTTTCCTCAGCCAGTGTCTCTTACGGGCGGGCAGCGATTTGCGGTAGCAAAGAAAGGATCAATTCTTTTATTATTTATCTTAAAACGCAGTCTTATAAGAATCTTTAAAGAATCACAAATCTGAACTTATGTATAATCTACTTTAAATGATCAGGTTGCCTCTCTGCTCTTCAGCAATTTTCATCAAATCATATCAGGAAGCTGAGGGCAAAAGTGGGTACAAGGAATCAGCCATCACCAGTCCAGCCTCAGCGAGAGTGACATCAGCCAGAGCTGCCATTGTTCTGTTCCCTGACCATAAATGTCCCTGGATTAACTAATACGAGTGTGCCTTTCTGAACTTCAGATGGCTCCCGACGATTTTCTATGTCAGAGCCACTAGCAAACATGTCTCAACTCAGTTTCACTAACAATTTTGTTTTTTCAAATACTTAGTGAGGAGGGTGGTAATTGCCAACAATGTACATCTGCAAGTTCTTTCCTAGGGCAGTGATTGAATCGTTAATCTGCTCCAGCAGCAATACCAGCACCTGAAGAGATCAAACATTTCTATTATGGGTGCCAGCTACACAGCGGCCCAGGGAGAGGCTGGAAACCCTCTTACACTTTTCATACAGCTCTTAGATGAAGAGCGCTGTGAAGGGGCTGGAGAGATGGCTCAGCACTGACTGCTCTTCCAGAGGTCCTAGTTCAATTCCCAGCAACCACATGGTGACTCACAACCATCTGTGATGGGATCTGATGCCCTCTTCTGGTGTGTCTGAAGACAGCTACGGTGTACTCATACAAGTTAAATAGATCTTAAAAACAGAAATAGATTTTCAGAGGAAGGGAGGACGGGAGGGAGGGAGGGAGGGAGGAAGAGGGGGAGGGGGAGGGAGAGAGAGAAAGAGAGAGAGAGAGAGAGAGAGAGAGAGAGAGAGAGAGAGAGAGAGGGAGTGCTGCGAAGGCAACAAACAGAGCAAAACTCCACAACAGAATGACGTCCTCAGCTTGTGCAGTCTAACAGGCCCCACCTGTCTCAGGCACACCCATCATGGCTGGCTAACAGGTGGGCCACATTCCATGAATTCTGAAGCTGTTTTTTGTTTCTCCTGCGTGGCCCTCAGCATGAATCCTGTAGACTTTCTGGCCTACGTAAGGCTCCTTTTTTACTATGATTTCACATGTGTTTTTGTTTGTTTGGTTGGTTCTTTCAATTTCCTTGAAATTTCATGGAAGCTAATATTGTGTGATTCAATTGTGAATCAACAACCAATACTGTTACCTCCTTTCCAAATCTTTTCCCACAAATTCAGCTTTCCCCACTGGATTTGTTTCTATTTTCCTCCAAAGTTTCATTCTATAAACTGTGGGTCGACACGGAGAAACGTTTACTCCTCTTTTTCATTTTGTTCCACCTTTAGAAATCATCCTTCAGATATCATTAGATCATACCGCATGTGTAGCCATGCTATAACTGCATACGTCGACCGCCGGAACCTGAAGGAAACAGACCAGATAAACAGTTCTCTGCACCCAAATCCCGTGGGAGGGAGAGCTAAACCTTCAGAGAGGCAGACAAGCCTGGGAAACCAGAAGAGACTGCTCCCTGCACACACATCTCAGACGCCAGAGGAAAAAGCCAAAGACCATCTGGAACCCTGGTGCACTGAAGCTCCCGGAAGGGGCGGCACAGGTCTTCCTGGTTGCTGCCGCTGCAGAGAGCCCGTGGGCAGCACCCCACGAGCGAACTTGAGCCTCGGGACCACAGGTAAGACCAACTTTTCTGCTGCAAGAAAGCTGCCTGGTGAACTCAAGACACAGGCCCACAGGAACAGCTGAAGACCTGTAGAGAGGAAAAACTACACGCCCGAAAGCAGAACACTCTGTTCCCATAACTGGCTGAAAGAAAACAGGAAAACAGGTCTACAACACTCCTGACACACAGGCTTATAGGACAGTCTAGCCACTGTCAGAAATAGCAGAACAAAGTAACACTAGAGATAATCTGATGGCGAGAGGCAAGCACAGGAACCCAAGCAACAGAAACCAAGACTACATGGCACCATCGGAGCCCAATTCTCCCATCAAAACAAACATGGAATATCCAAACACACCAGAAAAGCAAGATCTAGTTTCAAAATCATTTTTGATCATGATGCTGGAGGACTTCAAGAAAGACGTGAAGAACTCCCTTAGAGAACAAGTAGAAGCCTACAGAGAGGAATCGCAAAAATCCCTGAAAGAATTCCAGGAAAACACAATCAAACAGTTGAAGGAATTGAGGATGGAAATAGAAGCAATCAAGAAAGAACACAGGGAAACAGCCCTGGATATAGAAAACCAAAAGAAGAGACAAGGAGCTGTAGATACAAGCTTCACCAACAGAATACAAGAGATGGAAGAGAGAATCTCAGGAGCAGAAGATTCCATAGAGATCATTGACTCAACTGTCAAGGATAATGTAAAGCGGAAAAAGCTACTGGTCCAAAACATACAGGAACCCAGGACTCAATGAGAAGATCAAACCTAAGGATAATAGGTATAGAAGAGAGTGAAGACTCCCAGCTCAAAGGACCAGTAAATATCTTCAACAAAATCATAGAAGAAAACTTCCCTAGCCTAAAAAAAGAGATACCCATACAAGAAGCCTACAGAACTCCAAAGAGATTGGACCAGAAAAGAAACACCTCCCGTCACATAATTGTCAAAACACCAAACGCACAAAATAAAGAAAGAATATTAAAAGCAGTAAGGGAAAAAGGTCAAGTAACATATAAAGGCAGACCTATCAGAATCACACCAGACTTCTCGCCAGAAACTATGAAGGCCAGAAGATCTTGGACTGATGTCATACAGACCCTAAGACAACACAAATGCCAGCCCAGGTTACTGTATCCAGCAAAACTCTCAATTAACATTGATGGAGAAACCAAGATATTCCATGACAAAACCAAATTTACACAATATCTTTCTACAAATCCAGCACTACAAAGGATAATAAATGGTAAAGCCCAACATAAGGAGGCAAGCTATACCCTAGAAGAAGCAAGAAACTAATCGTCTTGGCAACAAAACAAAGAGAATGAAAGCACACAAACATAACCTTACATCCAAATATGAATATAACGGGAAGCAATAATCACTATTCCTTAATATCTCTCAATATCAATGGCCTCAACTCCCCAATAAAAAGACATAGATTAACAAACTGGATACGCAACGAGGACCCTGCATTCTGCTGCCTACAGGAAACACACCTCAGAGACAAAGACAGACACTACCTCAGAGTGAAAGGCTGGAAAACAACTTTCCAAGCAAATGGTCAGAAGAAGCAAGCTGGAGTAGCCATTCTAATATCAAATAAAATCAATTTCCAACTAAAAGTCATCAAAAAAGATAAGGAAGGACACTTCATATTCATCAAAGGAAAAATCCACCAAGATGAACTCTCAATCCTAAATATCTATGCCCCAAATACACGGGCACCTACATACGTAAAAGAAACCTTACTAAAGCTCAAAACACACATTGCACCTCACACAATAATAGTGGGAGATTTCAACACCCCACTCTCATCAATGGACAGATCATGGAAACAGAAATTAAACAGTGATGTCGACAGACTAAGAGAAGTCATGAGCCAAATGGACTTAACGGATATTTATAGAACATTCTATCCTAAAGCAAAAGGATATACCTTCTTCTCAGCTCCTCATGGCACTTTCTCCAAAACTGACCATATAATTGGTCAAAAAACGGGCCTCAACAGGTACAGAAAGATAGAAATAATCCCATGCGTGCTATCGGACCACCACGGCCTAAAACTGGTCTTCAATAACAATAAGGGAAGAATGCCCACATATACGTGGAAATTGAACAATGCTCTACTCAATGATAACCTGGTCAAGGAAGAAATAAAGAAAGAAATTAAAAACTTTTTAGAATTTAATGAAAATGAAGGTACAACATACCCAAACTTTGGGACACAATGAAAGCTGTGCTAAGAGGAAAACTCATAGCGCTGAGTGCCTGCAGAAAGAAACAGGAAAGAGCATATGTCAGCAGCTTGACAGCACACCTAAAAGCTCTAGAGCAAAAAGAAGCAAATACACTCAGGAGGAGTAGAAGGCAGGAAATAATCAAACTCAGAGCTGAAATCAACCAAGTAGAAACACAAAGGACCATAGAAAGAATCAACAGAACCAAAAGCTGGTTCTTTGAGAAAATCAACAAGATAGATAAACCCTTAGCCAGACTAACGAGAGGACACAGAGAGTGCGTCCAAATTAACAAAATCAGAAATGAAAAGGGAGACATAACTACAGATTCAGAGGAAATTCAAAAAATCATCAGATCTTACTATAAAAACCTATATTCAACAAAACTTGAAAATCTTCAGGAAATGGACAATTTCCTAGACAGATACCAGGTATTGAAGTTAAATCAGGAACAGATAAACCAGTTAAACAACCCCATAACTCCTAAGGAAATAGAAGCAGTCATTAAAGGTCTCCCAACCAAAAAGAGCCCAGGTCCAGACGGGTTTAGTGCAGAATTCTATCAAACCTTCATAGAAGATCTCATACCAATATTATCCAAACTATTCCACAAAATTGAAACAGATGGAACACTACCGAATTCCTTCTACGAAGCCACAATTACTCTTATACCTAAACCACACAAAGACACAACAAAGAAAGAGAACTTCAGACCAATTTCCCTTATGAATATCGACGCAAAAATACTCAATAAAATTCTGGCAAACCGAATTCAAGAGCACATCAAAACAATCATCCACCATGATCAAGTAGGCTTCATCCCAGGCATGCAGGGATGTTTTAATATACGGAAAACCATCAACGTGATCCATTATATAAACAAACTGAAAGAACAGAACCACATGATCATTTCATTAGATGCTGAGAAAGCATTTGACAAAATTCAACACCCCTTCATGATAAAAGTCCTGGAAAGAATAGGAATTCAAGGCCCATACCTAAACATAGTAAAAGCCATATACAGCAAACCAGTTGCTAACATTAAACTAAATGGAGAGAAACTTGAAGCAATCCCACTAAAATCAGGGACTAGACAAGGCTGCCCACTCTCTCCCTACTTATTCAATATAGTTCTTGAAGTTCTAGCCAGAGCAATCAGACAACAAAAGGAGATCAAGGGGATACAGATCGGAAAAGAAGAGGTCAAAATATCACTATTTGCAGATGACATAATAGTATATTTAGTGATCCCAAAAGTTCCACCAGAGAACTACTAAAGCTGACAAACAACTTCAGCAAAGTGGCTGGGTATAAAATTAACTCAAATAAATCAGTTGCCTTCCTCTATACAAAAGAGAAACAAGCCGAGAAAGAAATTAGGGAAACGACACCCTTCATAATAGACCCAAATAATATAAAGTACCTCGGTGTGACTTTAACCAAGCAAGTAAAAGATCTGTACAATAAGAACTTCAAGACACTGAGGAAAGAAATTGAAGAAGACCTCAGAAGATGGAAAGATCTCCCATGCTCATGGATTGGCAGGATTTATATAGTAAAAATGACCATTTTACCAAAAGCAATCTACAGATTCGATGCAATCCCCATCAAAATACCAATCCAATTCTTCAAAGAGTTAGACAGAACAATTTGCAAATTCATCTGGAATAACAAAAAACCCAGGATAGCTAAAGCTATCCTCAACAATAAAAGGACGTCAGGGGGAATCACTATCCCTGAACTCAAGCAGTATTACAGAGCAATAGTGATAAAAACTGCATGGTATTGGTACAGAGACAGACAGATAGACCAATGGAATAGAATTGAAGACCCAGAAATGAACGCACACACCTATGGTCACTTGATTTTTGACAAAGGAGCCAAAACCATCCAATGGAAAAAAGATAGCATTTTCAGCAAATGGTGCTGGTTCAACTGGAGGGCAACATGTAGAAGAATGCAGATCGATCCATCCTTATCACCCTGTACAAAGCTTAAGTCCAAGTGGATCAAGGACCTCCACATCAAACCAGACACACTCAAACTAATAGAAGAAAAACTAGGGAAGCATCTGGAACACATGGGCACTGGAAAAAATTTCCTGAACAAAACACCAATGGCTTACGCTCTAAGATCAAGAATCGACAAATGGGATCTCATAAAACTGCAAAGCTTCTGTAAGGCAAAGGACACTGTGGTTAGGACAAAACGGCAACCAACAGATTGGGAAAAGATCTTTACCAATCCTACAACAGATAGAGGCCTTATATCCAAAATATACAAAGAACTCAAGAAGTTAGACCGCAGGGAAACAAATAACCCTATTAAAAAATGGGGTTCAGAGCTAAACAAAGAATTCACAGCTGAGGAATGCCGAATGGCTGAGAAACACCTAAAGAAATGTTCAACATCTTTAGTCATAAGGGAAATGCAAATCAAAACAACCCTGAGATTTCACCTCACACCAGTGAGAATGGCTAAGATCAAAAACTCAGGTGACAGCAGATGCTGGCGAGGATGTGGAGAAAGAGGAACACTCCTCCATTGTTGGTGGGATTGCAGACTGGTACAACTGTTCTGGATATCAGTCTGGAGGTTCCTCAGAAAATTGGACATTGAACTGCCTGAGGATCCAGCTATACCTCTCTTGGGCATATACCCAAAAGATTCCTCAACATACAAAAGAGACACGTGCTCCACTATGTTCATCGCAGCCTTATTTATAATAGCCAGAAACTGGAAAGAACCCAGATGCCCTTCAACAGAGGAATGGATTCAGAAAATGTGGTACATCTACACAATGGAATATTACTCAGCTATCAAAAACAATGAGTTTATGAAATTCGTAGGCAAATGGTTGGAACTGGAAAATATCATCCTGAGTGAGCTAACCCATTCACAGAAAGACATACATGGTATGCACTCATTGATAAGTGGCTATTAGCCCAAATGCTTGAATTACCCTAGATGCCTAGAACAAACGAAACTCAAGGCAGATGATCAAAATGTGAATGCTTCACTCCTTCTTTAAAAGGGGAACATGAATACCCTTGGCAGGGAAGGGAGAGGCAAAGATTAAAACAGAGACTGAAGGAACACCCATTCAGAGCCTGCCCCACATATGACCCATACATATACAGCCACCCAATTAGAGAAGATGAACGAAGCAAAGAAGTGCAGGCCTACAGGAACCGGATGTAGATCGCTCCTGAGAGACACAGCCAGAATACAGCAAATACAGAGGCGAATGCCAGCAGCAAACCACTGAACTGAGAATAGGCCCCCGTTGAAGGAATCAGAGAAAGAACTGGAAGAGCTTGAAGGGGCTCGAGACCCCAAAAGTACAACAATGTCAAGCAACCAGAGCTTCCAGGGACTAAGCCACTACCTAAAGACTATACATGGACTGACCCTGGACTCTTACCCCATAGGTAGCAATGAATATCCTAGTAAGAGCACCAGTGGAAGGGGAAGCCCTGGGTCCTGCTAAGACTGAACCCCCAGTGAACTAGACTATGGGGGGAGGGCGGCAATGGGGGGAGGGTTGGGAGGGGAACACCCATAAGGAAAGGGAGGGGGGAGGGGGATGTTTGCCCAGAAACCGGGAAAGGGAATAACACTTGAAATGTATATAAGAAATACTCAAGTTAATAAAAAAAAATAAAAAAAATAATAAAAAATGCATACGTCATGAATTAGATAATATTGAATATAATTTTTGGCACAATTACTGGAGATAAAACCTGATCCGCCTTCAGCTCTCTCAATTAATCTACACTGAAGAAAATAATCGACAATATAGTGAATGAAATAAATCCATGCTTTCTTCACTTCTCGGAAATATTGTTTCAGTAACTTCGTGTGCCTAACCTAGGCAAAATAAGATAAAGCTCACTTAGAATTAACTGTTTAACGGCTGCCAAGCTGGCTCATAGCTTATGAGTGTGTGATGCTCTTTGAGAGCATGAAATTTGGTGCCCGGCACGATTGGGGAAGTCACACAACCATCTACAACTCTTATTGGAGCCCCTCTGATGCTCTCTTCTGACCTCTCTGACCACCTGGGCTCACACGCACACATACCCAAACACAAAGGTTCATAATTAAAAACAATTGAAGTAAATTAAATATGTTACAATATTCCTTTCATCATGTACCTTATGAATTATTTGGAAGAAACAGACAAAAGAGTCACAAAAAATTAAATTAGGTCACGTAGTGAGAAGCTAGTTTATTCTATAGCAGATAACAATGAGTGAAGATCTTCGAGCAAAAGTTGCACGATCAGCCCACTCTGCATAAAACTTTCAAACAGCTATGCAGAAGAGAAACAGACATACCAGAGAATCTCCCTGTGGTGGATGTAACTTCTACTATTCACAACAGCTATATATCTCTTCTCTTGAGATAAATTTTCCCGTTTTCAATGCTTTGGGGCTTCATAATTTGTGGGTATTTAACTAATTCTTCAATATCTGATAAGTGTTGCAAACGAGAGTGTCTTTGAGTCCAGCATCCTGGATTGAACCAGTCTTGTTTCATATTATGCCTATCCACTTCTCTATTGTACGGTTAGTAACCGTTACTCACTGTCCACACACAATGAAGGACATGATGCTTGTCTTTTTGGTCATCTTAAACGTATCAAGCCAAGAGTTAACATTTTCCACTTTTTCCCTTTGAATGAGATATTTCTCAACTCTGATCACCCACATTCTTTATTATCTCTGCCATTCATCTGCTCGAAGACTTAACTTTTAGGAGAGACTTGATACACTGCCAGCATTTAATTTTTCGATGTACGGAATCATGCGTTTGACCATACCCTATGCATATACTTTTACATTCGTGGTAGTTTTATTCTGCAAACCTATGTTTTCTTAATTTTAGGAAGTATTTTTTAACAAAAATTTGTAGTTTACAATGATGAAATGCCATAATGGTTGTTTTTAAGCAGGTTCATGGTTCATCTCTTTAAGAAACGCTAACATGAGTCTCCAGGTTGAGGTTGGCCAGCTTTTTCATTGTTCAGAATTTCTGTTTAAATGGACTAAGGATTCTGACACCAACTCAGACCAGTAATTTAAGCTTTCAAATGCATTTGAGTGGAGAAATATTCCCTATATTTTCTCTCTTTTTTTGTTTTGGATTTTAACTTTTGAACATTTATTTATCTGTTTCTTTATTACTTGTATACTTGTAGGATCATGGCACATGCGTAGAGGTCAGAGGACAACTTGTGTGAGATGGTCCTCCCTCCCACCCTGTGGGCTCTGGATTAGAGCTCCAGTCATGAGCCTGGGTTGCCAGCATCTCTTCCCACAGAGTCATCTGCCCAGTTCTGTTATACCTAGGGTTCTCATCCATGTTTCACCATATCGGTAACTAAGAAATAGGGATAGATTCGATACATTGTTTGGACCTATTATTTACCGCTCGTTTATTTCAAACTTTTCAATTAAAGAAACAAAATGTAAAAGAACAGCATTCCCAATAGGAGCCAGAATCAACTATCAATTACACAGCTTAATAGAATAGGTTCATTGAATGGCAGGAGTCACCGTGTGAGCTGGCGATTCCGAAATTCTACCACTGTGAGAAATGCTACAATGAAAACAGAAGAGCGGGTGTCACTTCAGGTCACTGAATCATTTTCCTTTCCATCTAGACCCAATACTGGTCTAGCTTAACATAAGATGGGACCCCTGGCTCATATTGTGAGGATTTGGTTTGTAGGCATCTCCATAATACATTTTCCATCTCTGGACTAATTAACATTTTGTCAAATGTGCGGATGCCCCACATTTTCAAACGTAAATAATTTATGACCTTGAACATAAACCTAAACCCAAAGAGACTTAAAGACGATCTTATAAGTTTTAAATATTTTATTTGTTGAGTCGTGAAATACGTATCATGAGCCTAAGAACTATCCAAAAATGATCATAAGTATACTGACAGGTAGTAATAATGAGTTTCATCTCCAAGTCTTTTGTCTTGACAGCCGTGACTTTGTGCACCCAGGTCCCAAGATCACTGACAAGATCACGTCACCATGGTGACATCCAGTTCATGGGTTCCTCCACGAATGAACATATGCTTAATATAAAATGTATGTTTATTAGTAAAATAAATTTGTGTCATATTCATACGCAGAGTGATGAAAACAAATCTTTTCGGTGGCTTATATATCTGAAAATTATGAGGGACTTCTCCTTCCTTTATGAAATAATATCTTGTTATGATACCGTATATTTCAAATTTATGGTGTGCCTTTTTCTTTTGGAATTTAAAATACTTCAGATAATTTGGGCCTTGCCTGATTCCCCCAGAACTGTGGAGTATGACTGATAACTGCCTTTGGAATCCCTAATAGCTAAATTACAATTATTATGCAAAGTCCTACAATAGACAGTTATATGGATTGTTAAATGACTTTGCCTTTTTTGCAAACTATAATCATTTTCCTTTATTAGCTGAAGGATTTTATAATTTAAGGAAGATGAGAAACCTATAAGTCACGCTTTCAAATAAGGAACAAGGATATTGCAAACATTAAATTCTCCCATAAAAATGTTAAGGCATCATTAAACTAGGTTCAGATTAATACAATTCAGTCAACTCTAGATAGATATCTCCCATAATCAGCTGAAACAAAACCTAGTGATCTAAGATGTAAAATATTTTACTACAGCCAATTTATAAACCTATAAAACAGGTATCATTCAACCTCTTTATTAATAGCGCATGCCTTGTATTAAATCAAAACCATTTTAGGGACCCCTCCCCTTTGGCGATGCCTTCCTCGGCTGTTGGCCCTCATTATGGGTTATGACACTGAAGCTCATCCACAGTGGATGAATGACAGCATCCCTCTTGTCACTACAAGCAGCCCAGGCTATTCCAGGCCAGTGACAAAGCTTAACACCCTTTCAGATTTATAGACATATATTCTACCCACAACTCATAGCGCTTCATGGACCAATGTTGATGTATTTGTTTTTCTGTGGGTAGAGGTTTTTTTTTCCTTCCTCACTTTGAAAATTTGCAGCTTGTTATCTTTAAAGTTTTTAAAGTTGCTTCGCGGGTGCACTAGAGTCCCAAGGAAATGACACAGGGACATCTTCAAGTGGTAGAGAGGATTGACTCTGCTTGGAGGGTTTCTTATTTACCCTATGTTTCTCTAATAAGAAAACCACACTGGAATGCTGGAGATTTTAATGAATGAACTCTTCTCATTAGACTACTTCCCTGCCAGGGAATGAATTCTATACAATGTCAACTTGGATCATAAAATCAAATCTGTAATTAGGAGCAACACTGGTGGCAACAACTCATCTCTACCCCACCTGGAATCTGCTAAGGACCCAAATGCTGGCACTTTTTTCAATCACCCAGTTTACTCATATATGCTTGGGTATTCTATGGAACAGGATAGCGCCACGGGGCAGCCCAATGTGGGCTGCTGAAATGTCCTAAAGGCAGAATCCCAGAAAGGTAGACTGTAGAGATCTGTCTTCCCTAGCATGCCTTTACTGATGGACTGTAGAGGCCTGTCTCCACTAGCATGACTTACAATGTGCTCCCTTGATCTCATTAACTGAGAGTCAACAACAGAGACTCATAAAAAAGTCCATGGGTAGGAGGAAAGTAAGACATTTTAATTTGATAACCAGGAAAGATAAAACAGGTAGGTGCCAATGTTTTAAAGCTGACTCATTTTCCAAAGGCAAATCAACGTAACCCTTTAAATATCACTCTAAAAAATAACCATCCACTATCTCTAAAGGAGCATCCTAAGAAACATTATGAAAATATAAGACATTTTGTATCATGACATTGAAGAGACTCTTTGTGATAAGATATATCATCTGTGAAATGTAAATACATAAAATATCCAATAAAAATTACAAAAAGATGTGTCATTTGAAATTATCAGATGCTAACCAGCAAAAATTTAAATATTTTGATTATATATGAATTTAAAATAAGTCATATCTCTTGTCTTGATTTCTAAAAGTACATTGCAAATATAATCTATATACTATCTTGAGATTGTATTTCCTTTCATTTTATGTGTACATGAGTGCTTGCCTGAATAGGTTTGGGCAGTGTCCGAAGAGGCCAAAGAAGGATGTAAAAGCCCCTAGCAATAGAGTCAGATACCACTGTGGCTGCTAAGTATGTGCTGGGAAATGAGCCCAGCAACTCTGCAAGAGCATCCAGTGCTCTTAACTCTTGAGCCATTTCTCCTGACCCAGAAGTCATACCTTTGACAAACTTCACTCTGATTGATCATAAATATAAAATACATTGATAAAATATTAAATAATGTGAAAACTCTCTAAATAAACATTTTCATATATTTCAAAAATATTACTTTAAAGAAAAGTCATCCCCCAAATAATTTCATTTAGCTATGAAAAATAATGAGGATAAAAAAATCTCTAAAAATGAGATACATGAGGCTGGAGAGATGGATCGGCATTAAAAAATGGTTCTACCATTGCAGAGGAATAGAGTTCAATTCAAGTCATGTTCATTAACCAAGAGCCACTGCAACTCCACCTCCAGGGATGCTACTCTCTACTCTGGCCTCCATAAGTACCTGCATACATAGACTGGTACACAAACTTACACACACCATTGTATAGTGTCAGTATACTGCTCATGTGTGGATACACAGCCAATATCAAATATTTGAGGTCAATAGGGAGATATAAAAGATCAATACAATTCCAAAAACTAAGTGCAAACAAAGTCCATCAGTGACTTTTCTAGGAAAATCACACAAAGTTTCATGTAGCAGTGGTTGTCTATAGCCAATAGGAAGCTTTAACTGAGTTATCAAATGCACCAACCATGGGGCATTTGTGTCATTTCCTACTACACAAATAGATCATGGCATTTACCAACAGAAAGAAATTATGCAATTGGCAAGAATTGCGTGCACAACACATCATTGTCTGTCCTACTGGGTAGAAGGGCAGCATGACTCCCACTGACTTCTAGTCAGTAATTGCTTTACCAGTTTCTTAGAGATAGGGTAAAGGCTAAGGCTGGAAGATAAAAGATATGGTAAGGATGTCTGAGGAAAGGTGGTGTGGATAGATCTCTCAGAGATCTTTGCTTCTCGTGGTCATGCCTACCAGAGTGCGACTACCAGAGGTAGGTCTCGTCTCAGTAAGATGATCCGTGCAAAAGAATGAAACAAGACATAGCTTTCCCTTTGCACAAAACGAAGGCCAAACCCCTCAAATAAATTACATGGAACCTGAAACAATGGGCTGCTAGAGGTAAACTGAGGCAGGACCCACCCAATGGGAGCGCAGGAAACAACTTTCTCAATAGAACTCTACTTGCCCAGAAATCAGCAAGTGGGCCTTAATGAAACCAAAAAGCCACACAGCTAAAGAAATAATCAAGCAAAGAAGAGATTCGTTAAGTAGGACAGAATCTTTTCCAGCTATACATCTGATAGGGATTAATATCCAGAATATAAAAAAAAATCAAGCAAATAACAGACTCAAATTAAAGAACAGGCCATTGCTCTGAATAAAGAATTCTCAATAGAAATAAAAATATCTAAGGAATATCTCATAAAACATTCATCATTGTTAGCAATTAGAGAAATGAAAATTAAAACAACTCTGAGATTGAAAATCACCCCAGTCAAAATGGCAAGGGAGGAAAAAAAAAAAACCTACAACATATGCTGGAGAGAATATGCAGGAAAAGGAGCTCTCGTTCTCTGGTAGTGGAATTACACTGGTGTAGCCAGTCTTGAAATCAGTGTGGAGAACTCTTCAAAAGCTAAAATTAAACCTGTCACACAGCCCAATTCTACAACTCCTTGGCATGTGGCCTAAGGAACTCGACCTCAACAGACACTTGCACAATCACATTCATTGTCTATTGCGCTATCATAACAAGAAGTCAGTACAACCTACACGTCCTTTAACTGATGAATGCATAAGGAAAATGTATTGCATACATGATGGCATAGTATGCAGAGATAAAGAAAAATGAGACTTGACACTTACAGGTAAAGAGACTTAACTAGAAAACAGAATGAATGGTGTAAAAACTTTAAGAAAGAGTAATGTAGAATACCACAAGGTACCTTCCTAATGTGCTTTATTAGCTCATATCTATGGGTTGTTTTCTCTTTTACCTAACACTGCGGGCCACCTTTGTTCCACTCAAGTTTATCATCAAACCTTCCTGTGTCATGGTTGCCAAGCTTCTGTTTCCATATAGTAGCCAAATGTGTCTTTGTCATTCTTTAATCTGAGTTTCCCCGAGATCCACCCGTAATCATCACCATTTTGTCAGGTTAGGCAAATAGCCTCAGAGTGGGAGAAAATCAGCGTGTGAGTGCAGTAAGTTACTTGTAGTTTAGAAGTACTGTAGTTTGGAAGGAATAGTCTAGAAGGTACGCCGTTGTCTTTACAAAAAAAAAAAAAACAGCCCAGAGGATATAATAAATATATGAGTTTGCGTCTTATACAAAAGTATATTCTTCACAGTAGCAAAGCCTTCAAAGTGGTAAAGTATCCATCCTACTGTTTAATTCTTGTCAGTTTGGCACCAGAAAAATCTCTGTTGCAGGATTGCCTCCGTCACATTGGTCTGATTGCTAACTGGTGTAGGAAGGCCCAAACCACTCTTAGAAGTACAGTTCCTTAGCAGATGAGCCTTAGAGTATAGGAAAGCTGTCTGAGCAAGCCACAGGGAGCGAGCAGTAAGCAGCATTCATCTGTGATTTCAAATTCAAGCTTCCTCCCTGGCCTCTCTCCATGATGGGCTGTAACCCATAAGATGAATAGGCCCTTTCTTCCTGAGGTTGGCTTTGGTCATTGTTTTTTATCATAGCAACAGAAACAAAAGTGAGTATGTTTTATTAACTTAAATAAACTAAACTAGGTAACTTTTCATTCATAAAGGATCTCAGTGCTAGTCATGAAGTTCTCTCTGAGCAATGTCCTCAACGACTGCAACCTTGCAAGTCTATGAAAATGTTTCCCAGGAGGCTTTGCTGAGTAGGGCAGACCCACCATGAATGACTGGTGTCCCAGCCTCAATAAAGAGAAAAATGAGAAAGTCAAGTGAGCACCAGTGTTCATCCCCTTGATTGGTGATGCACGGTGGCCAGGCACCTCTCACTCCGGCTATCTTCTTCCCTGAATGATGGACTGTATCCCTTCAGATTGAAAGCCAGCAGAATAATTCCTGTATTAACTTAAATTTATTATTTGTGTTTTCTATATTTTACAGATATAAAAATAAAAACTAATTCATACAACACAACTGTTTCATTATGTCATCAAATGCAAAATATTTATTCTCGGACAGGTAATTTAACATATCTAACTGTAAATCATGTTTTTAAGTTAAAAACCTGTTAAGTATCATGACAGTGCATTAAAATTGGTAGCTCGTGCTGGACAATGCATTAGCTTTTTGCATATCTGTTTGTTTAAACTGAAAACAATAACAAAATATAAAAGTGAGTCACATGCTCACTTTTATAATTGTATTTTAATAAAACAACATGTGCAGAGTTTTCTAAATGAGGCTTAGGGGATAGCTTTCCACTTTTACACAAGAATGAGTATTTGCTCATACAAGTGAAATTTTGTGTGTAAGAAACAATGGTAACCAAATATAACTCAAAGAATGAATTATATATTTTAAGATAAAACAATGACTGACTTTTTAGTCATTTCATGTCTCAAAAAATTCTGCATTTTAATTGTAAAAATTTTAAGTGTAATTGTATAAATTGTAAATGTAATTGTATAAGTCATAGCTGTAGTTGCCATTTAAGTGTCTGAAATTCTTTGATGGATCAATTCCACTGGATCATATGTCTATTAAACAGATTTCCTCCTCTTTCCAAATACATTATTGATTAGTTTGGCCATTGATTTCGACCCACTGGGTCTTCTCTTCTCCTTATGTTTGAAGATCATCAGAATGTCTTTGATGAGTCTGAGAAACATCACCTCAATCTCCAGGGACTGCTCTGCTGCCGACAGCTCACAGAATTGGCAGCGGTAATCGGTTGCTAGCTTTTGCCCTTCATCCCAGCCAACCTCTCTCATGTGGCAGAGGTCTTGCTTGTTGCCAACTAAAACCACAGCTGGTTCCATGACCCTGAAACACAACGGGAAACTCTTTCAAGATGGAGCCAACCACTGTAGAAATAGGGTACATTCATATCCGAAGATTAAAAAGTTAAAAGTCCCAGTAAGTATTCCATCTATGGTCACGGCCATGTATGTATTTAGAGAGGCATCCCCACTGCTACAAAGACATTTTCCACAGAATGAAATAAATAATACAAACAAAACTCTCAATGATTAGAGTTTGGAGGAGCACTGAAGTATTCTTTATTTGGCGATAGATGCAGTGATCTAAAATGGCTGTAATCTTCCTCAGTTCGTCACACTATATGTTAACCGAAATAAGAAAATAGTCCCTACCATAGAACCACAAGATTCTACCTCACTGAAGGCCCATAAACATGGAGATATTTGACAAGGACTGTTCACTTGAAACCTAGAGCCAATATAAAGCCATTACTCCATATTTTTTTCTGCTGGGTATTGTGTCACACCTGTACAAAAGTAACTAATTCCATTGTCATTTACAGGAGCTATGATGTCACATGTATACATGTGGCAATGTACAGTAATAAAATTGATAGCTTCAAGGTTCACTCAAGTATGCCATCATCTTAGACTTTATGCGTAACACTGATAAGAACCTATGTAACTCCTCACACCAGCATTTGAACAAAATTGAACACTTTAGTGAGAAATGCTCAAACAATAAAAATAGAGGAGATTGGACAAAGAATCTCAAACACCTAAGTGCTTGATTACTGGAGCAACAACTCTCTAAATATAGTCACCTTCCTTCCCTGTGTGTGCCAAGGCAGTTTATGATGAATTATTGACCACATTTTAATCTCAGGGGGAAGGTGGAGAAAAACATATCCCCACCCATAATATTTGTAGGTGTCTGACTATTCATTCTGTTTCTGCTGTGACATCCTGGGCAACCCAATGACAAGAAATTGGATTTCACAAGGTAGCAAACATAATAAATCTGGATTTATTTAAGATCCTTAACATTTTTGTGAGGATGAAAAGGAAAGGTGGCGGCATGGAGGAGACGCTGTGCAGAACACCATGATTCTGCTTGTGAGTGTCATGTTAACAATAGCAGCTGTCTTGTAAAATAGCCATTTACTCTGGGCAGGTAACTGTTTATGTCAGCCAGGGTATAAAACATTCTCATCTGATTCCTTTTACTACGTGTGTAACTCCTGTGGAATGAGAAGGTGAATTGTTCAGGGCTGTTAAATTTTGTAATTGGAAGTCTGTATTAAATCCTTCCTAATGATGCCCTCAGCAAGATGATGATTTAGTAAAAAGGGAAGGAGATTGGAAGGAAATGTCTTACCTTTTACAATGAGTCATTGGTGGCTCACGGATTCTGTAGATAAGGGCTTTTGCAAAAGCAAAGGAAGGCCTGTTGCTGATGTCGTACACAATCACAAACCCATCTGCCCAGTGCAGGTCACTTGTGAGGGAGCCTTTTGCTTTCTGTGACTGTAAAGGAACCAAGTACATGAAGTGTAGTGATCGCACCACAGAGTTTCTTTGCTTCACTAAATGATTACCCATTTCAGTAATGCCAAACAACAATAATTTCTAAGATGGGCTTCCATTATTCCTCTGTATCTTTCTCATCACTCTCTTTCTTAAACATGCACACACAGTTATTTCAATCTCACATACATTGGTCTTCAGAAAATGGCATTTGTGTTCATAAGTGGAGTATCTATTTCCTCTCTCTCTCTCTCTCTCTCTCTCTCTCTCTCTCTCTCTCTCTCTGTGTGTGTGTGTGTGTGTGTGTGTGTGTGTGTGTGTGCATTTGTATGTGTGTATGCATCTTCATGTGTGAATGATATCCCATTCTTGGCATGGCAAACAAGTAAAGGTCGAAGAACAACTTCAAATATTAGCCCACCCATTCCATTGTTTGAGATGGAGCTTTTGTTATGGGTAACAGGCTGGATAGCACAGAAACTTCCTCACTCCTTCTATCACTGCATAGGAGTGCTGGAATTACACCTGTCTCCTATAGTGCCTAGCTGTGCGTGATTCTAGGAATTCAAACAAGGGTCCTAATGATTGCATGGCAAGTCCTTTATCCACTGAGTCATCTCCCAAAACTAGAATATCTATTTCTTTTGGATAGTAGATTCAAACATATGAAGGTGAAAATGTTTCAGTTTATCGAAAACTTTTTATAGGATAGCTGAGGGTCAAATGCTTAAGACAAATCAATAACAAGAACATGCTTTGAAGTCTTAGAAAGCATTCTTCCCATTTTTATAATTCCATTTTGATATTTTAGTGTATTGACATGTAAGGAATTTATACTCAAAATTAGTATTATTGGTGCTCTATTGAAAAGTAGTTACAAACAGACAATTTAATGAAAACTGACAGGTTGTCCTGCCTTAATTTCTGGCATTTACACCATAATCAGTACTACTTTAGAGATTCTTGTTAAGGGCATGGAATGATGGCTGCTTGGCTAAGAGTACCTACTTCTCATGCAGAAGACTCGAGTCAGTTCTGACACCCACATGGCACTGACAAACATGTGTAATTCCAGCTCCAGTTTATATATGCCACATTCTTACCTCTATGGTCACATCATGCTCATGGCACACATCCAGATAAAGCACACACAAGTAAGGCACTCATATACATAAAATAAAATCTTAGTGTTTCTGTTAAGAGTATTTTTTGGGCTCACATGTAGTTCATTGGAGATAATTAAACAATTGGACAATTAAAGATAGCTTTGCCACATTTATGTTTAATAGAAATGTATACAAAACTCCAATAACACAATTTACACTGAAAGAAATGCCAACACTTTAATAATCAATTGAGAAGCTACTCTAGTCCAGTGTTGACATTATTTTGCATTTCATGCCCACTCTTCCTCAAATCATGCTTGAAAATGAAACAAAGAGGTATTTTGTTTGACTTACTTGAGAACATGGGTCATATATTTCCAGATTTAATGGTTTTCCTTCCAAACACAAGTGTTTATTATAGATAGATTCTGCAAAAATATAGATACTCATTGTTAGTATGGGAAAACTTCAGAATAACACACCCACATAGGACTAATCTTAGTCTGCCAAACTCAATGATGCATACTTTAAGGATATTATTGCTTGTGAGTGTTAGTGTGTATGTTTGTGTTTGTGGGTGTGTATGTGAGAGAGTACATGTTTTGTGTGTGTTTTGTCTACATGGATTATATGTGCACCTGCTACCCCCCCAGAGGCCAGAGAGGACATTGGACCCCTTGCAACCCACATTACAAGTGGTTGTGACCTACCCTGTGGGTGCTGGACCAACCCTGGGTCTTCTGCAGTAAGAGCAAGTGCCTTTAACTGCTGAGTTACCTATCCAGTCCTACAACAGTCATATTTTCATGTCAGAGTAAAGGATCTGTGATCAGAGCTGGTGAGGAAACCATGTGTATCTTGTATTGACCACTGAACTTGGTTGTAGCTATTCATTTGCATACCTTTATACGGAATAATACAGATGATCCTCCCCAAGGCTGGTTTATATCTTCTCAACACATTAAAAAGTCATCTCATCCATGGACAGTAAATCTGTTATGTGTCCTCTACCATGAATTTCTTTACTATTTATTAAATTTATTGATTGATCAATGATTGCATGTATGTATGTATATATGCATGTGTGTATGTGTGTGTGTTTGTACGTATGTGTGTCAAAACTGTGAGGAGGTCAGAAGACAAATTCCTTCCACAACATGTGTTTGGGGAGAACCTGAGATCTTTAGACTTGGCATAGAGCACCTGAGCCATCTTGTTTTTTAGTACCCCTTACCTACATCTTATAAACATGCAGAAATGGTTCTAAGTTCAATACAAATGTATTGAAGACCCTTGATTTTGACCTTGATTGAAAACCGACCCTTGATCTTGTAAGCCTTTTTAGTTGTACCGCTGCATGCAGTCTCTGACATAATCTCGTTTTTCTTCATATGGTCTTTATTCCACACATTCTATCTCTGTTTTAATTTTCTTTATTTACTTTCATGTTCAATTAGTGATTTCTGAAACTCCTGCCCCATCCTCTCCTCATACTCTACATTTGGATCCAGTTCACATTCACGGACATATAATACCTTACAGGTTCTAGAGTCCTGTGTACTGCACGCCAATCACCTGGGCACGTATTTGCAATGCAGACTTCTCCCACAGACTCCAGACCACTGTTTACTATTGGCAATATTCACTTAAGTATCAGACAAACATATTAACCTGATTATGTCAAACACCAAACTTCTGTACTCCCTGCAAAACTCTATCTCCTAGTCTGTACAGTGACGTGTGACTCATTCTGATGTAAAACCTGAATTCCTTAACGGCATGCAATTCACACAGAGCATCATTTTACTGTACAGTCAAAATACAACGTAGTTAGTCTACTTGCCAAGAATCCCTTTACCCTTTCCCAAGCACCATCCTTTCTGCCTTGATTTCCATTAAAACTCCTAATTCATCTGCGTTTCACCGACTCACTTTCCACCCGTAGAAGAATCAGAAAGCACGGGTAAACTGAGCCATGAGCTTACATCAAAGGCGCCAAGCAAAGTGTGTTTCTTTTAGATCAAGAAGCCTTTGCCATTCTTGAGAATGCTCCCCTCCTTCACCACACATTACTTCTATGGTCTCGGTAGACTGCCTGGGCTGTCACCCCTTTCATTCTGCCCTCTCTGTACTAACTTGAGTATTACTCAACTCTGTCAGAAGCTTCCTATGCCTAAACTTGGATATTCATTTTTTTCTGTCCACCTTGAATATAATTCCGCAGACTTCTCTGGCACGTCCCTAGTTGATGATCCTTTCTCTGCCTTGCTTCTCAGTTGACTTCAGTTTTGTTTTAAGACAATTTCCCTCTATGTGTTCCAGGCCACTGACCTGGGGATTGAACTTTCTCCTGAGAATCCTCTCCCCAAGTATTGGGGCTACAAATACCTCCACATCTATATCTATATCTATATCTATATCTATATCTATATCTATATCTATATCTATATCTACATCTACATCTACATCTACATCTACATCTATATCTATATCATCTATATCTATATCTACATCTACATCTACATCTACATCTATATCTATATCTATATCTATCTATATCATCTATATCTAATCTATATCTATATTCCTTATTAATGCTTTTTTATCTTAGTTCGGTTTGCTTATTTTTATAGCACTTAGTGTCAAATGACACAATTTTTGGCTTGGATGGTCAAATACCTTCTTTCACATTGAAGTTCTGTGAGGAATTATATCTCTACCCCTCTGTTCTCTAACATACCCTATTGATATGTGGCCTTGTAGTAGGTATTGAATGGGCATTCTTTGAATGAATAAACTACTTCTACAACTGTTCTATTCCTCTATAAATTAACACACTTACACAAAAACATGACCCACTCACATGGACTGCTGTCCTGTAGCCCATAATACAAATGAACGGAGCCTAGGCTCAGTGGTATGGAGTGCTTGCTGCTCTTGCAAAAGATCTTGGTTCAGTTCTCAGCACTCATAAGCTGGAAGCTGTCTGTGACTGCAGTTCTAAGGGACCTGATGCCCACTTCTGAGCACCCTGGGCACCTGGGTGCACATCCTGCACACACAGGCACACTCAGGAACATGTATCTTCACACACAAAAGTCAACAAATCTCTGTCTTACAAAAGAAGCAGATATTGCATGAGCAAATGTTACCTCAGAAGATGAAGACTGACTTTTAACCTCTTTCCAGGAATAACGTTTGTCCCAGTTTCTGCAAACATCAGATTTTGTTTGTAGAACATTTATCTTGTCCCCCCCCCCAAAACTTCCCACATTTACTATTTGCCCTGAATCATAAACTCTCCCAGACAGTTTAAAAACACTTTCTTTCAAATCTCACAGCATTGGCAAGGGTTGTCATCTCTAACCGCTTTAGAGTGTTTTAATTTCCCCTTCTATACTTTCTTGACAAGATGGAGTTGCT
This sequence comes from Rattus norvegicus, assembly GCF_021556685.1. Taxonomy (NCBI): domain Eukaryota; kingdom Metazoa; phylum Chordata; class Mammalia; order Rodentia; family Muridae; genus Rattus; species Rattus norvegicus. The sequence continues at coordinate 174,482,517 of NC_141537.1, forward strand.
TCTGTGAGCTCGTTTCCATAGAGTTGGTGACCTTAGGGTCACATGCTTATCTTTTCAAAATGTCCTCAGGTCTTATATTATGCACGGAGATGTCACAGCTGAGAATGTGTAAACATTTCATTTGTTTATGGAACTGCATTGTAGGAAAGATTAAGGTGAAGGTTTCATTGCTGTCTGTCCTCCTACGGACGCTGCTTTATCTTGATTGTATTTAGTTTCTACCCTGTGCAGGGAAAACTTTCTCATCCAGGCCTCTTAGCTTCTGTGTTATCTTGACCCCCATGCCTAAGATTTTCACTCCTCAGAATGAAACACTAGAAATTTCTTTTTTTTTCTCCCCGTGGTCTTCTTTCTGTAAGCACTTTTCAAACACTTGTCTTAAAATGTTCAGTGTCAACCATGGAAACACTATGCTGCACACATAGAGAGAGCTGCATGACAGAAACTTTAAAAGTCATCTCAGCAATACGCTGATAATGCCCTCTTGTGAACAAATGTTTTCTTCGATTCGTATAGAAAAACAATTATTAACTCTCTGACACTAAATAAGCAATATTGAACCAAACTAACCCCCTTACATTTCACTGGATTCTGCTGTTGTTGATGTAAGAAATGAAAAGGAAAAGCATTTAATCCTCATGTCTTTGATCAGAAAAATCATAAAGTTTATTATTTTGATCAATCTCCGAACAAAAACTGTACTCAAAGGTATAACAAAACTCCTCACGTTTGTACTGTAGTATCTCCTATATTCAATGTCAACTTTTATATAAAAATAAATCATGTTAGACTTAATAAAATGACCTTAGGGTTATACTCAGGTGCCTTGGCATCTTTTGTCGAATTTCTCTGAAATTTATTGAGACAGCCTAGATAACAGTAGGATGCTTAATTAATGTATCATTCTGTTGTTATTACACACTTTTACAAGCTTCCTTTTATAGTTGTTTGTGCTGTGAATATTAATGTCTTTATCTTTTAACAGATGCTTTGGCAATTAACTTTGCCAGAAATTCATGTCCGTGCTTCACGGTATTTGCAAAAGAGAACCCCAACGTCAGAGTGTTCTAGACACTCTTTCTTTCTAATTCATCACGATGTTGGGTAACAGTAACGTTGGTGACATAAGCATTCCATTCAATTTCAAAGCCCTCAATTCAAATCAAACCTAGTTTGGAATTCAAAATTAGAATCTTTGAACTAAAACACTTGAATGAATGTGGAAAAAAGAAAAAACAACTCTGTCAAAATGCCTCTTTGGCTTTAACTAGGTTTAAAATGTTTATACCGGAATATTAAGAATAGAAGTGTACAACAGCAACTTACCAAAATTAGAAGCGTATTCCCCAATGAAGCGCTTGGTAAGAAACCTTACTGTAAGAGCTGTTAAATGAATAAGCAGGATTTAAGGTTTGTTGCATTTGAGGATCCCGATAATTCAGTTAGATGCAGAATCTTAATTTTCACTCAATAACCAACAAGCCTTAGGTAGGAGGTTAAAACTTTACTGACTTCTGGTCTAAAAGTTGAGGTGATAAAATGCGATTCTGTAGATAAAAACGTGTGATCCTACATGCTACACATGTAAATCATTATGGAATTCATTAACGAATGCAAACATGTAAAAACACCTTGCCTTCGAAACCACAAATATATTCCTCATTATATGTGAAACTCGAAGCTCTCGCAACACTTAGCTTCCCTAGTAATTAAATCTGATTCCGAGTTTCTGTGTGAAGGAAGGACCGCAGCAGTGCCCAGCATATGCAATTCTTAACAAATACAGTGAATTAGTGCTTGGGAACCAAGGGAGACTCCAACAGCTTGTTGTCTGACCATGACAGAAGCCTGATAGTTATTCAGCTCTCACTGTGAGGCTGAGGTCATTGCTTGGTGAAAATCTCGCTGCCATTAGATTGTTCAGCAGAGTAAACTAAAGCAACATGCAATAGTAACTTCTGGAATTAGTTAGTGCCTTTTGTGCTGGGTTCCAGAACACCTACAAAGCAGTGTCTACTACAAACAGCCCTCTAGTAGTGCTGCCTATAAACTTCATGCTCCATTCACCCATGCCCACCCTATCCTTACAGGAGAAAAGTCCTTTCCAACCTTTGGCCAGCTTGTGGCAATGTCATGGAAGGATTTCTTGTCTTTAGAGTTTTAAACATCAGAAGAACAAGATACAGATTCATATTTCAGGCAATCACAGGTGACCCACTGTTTTTAAAAGTTTATAAATAATAACCTTCCCAGAAAATTTGTATACAGAAAAATCCTTATGCAAATTATCTCACGGTGACCCCATTATTACTGGTAGTTATTGTGTAATATATGGCCACAGTTGACTACTCCATTTTGTGTCTACCCACCCTCTAATCTTGCTAGCAAACAAAGCACCACTCACCTGATTTTCCTGTACCTCTGCCACCCAAGACAGCAAGCTTGACATCACCCATCTTGAGTAGCTCATTTGGTTTTGGAACCCTGCAGACCAGAGCTAAGCATATGCTGTTGGTGTCTTTTGAACTTGCCTTTTATGGCTGTCCGTGTTCTTCCATATATTCCTGCGATCTAATAATAACTTGAAAAATGTTTGCTTTTGGTACATTTCAACTGATAGTCTAAAAATTGGACTGATATTTATCCACTGAGATTTATGAAACCAATGATTATTTTTAAAACAGAAGTGACATTCAGAATCCCCTGGAGAGTCAAGAAGTAAATGTCCTATTTTTATTTAGCAAGAGTCTAGGGATGTGTAGATAGCCCTATAAATGTATTCTTATGGATCACTTTATCTTTATATAGGTTTACTTGAGTATTTTATATATACAAACCAAGGTATTTTGATCAAAGTCAACCCAGTCCCTTCCAGCCAATTCTTCCCAGATGACCTCCACCAGATCTCTTCTCTTGCTTCCTGTACGTTTAAAAAAAAATGGTGCCCAGTTTGTATTGCTAGTATGTGCACGGGAATAAGGCCATCAGTTGGAGCATGGATAAGCTATCTAGACTGCTTCCCTAGTTCTCAGTAGTCTCCAATACCTTTTAACACTGGTGGGGCTTCGTAATGCCTCCCTCATCCATGATGGGGTTTTGAATGACTTGATTTTGTGTATGTCTTCTGTTACCAGTCAAAAGTGCTGTGAAGGCACGTGCTTAATGGTCCAGAAAGCACTATTCCCCACAGTCTTCTGCAACCTCTATCTCTAATAGCTCTTGCAGCATCTATACTCCCCCTTGTATGAAGATATCTGAGTCTTAAGAGGAGGAGTATGCTGTAGATGGCCTGCATTAAGGGCTGAGCCTTCTATTGACCTCTTATTTCTTTACTTTGACCAACTGCAAGTCTTACTATTAAAGCATATCTATTAGAAAATGAAGTGTCTGAGTGAGGTAACCCAATCACAAAAGAACACACATGGTAAGCACTCACTGATAAGTGGGTATTAGCCCCAAAGCTCAGAATACCCAAAATACAATTCACAGACCATATGAAGTTCAAGAAGAGGGAAGACCAAAATGTGGATGCTTCATTCCTTCTTAGAAGGGGGAACAAAAATACTCACAGGAGGAAATACAGAGACAAAGTGTGGAGCAGAGACTGAAGGAAAGGCTATCCAGAGACTGCCCCACCTGAGAACCCATCCCATGTGCAACCACCAAACCCAGTCACTATTGCTGAAGCCAAGAAGTGCTTGCTGACAGGAGCCTGATATAGCTGTCTCCTGAGAGGTTTTTCCAGAGCCCTACTGATACAGATGAGGATGGTTGCAGCTAATAATCAGACTGAGCTCAGAGAACCAAATGGAGGAGTTAGAGAAAGGACTGAAGGAGCTGAAGGGGTTTGCAACCTCATAGGAAAAACAATAACATCAACCAACCAGACTCCCTGGAGTTCCCAGGGACTAATCCACAAACCAAAAATATGTATGGTGGGACCCATGGTTCCAGCCGCATATGTAGCAGAGGATGGCATTGTCTGGCATCAATAGGAGGAGAAGACCTTGGTCCTGTGAAGGCTCATTTCTCCAGTGTAGGAGAACACCATGGTGTTGAGGTGGGAGTGGGCGAGTGGGAGGGGCATCATCATCATAGAAGCAGGGGGAGGAGGGGTGGGAGAGGGGGATCTGGGAAAGTGGATAACATTTGAATTGTAAATACATAAAATATCCAATTTAAAAAAAGAAAGAAAACGAAGTGTCTCTGCTTAGGATGGGGAGCTATATTCAAACATCAGTGTGGAGAGGCCTAATTTATTAATACCTGAACCATTTTGTTCTTATTTTTCTTTTTGTAAATGACAATGATAATCCCAACCATTAAAGGTAAAGACGAGTAAAGAGAAAGTAAACCTAAGATATCTGAGTGTAGGTTAATGGTGGTGGCAAGGAATACCTAGATCATGCATTCTAATCATAGGTGGTCCTCAGGCAGAAAGCCACCGATTACCGCCGTGTAACTTTCTAAAGCCACCTGAAGTGAGTAGTTTTTCATTTAAAAAATATGAATTGTTGATGCATAGCAAATCTAGTTATTATTGGAAAAGTGATGAACAAAATCTGCCCCATTTATTTCCAGGCTACTTTGGACATAGGAAAATATTTTAAAAGAAAAACAAACCAGAGGTGGCTTTTGGTGGAATTCATGGTGGCTGTGCAGTGTGAGGGAGTTCTAAGACAGTAGACAACGACCATTCTCATCACCTTAAGAGTTCCTGTGTGAAGGTCGGTCTTCACTGTAAACTTGAGAGGATTCAGAATCACCGTGGAAATGTGCCTGTGTAAGGGTGTCACCATAAATATTTAGCTGAGGAGACAAACCCCACCTTAAGTGTGGCGACATCATCCCATGGGCTGACATCTGGGGATGAATTTTTTTAAAATATGAGCGGGCACCAGCATTCATCTCTCTCTCTACTTCCTCACTATGGATGGGACACATCAGGCTACACCGCACTTCTATGTCACAAGGGCTGGACCCTCAAATGGGAAACAGAATGAACCTCCCTTCCTTGCTCTCGTTTCTCAGGTTAGCGTTTTGTCATATCGATAAGGTACCTGCATAGTACTTGTTTCTTATCTTCTACTGTTCGATATTTTAAAATAATACAGGTATCATTCCCAGTACTCATATCTAGTGGGGTCACAGGCACATGTATCCCCAGTTCCATGGGATCTGTTGCCCTCTTTTGACCTCCAAGAGTACACACACACAGAAACTATAGATCTCCTGCAGAGAAGATATCTTAAAATAAAATTACCTCTGGACGATTTCACATAGTAGTGTGATATTTTTCGTTGGACAATATTCTCTTAAAGAGTAGTCTTTCAATTTTATGAAACACAAGTTCTCAAGCAAATCACAGATTTAGACAACTTGTGGATGAATGTAGTGTGGGAGTTCAGAGAGAGGCTGAGGAGGAAATTTAAAGGTGAGCAGGCAAGAATATCTGAGTGCTAGACTCTGCCTCCCTTCTGCTCCCAAGGCTTTTTATGCGGTATCTCAGAACATAAATAGCACAGAAACATTCCCAGCTAGGAATAAAGGGCAACCGCTCCACAATCACGATCCTGAAAAATCTCTGCCCAACAAATTCACGCCAGATATTTCCCTACCCAGATCTCCACAGCCATGACTGCTAAAACCTAAGACTTCTATTAACACACAATGCAACAATTATTTTACAAAATACGACCGTCTTGATAATTACTGCTTCCCTCGGATCTTACTAACAGTTCCCTTGTTACATGCCATGTCAGCATCTTTCTAAACACTGCCTTTTTTGTGAGCATGTGACTATTTTTATCTAAATAAGAATGTGAAATAGCCTGTTATAAAATAAAGTGATTTCCCACAGTGTTTGGTCTGGGAAGACTATTCTAGGAGTCTGGATCTACTCATGGTATTGCAGTCTTATGGAGGTCTGCTTTAAATTACACAAGTCACTTCCAAATACTGGAAAAGAATCTACTTTTCATGGGCTGTTTCAATTCTGAGCCCACTCACCTCTCCCTCTCCCCTCCCTTCCCCCTCCCCTACCCTCCTCCTCCCCACCCCCTGCTCTTGTTCTCTTGCTCTCTCCCTCTCCTCTCTCCCCCTTTCCTCCCCTCTTGATCTGTTTCTCATACTCTCTCTAGCTCTGTTGCTTTCTTTCTCTCCCTCTCCCTCTCCTCGCCCCTCCCCGTCCCTGTCCCTGTCCCAGTCCAGTCCTGTTCCTCTCTCTCTTAATCTCTTGCTCACTCTTGCCCTCTTGCTTTCTATCTCTTTCTATTGCTCCCTGGCTCGCTCTCTGTCTCTCTTGCTCTCCTTTCTTTTGCATCTCTATCCCACTTCCTACTCCTTACTTTCCCTCCTCCACCCCTTTCTTCCCTTTGATTTTTAGCACACCCCCTTTATTAGCAATGATATACAATTCCTCCTCCTCTCTATGCTTATGACCCTGCAGAAGTCTGCACTTAGCTTGCCAGATCTGTTCTCTTTACTCTCATAGCCTTTAGTTCTAGTTCTATGATGTTATCCCTTTAAAACTTAAGTCAAATGGGGTCGGCATCATCTCTCTGTTTCTATTTTGGATATGGCACCTGTAAGCCAAGGGCTCCTCCCCTTCATTTCCCTCGCTGACTAAGTTCACCTTTATGGATGGAATAAACTTAAAAAAAAATTTGTTCCTGGTGGTGTAGACTTGCAATTGCAGGCACTTGAGAGGGTGAAGCAGGAGGATCAGGAATTCAAGGCCAACCTGGACTGGAGACTGTGTTCAAGGCCAACCAGAACAGGTCAGTGAGATAAAATAGACTAAGAAAAAGGGTCATAGGAATTAGCCAAGTAGCACAGACCTCTCTCAGCATTCCTGAAGCTCTACTTTTAATCTTAAGTCCACATTGCAATAAAATAATAATAATAGTAATAATAAATATAATAACAGTAACAATACAGTTGTTACTATTATTATTTAAATACGTGTGTATATAAGACTTAGATGTAAATGACTTTAGAATGCTTTCTCATTTATCCTGCTTGTAATAGAAGTGTATGCACTGGTTTCAGCTTAGAGAAAGTCTCCTGCATGTTCTTCTGCACATTCACTACTGGGTCCCCAGAATCCCCCACGGTGACTGACTTCCCCTTCACAGACTAGTATAAAAGTATATTACATCCCAATAAACCCTGCTGTGTGTGCTTTCACTGCAGAAAATATATCTTCTGGTTACACAGACACATCCTACAGCAAGAGTCAACAAGATGGAGATATTAATACGATTCTTGAGTAATTTAGAAACCCGGTTGACATGGTTACTAAAGTTGACCTGTGAAAGTTATGCCTCCACTCTCCTGCCTACTTTGTGAACATGTTTTGCAGAAGAGTCTCTCATTTGGAAATACTATTCCAAAGGACTGCTTTATTCAATGTATAATGCCAGTAATTAACTCAATTATATGGGCCTATTTTTCATTTTCTGAGAAGGAAAAACGATGAATACCTCACCAATTTTCAAAAGATTTCAAAGCATGCCTGAGACTAAATAATTGAATGGCTTTGCTAATTTTTCTCTGCATGTATTCTTATAATTGCAATTATCTTTTCAAGGTAATGATCCTGTATTTATTCTACTTTTAAATTATTCCTGAGATGTTTATGGTCATAAGGTCTTAGTTTTCTACTACCCTTATAAAACCTGAAACATGATAGCTAAAGGTAATTATAACTCAGTTGGTCACCCTTTTTGCCTTCTCAAGAAATTTTATGTCAGGTTTTCGGTGAGCTCTTAGGGTTTTTTTAAAGCTAATTTAGTTTTGTATTTTGTTTTTTGTTTTGTTTTTTGTTTTTTTTTTTGCAAAAGAAAGATAAAATTTTCATTAACTCATTCATTATTTATTCACTAATTCATTCATTCATTTTGTCCATGGTACTAGGGACTGAATCCAGGGTTTCATGAATGCTAGACAACAAGCTACCACTGAGCCACATCCCAGCCCTAATGAGCTTCTTTTTATTTTTTCCTTGATTTTGTGCATTTCATGCATGTGGATAATGAAATATAATCATATCAACTCATATACCCATCCAACTCCATTCAAACTTTGCTGATATACATATATAAACATACATATACACACATATATATACACTATACACATACATATACATATATATATATATATACATGACACTAATTCAAGTTAGTACTCCCATGTACATGGATAGAGGGTGTTTATCCACTGACCATGGGGAACTACTAATACATCTCGAAGAAGAAGAAAAAGAAGAAGAAGAAGAAGAAGAAGAAGAAGAAGAAGAAGAAGAAGAAGAAGAAGAAGAAGAAGAAGAATGAGAAGAAGAAGGAGGAGGAGGAGGAAGAGGAGGAGGAGGAGGAGGAGGAGGAGGAGGAGGAGGAAGAAGAAGAAGAAGAAGAAGAAGAAGAAGAAGAAGAAGAAGAAGAAGAAGAAGAAGAAGAAGAAGAAGAAGAAGAAGAAGAAGAAGAAGAATGAGAAGAAGAAGGAGGAGGAGGAGGAAGAGGAGGAGGAGGAGGAGGAGGAGGAGGAGGAGGAGGAGAAGAAGAAGAAGAAGAAGAAGAAGAAGAAGAAGAAGAAGAAGAAGAAGAAGAAGAAGAAGAAGAAGAAGAAGAATGAGAAGAAGGAGGAGGAGGAGGAGGAGGAGGAGGAGGAGGAGGAGGAGGAGAGAAGAAGAAGAAGAAGAAGAAGAAGAAGAAGAAGAAGAAGAAGAAGAAGAAGAAGAGGGGGAGGAGGAGGAGGAGGAGGAGGAGGAGGAGGAGGAAGATTCTCCCTCCCCCAGCAACAGTCAACTGCCAGTAGCCCCTTAGTAAAGGGTGGGGGCTGGGGCTCATCTACTCACCTAGGCCATGACTTTGGCTCTCTTGATTTTTGTGCCAGTCTTGTGCTGGTGACCACCGATATTGTGAGTTTATGATTACCACAGGCATGTTATGCTCAGAAGACTACATTTAATATTATGCTTTTATGTATGTGGGGGGATTCATCTGGTGTGTGTGTGTGTGTGTCTGTGTGTCTGTGTGTCTGTGTGTGTGTGTCTGTGTGTGTATGTGTGCACATGTGCCCTTGCATGTGTTTGGTGTGTCTGTGTGTATGCAATGACATGACTGTAGAAGTCAGAGGACGACGTTTTATGTGTTACCTTCCACATAGTCTCTGGTTCTCTCCTGCACCCACTAGGCAAGGTGGCCCACAGGCTTCTGGGTATTTTTATGTCTCTGCTTCCCATCTCACTAAGAAGTATTGGATGGCAAATGCCTGTGCATTCTGGGGATAGACGTATAGGTCCTTACACTCTTCCTCGGACTTGCACGGCGGGCTCTTTATCCATTTGGAACCTCTGCAGCCCTGGCTTCTTAGTTGATTATAGTCACCAGTGTAGCAGGCAACATGGGTGATGCCGCTGAGACTGACAAAAATTCTACTGAAGTATAACTGTCAAAGGCTGGCCAATGGCTTAAGAAACAGCTTAGCAGTTCCCCTGCTCTTCCAGAAGACCTGTGCTTGATTCTTATCCCCTCATGGAAACTCATAACAATCTATGCCTCCAGCTCCATGGAATCTAACGCCCTATTCAGGCCTCCAAGTTCACAGCATGCATAACGGTGCACAAACATACATTCAGCCAAAGCACCCATACATGTAAAATTAAAATAAAGAAGTCTTAAGAAAATAGAGGCTGGCAGCGCAAATGTGAAACGCGTTATTTTCTTTTCAGCTCATTTCAATGTCTTCAGAAATAACTTTTTCCTTTTCTTTTTTCTTAATCACTCCAATCATTTACATCTTAAATGATATCCCACTTCCTGGCTACCCTCTCCCTCAACCAACCCCCCATTCCACATCAGCCCCCCCCTCCCCTTTGCCTGTATGAGAAGGCTCCCCAACCCCCCAACCCACACTCTCCCACCTCACCCCTCCAGCACCCCCCCATGCTGGGGCATCAAGCCTTCAAGAACCAAGGGCCTCTCCTCCCGTTGCTGTCAGACAAGGCCATCCTCAGCTATGTATGTATCTGGAGTCATGGATCCCTCCGGTACACTCCTTGTTGGTGGTCTAGACTCAGGGAAAACTGAATGCTCAGGGCAGCCTATGTTGTTCTTCAAATGGAGTTGCAATCCCCCTCAACTTCTCCAGCCCTTCGGCCAGCTCTCCCACCAGACTCCCTGAGCTCCATCTGATGGTTGGCTCCAAGCATCTACATCGCTGGCCGACTTCCCCAGGAATCGCCACAATAGGTTCCTGTCAGCAAGCGCCTCCTGACCCCAGCAACAGTGTTGAGTTTGGTGTCTACAGACATGGTCGATCCCCACGTGGGGCAGTCCCTGATCGGCCCTTCCTTCAGTCTCTGTTCCACCTTTTGTTCCTGTTCTTCCTTTAGACAGGAACATTTCTGGGTTAAAAACTTTGAGATGGATGGGTGGCCCCACCCCTTGACCAGAGGCACCGGAAGTGGTCTCAACAGGTGTTCTCTCCCCCGTGTCTGCTCAAGAAATAAATATTAGAAATAAATTTATTTAAATTAAATTTTCATAAACCCCCTTCTTTTTTTATTTGAGCATTTTAAAGATATGGTTTCATGTACCCACACTGCCCTGAGACACACAATATATCTAAAGAGGTTTGAGAATGCCTGACGCTCCAGCCTTCACTTCCTAATTCCTGGGAAGAGAAGCCTGAGCCTTCACACCCAACTTAAAGTTAGAAGCTTCAGAAACTCTGATGTCAGGTGCCCTCCATCAGGCCCATGTGCTAAAGGTTTGATCCACGGCCTCCCGAGAATGCTACAGGCTTCTGGCTGGGAACTGAGGCTTTACTGCGCATGCCTTTTTGAAAAGCCTAAACAGCCAGTATTCCCAGGCTCTGGCACAGTAATTGCAGACCCTGGGATTCGTGAATCTCTTTATTTATCTCTGTCTCTGTGTTTCTGTTTCTTTCTTTTCTGCTCCTCTCTTTAGGTGGATATAAAGAGTGTTTATGGGGGTTGGGGATTTAGCTCAGTGGTAGAGCACTTGCCTAGGAAGCACAAGGCCCTGGGTTCGGTCCCCAGCTCCGAAAAAAAAGAACCAAAAAAAAAAAAAAAGAGTGTTTATATTTACAGTGACTTTATGCAAAGATCTAAGTACGTCGATAAAGGCATGGATGACAAAGGTCTATAGAGAGACTCCTCAGCTTTCTAGAAGAGCCTGAAATGCACAGTTTCAGAAAGGTACTTCTTTTCCTCAGATAGAATACTTCAAAGTGCAGTTTCTTCAAGGTTATAGTGAGTAACCAGATTGACCAAAGTCTTGGGAGCTGGATTGTTCAGCGCCAGCTAGGCGTTACTTAGTACCGACATCTCCTACACATGTCCACTGATTCTTTAGCAGGGAGGAGGGTGTTATAGTAGTTCTTGAGCTGTTATTTTAATATTTGACTTGAGATGAGGTCTCGCTCTACAACCCAGGCCAGTCATTGTGAACACGTGAGCCTGACTACCCACAAATTCACAGTGCTCCTCTGCCTCGGTGTCCTGGTGCCTTAAGTACTGGAAGTGCAGGCCTGTGCTAGCACGTAATGCCTGGTTTTCACACACAACATGTTTTTCCCTCTTCACAACTTTTTAATATTTGCAAAACTCTGAGCATGTATCCTTTTGACTCGAATACATTCCAGCTATACATTCTTACAAGCTTATGATAGACATCGGTGTTTATCTTTTATCCTTTCTGCATCTTCCAGATTGTTTTTTCCAAAAAAAAAAGGATCTATTAGAAACATTGTTATTATCATAAAGAGGAAGCCATAATTGTTTTTTTTAAATCTACTGCTTTCCATACTAGGAGCAAATTGAGTTCCGGGGCTAGCTCCTTCCCAAGCATTGTCTTCAATGGTTTTGCTACTTACTCTACAAGGAGATTTTGTAACATTTTTGCCAATCCAATATACAAACAATAGTTTATGCAGTAATAGCTTCTTACATGATACACATTTTGCCACAGGCACCATGACTAAAGCAGCATGCACTTATTTTCTCTGTTGCTGCTGTGGTTCCTGTTATTGTTGTTGCTGCTGCTGCTGCTGCTGCTGCTGCTGCTGCTGCTGCTGCTGCTGCTGCTGCTGCTGTTAGAGGTTCAGGCAACAGTAACAGCAGCCTGCAGCCCATAGGCTGGGCACAATTTGTGGGTGGTCTTGTCATAGGTCAAATGGTTAAAAAGCCACTTCCAGTTCTATTGTTGAAATAAGACATAGCCCCTCCCAGTTCTCAGTGAATAACTGCTCACTCTTTCAGAGATTGGGAGTATCTCAGTTGAGGACACAGAAGTACAAGGCTGTGGTGGGCATACTAAAATATTGGATCTTGCAGATCATTTTAGGTAAGTAAGGCAGAGCAGTCTCAATAAAAGAAGTCAGATCCCATCCACAGGGATGGGGACCTGGGTTCAGTTCTGAGCACTTAGCACTGGGTGGCTCAGAATCACCAGTAACTCTGTCCAGCTGCCACGGATCCTACTCCATTTGCCTCTGTGGCCATCTGCACTCGTGTGCACGTACCCACACTCATAATTAAAAGTAAAATACAATCTTTTCAATAAAAAATAACTCCAGCCATAATTTCTTTCTTATGTGTGGTGGTTTGAAGGAGCCTTCATGGAATCATATAATTGGGTCCCCAATTAGTGGAACCATTTGGGGAGGATTGGGAGGTGTGGCCTTGTTGGAGGATGCAAGTCACTGGGGAAGGGGCTTTGAAAAAAATCCTGCACCATCCCTAGTTGGTTCTGTCTGCCTGGTGGTGGCTGTTGTCACAAGAAAGGACTAACTACTGCTCTTGCACCATGCCTGACTGCCACCCCCCATACACACACACACACACACACACATACACACACACACACACACACACACACACACACACACACATACACATACATGATGGTCATGGACTCGAACCCTTTGAAACTGTAAGTCCTAATAAAGTTTTCTTTAAACTTCCTTGGTCATAGTGTGTTCTAGTAATAAAAAGGTCACTAAGACAACATGGTATCCCAATGTTCTCAACTGCCATGCCTTCAGGCAATGTGATACCACAGCTTAGTCTCCGATTCTTGTGCTCTCCATTTGTTGAAGCTGATCCTTAAAAGGTGGGTGTTTGCAACCTATGCAGCAGAACTGAAAATGCTACGGAAACCAAATTGAAAAGGATGCATTACATTGCTGTTCCTGATTATTAATTGTCCAACTGTCTTCATGCACTAATCAACCCATGATTAATTCCTGCCCTCTCATGTTCTGTATTTTATCAAGTCATTGTTACTATACCTTCTATTACATAGAAAACACACACTAATAACAAAATTCAGCCAGTTATATGTTTAGTTAGTCGGTTCATTTATTTTGAGTTAGAGTCTCTTCTAACGGGTATTGAACCTACAATGTGTCTCTGTTTTTGTGAGAGTTTCTCAAGTTTTTAAACAAAAGCAAATGCTTAATACAATTTTCTGAAGAAATAATGACTACTTCTTTAATGGGTTCAAATACAAAGTTAGAACAAAAATACAAACTAAAATGATCTCCAGCGGGGGATGGGGGAAGATACCACTAAATGTGCCTACCGCTGAGCCCAATGGTCTGAGTTTGAACCCTGAGCTCCAGACGCTAGATGAAGAAAACCAACTCCCACAGCTTGCCCTCTGGTTACCACACACTAACACACAAACACACACACACACACACACACACACACACCATTAAATAAGTTAGGTGATCATGGTGATATCTAGTGATTATGACTTTTGGAATTGTTACATGATCTATGACATAAATTACTTAAAATTTAAGTGGTGTTGAATGCACCCAGACAGACATTTTTAAAAATCAAAATTTATGCCATTTGAAAATACTTCTTGGTTCAAATCCAGCACTGAAATAACTCACAGAGAAACAAATAACTAAAAAAAAATAATGTTGGAAAACTAAACACCGACTGGGAAGAAAGCAAATGTGCTTGCCCTGAGGAAAACCGATTACAGAGCGCTAGTTCTTATATGCTCTGTAAGATCAAGGAACATATGTGTGTGTGTGTGTGTGTGTGTGTGTGTGTGTGTGTGTGTGTGTGTGTGTGAAAACCTATCATTTAAATATTAGTAACCATATCTTTTCCAAATCTTCAAAACTGAATAATGTTGTTCACAGTTTTCCTAACCCAAGGGACTCCGGTTGAGCGTGACCTTATAGCTGGATGTGGACCAAGCCCTTCTTACAGGTTCAAGTCTTCCATGAAGCACAAGTACCTTTTGGAAGTTGATGTTTTATAATTTCCTCAAGTGAGTAGTTTATTGTATCTAATTGACATTCTTACTTCACTTGGTTTTATCTATAGTCATCCCTTGTTCTTCAGAGGTCATCTCGTTAAGTATGTATTGGTCGACACATCACCATTTTAGCCCTCTGAAATAACAAGCCCCTTTCATCCTGCAATCCACTGTGCCTGCCAATCTTTAATGTCAACAATCTATTCTCCCAGATAATTATCTTTTTCTCTGCATTCAAGTATCAGGCATGCATTCTTAAAATGGGAATTCACAGGATGAACATATTTTCCTTCACATTTTATCTGTGCTCTGTTTTATAACAATGCCAATGTGTATAATTAGTTCCACTTGCTTTTTAATACTTGTGCTCTATTAAGATACACCACAGCTTTCAACATCTGTTTCATATAGTTTCTCCTTTTATTTTCAAAACACACAGAAATCCATGCGTTTTCTTCATATCTATGCTACGATTTGCTTTTCTTTTTGGCCAGTATGTATCCATTACATTGAAACAAATACTGCATCACAGTTTGATGATTAATGAGGTATGAATCAATTCATGAGGCTTAGTCACAACAGGAAGGGATGCTGGGACTCTGTGGAGAAAATGTCTGTACCTAAACAAAGAGCACTATAGGAGGAAGCATTTAAGGACCTGAAGAGAAAGCTATTTGGAGAACACCAGCTAACCATATTTCTGTTCTACTGTAGAAAAATTTGGACATCACAAAATGACCATCAAAGGCAAGGATTGTGCACAAAATGCTGTAACCAAATTCTCATGTCAATTTCTATTTTCCTGTAGAGAGACAATTTGGCATAACCCAACCAGAGACCAAAAGGAGAGAAGATGCCCGTCAACCGTATCCTAGGCAACATCTCAGGTCACAGAACACACTCAGAGAAACTGAAATGTGGAAGAGAAAGCATCCAGTAATACCACAGTAAGAGAAATCCAGTAATACCACAGAGTGTTGGGAGGGGGAGCACTGTGCTGCAACTCCTTCAGCCTGCAGAGGACTGTGAATTAGGGCTGCTTTGTAAGATTGTTGTTTAAACTGTTCCTTTCAAGGGAACAATGACCAAAAGGAAAAGAGGAAATGGCCAGGAAAATGTACTTCAAATGTATCACATGCCAGGCAGTTCTTAAGAAATATTTTAGTCTATAACCACAGAGATTTGATAATGTCCCTAGTTTCATTAGCTACTAAGATCAAGACGTTCATAAATGTGTTGCAAATAAAGGAGAATTGTTTTTATTCACTGAGGGAGTCAGTTTCAGGGTGGCTATGGAAGAACTCTCTGCTGCAAAATCAAAGAGGTCTAATAGCCTCCCGTTTCATCTTCAATTTTGCTTGTGCTTAGTCAAAAACGTTGCTCCCCAAATTTAAAACAGAGCATTTAAGTGATTAAATTGCTCTACCCTGTACAGTAATACAGAATCATTCTAAGTAAAAATGTAGAATAAGAAGCTTTACTCTGTGATTGAAGTCCTAGTGTGTGTCCACGTCAAGTTCCAAGTGCGATCCTGAAAGTCTCAGAACAGATTCAAAAGGTCTCCACTCAGCACTCATGAACTGAGAACGGCCCCCTCTGCCTTGCCCTCTTGCTTCCATCTATGATCCAAATACACGGGCTGAGGGCCCTAGGAAAAACAATTATGCCAATTAGATTTACTTCGCTGTGTTCTTAAGAGATTAGAGCTCAGAAAATCCATTCCCTCTATTTTACTGTTCAGATCTTTGTAATTCACAAGCATGGTAAAAATTTATCCTTGAAATGACCTTCTCGATAATTTTGTTTAACGCTATGCATATCGAAAGGAAACCCTTGTATGGAACCATAAGTGTGTGTCCTCTGCTCTGCCTGGTGTAGGATTTCGTCCGATTTACATTTATCTTGAATATTGAAACTTTATATGTGCAGGCAAGAACACCAGATTTTTACTAAGCATAGCCTTTTTTTACAGTTACATTCTGAACTTGATGAGCCAGCGACAAACTAAGAATAAACTCTAAAATGAACTCTTTCAAGGATTCCTCGGACGCAAAGTTACCTCGGACCATGCTCTACCTCTGTGCTATTAGAAACCGAGCGCCGCCCCCAGTGTGGCTCACTTTTTAAAAGGCTCCTCTGTCTTAGCTCTGTGTGTGAAAGTTCTCACACTTGCTTAAGCCTCTGACTCGCGGACCCACTATGCTCGGTTTGTTGAAGTTTGAAATCACTTCCAGGGTAATTCGCCTGTCAGGCTTGGCCTTGGGCGAGCAGAAAGTCGGTGACTCTTGAGAGGACAGGCCACTGTAGTTACAACTAACACATCTCTCAGCTTTAACCACGACGATTCAGAATTTTAACATTACTTTTCAGACCCCTGCGTCCAGATCAATGCAAGCAAAGAAACAAATTTTAAACTGCGAGTGTCATTTCAAGCCATCAACTTAATTGTGCAGCAGATGGTTTCACCTCCATCAGAGCATCATGCACTGTTTGAAGAAGTTACAGGATACGCTGGCGAGCTAAATCGCTAGGCAAATTTTAAGCATATGCATATAACGTGGGGGACCGCTCCTTCTCAACAGCACGCTGCACTGCACAAAATGGCCCGAAATAATCAAGACCCAGCAGTGAACGCGCGTTTGGTCCTTAATTCACAGCATCCACCAACCATACAAAGTTGGAAAACATTCTTAACTCATCTGTGCGCCTCCATTACATTGTGTGTTAAATGGTTGAGTAATGGCGATTGTCCTATTTGAAATGCCCTCACGAATTGAAGTAAGCCCCTAATAGTGTCTCTGCCTTGTTCTGCAGTTCCTTTTAAGACAGGGATTTTTATCATCTACCTGTATTCTGCTTTCCTGGGAGGATTAGAAGATTGTTTTTGTTTCTTACTTTCTACTATAAAGAACGATATGAACCGAATGTTCCAGAGCCTTGAGCCAGAAACATGCTTTCTTCCTCTAAGTTGCCATGTGATTTTAAAACTTATAATTAGAAGGACTGGGGGGACAGCTCAACCAGGAAAGTGCTTACCCTGCAAGCCTGCAGACATGATTTCAGCTCCAAAGTTCACGTAATAGCCAATAGTAGTAGTAACAATGATGATGATGATGATGATGATGATGATGATGATGATGATGATGATGATGATGATGATAGCAATAATAAAAAAGTCCTGCACCTGAGACTCAAGGAACATTCTGGAAAGGGGGCAGAAAATTTGTAAGAGCATGGAATTAGGGAATTGTCTATGACACTGTGTCTCTTAATAAACTCAGAAGCTGTATTCATAAAATCTCACCAACATGACTGTCCAAACATGAGCATTTGTGTGTGTGTGTGTGTGTGTGTGTATGTGTGTGTGTGTGTGTGTGTTGTAAAACAACAATTAAAGAAGAAACCATGAATAAGGGAAAGAGAGATTCATGGAAGGGGTTGGAGGGAAGAAAGAGAAGGGGGAAAATTGTAATTATAATACAATCTCAAAAATGCAATTTAAAAAATAGAGAAAAGTATTTGCATAGAAGTAAATGCCTGGTTTGGTGGTTGTGAATGTCTGATTTGGTGTGAATGCCTGGTTTGGTGGGTGTGAATGCCTGGTTTGGTGGGTGTGAATGCCTGGTTTGGTGGTGTGAATGCCTGGTTTGGTGGTGTGAATGCCTGGTTTGGTGGTGTGAATGCCTGGTTTGGTGGGTGTGAATGATGCTTGGTTTGGTGGTGTGAATGCCTGGTTTGGTGGGTGTGAATGATGCCTGGTTTGGTGGGTGTGAGTGTCTGGTTGTGAATGCCTGGTTTGGTGGTATGAATGCCTGGTTTGGTGTGAATGCCTGGTTTGGTGGTGTGAATGCCTATGTTCCAAGTGCTGCGAGAGAGCACTGAATCTCATTGGCCAGCTCCTGGGTAAGTTCTAAGCTAGTGAGATACACTGCTTAAAACACACACACACACACACACACACACACACACACACACAGAGAGAGAGAGAAAGAGAGAGAGAGACAGAGAGACAGAGAGACAGAGAGACAGAGAGAGACAGAGAGACAGAGAGACAGAGACGTTAGGGAATATGGAGAAAAACCTCTGGTCTCCACTCATGTGTATACATAGATTCATTCACATGTGCCTGAACATGCATGTTCATATCCCCACACACAAGCAAGCACATAAACATCATACAATAATGTACATCATATGTATGTGTTCATAAACACAATTACAAGTAGTCATGTTCTTTCAGTGTCTTTTTAATCTAGTAGAAATTTCTACAGTCTCTTCTGTTACCTATAAAAGGTGTTAGGTCATACAAGACCCAGTGCACACATTATCTGTTTGAGTCTGTTATTATAAAAACCCATTCAACTCCTGTACAAAGACATTATAATCTTGAACAAACATTATACCTGGAAGGATTCATTCTTCTTATAGTTTCTGAAAATATCTAAATTCTTAGAGAACTTGTTTATAAATGCAGCTTTCAGGACCTCAACAAAAAAGAAAAAAAGAAAAAGCTTGCATGAGAACATCTGAGAGCATCTGCTTCCAACAAACATTAACCTGGTAAGGAGTCTTCAAGACAATTTTGAATCAGGTGGTGGGCAGACGCAGTGAAACTGGAAAACAGCCACTAGCACTGAAGTAGAGGCCCCAGCAGGATGACTAGGGAAAGCCAAGGAGACTATTCTGATAAGTGCCAGCAGTGCCACTCAGTTGATCAATGTGCCACTTAGGTTTCTAACATTGTGACAAAATACCAAGAAAAGCAACTGAGAGGAAGAAAGCATGGTTCTAGCTCAAGGTTCCGGAACATTCAGTCCATCATCTTCTCATTGTGGAGATTCAGTCCTGAAGTGAGGCAGAACCAAATAGAGGTACAGCATATGGTTCAAATGGCTGTACATCCGATGGTGACTGGGAAGCCTGCAGACAGCAGGTCCCAGCCACACCTCCCAACATCATACAGCTGACCTACTTCCTACAATTAGCCTTAATGTTAACCTAATCACTTTTAAACTTATCAATGGGTTGATACATGAACCATTCACCTCTCCATCATCATCCAGGAACAAAGCCTTCAACATATAACTCTTTCAAAAGAATTTTATATCCATATAGCCCATCATTCAGACATGTATATCCATATAGCCCATCATTCAGACATGTGCAAAAGTTTCTAGATTAATCTAATGTAACTGCATTTTATGAGCATTGACCTAGAATATAATTCAGATGATTAATAGATGTTCTGTACCTCGTGTGGGCATTATGCCAGAGATGGAAATGTACTACAGATGGTGAGGCATTGTGCATGTTTGGTGTATTTGAGATGCTGAAAATTTACACTATTTAATTTACCAAAACAAATAGGAAACATTAAATTAGGTTATATTGCAAATTATAATCAGAAAGCATAGTAAATAAACTATAAACCCAGGTAATAATCTTTAATTTTATTTTGAAAGCTGTGAAATATTATTGAAATAATTCATTTGGCCATTACAGGTGTGAGTGAGCCCATTTGAGATAGAAAGTTGACTTATCAAAATGAGTGTGTGTGGGGTTTTTTGTGTGTGTGCATATAATTTGAAAAAACTATTAGAAAAATAACATAGATTTCACTGTTTACTGAGATTTAATACCAAACATGGGGTTGCAATTAATTTGGAAGAATTAAAGAAATAACAGCTTCATATTTAAAAAGTTTCAGTTCAAAATGTTAAGTATATGAGTCATCTTCAAGAGAAAGTGCCTGGATAGAAATATACCTTTAAACTATTATTTCAAAGATGAGAAAATCAACCCAGAAGAAAATATTTGCAGATCCATTCAGTTTTAAAGTGTTTTCAAAGGAATTATTGCTTTTTGTCTAATTTCCACAGTTAGGGTTCTGACAAAACTCTTAAGTACTTTTCTTCACAAAGGATCTGCCATTAGACCAGCAGGCTTGACAACACCAGCCAGTCTGGTGGAAATACAGGTGTGTGGCACTCATAGCAACAGCATATCCATTCATCACATTAAAGTAATTCCTAGAGTCTCTGCTGAAATAGATTCATCGGTAAAGTGCTTGCATTTAAAGTGTGAGGCACTGAGTTCTCTCACCAGAGCACTTGGGAAGATGTTGGGTATGGTGGTGCACACTCACAATCCTGGACTTAAAGGAGGACAAGTACATTGCTGGGTTCACCAAGTCAGTCCGGCCAAATAGATGAATTCCGGCCACAGAAGAGACTGTCTTGAAAGAGGAAAATAATGTTTCTGAGAATGATACTTAAAATGGACCCCCCCCAAGTTCCACAGATACGAAAATGCTCGTGCAAACACACATGCATCTTCACGGAGGCATGTGGGTGCATGCACATATACACACGCATAATTTTAAATACCCCGTGACATAGGGTTTTACTTCTGTGAACAGACACCATGACCAAGGCAACTCTTATAAGGACATTTAATTGGGGCTGGCTTACAGGTTCAGATGTTCAGTCCATTATCATCAAGGTGGGAACATGGCAGCATCCAGGCAGGCATGGTGCAGGAGGAGCTGAGAGTTCTACATCTTCATCTGAAGGCCTGCAGAATACTGGCTTCCAGGCATCTAGGATGAGGGTCTTAGAGCCCATACCCACAGTGACACACCTACTCTAAAAGGGCCATGCCTACTCCAACAGAGCCATACCTTCTAATAGTGCCACTCCTTGGGCTGAGCACACACAAACCATCACAGCCTGGTAACTGATATATCCAATAATTTACTAAACATCACCATTTTAGTTTATAGATTGGTGTAAAGAGAAAAGAATTGAGGAAAAATGGTGTTACCGTTTAGCCTAGAAATTAAGCTGTGATCACCTCTAGTTTGTGAGAGCACCATGGCCCAAACTCAAAGGAGTATTTTTGCCCCAACAGTTTAACAGATTCAAATTGTGTTCCCAATTACAGTTTTGGGTCAACTCTCATGCAGAAGGGCCAAGGTATAGACAGGAATCTCTGCCTTTCTTCATATGTATGTTCTACCACCTCAGTTACTCACTGACCAAACACGCAAACTGCAACGTTAGAGAAGTAAGTGACTTTTACCCGAAGTGATTTTCTCAGCTACAGTACGGAGAGTTTGTGGTTTCCATATGCACTGGAAAAAAGAAACACCTAAAAGGTTGTTGCCGGGATTTAAAGCATTTAATTCATATTCAATTATTTTAATTTTCATCTTCTGAAAAGTTCTCCCAGTGAAATTCCTTTATTTATCACCTTGGCATTTAGGCTAAAGTAAAATCACCACTCAGTAGAAATATGTTTTAAAATTGGTGAAGTTTCCTGGTAATTTAACAAAAATCCTTCCCCGACACGGCTTTCCCATATTGATGCTTGCCCTCTGCCCTGGAGGAAGCCTGCATCTCCGAACAGAAGTTGATTCTGAAACATCGGTTCCTCCACTGTGGGGAAGGAGAGGACGAATGTTTTGACCTGCTCGCTGCATGCCTGTTTCTACTTTTAGAGCCACACTGGCCTTTCTCACGGGCGGGTTCTAAGGGAACACTCACGTGGCTTTGGGAGACTTAAAAATATTTTGCTCCTTCACCTCTGAGTTTGCATGATTAATGGTCATGTATTATTTTATTGCCATGGTTTGAGGAAAACTGATGTTGTTTTGACACATTGGTTATTAAATAGTCTAAAAAATTCATCCTTTCTTAAAATAGTGCTAAACTCTGGTACCACGGAGATAGCTCGGCCAGTAAATGGAACTGCTGTCGAGCCTGAGCCCCTACCTGAGTTCTGCCTCCATGATACATATGGTAGGAGTGACACAGCCTGAGATGTAGTCTTCTGTGTCTTACTGGGCTCTCATCACTCCCTCCTCCATCAGTGGAGTAGGCCATCATTAAAGAGTAGAATTAATATCATTCAGGGTTGATAACCTTGAAAGAGATTAAAAAAAAATTGTCACATGGGTTTAAATGAAACATGTGAACTATTGGTAACCGTGACATACTAGCCATCCCAAAAATAGGTGGTATACCTCAAAAGCTCTCAGAGAGCCTTAGTATGTCAGCCGGGGACAGCTATATAGGCTAGGAGTATGAGAAGGAGCCACATGTCACATTCAGCATGTCCTTTCAACTGGGACTGAAGCCTCTAGACCAGTAAGTCGCCTCAGTTTCAGGTCTGGAAATCTGAAGCCACTGTGTGATTCCCATTAGCTGAATCAAGCAATTTCCCAGCCACCACTAGGGCAGAAGTCTCAGGTTCTGGAAACTCATGGTGAGCCTGCTCCTGGTGAGACCTCATGGTCAGTCTTCTTTCTCTATTGAGCTAGCTGGCAGGTTGCTGGGCTCTGATATTTCCCCTCTTTCCTTCATCAGTGGTCTTGACCAGCAGCTCCCCCAGAGAGCCCAATTCTGTAGGATTGCCATGGTGTCAGAGTGGGCATTGCCTGGCTGAATGTAGGATGGTGAAAAATTAGGAAGAAACATGGGAGAGCTGTCCGAATGGTACTGGTGGTGGTGGCGATGGACCCTGAGCATACTAGAATCTGCCAGAAGTTAATAGTCAGAACCAATGGTCTATGCTGCTGCAGATGCAGGGACACTAGTGAACACCATATCTCTGATGCAGGTTGCTTTGGGATTTTTGCAGGATGTCCATGGCTACATCATGCTAATGGCTATTGGAACCAAATCTCGGCAGCTCATCCACCCTTGGGACATGATGCTGGACACGAGAGAAGGCTGCATGGGTATGGGATCCACTGACTTCCAAAAAGTGAGGAAACCTGCTGCAGCAAGTTATCTGCTGGCCTCCTTGCATGTGTGTGGGGGTACATACGTGTTAGGATATGCATGCATGTATGTACATGTTCCTGTAGCAGGCAGGGGTTCAAAAGACCAATAAAAGCTTGTGTGTGGCATTCCACTTATAAGAGAGGAAGTGCAGAAGGCAGAGACAGGAAATCCCTGGTAGTCAGACTATCTGACTTACGCACCTCTGGCTTTAGCAAAATGGGGAAGAACCCATAATGACACCAGATATCAACTGTAGGCCATCCCTTGCATAAGGACACACATGTAAGCGCACACACATATGAACACATACATATGTGTATGTAAAACGCATGTATAGGAAATGAAGAATAAAATAGTAAATTTTTTCAAATTGTAACTAAAGATAGACAAGAAGGGATTCTTGAGAGAGGTGTCCGCTATTCTCTAGAATTTAGGACAATATTGATGGAAAGTTCATTCCAGCAAACACTGACTAGACAGTTGAATTGAATACACATAGTGAGGACAGAATGGAGCAGCTCTGTGACACCCGGTCAGGCAGTATGCATCTGTGACAGAGACAATGACTGAAGAGAGAAAGGTCATAATCTCAAAACAGAGAATTTATGTCACCAAAATAGATTATTCATGTATGTAAGGGTTATACGTACAACTACAACAACAAATGGAGCTCCTGGCCTGCCACCAGTCAGTTCTTGTAATAGTCATGGCAGCAGACAATGAATCATGACTGTTCCTCCAAGGAATTCATTCCCTGACCAATTAGAGGTGTGTGGTCCCTGCTGGAACACACTTCTTCCACTTTAAATGTGTTTGCTGTATGTTGGCCTCTGGTGGCCAATACCCCTAATGAATTACACAACAGCATGCGACTTACTCCAAGAAACAAGGAAACAACACAACTGCACTCTTTGTTCTCTGGAGTAAGGAACGCCCACAGTGACCCTCCTCTAGGGAAATGGGAGCGCTATGGTACAGTATTGCAGTGCGCCTGATCCTTTAACCCAGGAGTGTGTGTACAGAACGGCTGAATGGTCTACTGCTTTCTGTTAATCATAACTAGTAAAAGGTAGCTGGGATTGAACCTCATTGTTAGGCAATTAATGTTATTTATGTAAGCTACAGTAAATAGAATGAATGGATATAGAAAGAATATAAAGACAAAACTTCATGTCTCTTTGTGTGTGTGTGTGTGTGTGTGTGTGTGTGTACCTATGTCTGTCTTTGAAGAGGATTTAACACAGCTAAATTTTAATGATTCTTTATAGAAAATGTCTAAGTCACCTCATTCATTTAATGTCTATTGAAGGTATTGCATACTGATATTGACTGAATATTACGTTTGAAGTGAAGTCCTGCAAGGCTCCTAATGTGTTGCTATATTCTGAGCCATATGCTTTATTTTCAGCAATTTTCTCTTCTTGGGGCAGAGTGTCATGTGTCCCAGGCTGGCCTCGATCTTACTATGAAGCCAAGGATGGCCATGCACTCTTGATATTTCTGTTTCTATTGCCAACTACTGGGTTTACAAGCACTACTGTGTCTGGTTCGTCTGATGCTGGGCATAAGACTTGGGGATTCATGCATGCGAGGCCACCATCCATGAGCTGCATCTCCAATGAACTTCCAGGTATTCTGACTGACTGATACATTTATGTCAATGTCCCGAAAACCTCTAAGGGATTTCTTTTCTCATTTACTCTTAAGCACCACCCCCCTGCAACAAAATCATTATTTTATAAAAGTAGAAAACACATTGTAAACTTAGTTTATTTAACTTTCTCTGAACTTACAGGTCGAGAGATTATCACATTGTTCAATTTTCACTAATCTATGTATTTCCTATATCAATTACATTTTTCCTTATGATAATTTCATCTATTTTTACTGTTCTAAGCAAAAATTTAAATCAAGCATTGCATTAGTTAAGAGGATGTGAAAATTTAATTACATTATTAACTTTACACAATGCTGTAAAAATCGGAATAAACCTTAACAAATGTAAATACTTCTGGTCTTTTAACAGATTTATTTTTACTTTATATGAATGACGCCTGTGTGTGTCTAAGTGTACCATGTGCATTCAGTGTCAATGGAGGCCAGGAGTGGGAGGCAAATTGGCTGCAATTGGAGCTACAGGTGGTACTGGGCAGCCACGTGCATTCTGGGAATGAAAATCAGGTTCTCTGCAAAAGCAGCAAATGCCTTTAATGCCTGTCCCATCTCCCCAGTCCCACTTTTAACTGTTTTATTCATTGATCTTTTTAATTGTTTTACAGTTTCCTATTTTTTATGACTCTCTGAGGATGTTGTTTCCTTACTCAGATAAAGTTTCAAGGTGACCTTTCTTCAGTGTTACATCTGCTCTATCTCTGTTATGTGCAGTTGATGGCATCTCTGACCTCCATCCCTAACACTACAGATTGTGTGTTGCAACACATTGGTCAACAGAATGGACAAATAGGGTCCAGAAAGTTTTATTTACTAAACCATAGTTCTGTACTCCAACCCGTTCTCTATAAGATTATGTGTAGTGGAAGTTTCCAGTTGGGTCATATGATACAGACTCGCATGGTGTTTTGCTGAGGCAAGACCCGTGAGAGGACCTATGATGTTTGAAGAGAGTATTAATAGGACCCTACAGACAGTCACAGGGTGCTTCTATAGCTGGCTTTGCAATGCTTCCTTGATCTTTGGTCCTCATTGTTGCTGATCTTCACGTTGTGCAGAGACATCTTCTGTCATCCTGGTTGATTCTGGTCATTTCCACTGACTCATGCCTTGTGCTGGTTTGGTGAAGTCCTGGTTGTTTCTACTGGATGGTACCACTGCTGCTGATTCGTGTTTGGTATCCTGATACTACTGAACTGGACTACTGGTATCCTGACAAAGGGAGATTGGAATCACCCCCCAAGGAACTACTTCTAAACAGATGTTCTGTTTACCATCTCTTCTGTCCTACCTTTGGATAGTGGCCCAGGAGTGGGGGAGTGGTAGAAGCATTTGAAAACTCCTATTCAAAGTAGGTTTTAAAAAGTCTAAGCCTATACTCCATCATCATGAGAGGAGAAAAATATAATGTAATATCCAAAGGGAGAAAAACTAAAGAGACCGACCCCTTTAGTCTATTTTTTTAAATAAAACATCAAAATGGCTGGCGTCTTAGATAGGGTTTTACTGCTGTGAACAGACACCATGACCAAGGCAAGCCTTATAAAGGACAACATTTAACTGGGGCTGGCTTACAGGTTCAGAGGTTCAGTCCCTCATGTTCAAGATGAGAACATGGCAACATCTAGGCAGGCCTGGTGTAGATGGAGCTGAGAGTCCTACATGCTCATCTGAAGGCTGCTAATGGAAGACTGGTTTCCAGGCAGCTAGGATGAGAGTCTTAAAGCCCTCACAGTGACACACCTACTCCAACAGGGCCACACCTTCTAATTGTACCACTCCCTGGGTGAGCATATATAAAAGATCATAGCTGGAAGTAAGGAAAACTAGACACTAGAAAGACATTGTGGTTGATCTGCCTTCCACACCTTAAAGCATCAGAAGGAACATATTGATACTATTCCTATCACAGAGTGCCGTGTCACTTGACATCTGCAGCTGGACAGCTTTCACGGTCACCACAGAAAATGGAACAGTCTTTAGAAGTTCGTTTCATTGTAGAATGATGCCAGTTGGTTACAAAAAAGAATGCACGTGTTTGAAAATGAATGGATCCCTTGGACTCCTATTAGGAGTGGCTTAGGGAGTGACATTAGGACTTGGGACCTTGTTGGAGGAAGTCTGTCACTAGAGGTGGACTTAAGGGTCTCAAATGTTCAAGCCAAGCCTGCTTACCTCCTTCTGCCTGCCAGCCCAGATGTAGAGCTCTCAGCTACCTCTCTAGCACCATGTCTATCTGCATACTACCATGCTTCCCACCAAGACAATAATGGACTAAACCTCTGAAATGCAGGCCAGCCCCAATTAAATGGTTTCCTTGATAGGTGTTGCTGTGGTCATGGTGTCTCTTTGCAGCAATAGAAGCCTTAACTGAGACAGCTAGCTCACAATTATTCCAAACACAATTACATTTTAAGATGTATACATACTACTCTGCTTGATCGCATCTATTTCCTGATTTTTTTTTTCAATTTTTTTGGTTGTTTCCTAGTCCATTAAATGGCACTTTGGCTCCTGCTATAACATTCTATGAGTGTTATATTCTCATAAGAGTATTATATTCTCATAAGAATTATCTTACAGCTACTGGCAAAGGAAGCTAATAAGATGCTGATTACCAAGAAATTATTTTGTTTTCATTCTGGTCTGTCTAATCATCCTTAGCTTCCTGAACATTGAGATAATAATTATTCTTTTCAAACTAACATATATAGATATATATAATGTATCTTTGAAATAATTATTGTGATATACGAACATAGGATCATACAACAGCAATAATTAATAATCTCAAACATGTCCATCAATATTCAGCTTAAATATAAAAATATAAAAAGGTTTAATATAATTAACGAAATCACAGTAACAATACAGTTAGCAGAGGCTTGGCTCATGCAAAACACTTAACAGTTAGTAGCAATTACAAGTAATTTAGGTAGGAAATGATATTGTATTTTCTTTGCATAAATAGTGTCTTAGAGTTTTCAGTTGTGTGTGGTCTATTTTAACACGGTTTGGGATTATTTTAAGTATAAAATCATAGGTTACTTGTCTCAAAACTTGACAAGTGAAACACACCATACTTTAATGACATTGACAAAAATCCAATATTATGATTTTGGTTTAGATTGTCTTATTTAGGTAATATCATCCAGCCACAAAAAAAAAAAAAAAAAAATGGGATTCTTATCTGTTTTTCAAGTCCTGAGTGCTTACCAAAACTTATGCTAAAGAAGTCACTAAAGCTGTACTTGGCTTGGATTCCATTGATATGGAAATTGCTCCAATCATTACCTATTTTGGGCTAGCTCGCTCCAAATGACACAAGCTAATCCATGTGAACTTGACCAGGTCAAAGCAAGACTCGTCCTGTGAGCCTGTGCCTCTGCACACACCTGCCTTAACTTTCTCACCTAGATCCCTCTTGACCTAACTCAGTAAAGACTAACGTTGGTAACATCAGGTCTGCCTTTGTTCTCAGTAAGATCTATAGCCTCCTAATTTTCCCAGAGTGGCTAATGATAAATGGAGATCACATACTTACTAAATTAATTAAATGATGTAGAAATCATTTTCTGATTAAAAGTCACCGCAGGTGAATAGTTTGTTACAACCAACTGCGACCGTTTCTCACTCTCTTCCTTCCCTGTGCCCTTCCCGGCACTCATTCTATTCATCTTTTAGCGCTGTTCGTTAAAACGTTACATTTTATACCCAGCATTGTTCACACCCTGCAAGGATTTTATCACTTAGATAAAAGCAGTCTCCGGGCTGCACAGCTGGCTTCCAGTGTAATCTAATTGCTTTTGTGACATAGTGAGGACACCAAACGCCACGCAGAGCACTGCTGAGCTTTCCCCACCCATGTAAATTAAATTACTTGTACATGAACTTGTTTTATAACATGTAACCGGAAAGAGTTTCAGCTCATTTAGTGAGATGTCTAACATCAAATGCAACTGAAAATGTGCATGCAGTGACTAGATATTTTCTTCTCCATATCTCAAATCCCTAACATTGGCTTCGTATCACAGATCTCCACAAACGTAGTTTGGTTTGTGAATATTGATATTTTAAATGTTCACACCACAGCGTACACCTCACTTTTAGGAGTCCCTTCTGTGTGTCAGGTCTGATGTACTAATCAAAACGTATTGACACACACACACACACACACACACACACACACACACACACACACAAATAGAGTTGAATCCTTGTTTTGTTTCCGAGGATATTTTATTGTTATCGACATACGACATGTCACTTAAAGGCCTGGAGTACGCACTGTGCCAATGAACTGGTTAGTATGAATCTCTCAGCCTCACACACTTCCAGGAGAGTAAATGCTACCTTCTGCTTTTTGGTCGTGTTTATTTTCACTTCTAAAATTTAAATGTTCACATTTAATGTGGTTTTTATTAAACGTCTGCGTAGTTATGCCTAAGATGAGGTTTTCAGGTTCACATTACAACTTATTTTCTGAGTTGAGGAACTCACAAAGAGTAGCAATAAAATTAAGTAATGACTCCACTAAAAGTTTAACATAATTTCCTTCATATTTCACTTTAGAAATTGAGTTTCGGGTGGAAAATAACCGTGTTTATTACTTTGTGTTATCACTGTCTACTGGAATATCAAACAGAAACACAAATTAGATGAGAATTAGGGGGAGAGAGACAGGTTGTGAATAAAATGAAATGAGAGTGTGAAAGTGTAGTTCTGAGTTATTTAAAATAGATCTCCTAACATTATTAGGGAATAAAAACATGCTTACACATTTTTTTAAACCTTTCTGAATAGAACTATGCCAAGCCCAGTTTTATTCAGAAAACAGTGCCATCGCATTCCTGAGTCCACACTTGCAAATCACAGAACTTAGGAGGGTCAGAAGTTCAGTGAGCTCAAGGCCAGCAAGTCATAAACTGCAAGAAGAGACTGTGGGGGAGGAGAGGAGTGGGGAGACAGAGGGGAAGGGAAAGAATGAGGAGGAGAGAGGGGAGAAGGGAAGGGGACAGGAGGGGACAGGTCAGGGAAGGAGAGGTAAGGGGAAAGAATGAGAAGGAAGGGGAGAGAAGTGCAGGGAAGGGGAGTTAAGCAGATGGATGAGGGGAGGGGAGGAGAGGGGAGGGGAGGGGAGGGGAGGGGAGGGGAGGGAGAAAGAAAGCAGTACTGTGAAAATGTAATGTTGATAGAAGACATTCAGGAGCAGTGGGCATGGGAATCACCCAGCTGATTTAAGAAACAAAAATAAGTGGATCAAGATGCATTCAAAAGTCTCATAGTTAGACGTTAGACAGGAAAATGAAGTCACAGAGCAGAGTACAATCGCCCTTAACGAGAATGGGGCTCCATGGTACATTCTCACACTCTGGATTGAAATCTTTTTGAACAAAGCGGAGAAGCACAAATGCACAAACTATTCCTGACAGAAAGAGGTCCATCGGCTTGGGGGCCAAAGCCTGTTCTCAGGCAAAACAAAAAAATAACATAGAAAATGTACAAGCAGAACAAGTAAGAACAGAATTGCAAAAAATGTCAATTGAGAAGGCGAAATCTTCTGAAAATAACCCTTTCCATGTGAAAAACAAACAAAAAGAAAACAATGTCATATTAGTAAAGTGGATTAAACAGTGTGGAATGCTACGTTTTCCGTTAAATACATCATGAAGATGTGTGAAACTGGAGATGTGGACACTATTCAAGATATGCTTTCTGTCAAAATAGGTCCAGCCACTTACATAGATTAATCTCTTCCTTCCAAAGCCCTTTTGGAACAACAAAGAATTAGTGGGCACAGTATTCTGTACAATGTTAAATGGGTAACATTTTTTAAAATTTATATTCATGCTTAGTGAATATTCTGGAAACGGGGAGGAGAAAGGTATCATTCATTATGTAGTTGAAAATTTAATTGCCCTCTGTAACTTTCCAGCACTGACCTTATGAAGAATTCATGCCAACCGTATTCCGCTATGTTTCTCAACTAAATGCAAAAATTAATTCAGTGTTTAAAATACAACAATAAGGGGTCTGGACGGATGTCTCAGTGTTTAAGGGCACTTATTGATCTCCCAGAGGACCCAGGCTCGATTTCCAGCATGCACAGGCAACTCAAAGCCACCCGTTTCTAGTTCCAGGAGTCTGCTTTCTCTTCTGGCATATGCAGGCTCTTGAATGTATGCGTTGCACGTTAGCCCGCACGGGAGCCCAGCTACACATACAGTGATCCACAAATGAATCTTTACAAAATACAAGGGTAAAAAGTAGATGTTTTTGTTAATGAAAGAAAGTTTGAAAGTGTAAGACAAATAGTGGGATTAGTGGTCAGTACTACCCCAGGGTGGATTACTAAATTCTAAACATAGTATTAGAGCCATACGTGATGTGAGAGTAAGCAGAAGAGACAGACACCGAAGAATGTATCCCTAAGATAATCATCTGTTCTCTGACAGACTTTAAGTTAAAGTAAGAGCCCCTCCTCAATATAAAATATGTGAAAATGTAGTCAGATCCAGAGTGTGTATATACAATAAGGATAAACTCTTCATGGCTCAACATCTGTAACTGTAGCTGTGATAAACACAATATGTATTCATTCTTTATCTACCTACCTATCTCTTTATCTATCCATCTATCTACATCTCAGTGAGTGTGTTAGTGAGTGTGTGTGTGTGTGTGTGTGTGTGTGTGTGTGTGTGTGTGTACGCGTTCCACAGAATTGTCAAGCAAGGCTTCCTAGAATTGGTACTTAATGTAAGTAGCTTTATTCATCTGAAGAAGCCAGTGGAAATTGCAAAGTCTCTGAGTAAGTGAACTAGCAACAGTAAAGCACTGGGCCATGGAGCAGCCTGGTTCGTCTCAGCTGCGAGCAATTTTGTGCTATTGAGAAGGAAAAAAAGAAAAGGAGGCATTCAAAATGAGGTTGGAAGACTGGCAGGAGCAGACTCTAGAGCGTGCCAGTGCATGGCATTTAGGCGCTTATGATTTAGAAGGTGATGAGGAGGTGCTTGCAAATTTTGAGCATGAAAGCTATAGGCTTGTATTAAATTTGTAAAGCCACAACTCCAGCATGAGTGTGGAAAATGGATTTAGCACTTCTGTTTCCAGTAATCTGGTAGACTGGGAATTAACCCAAACAACTGTCTCTCTGGGCGCAACCACAATTGAAAATAAAATAAACTAAAAAGCTACATATGAAATCTCCCCACTACTCAAACACATTGCTAAGGAGTGAAAAATGTCCATTAAAGCAGGAATGACTCAGTCCCAAGAGCACTCACTGGGCAAGCATAGGGGCCTAACATTGACCTCAAGTGCCCCCATGTAAGTCAGGGCTGGTTACATATAGATATGGAGACAGGTGGATCCTGGTGGCTTACTAGTTATCTAGTCTTGGCTATGTGATGAGAAGCAGGCCAATGTCAGATCATATCACGAAAGAAATAAAGGGAGGACAACAACTGATAATTGGTACCTGAAGTTGACATTCAGGTTCCAAATGAACCTACATATGTACATGTAAACACATGAACGCTCATACTGAACACACAAGTGAACACACGGAGAAACACACACGCACACACACACACACACACACACACACACCACAATAAACAAGTCTTATTATTAAGAAATTAAACAAATAAGTGTATTAAAATTGAATGTCACTTTAGACCCCAAGTGCAGTTGTGTAAATACCAGGACCTTGAGCCTCTGACCAGGAAACGGCAGTGCAGAGAGGCCAATGTCTGAGTATTTGGCTTCACTCTATATGAAAACTTTGAGACTAATTGACCTTCACAGATAAAGCATCAAGAGTGGTTTTGTGGATTGGCAAGTAATCAGGAAACTGAGCCAGAAACCAGGAGGACTGATGTCTATGACATCAGAGACACAAAAGGCACCTTCACGTCGATCTCACTCTATCCCTGGAGCCATTTTGCAGTTTGCTCCTCCATTATGGTGTGACAGTAAAGACAGGCGTGTCCTCTCAGTCTTAGGAGACAAGAAGCTAGAAGTCACAATTGGAAGAAGACGTGGGCACTGAAGAACAAAAGCATTAAGTAGAATAAGAGAGGACAGGAGATAGAGAATGAGGAGGAGGAGGAGGAAGAGGAGGAAGAGGAGGAGGAGAAGAAGAGGAGGAGGAGGAGGAGGAGAAGAGGAGGAGGAGGAGGAGAAGAAGAGGAGGAGGAGAAGAAGAGGAGGAAGAAGAGAGTGAGGAGGAGGAGGAGGAAGAGGAGGAAGAGGAAGAGAATGAGGAGGAAGAGGAAGAGAATGAGGAGGAGGAAGAAGAGAGTGAGGAGGAGGAGGAAGAGGAAGAGAATGAGGAGGAAGAGGAAGAGAATGAGGAGGAGGAAGAAGAGAATGAGGAGGAGGAAGAGGAAGAAAAGGAGGAGGAGGAAGAGGAAGAGAATGAGGAGGAGGAGGAAGAGAATGAGGAGGAGGAAGAGGAAGAAAAGGAGGAGGAGGAAGAGGAAGAAAAGGAGGAGGAGGAAGAGGAAGAGAATGAGGAGGAGGAAGAGGAAGAAAAGGAGGAGGAGGAAGAGGAAGAAAAGGAGGAGGAGGAAGAGGAAGAAAAGGAGGAGGAGGAAGAGGAAGAGAATGAGGAGGAGGAGGAGGAAGAGGAGGAAGAGGAGGAGGAGAAGAAGAGGAGGGGGAGGAGGAGGAAAAAGAGGAGGAGGAGAAGAGGAGGAGGAAGAAGAGAGTGAGGAGGAGGAGGAGGAAGAGGAAGAGAATGAGGAGGAAGAGGAAGAGAATGAGGAGGAGGAAGAAGAGAATGAGGAGGAGGAAGAGGAAGAAAAGGAGGAGGAGGAAGAGGAAGAGAATGAGGAGGAGGAGGAAGAGAATGAGGAGGAGGAAGAGGAAGAAAAGGAGGAGGAGGAAGAGGAAGAGAATGAGGAGGAGGAAGAGGAAGAAAAGGAGGAGGAGGAAGAGAATGAGGAAGAGGAGGAAGAGAATGAGGAAGAGGAGGAGGAGGAGGAAGAGATCTGAACAGGAGAGGTGCAATGATTTGAGTGAGAAATGATTCTCCCTATAGACTTAAGCATTTGAACACTTGATCCTGAGTTAGTTTGCTGTTGCGGATGTTATGGAACCTTAGGGAGGAAAGTCTCACTGGGAAGAAGCACTCTCTGGAAGTAGGTTTGGAGGGTCTATATTCCCACTCCACTTGCAATTCACTCCTCTCCTTCCTGTGTCCTGTCCACGATGTGACCTCAGCTTCTTGCCCTAGCTGTGTGCTGCCATGGTTCCTCTACCATTATGAACCCTGTCTGTCTGGAACCTTAAGCTAAATTAAACCCTTCCACCGGGTACATCTTCCTATGGTATTTTATCACAGGAAAGGAACTAATTCTGGAGGGAAATACTAATTACTTGTCTTTACCATGCCAATGGCCTTCAGTGAGAATAGGATACACACACCTCAACCAGAGCATTAGAATAGCTGGGGTGTTGCTTTCTTGGGCTCTTCTTGGACCTCATGTAGAACATTTAGGAGGTCAGACAGAAGAGTTTTCTTCCAAGGCCGTGTCTCATCCTTAAAAAATTCTACTGATGGTTACAGGATATTAAAGTGTCTTTATAGGGTTTGCATCATTCTTGACCCTGCAAACTTGATGCTGGTGAGAGACACTCTGCAAGGCTAATACCATCTCTAGCAAAAATATCTGACCGACTGGATGAGAGCTGAGCATAGAAGCACAAAGCCTGTAGCCCCTCAGAACTCTCGAGAGGCCTCAGAAGTTCAAGGACAACCTGGGCCCCATAATTAAACCCTGACTCAGACAAAACAGAACAGAAAAAAAAATATTTCAATAGCCAATCCAAAGCACTCAAGTAGGCTTTTCCTGCCTTTCACTCTATGGTACGTGTGAACGTTGGTGTGCAAAAGCATATTCCTAGACACTAGAAGTGAATGCCAGGTGTATCCTCAATAGTTTTCTACCTTAAGCTTTTTTGGTCAATGTCTCTGACTAAACTTGTACCTCACAGTTTAGACAGACACCCCCAGAATCCTGTCTGCATTGAAATATTAGCATTACAAGTATACATACCTTTACAGGATACTAGAGAATCAACTTCTGTCTTCATGCTATCATGGCAAATATTTTAATGACTGACCCCTCTCTACAGGTCTGTCTTTCTCTTTTGATATCTCCACATATTGACCTCTGTAGTCAAGAGCCTATCTGTCCTACAACCCGGATGCTTATAGACTTCCCAATTAACAGAACCACTAAATCTTTGCCCAACAGCAGTAACAGCACCCAACTCAGCTAGGGGTCTAGTTGAATCTTTAGGCAGACTGCTGTCTCTCCTACCATCTAACTTCACCACTGAGATATCTAAAGCAAGTACAGTGCAGGTTCTAGGAACCTGCCAGGTTCTTCTTTCCTCCCTCTCTCCCTCCCTCCCTCTTCTCTCACTTCAGGCTCTTCATTAATACCATTTCAAAGTTTTCTTACACCTGGCTCTCAGTTCTAAATGTCAAATATGCATTCCTAGACTGAGCTTTTCCAAAGGCCTCACCCATCAAATCATAAACTAAATTAAATTGACTGTAAACACTGTGATTTTTTTTAGTAATGTCTTGTATACTAATAATGATTTTAAGAAGAAAGCTGTGGCAATTTAAGTTACTTGGGAAATATCTGTTACCACTAATGTTGGACTCAGTCATATGAGCTGGACGGAGGAAGTCTTCCAGATGGGTTTCAGTGGTGTGCCATAGCACAGCACTAGGGGCAATCATCCAGGTAAACAAGCAAGCGGATGAACACTTATGGATCTGAGATAGATCCCAGACATTAGAAATAAATTTCCTATTATTTTATGCCAATGAGATTTTGTGGCTATTATGGGACATTTTGTCACTGATAACAGAAGCTCAGTCTAGGAATGCATAGTTGACATTTAGAACTGAGAGCCAGGTGTAAGAAAACTTTGAAATAATATTAATGAAGAGTCTGAAATGAGAGAAGAGGGCAGGAGGGAGAGAGGGAGGAAAGAAGAACCTGACAGGTTCCTAGAACAAACACATCTACCTCTTGAAAAGTATTTTCTCTAAAATAGAGAAGATGAAATAATGATTTCAGAAAGCGAGTCAACTGTGGAAGAGGGCTGTTCCGGTTCACTGAAGGTATTGTCGTCCATTTTGAGCTCATCAGTGGATGATTTTTAAAATGTGGTGAGCAGCAGGTGTCCACTTCAGGCTCCATAGTCCCATTTGGTAGGGATCTCAGCAAAGTTCACCCCCATAGGCTCCCAGTAGCTGTTCTGACAGGTGTAAGATAGAATGTCAGAGGCCGCCTCCTGTAGCCAGACAGGACCTCCCATGGAGGGAGACGGACATAAACCCACCATGTCTTAGTGAGGGATTTACTGTTGTGAACAGACACCATGACCAAGGCAACTCTTATAAAGACAATATTAAATTGGTTCAGAGGTTCAGTCCATTATCATCAAGGTAGCATCCAGGCAGTCATGGTGCAGGAGGAGCTGAGATTTCTATATCTTCTTCTGAAGGCTGCTAGCAGAAAACTGGCTTCCAGAAAGCTAGGGTATGATAGAAGACAGCTACAGTGAAACACCTACTCCATTAAGGCCATACCTTCTAATAGTGCTACTCCCTGACCCAAATATATATAAACCACCACACACCACAAGAGCTTCAACCCAAAATTTGTCCTGTCTACAAGATGCACAGGGATAAAGATGGATCAGAGACTAAGGGCAAATTCAACCAATGACTACCCCAACTTAAGACCTATCCCATGGGAGAGAGTCAACACTATTAGTGTTACTCTGCTATGCTTTCAAACAGGAGCCTGGCATAACTCTCCTGAGGCTTCACCCAGCAGCAGATGGAAACAGATGCAGAGACCCATAGTCGAACATCAGGCAAAAATCAGGGTGACCTGTGTAAGAGTCAGAGATAGAATTGAACCAGCCAGAGGTGTCAAGGAGACCACAAGAAGACCTACAGAGTCAACTAACCTGGGCTCAGAGGGCTCACAGAGACCTAACCCCCAACTAAAGACCACACAGGAGCTGGACCTAGGCCCCATACACACTTGTAGCCAATGTGAGGCTTGTTCTTCAGGTGGATTCCCTAACAACTGGAGCAGAGCTGTCTCTGATTCTGTCACCTTCCATTGGCTCACCTTCCCCTACCTGGACTGCCTGGACCTCAGCAAGGTAGAATGTGCTTAGTCCTGACAAGAGACTTGATGTCCTAGGGTAGGGTGGTACCCAAGGTGGATTCCCATTCTCTGTAGAGGAGGGAGCGGGGTTAGTGAAGAGAGGGATTTGTAAGGGTGCAACTGGGAGGAGAGGAGGAAGGGAAGGTTGCCATCTGGATGTAAAGTGAATAAAAAAATTAAATTATTAGATAAAAAGGAGAGAGACAGAAAGCTGGGTGAACAGGCCTGCTTCTTTCTGTGGCTGGAAGTGTCTAGATTTTTTTTATCCAAAATTTGCCAAGTTATACCGTGGCAAATATATCATATCATAAAATAAGATAAATAAATATTTTTAAATATGTTTAATTTCAAGGCCCTTTTACAACAGGAGATGTGTGAAAAGGGGATCCCTCTGGTTTTGTTAAGATACTTAGAACTTATGAGCGTGTGTACACAGAAGAGACACAGACCAGCATAACCGCAGGCTGGGCTTATCACTTTCCTGCAGTGAACTTGGTTTGGATCAATATGGAGGCAAAACAGAAGAAAGAAGACAACGACTTTGTGGCAACAGTAAAGATGTTTTCAGTTCACATCCATATTTATTATTTTGAAAACTTGGGATCATTTAATTAAGTCACCTTATCTTTTGCCTTCAATTCTTAAAAAAGACAGCCATATTAATCCAGACAAATAATCTCTTCAGAAGTTTAAAAGTCTATCGATTTTTTTTTCCTTCTAAAATCTCCTCAATAAGATGTATCCCTGGAGAACTCTATAAAAGGGCAAAGACGTCTTTGCAGCCGGGGCTCATTCAGACACTTGGCACTTTAAGGACTCCTTCTTCTTATAAATGTCCCTGATTAAGCCCTTCTGTTCGTATCCTGTAATTCAATTTATATCATTATATTTTACACAGAATTTTCTCATTTCTGCTTCCTGATTCACACACCATTAAGTGTCCACTTATGTAGATGATAGTCTTATAAACATCAAGTGGTTTTTTTTCTCCCCCTTCCTTGCCACTGTTAGTCTTAGTAATATACCTCTTTTTCTCAAATGGACAGAAAAGGTGCGGGGTTTTGTTAATATCTTTCTAATATGTTATATGAAATCATTTAATTTCAAGCCTCCGTGGCGAATTACTGCAATTGATAAGAAAATGCTGCAAAGGACCATGTTAATGATTCTACCCCTTGGATTCAGTTATATCTAGACCTTGTAGAAAGCTATGATGGCTTTGTTTACTGGAACGTTGCCTGAAGCATTCCCAAGCGCAGTGTGGATAACTCAGATGAGAGACATGAAAATGTCACAAAGGAGGCCAAGTGGCAATGGGTATAAAATTCCAACACCGCCAGACTGTGGCACAGGTAGCTATGGGATATGTAAGCATTCAAAGTTTAAGAAAATAAAATAATAATAAAATCCATTAGCAACGAATTACTATGCATCGATGAGGGGTTTAACCTTTGAATGGTTTATAGTCCTTTTAAGGAGAAGACAAGCAGAGGAAGATTGCGTCTACTGCTGTGCAATAGGTTTGACTGATGACTTGAATGCACAAGTTGTATAAATGTTTGCCCCAGGTGAGCCGCACATAGCCAGAGATTCACAGAAATCTGGAGGTAAGGTTCTTGGTACCCACCAATCAGGAACTATTTGAGCAATTCAAAAGCAAAAGAACAAAACTCCACCCTCAACTCAACTCTTGGAGGTCTTGGAGGTCTGAAAGATTTGGTTTTAACTATTAGTCAACTTGAAAGCCAGAAAGATCCATAAAGACTATCCAATTGCCCCCACCCCTCTGTGTGTGTGTGTGTGTGTGTGTGTGTGTGTGTGTGTGTGTCTGTGTGTGTGTCAGAAGATTGGAGCTAGCTGTAGAGTCCCAGAACAACTATAGAAGGTTCTCTAAATTATTAAACACATTTTTGCACTTACGTATTATTATTATTATTATTATTATTATTATTATTATTATTATGCACATGTGTGGCAGGCAAGTGGCCAACCAGCAAAGGTGGCTCTCTCCTTCGCTGTCTGTTTCATGGAGATTGAACTCAGGTCATCAGACTGGGAGGCAGGCGCCCTTGTCTGCCAAAACATCTTGGTGGCCTAGACTCATGTTAACAAGCAGCAGGGGCTTGGATCAAGGTTGGATCTCCAAATGAAATAATGCCAATTTGCTCATTATAAATATTTTGACAAACTGGGTCATGACTCGTATATTCCAAGAGCGAACACTTGGTTAGAAGCATTTCTGCTTCCTCTAACTGCCCCGTTATGACACCTGAAATATGTGATCACTGATTCACATACAGAAGTGCCACACTGACTTTAAATAAGCAAAGACTCAAACTGATGAAATGTTTGTATTTCTGATTTGTCTCTGTGCTATGGGAGAAGCATTAATATCTAATATCAAAAGAGAATATGAAGGCTCAAACCTGTGACTCCCTCATCATATATCTTCATCGGAGTGGGGGTGAATATTGGTCTAGTTGAGTCCAAAGGAGTCAGTTTTCCCAGTTCTTCTATCTCCTTTTAGACAGCCATGATAATTCAGCCACAAGACAGCTTGTAGCATGCTACCCAACAAGGTAACCTTACAACATCTATGTTTAAACCTAATACAAAGACCCAAAATGTCTCAAAGCTTGCACATTTGGTTTTTAAGTTTGGGGCTGTTTGGAGTTCTTAAAATTATTAAATTTTATTCATGAAAATTATTAAAATTATTATTAATACAATAATAGCATGTGGGACATATGCTCTCATTCACACCTGCATTGGCTGGTTCACATTTCACTTTGACTTTACCCTGCCCCATGCTCTTCTTTTCTCTGGGTCCACTGAGAACATGATAAGGTCACTGTCTTTGCATATATATCTGACATCTTTATGAAAAGACAAATGACCATCACAAAAGAACAGGCGCGTTGTAATGTTTGCATATGCTGAGCCCAGGGAGTGGCACTATGAGAAGGTGTGGCCTTGTTGGAGGAAGTGTGTCACTGTGGGTGGGCATGTAGACCCTCCTCCTACTGCCTGAGGATGTTCAGTCTGTTCCTGACTTCCTCTGAGTGAAGATGTAGAACTCAGCTCCTCCTGCACCATGCCTCCCTGGATGCTGCCATGCTCCCACCTTGATGATAATGGACTGAACCTGTAAGCCAGTCCCAATTAAATGTTGTCCTTTATAAGAGTTGCCTTGGTCATGGTGTCTCTTCACAGCAATAAGACCCTAAGACACACATGGAGCTGGAGAGATGGGTCAGAAGTTAAGAGCCCTTGCTGCTCTTCCAGAGGACCCTGATCAGATTCCTAGCTCCCACATAACAGCTACCAAACCTCTGTAGGTACAGTTCCAGGGCAACCAATGTCCCTCTTCTGGCCCCCATAGAGATCAGGCAAATATGTGGTGCACAGACATATATATTCTGACACTCCGACAATTAAAAAAAGAGATCAAGGAAGCAAAAAAAAAAAAAAATAGTTGGAAATAATTACTAAATAAAATCCTTCCATGTAGCAGACAAAATGGATGATCCCTTTAAATATATTTTAAAGTAGTTATTTGTTCAAGTGATTGAAACATGAATGCTAGCTCATTGGTGAAATACATTTCACCTGAAAGAAAACAACCTAAAACAGTGTCT
This sequence comes from Rattus norvegicus, assembly GCF_021556685.1. Taxonomy (NCBI): domain Eukaryota; kingdom Metazoa; phylum Chordata; class Mammalia; order Rodentia; family Muridae; genus Rattus; species Rattus norvegicus. The sequence goes on from NC_141537.1 coordinate 174,523,130, forward strand.
TCTTATTCTAGAGAGACACAAAGTATCCTTAGGTATTCTCGGTAGCAATGTTTCACCGGACCACAAGATGGTGCCAGGACTCTATATGAACAAATCTTTGTTCTAAATATTTCCCATTTTCCAAAGCGAAACTGAACTGTATGCTTTCACTATTATGAAAGCAGAGGTAGTGTTTCAAGAATATTTAACCATTAAGATTACATTAAACTAGTGTTCTTTTTCCTCAGATTAAGTCACTGCATTATTTTATTATCTAATGCATAACAGTTTTAGAGTTCTGAAAGGAGGCGTTGTTTTACTTTGTTTTGCTGTATGTGGCTTAACTGTCCACCTGCAGCAGGTAGACATGAGTCAAGTCTGTTCTCCGTTTGGGGTCCTTTTCCATTCCTGGACCATGACTCTTTCTCTATCAGCCTTTTTTATTTCCTTTTAACATCCCAAGATTTGAGGCAGTTACTTTTTGTGTTTGGCATCGATGGTGGTTTGGATAAGAGTGGTCCTGTATGCTCACATACGTGAGTGCTAATGATCAGGAAGGGACACTATTAGAAGTTGTGTGCCTGAGATGGGGCAAGTTCCGGAAGTGCAAGTCAGGCCCACTGGCTTTTTCTCTTTCTGCTGCCAACTTCCCCAGCACCGTGTCTACCCATATGCTTGCCATGGTTTCTGTCATGACAATCATGAACTAAACCTCTGAAACTGCAAGCAAGCCACAATTAAATACTTCCCTTTATAAGAGTTGTGGTCATCACATTTCTGCACAACACTTGAACACTGACCAAGAGAGAAGTTGGTACCAGGAGTTGGGTATTGGTGTGTGAGGCCTGATCTTGGTGCTTTTTGGTTGAATGCAGTTGTTGGAACTTTAGAAAGCACTTTTTAAAATTAGATATTTTTAAATTTACATTTTAGACATTATCCCCTTTCCCCATTTCCCCTCCAGAAACCTGATATCCCATCTGTCTCTCCCTGCTTCTATGAGGGTGCTCCTTCACCCACTCCTTCCCACCTTGCCGCTCTGACATCCCTGTATACTGGGGCATTGAGCCTTGACAGGACCAAGGGCCTCTCCTCCCATTGATGTCCTACAAGGTCATCCTCTGCTTTGCTACATATGCAGATGGAGCCATAGGTCCATCCCTGTGTTCTCTTGGGATGGTGGTTTAATTCCTGGGAGCTCTGAGGGGTCTGGTTGGTTAATATTGTTGTTCTTCTTATGAGGTTGCAAACCCCTTCAGCTCCTTCAGTTCTTTCTCTAACTCTCCCCATTCTCAGTTCAATGGTTGACTGCAAGCATCCTCATCTGTATCAATAGGGCTCTGGTAGAGCCACTCAGTACACGCTATATCAGGCTCCTGTCAGTGTGCACTTCTTGGAATCCTTAATATTGTCTGGGTTTAGTGTATGCATTTGGGATGGATCCCCCAGATGGGGCAATCTTTGGATGGCCTTTCCTTCAGTCTCAGTTCTACATTTTGTCTCCATATTTCCTCCTGTGAATATTTTTGTTCCCCATTCTAAGAAGGTTTGAAGCATTCACACTTTGGTCTTCCTTCTTCTTGAGCTTCATGTGGTTTGCAAATTGTATCTTGGGTATTCTGAGCTTTGGGGCTAATATCAGTGAGTGCATACAATGTGTGTTTTTCTGTGATTGGTTACCTCACTCAGGATGATATTTTCTAGTTCAATCTATTTGCCTACGAATTTCATAAAGTCATTGTCTTTAATAGCTGAGTAATATTCCAGTGTGTAGATGTACCACATTTTCTGTATCCATTCCTCTGTTGAAGGGCGTCTGGCTTCTTTCCAGCTTCTGGCTATTATAAATAAGGCTGTTATGAACATAGTGGAGCATGAGTCTTTGTTATATGTTGGAGCATCTTTTGGGTATATGCCCAAGAGAGGTATAGCTGGGTCCTCACATAGTGAAATGTCCAATTTTCTGAGGAACCTCCAGATTGATTTTCAGAGTGGTGGTACCAGCTTGCAATCCTACCAACAATGGAGGAGGGTTTCTTTTTCTCTATATCCTTGCCAGCATCTGCTGTCACCTGAGTTAGAGAGCACTTTAGGTGGAGCTTAATGAGGCATACTAGTGTGAGCATTGAAGACATTGCTGAGCGTGATTGCCACTGTAGATGCCTGGATCAAGATGTTTTCAAGGAGAAGAATATTAACAAGTGGCTTTTTTCTTGTCATATATTTGTAACGAATTTGGCTGCTTTCAGCCCTTGTCTGAAAAAGTCTATCTGATACTGAAGATTGGGATGGATGATATTGGCAGGGGATATTTTAAAACCTAGTATTGACTATGGTAGTTGATTATTACTGGACACTCTTATACAGATCTATAATAAGGCACAAGCTGAGCAAGGAAAAATACAAAATGCACAGTTTGGGGAGAAAAGAAGCATTAGTAAGTATAATGGAGCTCAAGGAAATAAAACATTTAAAGAAAAGCCTGATTCTAAATGAAATAAAAGGTGTGGTGATCTCAGGCTACAACTCCATCCAGATAAGCTTCCATATCGTGAAAAGGAATTAAAGAAGACTTAAGCAGTAAAGGAAACCATCAACAAGAGAAAGCTGACGGCAGTGTATTTGAAGAAGGGGTTCTGGCAAACAGCAGAAAGACCATCCACATGGTCCTTTAAGGTCAAAGATACAAGAAAGGATTTGTGAAAATTTCTCTGTGGCTGAGGTCAGGTATGTGTCAGAGATGTCCTTGTATGAAGGCCCAAGGGGGACTCTGGTGAAGCTAGAAAAGTGAAACTTGGGTTTATTGAAGACCCCAGAATGCTGGAGATTCTGGAGTCATGGGATACCTGTCAAAAAGGTTGCAAACTACCAAGAGTTGAAACAGTCAAATAAGAGAAGTCGTGCTGCAGTCAAAAAAGCTGAAAGGAGCTGTCAGCCTGAAGCATTCCTTCACATCAGACATGGAGATGCAGAGTCTGGAGTCTGCCCTGCTGTTTTTCAATCTCGTTCTTGTCCATCATTTCTTACTTTCCTACCCCATTGGTACTGTATACCCTGCCCCATTGTGTGTTGGAAGTATAGGGCCTGCTTTTTATTCTTATTTCATAGGCATTACTCAGAAGAGACTTAAAACTTTGTACTGTTAAACAGTATTGGACTCCCAGCTCCGAAAAAAGAACCAAAAAAAAAAAAAACAGTATTGGACTGAATGCATTTTTTTTTTTGTATTTTCATATGGCTACAAGACTCTGGGGGTCAGGGAGGGGAGTGTGGTGATTTGTATAAAAAATCTCCCCCATACGCTCATATTTTTGAAGGCTTGGTCATTGGGGAGTGGAGCTACTTAAAGGTTTAAGAGGTGTGGCCTTGTTGGAAAAGTATGCCAGTAAGGATGGGCTTTGAACTTTCAGAAACCCAAGCCAGGCCCAACCTCCCTCTCTCCCTCTCCCTCTCCCTCTCCCTCTCCCTCTCCCTCTCCCTCTCCCTCTCCCTCTCCCTCTCCCTCTCCCTCTCCCTCTCCCTCTCCCTCTCCCTCTCCCTCTCCCTCTCCCTACCCAATGCTGCCTGTGGACTGACTGTAGAACTCTCAACATCTTTAGCACCACATCTGCCTGGGTACTGCCATACTTCCCACCATGATGACAATGGACTAAACCTCTGAACCTGTAAGCACACTCTAGTAAACGCTTTCCCCTTTCAGAATTGCTGTGCCCATGGTATCTCTTCACAGCAAAAGAAAAGTGAATAAGACAACACCATAGCACTTTTTTTAAACAAGGAAAATTTTAGGTGAAAGACAGCTTGCAGCACAAATGAGATATGCTTTCAGAATGCCAGTTTTGGATCAGGCCTCTCTTTTACTTTATGCATGTAAATAATGTGTGTTATATTAATCATTGTTCCTATTTTACATATAATGATTTAGGATTAAGACAACTAAGTTACCAGACCCCCTGTAGTAAAAATAAAAATCCAATACTGAAGATATATGCTGGATACTGAGGTCTATGTGTATTCTAGAAGACATTCAGTTTTCAGAAGGGTTTCATGTTCACCCCTTAACCTCTTTTACTTATGTCAGAATCTTGGACAGGGAGATGTCTCACAACATATAAAGAGTCATTTAAAAATCATATCTAAAAGCACTTGAAACTTCATAAACAATTTGGTAACAAGTTTTCTCCTAGTCACTGTAAACAGGTTCCAAATAGACTACCTTCTGTCAACAACACCTTTAATGAAACAAGATGTTCATTATGGTGACAGTGACAGTGTCAACAAATGAGACAGTCATTATATCAATTACCTAAGTAAAGATCATGCCTAAGTGGCATTTGGATATTCCAAAAATCTAACTCCAGAGTAATTTCCTGGTTTATGAAATGGTTATGCGAGCCTTCCTACATACTGATTGTAAACCCCTGCTTGCAGATTCTTCTTCCTGAAGATGGGGGAGTATCTTTTGTTATAGACTACTATGCTTGTTTACTTGGGAAAGGGACCCTACCCATCCTATTTTGATTGCAACACTGAGTTTGTCCTTTTTAAAAAATCTCCTTGATTATATTGATGATCAATTTTCTTAGCAGAAGATATCGTGAAAGCTGGAGGCCATATCAAACCTTGAAGATCCTTATTCTTTTAATCAAGGCAGGGGTAACTCTGGAAGACAATCCTCTGAAGTGTGTTGCTAATGTTCTGTCCAGTTCATTCCAGTTAAGGACACGCTGTGAACACGCTGATAGCAACACCCACAATCACTCCCACGGCAAGGCTTTGTCTGAGCCTTCCCAACTTGGTAAAGACAATGGCTTAGCATTTGTTTGCTTTGAGGCAGTACCTTTAAGAACAGGTTCCCTGGGATCAATCTGACCCATGAATAAGACACATCATGAATGCACCTTGTACTGACTTTCACTTCTAGTTTGGCTTTTGATCAGGCTTTTCTGCAAAAAAAAAAAAAAAAAGGATTGTAAATTAACTTTATAGGATAACTACATCATTTCTCTCTCCCCACTTGTTATTCAACTGTCCCTTATACCCCTTTTTCAAATTCATGGCCTCTTTCATCACTAATTAGTACTGCATGCATATATCTATATCTATATCTATATCTATATCTATATCTATATCTATATATATATATACCTATCTATTTCTATTGGTAGATAGATAGATAGATAGATAGATAGATAGATAGATAGATAGATAGATAGATAGATAGAGATAGATAGATAGACAGATATTTTAAGTATAAACTGTTTTGCTCATGTAATGCTCCCTTTATTTGCCCTTCCCTGAGGAAGACCACCTCTGTCACTCCTGCTTTATTCTGTTGCCTGTAGTTCTTTGTGCAGGGTTGAAGCCTTGCGTTCATTCTCTCCATCCACTTTGGTACGTCCATTGGTGTCAGTCCTGTACAGCTCACATTTGGACAGTCACATCGGTGAGACTTTACAGGTGTAGCTCCTGATATCACTGGTAGACGAAATCTCGCAGCAAAGTCCCTGATCCTGTAGCACTTTCTCTACCTCTCCACAGTGTTCCCAGAGTCTTTAAGTTGGGAGTGGGAGGCAGTTTTAATGTTAACTATTTAGATTCAGGAGTAACTGCTGTCAGGACTGCTAGGCTTCCTCTCAAAGCTCCATTTTCAAACCGCTCTCCAATCTTTGCAGATCCAGATTCTCTCTCTTTGCTTTGAGTCACTTGAGGCTCATGTCTCCTGGGTCGTGCTGAAAGTGATGCGTGGCTTACCCGTCGTCTGTGTAAAGATGTGAGTGTCTCCGAATCACCATTACCCATGATTCACATATATACTTTATGTGAGGATCCGTCGTGATTGACACCTTACATAGATCAATAGATTGTAAGATGTCTAACAAAGCACATGTGTGTCCGTGACTGGGAGAACATTCAAGGAGGACTAAAATACGTAAGAACAATTCATGGAGGAAATTTCTCTAAATGTGGGGATGTCTCTAAATGGCTTCAGTGGAGTGAGAGGATGCATGGAGAAAAGTGGGGGCAGAGAAGACAGCTTCTGTGTGCAAACCTCATTGCTCTTGAAAGAAGGTGCCTTCAGCCTTTCAAATAAGACCGGCAAGACTAGAGACTCTGCAAGGACCTATTGGAATTTTGCCTGAGACTTAGCCCATTTTATTGGACCTTGTTGGACTGAAGATTCCTGGACAGAATAGCTACAGAGTCTATCACTCTCCAGCAGGTAGATCACTGCCCAACTTCCTGTCATATTTTACAATGTAATAAATCCCCGTATATATGGTTACGGTTCTGTGTTTCTAAACCATTCACAACTCTAAGTGGGCGTTCAGCTACTAATGTCTAAAAGAATACACCCTATAAAGAGACACAGAGGTTGGTGTCTGCAAGAAGACATTATTATCGATTAACTGTGCCTTGTAAAGGCTGATTCACAATAGGAGGAGGAATCTCCACTTGAGAAGTGACCAGTGACCTTTCCATTCGCTTGATTTTAAATTTGAAAGGCACTGCTTTGTTTACTCCAAGAAAAAAAATATTCTTGTTTTATTTGTGCAGAGGTTTCTACCACCTATAATAAATTTCAGCCTCGGCTTCATAAGAGCAGCACACTGGGTAGCTGCAGCTAGCATCTGGTCGTGATAAAGCTTCGTATCCCCTCCAGACACACCTTTCATAAACACTGAATCTCAGAAACACCGCGCTTATTAAATCAGGCTGTCTGAATAATACAGAAACCATGAATTTAAATTATTGCTGGTATTCAGAGAAAATGGGAGTCTTCTGGCCTTTAAATGAGAACTTCCACTTTATTTCTAGAAAATGAAGTTATTAAGTTGTAAATCAGAGCCATGCCTAGAGTCCAAGTTATTCATGGTCTTGAAACTACGGTAAGGTATTTCACCAATATTGCTCTGTATTTTGTGTCCCCTCAAAAGAATGTTCGGTTTGATATAGGAGGATACTAAAAGCTTATCAAGTGTTTTGAGTGAAGTTTCGTATTTTTATAAGGAAGCAGGATGAAGTTTGCAGCAGATGGAGAACGGGCACCTGGCCTACTGTATGCTACTAGAAAAGTTCATCAACTACAATCAGCCATAGAATTCAACAGGGCTTCAGGGCAGTGCATGCTGTTTTGATGAAGCTTCCTAATTTACACAAGATTTTTCTCAACATGAAAATTATCCTCACCATGTATTTTTCTATTTTCAGAGTGGCGCACCAGGCTGATGAGAGGGCTCACAGGGTTGGAAACTCCTAAAGATGAGGCTTGAATTCAATCCCAAGAATCCAGACAATGGAGGAAAGGAATGATGACTTGGAGCTCTGTTCTGACCTCATCATATGCACCAAGGCTCCCAGACCCTCTTCCTACACACACAAAACAAATAAATCTATATTAAGTGTATATACAGAACTGGAATACTCCAGAATTCTGTGCACTGAGTCCCTAGGCAAGTGGTGCCTGGAAAATGTAATGTTAGAAATATTTCTTTATAACCATCGCTCCTGTGTGGTACTCATCTTGTATAGCTTAATCGTTCAGTTCACTGTCAAATGGGAATCTTCCTGGGAGAGGAGGGGTTGGTGGGTAGAAGGGACACGAGTTTAGATCATTTATGTGTGCTTACAACATTGCCAATATGGCATTTGGTCCACTGCTATCTCTCAGAGCCTCAGTTCTCTCAGTTGGGGAAATTCAACCAGAACTCGCTCTCCTGAATATAACAAAGCTTCATGAAACTTTAAATCAGATTTACTCAGACCCATCGACCCCCAAATGGTGAACCTATTGTTCCTTCACCTTCCCACCATCTCCTTCTTGGTGGGTCTAGCAAGAGGGGCGGGCCCAAAGGACAGATTTATAATCACTGCTAGCTCTCTCAGAGCACTCTTTCTGTCTCGTTTGTTTGTTGTTTGTTTTCTCGTAATGAGCTGAATACACAGGAAGATTGGTTCCCCAATTCTGGAGTCAAGACCTATGTACATAAAACATATTTTAAAACAGTCATTATGGAAGCAAACCCAGAAACGTTTCCTTGCTTTATCCATCAGTGTTTATAGTGAGGAGTGTTTAGAACCCATGTGGTATGGCAGGGGAAACTAGAATCACACACATGGCTTTGTGTGTGGCATACATACATGAGAGCTAAGTCAAGTCATAGCAAAGAGCAGGGTGACGATACAACAAAACATACCTGCCTCCTACTTGTCTTCTCCATGCCTCTAGCTGAAGGTGTGTTTGTCTTTTTATTTTTTTACTTTTTCTTCCTCCTTTTCTCAAAAAAAAGAAGGAATTTACTTTTATTTTATGTGTAAGAGTATTAGTCTCTCTGTATGTCTGTGCACCATATAGGTGCAGTTCTTGTGAAGGTCAGTAGGTGTCAGATACCCTAGAACTGGAGTTACCAGTGATGGCAAGCCGCCGTGCTGAAACTGAGCCCAGGTCCCCTGGAAGAGCAGAGCCCAGGTCCCCTGGAAGAGCAGGTAGTGTTATCAACTATTACTGTCATGTCATATGACAAAACTTTTCCTGGGGAGATGCATCACACACATGCGTGCACCCCAGAAGGGATCCCACGGTTACCAACATGTCCGCTGTGTTGATCCAGTGAGTTTTACTGGGGTTACTTACAGGAGTAAGGGTAAAGGGTTACTTGTAGAAACACAAATGGTTGACTGTGAGTGTCCTCATCTGTATCAAAGGCTCTGGCAGAGCCTCTCAGGGGACATCCATATCTGGCTCCTGTCAACTTCTTGGCATCAGCAATAGTGACTGGTTTGGTAGCTGCATAGGGGATGGACCTCCAGGTGGGCAATCTCTGGATGACCTTTCTTTCAGTCTCTGCTCCACTCTTAGTCTCTGTATTTCCTCCTGTGAGTATTTCTTCTAAGAAAGACTGAAGTATCCATATTTTGGTCTTCCTTCTTCTTGAGCTTCATGTAGTCTGTGAATTGAATCTCGGGTATTCTGAGCTTTTGGGCCAATATCCACTTATCAGTGAGTGTATTCTATGTGGATTCTTTTGTGACCGGGCTACCTCACTCAGGATGATATTTTCTAGTTCACCCATTTGCTTAAGAATTTCGTGTATTCATTGATTTTAATAGCAAGTAGAATTCCATTGTATAAATGTACCACATTTTCTGTATCCATTCCTCTGTTGAAGGACATTTGTGTTCTTTCCAGCTTCTGGCTATTATAAATAAGGCTGCTATGAACATAGTGGAGCATGTGTCCTTGTTATATGTTGGAACATTTTTTGGGTGTATGCCCAGGACTGAGCACGGGAACCCCAATGGAAAAGTTAAGAGAAAGGACTGAAGGAGCTGTCGTGGTTTACAACCCCATAGGAAGAACAACAATATCAACCAACCAGATCCACCAGAGCTCACAGGGACTAATCCACCAACCAAAGAGTACACATGGAGGTACTCATTTCTCCAGCCACATATGTAGCAGAGGATGGCATTGTCTGGCATCAATAGGAGAAGAAGCCCTTGGTCCTGTGAAGGCCCATTTCCCCCGGTGTAGGTAAATGCCAGGGTGTTAAGGTGGGAGTAGGAACATCTACATAAAAGCCAGAGTGGGGTGGGAGAGGGAGGAAAGGGGATAACATTCGAAATGTAAATACCAAAAATATCCAATAAAAATAGAAAGAAACAGAAATGTCTCAAAGACAGCTGCATCACCAAAGACAGCTGCAGCATAAGTAACGTCTCTCAAAGCTGGTAACCTGGCGCATACCGCATGGCTTGTAGGCAGCTCAGCCGGTTTGAGTGTCCTTTCCCGTGGTAGATTGATCTACGAATCTTCCAGAATGCTTAGGGGTTTTGCTTTTCAAAAAGAGCTGGGCTGGTCTCTGAGGCTTCTTTGACACTTGGCTTTCTGAAAGGACTGCTCAAGTTTTATCGCTTACCCTGACCAGGAGAGCCCTGATGAGTCTAGTCAGTTTGGTGGACTTCCTGAAGTTATTTTGAATCGTTTACCTTTCTGCATACTTGAAGGACAGAGTGTTTCAAACTTGGAGGAAACTGTAACAAGGTAACCAACTCTCTAGGTCCCACCTTAGTCTTCAGAGTGCACTTAAACTACACAGCCGGAAACAGCCGTGAGCAGTGCTGGGATTTTAAACCCAGAGTTTCTTCCGTTCTCTAAACCTGGGGGTAGACTGGAAAGTGATGTTTATCTTATGATGAAAGAAAACACCAGATAAAATTTCTAAAACTTGGTTGAAAGTCTACAAAAAAGAAATTACTCCTTTTCCCCCCCGGAGAAGCTCTTAATTTAGTACAACTGCCACATTAACCTAATGAAAGGAAGACTTGGGAGAGGTTCAGTCATTAAAGAGCTTGCCTGACAAGCAGAAAGTCTTGAGTTCAATGCCCAGAACTCACATAAAAAAAAGTAGTGTGCAGCTAACTTTATTGGACACATGTGTAATCCCGGCGATTGGTGAGGCGAGTGGTCCCGACAGGGGAAAGGAAGTCTCCCACTGGGAGAGTGTTGGTAAGGTCACAACCAGATAGTCAGTCCTCAAAAGAAACAAGATTCAGTAAGACAGCTGTGAAGGAGAAAAAAAGAGCAAGCAGATCAGAGCATACTGAAGAGTAAAACTATATAAAACTTATAAAGCTCAGTAAATTAAATGCTGAAAGAGAAAAGTGAGGAGAGAGAATTCAAAAAAAAAGTTTGTATTAAATGCTGGGGAGTTTTCTAAGATTTATGGCAGCCATCCAGCCTCAGATCCAGGAAATTCAAAGATCATAAAATATGATGAATTCTAAAACGCCAAACAAAAACCATATAATATTCAAACTGAAGAGAAATGAAGAAAAAATTAGAAAATCTACTGAGGAGAAAGAGTAATAGTTATAGTGGATTTTCTGTAAGAAACCATGGAAGGAATACACGATATTTAAGATGTGTAAGAATTATCTGTGTGTCTCTCTGTCTCTGTCTGTCTCTCTGTCTCTGCCTGTTTCTCTGTCTCTCTGTCTCTCTCTCTGTTTGCCTCTCTCTCTCTCTCTCTCTCTCTCTCTCTCTCTCTCTCTCTCTGTGTGTGTGTGTGTGTGTGTGTGTGTGTGTGTGTATATGTCTCCTACACACCCACGGGGGTGAAAAAGAGAGAGAATAAAATAATAGAGACAAGAAATTTGAACCAATCTAAAGAAATAAATTATTAAAAGTAAATAAATGAAGAGGAAATATAGATCTCTACAAGTTCAAGTCAGTCAACATTCCAACATGGAGGGGTGAGGGGCTCTCAGGCTCCCACCTCTAATGCCAAGCTACTGACTGTTGACGGCTTCTGGGGGAAGGGAGAATTGCTTTCTTTCAGAATGTGGGCCCTGGTAGATTGACCTCAGTTTATATCACAGCATACAAACTCCTATACAGGTATTTAAAAGCCAAAAGGATATAAAGTTATGGGTAGGGGAGTAGGTCTTGATACTGGAGGAGTTTGAGGATGAATATAATCAAAGCACGCTGTATACAAGTATAAAATTCTCAAAGAACTAACAAAACCATTATACTAAAACCAAGAGAGAGCTGGGGGGGTGTATAGGCATTGTAATGGTTGGCCAGTTTACTTCTTGTCTCAGTAATATTCTTTTTCCCATATTTTACCCATGAAGAACAACTCTTCATGTGCTCTCTTACCATACGTATATTTCATTGCAGAAATGCCAATTAAAGTCTTTTCCTGTTTTCTAGATCAATAAAGAGAAAATTGTCTTTTTTATTTTTCTTCTTATTTACTGACCTAGGAGGCAATCGTTTGCTCGATATAAGAGACAACATATTAATGATGCGCAGAATTCTTTGGGAGTCAGTTACAGGCAAACTCTACTAGGCTGGTTAAAATGGTAAATTCCCTCTATGCAATCGAGCTCCCTAGCAGAGAAGCTGGTAAAATTCAAAGGTCAGAGAGGGAATTCATAGCTCCCAGCACAAGGACAAAGCGTCTCTGGTCCTTTCTCAGCTGGATTACCACAGCCAATATCTCTGCTGTATTCTTCTTCTGCCATGAGAAATAACAACACTGGAGGAGAGGAAAAGACAAAACTAGTATTACCTATCAGCCAGAATACAATTTGGGTGCTCATTGGGTATTTTTAAGAAAAATGGGAAGTTGAACCTCACTTCTTGTTATTGTCACAAACATAACCCCCCAAAAGTATGCCTACTGCATGCAGTCCCCTGTAATGTTTAATTGTATGTTGTCAGGGTCATAGGTAAGCACCATTCATGACTGAAATAAATGAATCATTAAGAAAACAGTACAGAGACATTTTGTTGGAATTACTCCTTCAATTCCAAGCAAAATAAATAGTTCTGGAAATGCCCTTAACAACAGACCCTCGAGCCTAATTTTATGTTGTCGGTGAGCTGTGGTGATGACAGAAGGGTAGGTGGTTCGACATTTAGAGTTTCACAATTACAGATTTACTTACAGGATCAAAACGCAGCCAAAACACCAGACGCGTTGTATGTCAAATAAATACCTTTACACACGAAAATAAAATCACAGTAGTGTGAGTACAATTACGTGTATTATTCCAGTAGTTAAAAGATCAATACATTTTAGAGGAGTTTTGAAAACATTTAGACTGTTATATGTTTTAGAGTCATGGACACAAGCATAATTCTATCAGTGTAATAAGAGACAAAACATCCTATTTGGATTTTTCTTTTTCTTTTTTACTTCTCAGCTTTCGGGTTTTTGACAGTATACATGGACTGACATTACAGAAGGGTGAAATGTTCATTTTAGCTCATGGTTTTGGAGGGCTCAGTGCGGGGGACTTGGCATGTTGTTTTGGGACATCATGATAGTGGAGAGCACACCATGGAACAAGAGTACTCATGTTAAGATAGCAGAGGGTCAGAGACTTCCCAGCCAGTTCCTCATGCCCCCTTTCCCTCCAGAGACCCCTCCACTGACATCAGTTCCGTCCACCAACTCTCACTACTGGTTCTGTTGCCAGCCAAGATGACCGTAGGCTGGGACCGGTCCTTAGACATGTGAGTCTTTGGAAGAATTTAAGATGCTACCCGAGTTTTAAAACTCATGATGCTTTCTGAATGAGCTTCGGCTGTTTTTTCTTGTAATGCCTTGAAAAGTTCTTCTACAACACAGTTAATTATGATCAAACAGATATGTTTTAATAAATGCCAACATAACCTGCCCATGGTGGGGTCCAAGACTCCCGAGGGTGAAGGGAGAAGCTGGGCCACACTTATAAGGGATCCATAATGCATATTTATGGTCCAGCTGTTCACAAAGAATTAATCTAGGGTTTTTTTTCCTTTCTCCTGCTCTCGTACTGAAGTTAATTTTAAGAAAAATAATTCCTTCAGTTTCCCTAATGCCTTAGACATCACATCGTTCATTAACTTTTCGTGTTCTGGCATCACAGTACCCCATTTCTTTTCACTTTACCTTGAGATTCTGACGGCCCCACCAGGACTCCTGTTCCATATCAGAAATAAAAGGTTCAGCAGCACCATTATGTTGTCAGAGCCCACACAAAGGAACATGGGAAGGAGTGGGCTCCCCAGTGATGGAAATACCACGGGGAGGCTTTGGCTATGATCTGGAATTTTCAAAGTGTCAAGCATTTGGCTTTCCAAACTGCATTCTCTTTGGGGCGGAAAACACATCACATTCATAAAATGTTCTTGCTAGTAAATGAAAGGGGACAACTTACATTGCCAGCTCTCTTGAACAACGATCATTATTTAATAGCTGGGTAACTAACAAGACAGGAGTCTTCTTCTGACAGTTGCCATAGGTGTGGCGATTTTAAAGTTAGTGACCTAACCTTAGTAAAATATGGTCAATCAAATCGTTTGTACTTTTTAGATTGCTCTGGAGTTGTTTGTATTTTGATGCTAATTTCGCTTCCCCAGGGAGGGCTGCCTCATCCCATCCTGAGGACTCAGGTGACTTCATCAGAACCTTCTCCCCATTTTTTTTAATTTTAATTTTTTTATAAGAAAGGCAAGAGCTGGTAATTAGGCAGAGGAAAGGAAGGTGGGGCAGAAGAGTTGGAGAGAGAGAAGAGAAGAAGAGGAGAGAAGAGAAGAGAAGAGAAGAGAAGAGAAGAGAAGAGAAGAGAAGAGAGGAGGGAGAAGATATTGCCGGGGAGGAGGAGGAGAAAGGAAGATGGAGCTAAAGCCCATGGCCTGGAGAAACCAGAGAAACCAGAAGTTATAAGGGATCTCATAGCCAGGCAAATAGAGTAGTGTAGGGGTAAATCCACCCAATCTAGTTGGGAGCTTGTAGTCACGTTAATCGAGTTCGTGTTTTCTCTGCATGGGCTTATTTGAGTTGGAGAGGTTACTGCAACATATTTATAATAAATCTGCTCCATGCTGCAAGGTCCCATGAGTTCTGACAAATCAAATAAATGCTCTGTATCCATTGTTATGTTATTCCATAAAATAGTGTCTCTACCCTTTTAAAGCTACAAAGCCACTCACCTATGGCCACTTGATATTTGACAAAGGAGCTAAAACCATACAATGGAAGAAAGGTAGCTTTTCAACAAATGGTGCTGGTTCAACTGGCATCAGCATGTAGAAGAATGCAAATCGATCCATTCTTATCACCCTGTACAAAGTTTAAGTCCAAGTGGATCAAGGACCTCCACATCAAACCAGATACACTCAAACTAGTAGAAGAAAAAATGGGGAAGCATTTCAAACACATGGGCACTAGGGAAATTTTCCTGAACAAAACACCAATGCTTATGCTCGACAAATGGGACCTCATAAAACTGCAAAGCTTTTGTAAAGCAAAAGACACTGTCATTAGGACAAAACAGCAAACAACAGATTGGGAAAAGATCTTTACCAGTCCTACATCTGATAGAGGGCTTATATCCAAAATATACAAAGAACTCAAGAAGTTAGATTCCAGAAAGCCAAATAACCCTATTAAAAAATAGGGTACAGAGCTAAACAAAACATTCTCAACTGAGGATTATCGAATGGCCAAAAAGCACCTAAAGAAATGTTCAACATACTTAGTCATCAGTGAAATGCAAATCAAAACAACTCTGAGATTCTACATCACACCAGTCAGAATGACTAAGAAAAAACTCAGACAGCAGATGCTAGCGAGGATGTGGAGAAAGAGTAACACTGCTCCATTGTTGGTGGGATTGCAGACTGGTACAACCATTCTGGAAATCAGTCTGGAGGTTCCTCAGAAAATTGGACATTCCACTACCTGAGGACCCAGCTATACCTCTCTTGGGCATATACCCAAAAGATGCTCCAACATACAACAAAGTCACATGCTCCACAATGTTCATAGCAGCCTTCTTTATAATAGCCAGAAACTGGAAAGAACCCAGATGCCCTTCAACAGAGGAATGAACTAGAAAATATCATCCTGAGTGAGGTTACTCAATCACAGAAAAACACACTTGGTATGCACTCACTGATAAGTGGATATTAGCCCAAAAGCTCAAATTACCCAAGATGCAATCCACAGACCACAGTAAGCTCAAGAGGAAGGATGACCAAAATGTGGATGCTCCCACTCTTTCTTAAAAGGGGAAAAAATTATCCATAGGAGGGGGTAGGGAAGCAAAGTTAAGAGCAGCGACTCAAGGAATGGCCATTCAGAGCCTGCCCCACAAGTGGCTCATATATATATATATATATATATATATATATATATATATATATATATATATATATATATATATATATATATGTATGTGTATATATATATATATATATATATATATATATATATATATATAAAGTCACCAACACTAGATAAGATTGATGAAGCTAGAAAATGCATGTTGAAAGGGATCGGATATAGATCTCTCCTGAGAGACACATCCAGAGCATGTCCAATACAGAGGTCAATGCTAGCAGCAAACCACCGAACTGAGAACAGGATCCCCTTGGGGGGGAATTAGAGGAATTATTGAAAGAGTTGAAGGAGCTTGCAACCCCATAAAAACAATAATGCCAACCAGGGACTAAACCACTACCGAAAGACTATACATGGACTGACCCAGGGCTTCAACTGCATATGCAGCAGAGAATAGCCTTGTTGGGGCATCAGGGGAAGAGGAAGCCCTTGGTCCTGCCAAGGTTGGTCCCCGAGTGCAGGGGAATATGGGGGGAGTAAGGGGGATGAAAAGGGGGAATGCCCATATGGGGGAGGGAGAGGGGAGGGGATGGGGGCTTATGGACAGGAAACCTGGAAGGGGAATAACCTTTGAAATGTAAGTAAAGAAATATATCTAATAAAAAATAAAAATAAAAATAAAAAAGTTACAAAGCCACTAGTCTTGGTCTGTTCCTCTTCCCATATCCATGGATCTCTGGGAACCATCAGGTATTCCACTGTGTACGCACAAGTGTTAAGTGTCTGACAAGGCACTCACCCCAGGCTCACAGTCTGATATTTTTTCTCTTGCAGAAAACACACATAGCTGGAGCCTAGGATAGAGTGTCAAAATCAGCTTCTGCCACTTAGCATGGGCACACCCTGAATGTGTCTGTGTGTCTGTGTGTCTGTGTCTGTGTGTGTGTGTGTGTGTGTGTGTGTGTGTACTACATGCATGTAGAGTGACCACAGTGGCCAAAAGAGGGTGATACCCAGGAACTGGAGTTACCAATAACTGAGCTTCAGTGTAGATTCTGGAAACTGAACCTGGGTCCTCTGCAAGAGCACCTAACTCCCTTACCCCCTGGCCCATCTCCAGCCCCTAGACTAGATGAACTTTAAGAGTAAATCACACATGTGGTTCTTCTGATGTGTCTGCTCCTCATGTCTGCCTCATCTGGACACACGGTGCTAAGCAACGAGGCACAGGAAATGCCCGAGTTGAAACTTCAGAGATGCCCTCATGGAAGTGTGTGTTGTCATTAGATATGCCATTCGCACACAGAGCTGCAATTTTAACCTTGGGCTTCAAGAAATACATACATCTATTAGCTGTGCCCAACTTAAATGCTCACTTGTGGGTTTTTGCCTCCTGTCTTAAACTTCTCTGTCACAGTATTAAAATATTACCAGCAACTCTGAAATAAACATGCTTTATTTAACTTATCAAGTTTGGATTGTGAAAGTCAAAAGCATGCTATTTGTTTCCTGGCAGTGCTGGTCACCATGTTGTCCGACATCAATATGGCAGCCTTGGAACCTTCTTGACCAGCATTTCCCATTTACCTTGGCCCTTGTCCTCGCTCCATCAGTTCCCTCATGAACAGTCTTCCTTACCAGTTCTTTCTTTGTGAGTTTGTGCTGAATTGTTTCAGTGCTTTATAAGGTATATATTTAGAGTTCATGCTTTTTATATCTATTATAGATGAGGATTTAGATGTGATAAAGCACCAGTGTCTGAGTTTCCCCAAACTCAGAAGCGCCTTCCTAGAGCTCTCCGGCACAGGCCAGCATTATGGAGAAGACCGCCCTTATTACAATCATCACATTTCTGTGGACAATATATTTCTGCTCTGCTATATTTCATAACTCTCATTTCATCTTTAGTATTCTACAATCTCACTCCTATTTTTTCCAAACACTATTTTTACATTTACTTATCTGTCTCAGCAAGGAAGGTAGGCATTTTATAAGAAGACCAGTTTTTTTTTTCTCCTAAACTTATTTCACCTACAGCTCCTGGGACAGATGGATCATTGCCTAAAATACTCTTCTCTTCTTCCTGTGGAGGAACTGCTAACCCTTGTCATATTATGTAAGACTTGGACGCTTGAGTTGCCTTAGTCAAGGGAATTCAAATGGGTGTTCCAAGTGCCACACTCTATACAGAAGCATTTGTTGAATTTTTGTCGCTGTGACAACATACCTCACAGAATCAAGGTCGGGGAGATAGAATTTATTTTTTGCATGGGGTCCGTGATTTCTATTTATGTTAACTTATACCATTTCTTTGGTCCCAAAGCAATGTGAGTGTATAAATTATGGCAGTGAGTTTGTGTTGAAAAGGTAGGTCTTCTCTCACAGAAAACATGAAGCAAAGACCAGAAAAGGGACTAGAGACAACTTTCAAGATAGTGAGTGCCTCTCTTTCCCTAGTTTCTCCAGTTAGGACACGTGTCTCCACGAATTCCCCAAATAACACCTGAGACCAAGCATGTAGCACTCCAGCCTGCACGGGACTAGTCTGGCTGAAACCAGAGCAAGAACTGAGTGATGTTATCACTCCAACTTTTCGCTGAATGTGTTTCAGATAGGAGGGCTACTTTCTATTGTGAATGCTGAAAAAAAAATGAATAGACTGGCTCTCAGCGGACATGGCTTGTGGGTGAGAACTAAACATGTGGGCATGGGCATAATGTTTTGTGCTGTATAACATTTGCCACGGGGTTATTCAAACGCCGACTTCTCTGCAGCCTGAACACAGTGTTGTAATGCTTATTCCAAGAATCCCCAGCCTCAAGTTTGTGTGAGCAACGATTACCATTTATCTCTACCTTGTCAATGAATGCTGATTGCTGGATGACTGGGCAGAATAGAGAATAGGGTGGGATGCCCACCAGCAGAAGAAAAGGAGAGGGAAAGGAGGAGGCAGGTCAGCAGCAGGAAGGAGGGATTGAAGCCGTGAAGAAGGGGTCTGAAGAGCCAGATTATAATAATATACAAGTATCATGGGATGGGGCTGGGGAGTAACCAGATTGGCATAGGAGGGAGAGATAGATCATTTAACTGCTCAGCTATTGAGATGCAGTTTTGAATAAATCTTATTTCTTCTGTGTGGTTAATGGAATAGTGTAAGGTAAAGAAATACAGCTGCTGGATCAGTTCGCTGCTACATTTGTACCAAGAGTAACTAATTTACATCTAGGTTTTTAAAAAATACCAATATTTTAATCAGTATTTTTTGACCGAACAGGGTATCATTCAAACATTATTTGTAAAGAACTACAACCACTAAAAAAATATTATGTTTTATTCTCTCTCATTCTTTGTCTCTATATATTTTTCTCCTCATCTTTCCCTCCCCCTAGTCTGCCTATTGAGATCAAGTTTGCACTCCATTCTGTTCTGGAACTTTCTATGTTCCCAACACTGATTTCAAATGCTGGTCTTTCTACTTCTGTCTCTTGAGCGCTTAGATGACAAGCATACACCACGGCATCCAGGCAGCTAATTCTCTTTGAGGTGTACATTTACAGTTTCTTCTGTGTGCGTTCTGCAATAACTGTCACCTTAATGTTTTCATGGGAGGCTTATTTTAAAAAGTCTTACTGGCTTACTCTGAAGTATTTTAAAGACTAATATCTAATGGTCCAGCTATTGATAGGCAGTAGAGCATCTACAAAACTACTGAGGAACAATAAGCACTCACCAAGAAGAAGGAGTAGGTAGAGTTAACACCTCTGGCCTAGAAACACTGGGGAAGGGGCGGGGTTACTAGGAACAATTACTGAAGTATTAGAAGGAAAGGCCTCCAGGCACAGCCACTGAGGAACACAGGCCTTGCCAGGACTATGGTTAGTCTCATTCAAAGGTTTAAAACAGAAAACCTTCCCATTTTCTGCTCTAATTGTTTCAAATACACTGATGAACCCTCCGGGTATTTGGGTCCAAATCTAAGCCAATCTATTTGGGCTCATGTCATAGAACCCACAGGGTTTAGAATAACAGAGTAGCATCCATGACGTCTCTGATGCTCCCACACACCACCCTAGCACGAGAATTACAGATCGCACTGCCATACCTGGCCTTGTGTGGAGGTCCTAGTGACAGAACTCAAGTCCCATGCGAGTCGGGTGTTTACCAGACTGAACCATCTCCCCAAATAGTGTTCCGCTCAGACAGCTCAGCAAGGAAAGGTGAGAGCTACCGTGTTTGGTTGACCTGAGTTTGACCCAGGGTCCTGTATGGTAGAAGGACAGAACCAACTCCCACAACCGTGTTCTGACTTCCACACTCACGCTGTGTCATGCATGCCACCCTACACATGGTAAAATATTTTTATAAGCAAATATTGAAATGACATCATGACCAACTGTATTTTCTTGTGCTGTATGGGAAAGTGTCCTATGGCTGTGAAATGTCATTATGGAGCAAGTAAAACACCCTGGGTATGCATGGTGGACTAATATTAAAATAAAAGTTAAGTGTCATGAAATAGAGAAGTAGAAATAGGTATAATAGCACTTCTGTTCATGGCAACTTAAAACTGTGATACTTAGGACCAAAAGTCCACAGTGTAACTAAATCCTTCAAACTGTATGCAAATGATTATGGAGAGAATACTTGTTCATCTTAAAATAAGAAACGTGAAATACAATGTCATCATCTCTTCCCGAATGATGGGCGTTTCAAACAATGCTTCTGAAGTTCCGCCATGATGACTGGAAAGAACTCCCGGAACCTTCTAGAATTTCAAGTGTTAATATCTACCACAGTACCAAGATGAGAGAAACTACAAACTTTGTTCCCTTCGGGGAAGATTTTAGAAAAAACTCTAGCAATACATCTAGGGGAAAAAAAAATCAACAGCTCCCAGGGAGAAAGTTCTCTGTTCATCTGATTTGAATCCGTAAGGGTCTGACAATTCGCTCGGCAGGCAAAGGTGGAAATACTTGCTGCCTCCCTAGGACTTCAGAGTGACATGCACGTGTGCTGTTCCCCCACCCATTCGGCTCCGTAATAGACAATAACCTTAACACAGCGAGAGGAACAACACTAACACCCTGTGTTCTGACTTTGCTCTAAACACAGTGGGGAACTGATGGGGTACAATCAGAGATAAATCAGATACCAAATCTTAAATGAAGCAAAAAATCATCCTTTACATGAAACATGTTATTGCTACAGTGAGGAAACATTTTGTGTTGTGCCATGACTTCTAATCAGTGCTGATTACTGTATGTGCGAGCATTGCGATCGGGTAGGAAAACGCCCTGGGTCTTAGAAAATTCATGAAGTAAGTGCCTGAGGTATTTTGATTCCTGATGCATCCTGGAGGAAGGGAAGGGGCAGGTGTGAAGGATGTTCCCAGATGATAATCCTGTGATAAGGAGACAGATGTTCCTTCAGCCTCTCTCAGCATCTGAAAATTTTCAAAACGAAAGAAAAAAAATTTCAGAAGTTGAAAGCATAACTCTAAATTGATGTGTGTATTCTTTTTAATCTTTGAGAGCTGATTCCTCACATAAATGAATTTGACACAGGTCCAAACTAATTATCAAAGCATGAGGCATTTGAAGGGCATCATTAATTGAAATTCAGAGCTGCCTAGCTAGGATCAGGAATGAAGAGGCTGCATTAGGAGCCATTCGCTTTCCTTTCACGGTCTCATCCATATTGTCTTGAGTGTTTTGGTTTTCTTGATTGAAAAACATCAAGATTTTATTTAATTGTACAAATTATGCTCCGGCTTTTAGAAACTAACAAAATGGATGGCAAGAAATGATTACAATATTGTCAAAGAACATTCAGCGAATGGCGGGATGCAAGCCTCCTTGGATTAGCATCTCCCTCTAATCATCCCTGCATCACCTGCTACTTTCAAATGGATGCTATACGCGAACGTTATGTTCAAAGCATCCTCACTTTCATCCTTAATTCCATATTGAAGGTTTTTAATGACATATGGAGTCAGTGAAAGTTCTGAGAGTGATGGGCCTCAGTTGGAGGGAGATGAGTGGAATCATAGAGCACTTACAAAGGCTGATGCTTTCTTCGAAAAACAGATGTTATGTGTCTTGCTTCTTCTGACTAGGGGCTTCCAAATGGCCCCAAAAGCAACAGCTTTATGAAATCTTGTTAGAAAACACTTCTTTCTTCTCATCTCATTCTCAAATCATCCAATGGAATAATTTTATTCTGCTATAAAATGTGCTCGGTTTTTAGGAATACTCTTAGTGTAGTGATGGAAATTTTCTGGCCAGCTTGCCTTATTACTCACCCTACAGAAAGAGTTTGATGCTCTTTTTTTTGTGCTCTTGTTAGCACATAGTAATTATTCACAATAATAGCCTTAATTATGACGTTTTCATACATATATACAAAAAATGTTGTGCAGTTGGCACTCCTTTATCTTCAGGATTAGATCACCCTAATCCTTTTCTCTTCTCCACCTAGCCCCACTCAACTAGTGTGTGTGTATGTCTGTGCATGTGCATGTGGATGTGTGTGCGTGCGTGTGTGCGTGCGTGTGTGTGTGCGTGTGTGTGTGTGTGTGTGTGTGTGTGTGTGTGTGTGGTGTGCCTGATTGCATCTGCTGGCTTCCGTGCATGCATGCAATACTACATGTGTATGTACAACATGTGTGCATGGTGTGTGTGTGTGTGTCTGTGTGTGTCTGTGTGTGTGTGTGTGTGTGTGTGTGGTGTGCCTGATTGCATCTGCTGGCTTCCGTGCATGCATGCAATACTACGTGTGTGTGTACAACATGTGTGCATGGTATGTGTGTGTGTGTGTGTGTGTGTGTGTGTGTGTACACATGCATGTGTGGGAGTTTGTGTAAGAGACAGAGGGATAGAAACAGAGACAGGGAGATGAAAAGACAGAGAAAGCTAGTGTCAATGTTTTCTTGTTCACAATAGTTGGCACTCCTTTAAATTCTGAATTGACTGTGTATGTGTGTGTTTGAATGTGTGTGTGTGAGAGAGAGATTTTTCCTAGGAAGATGTAGAAAAAGATGGATTCAGAGCTGACACAAACTAAATAAATAATTTCACTAGCTTAACTGAAAAGGAGTATTGATGAGGGGTTACTTACAGAAACATGGGTGACTCAAAGACAATGGCAACAATAATCATCCCACAAAATACAGTTGATTCCTCATGGATCCTGCTTTCAGGAGATTGCTCCATGACTTGCTGTTGAGCTGTCTAGAGCCTTTCAGGTAACTTACAGACTGGGATAGTGTCTTCTCCCAAATTCATTACTATTTAGATAGTTTTGAGACGGACACTTATGAATTTTCTGAGTTTCAGGGACTGCCTGGAACTTATGAGTTGTTTATCTCCTGAGTCTTAATAAGCCTTTGTACCAGGTGGATTGTTTTGCTTAAGAGGTAATTGTTGATATTATTGTTCTTGTTATGGGGTTGCAAACCTCTTTAGCTCCTTCAGTCCTTTCTCTAACTCCTCCACAGGGGGTCCCTGTGCTCCGTCTGATGGTAGCAGAAGATGGCTTTGTCAGGCATCAATAGGAGGAGAAGCTCTAGGTCCTGTGAGATCCTGTGAAGGCTCCTTTCCCCAGTGTAGGGGAATGCCAGGGCAGTGATGTGGGAGTGAGGGAGTGGGAGGGGCAGCATCCTCATAGAAGCAGTGGGAAGGGTATGGGAGAGGGGGGAGCTGGGAAAGGGAATAACATCTGAAATGTAAATACATAAACCATCCAATAAAAAAACAAAGAACTACCACGTGAAAGAGAAAACAAAAGAGGTAACTGCGACACAACAAACATGTAATAATAACAATGAGTCCTGGGAGTTCAGAGACAGCTCAATGAGTTAGGTGCTCACATTGTAACCACGTCGATCTGAATTTGGAACCCCAGTACCTTTGTAAACGCTGGGCATGCTGTCATGTGTCTGAACCTCAGCCCTTGGTGGGTTTGGAGACAGGTTTACAAAATAGCATATGAAAGACCCTGTAGCAACCTGAGAAGCAATGGAGAAGCCAGAGTCAGGTGTCACATGAGCCAGAAGTGGCCAACCATACAACGTGAACACCCACACACATAGGCAACACACAAACACACACACACACACACACACACAGGCAACACACACAGGCAACACACACAGGCAACACACACACACATACACACACACACACACACACACGCATACAGAGTAAATTGCTCTGACACCCTTAGAAACAATCCCTCTATGATTGGTTCTCCTTAAACAAATGTGCAATGTGAATCACTTTGGTTGACTTCTTGACTTCTAAAGACTATTGGGGCACATTGTCTGACTTTTAATTTAAGAGGAAGTAAATGTGCAGACACATAACAGTAGAGAAAAAAAAACACAGCTGACTAAAGCAGTAAAGAAAATCCCTGCAAGGACCTTGGAACCAACACAATGGAGAATGTGTTGCACGTGTAAGATTGGATTCCTCTTGCACTTGAAACCACAATTAAGACAATAAGAGTTATATTGAAATGCACAGCTATTAATTACACACAAATCAATATCTGTTATTAAAAGCAAAGGGTAAGATTGAATACAATATATCAGTAAATAAAAACCTAAAAGGTGGCTACTATCATCTGTCATTTAATATGCTACCCGGTCTCCTCATCTTCAAACTTCCCGGGTTTTGTTAAACACAATCTACTAATTGGAGTTTCTGGGTGCTTGTTTGATATTAGAGGCCTTTTCTGTTTTCCTCTCCTTCTGGTGATGTTACGACATGAATAATACAAAGGGTAGAGGAGAGAAAGGAGCTCTGATGACAACCGTTGTCTAGAACCTGGGCAGTCACCCAGCGTTCCTCACATGAGCACACCCACCTCTAGTAGCACAGAAATCACAAACTTAACCCTAGAATTAACTTCCAGGAAAGCTTCAAATGTTGGTTGAGAAGGAAACGTTTGTGCCGATATCCTGGAAATCAGAAAATAAGTGAGTGGACATCACACATCCTTAAGAATTTAAAGAAAGACAATGAACCACTCAGGCACAAGCATGTATCGCTGTTTAAAGCTGGTCTTTGTTTTACAGTCTCCACCTCTCTCTTATGGTACGCATGTCTTTTCCTGAGGACAGTCTTTTACTCTACAAATTGCGGAATTCCCAATCTACCCCTGGAGTAACTAATTCTAGAAGAGTCATGTGACACAAAATGTACACCATTACCAAATACACATGCTGAAGTCAAAAGAGTGTGTCAGATCTGCTGGATCTGGAGTTACAAAGCTTATCAGTTGCCATGTGGAATGGAACTCACGTCCTCGGGTGGTCAACCCTTCCCTTAACCGTTGAGTCACTGCTCCAGCCCTAAAAGCCATCTTTCAAGGTTACCCTCTCATGACAAGTATGTAAATACAGATTTCTATTGTAGTTTTCAATAATAAAAGTAATTTACACTGGGAGGGGGATGGATGGGGGTTTTTTGAAGAGGAACCCAGGAAAGGGGATAGCACTTGAAATGTGAATAGAGAAAATAGCCAATAAAAGAAAAGAAACAAAATCAAAAAAAAAAAAAGGAAAAAAGTAACTCAAAGCTCTTCCACCCATGTTTGCACACACATGCTCGTGTCAACAAACTGAGAGCCTCTTACAGGTTTATGGATTTCCTTCTTACTCCTGTGCCCTGATACTATTCCCTGCTGCTCTCCTCTTTCGTGATGACAGGTGCCATGCCTGGTGACTACTGGGGAGGAAGCTCAACTACAACATACCGTGGGATGACGAAATAGAAGGGGATACATTGTAATCATCAATACTTACACAATATTAGTGGGTGTCCGTGAAAAATAAACTTGGACACATTAGGAAATAGGTGGCAAATTTATACCCAGCAAACAATAATTAAGAATTTATTTTGGCTCTCAGGGTCTCCGTAGAGCTGCCCGAGATACAATTCTGTCGTTGGGAATTCTCACAGGGAGCATTTTGAGGAGGTAAGGTCTTATCCTGCACACCAGTTTTCTGTTCTGTTTCGTTTTCCTTGTTCCTGAGGTTCAGCCGAGGGTTCTGTCTTCTTACAGCCCTCCTCATAACACCTATTTTCAAAGACGTTTTTGTCTTCTTATTTCCTAATTGAAATTATGGGTCTCCTCGCATTTTGTATTATCTGAAGAATGACACGGCGACACAGCCTTCAGAGGACAGTGATTATGAACTTCCCTAAACCAACCTTAAAACCAGATGGGTTAGCTAGATATAACTACCAAAGTTTAATTAGCATTTGAACGTGCTACAGAAATTTTGTAAGTAAATGGTTTTGTGTTTTTTATAAGACCATATGAAGTAGATCCCAATGAATAAAAACATGATTAAGCAGACATGAACTTTGAGACTCAAATTCTTATTTCTTTGCACCCTACCACTTTGTAGACCCCAGGAAACAATGAAAGAAGCTTCCTAGCGACATGTCACCTAAGCTAGGTTTCAGACATGACTGACAATGATGTTCCTGAACTATAAGTCAAGTAGTTTTCCAATTCCACTAGTGATTTTGTTTGATAAGGTTTTAACAATACCAAATAATCAAACCTCTTTTGCTATAGGTAACTCAAAGCATTGTAGAAGTTGTGTTGTATTTTTTAAACACTCAGCCACATACCTGTGTACTAAAAGAAATCTGGAAAGAGTTCTCTTGTTTCTTAAACATTCTTTTTCCACAGTCAATAGCTACTAGCACATTTCGGCCATCATCTGACTTATTAGACACATAAATAAATTAAAAAAAAAACCAAGCATTCACTTTTTAATTACTTCTCAATTGTTAGAGAAGTGTTTTAATGAAACACTTATAATGAATATATTATGTATAAATTTGAATAATTAAGCAAATGTGCATAATAAGCTTCTGTGTGAGAAAATAGTCCTGAACCAAAGCTCACAGAAGTTCCTAGTGCCCATTCCTTTGAACTAGGGAGTGGCGTCCTCTGCAGAACAGTGGGTGTTACCTATGACTTCCTTTCCTGTGAGTCTTAATTTGATACTCTCAAGAGCTACCTTGCTTCTTGCTGCCTTCATCTTCCTTGAGCCTTTGTTAAACTTGTCCAGATATCCTGTTGGATCCAACACTCACTGACAGTTTCTTTCCCCCTGGATATCCAAGCGTATTAGGCTAACCATGACTTTTTCCTTTCCTCCTCTTAGAAGCGGGATGAAATGCTCTCCCCACCTGCTGTCTGTTTGTAACCCCGTGACATTTCTTTATGGCTTTTGTGGGCTGAATTTCTTGATATCCAGTTTCTTTAACTTTTTTTCAGTCAGTTCTTTACTAAACCAGATCTTCCACAGACAGTTAGCTAAGAAGGCGAAGAATACACATCTAAGTCCCTGACTACCTGCACCTTTATTCTAAACTCTCACCTTTAAACTTCTGTTGTCTGTGTACGCACGGCATCCTGTGTCTATTACGAGGCTTCACAACTGCTCTATTACCCTTTACCATTCGAATGGTGTTTATGGCATTTTCTTGCTCTTTTGTACAGAAAACATTCTCATCCTTTAAATATTCATCATATCCACTGAAATTCCTAGTGATATATATACATATATATATACATACATACATATGTATATATGACTTTGGAGATTAGCAAAATTATTTTCTAGTTCATTTTTAGGTAGTGTAAGGAACTTAAAGCCAGAAGCATGTTGGTTGATGCTAGAAAGATGATAGAATAATAGAATTTTCCCATGATGCATTAATTTGACAAAAAAAAAGTTAGCACAATTCAGCAAATAATCTGCAAGTAACACACTGAAGGGGACAAGAAAAAGAATTTCACCTTATCTATGGTATCAGCGTCTCAGTGCCAATGATGACCCTGTGTCCCATAATTCTTTCCGTGTGAGAAAGCTATAGCATAGTGGGAAAGTTCCTACACTCATTGCTTGCCAGTGAACTATAACTATGTTGTCCTCACCTTACACAATATTGAGAGAATCTCTCTCTCTCTCTCTCTCTCTCTCTCTCTGTGTGTGTGTGTGTGTGTGTGTGTGTATGACTTGGAAATGGATTTTATCCAAGGGCACGAACTATTAGTGTACCAACATTATAAGACATTAACAATAGGTAGAAGGCATAAATAAATGAAAACATATCCCATGTTCACAGATGAAAGAATTAATATTTTAAAACTGTTCATACTAGAAATTTCCACGTTCAGTGTTGTTACCAAAAGCATTTCAATTGCATTTTAAGATAAAATTTAACACCTTAAATGTGAATAGAAACATGGAATAGCCTAAATAGGTTAATCACAAGAAGAAAATTCAAAGCAGGGCTTCCACAATTTTTAATTTAAAATTACGCTACCCGGTGAACATAATCAAAATAGCATGTGACCAGTATAAGACAGACTCATAAACCAATGGAACCAGGTAGGGAACAGAGCGATGAGCCCACACATGCACGGTCAATTGGGATTAAGTCTCATCAGTAAACAGTGTCTGGAAGCAGAATGCCCATAGGGAAAGCCTAAAGTTTGACCCTTCTATGTCACTATTAACAAACATCAACTCAAAATTTCTTAAAGACTTAAAATAAAAAGAAAATTCGAGAAGAAAATTTATGGTAAAATCCTTTGCTATTGGTCATTACAACTATTTTCATCCACCATAAAAGAACGAACAAAGCATAGAAAAGTGGAATGAGGGAGTAGAAACCGAGATCTTGCCACATGTCTGAGAATCAGGGTAAAGTTACCCACAGTAGCCAAGGTATGGAATGGAAGAAAATAGTTTAAAAGCAAGATTGAATAGGGATGACATCCCAAAGTATAGCTAGCACACATAAATGAAGAGATATAGATCACCATGTGCATAATCAATCCATCCACGTAGCAAAAATATAAACAACCAAGGGGGTGGACCTTTTAAAAACACAGCATAAGACTACCCAGTAAATACCTGAGAATGTGCAAATAGCACTAACCAGTGGCAAAGCTGTAATTTTAGCCACACAGACAATCGCATGAGGTGCTTTAGAATAACAGTCATCAAGAACAGAACAATGGGCTGGAGTGGCATACAAGGAGGGACAAGCAGAAGGGAATTACCCCCACATTGTGGGGTGCTCCCCTCTGGACCTCTGATTTCCCACAGACCACACTTAAACACCAGTTTCCAAGCACAAAAGAGATGCAAAGGAATCCTCTGTTAAGTAAGGAAAATAGTCAAGGTGGCTGAATCTGACAGAAACAGTGGCATAACTCTAAGTGTTAACTCAGGAGGGAAAGTGTGAGTGTGTTGGGGAGTGGGGGGAGGTCTGTGTTAGAATAAGCTAGGATGAGTTAGTGAGTTATGGTTGGATATTTTAATTAGGTTAGTCACAGTAGTGAATTTACTGGAAATTACCTGGATCTTGGTGTTTTGATAGTTGGACCTTGGTGTGACCAGTTCCAGAGTGAGTCAGTAACCAAATAAAGCACTGGACTTGGTGGCTAGCTTTGGCAAAGAGGGCCAGTGGTGGTAAAAGGCAAAGCCTGTGGGTGATACGTATTGTCATGTTTGGGCCTGCTAGAGCCCTTCCCAGTATACTTGATGTAGTTGTTATAGAAACAGGTTTGGAAGACGTGTTGACGGATCAAAACTAAAACCATCTTATTACCCAGAAAACACTGTGCTTCTGTGTATGTAACTGAAATCGAGTGCTAGCCCGGGTTCAGTGCATTGGAACTCAAGAACTGCCTTGTGTGTCACGCGCCCAATGTCCCGCCAGCAAGAACGACTCGAGGCAACAGGATTCTTCTTCGAACAAGCCTTTACTGTGCTACAGCTCTTCTTAGTGTTACAGCTCTCTTAGTGTTACAGCTCTCTTGAACAGGGACCCTGAGCAGCAAAGTCGCTCGACTTATATACACAACAGTATGCTAATTATCTCTCAGGGATTGGTGGGGCATGGATCACCCCACTACTTGTCCTCCAGGGATTGGCGGAGAATGAATCACCCCATTAGCATATTAACGGTCAACTGACACCTGGTGCAAAAACCGCACATGTGCAGTACCGTTGTTCACCACTGGAGGGCGCCCTACATCTCATTATCGTATGGCCGCCCTAGCAAGGGGACAAGCCTGCACATGCGCAGTAAGTTGTCGACGTCCAGACTAGGCTGGATGTCGGCGCCATCTTTGCCGCGCCGCTCTCTACACTTGTAGACATCCCCTGTGTGCTTAACTTAAGGGTAAAGGAGTAGAGGTTGTAGAGTTGTACAAGAGAGAATCACATCGTTTCCAGATTAATTTAGAATCCATGAGTGGAAGGAGAAAGAAGGGAAGACATACTTTTACTACTCCTCCTAAAACATTTTTTCTTATAAGATGTACTAGTAAGCTGCCATAAAAAAATGAATCTATATCATCTTGGAGAAGATAAATAGAACCAAAGGTCACCATGTTAAACACAATAAGACACACCTGGCAAAAAAGGAACAGATGTGCTAATTTTTTTTCTTTTACAAAGTAAGTAGAAATAGAAATAAAAGTCGGAGGAAATAAAAGTTACAGGAAGACATTCGGTCAGGAATACAGAGAGGGACACCGCGAAGAAGAAATAAGAGTGAACTATTTACATACATGGAAATGTCATAATGAAATCTGTGACCTCGTGTAGTTGAACCAGTTTAAACTTACTCCAGTCTGGGATGCAGATGAAAGGGTCTCAGACTATGGGCTTTGACAATTACTAGTGGGTAAACCCTAATCTGCTTTTCTAACTGCTGGCCTGGCTACTTCTCCAGTGGTGGAGCGCAGGTACTTATTGTTTCTCCTGACCATGTGTTTCATGGTTCATCTTCTCTCACAGAGGCTTCTTCCTCTCTCACACTTCCTTCTCCTCCCTCTTCCCTCTCCAAACTAAACTCCAACCAGATATCTCAAAACTCTCTTGCTTCTCCTGCCTCCAGGACCATTTTTATTTAACAAACAGTTTTAAATTAAGGAACAAGGCTTACACAACCAAAGCTGGTAAACCTGAGAACTCACTGGTAGGCAACTAGACCTTCAGGCACAGAGTTTAGCATGACAATACATAGCTACAGACCAGATCTCAACACCTTGCCCACGTGCTAACTAAATAAAGTGATGGGTCCTGGCAAGTGCCACATCTTCTGTACCCATTTATGGGCTCCTAGGCCGGAAAAACCTTGTCATGCTATTTGGGTATGTACTCAAGAGTACTGAAAGTGAACCACTCAGTGGTTCTGATTTCTGCTTCATAAGAACCTCTCTGCCGATTTCCATGTTGGCTGGACTAGTTTCTATTCCTATCATGAGATTCTCTTCATGATTTGTCATTGCAGATGTTTGTCGTTTGGTTTGGTTTTTGATGAAAGTCATCCTAGGTACCCTGGATATAATCCAACTTCCTACATAAGCCAATTCAAAATGGATTAAAGACTTTGATATAAAAATCAAGACTCTGAAAAGACTAGAAGAAAATATAGAGAAATACTTCAATACCTACACACAAGCAGTGACTTTCTGAGGAAGAATTAACTAGCTTAGTAATAGCAATAAATGACACATGAGATTGCGTGTCTTTAAAAAACCTTCTACACAGCTTAGCCATTTCTCCAACAGAACTTTGTTGTAGAAATTTTTAATCTATATTGGGGGTTTCTACCACATCTTTGACCAGATAAAAGACACATACAATTTTATATTTGTGGTAAGTTTTAAACAGCCCAAGATTGGGTAGATATCTACCCTCTGTGGCTATTAGAATCTACTTACCAGGTCTCATTTGGGCTGCTCTTAGCTCCAATTGGCCAGCCCTCAGGGCCATGTTCTCTTGAACTCACCTAACCAATGGTGGCTTCTCCTCCATTCACCTTTTTTTCCCCTCATGGTTCTCCTCCAACCCCAAGCTTAGGAACCTTAGACCCAACCTACGACTCTTCTGCTCAGACATTGGGCTGTTGGCGTCTTTATTTATCAATCAGAAATAACTTGGGGGCAGGGTCACCTAGCATCACTTGGGTCTACATGCCAACTCCAGGTCTTGGGCGGGGGGGGGGGGTCACACTTAACATTACAGTAGACAGCAAAACCGAACATCAACAAAGGTTAATATCCCAAACACATAAATAGCTAGTAATTTTTCATCATTAGATACTGTCCCTTGCTGTTTTGGATAATGAGAATAGGAAAAATGGACGAAGTATGATAACACACATGCAGTTCAGAGCCTTTAGGTACTTGGTCAGAAGTCCATAAATTTTTCCAAACAGAACCTCTCCATACGTTGTGTGGTTTTCCCAAAGAGATGTCAGCAAATGTCTTTTCAACTAAGATAAAGAATCAACTATAGAATAGAATAACGATTGCACTCTAGCCTAGGTTGGTGAAAAAATGAGCTTTTGGGTTTACTTGACAAAAACAGGATGGTACGCTCAGAGGAGCATGGGTAACTCAAGGCTGCAAGACCACCCAGCAAGGCTGGTGACTTGGGAAAGGTGTGTCTTTCCAGCACCCTCCCCAACAGGCTCCTTTCTCCAGCCATCGCTGATCTTGTGTGCTTACAGAGGGCTTGTGCATCTAGAAACTCTCTTGGCTTTCTGAGTACTAAGCCCCTCCCTCCTTCCTCCAAGAGGGAATGATGTTTCCACTTGGAAGACATGGCTCCACCGGTCATCTCTCTGGGGATGGAACAAAAAACAGACTGAAAGAGAAGGAGTGGCTGGGGCACAGGACCAAGGACTTATGTCCCATCCGGGTTGGATGTCTGTCACTTGTCATCTTCTGTTTGGTTTTGCTTCGCTCTGTGACTAGTGCCGTCCCGCAAATCATATTTTATACCCATCAGTATCTTTCCATTGATTTTGGTTGCAAGCTTCTCAAAACTGTCCAAAGAAAAATAATTTGAATTCTTCCAAACATCTTGCAGTTACTTCTGTTATTAGTGTTTATTTCCATCTGCCTTTTCTAAGTCTGGGGACAAATAGCTTACATCATAAATGACTGTGGCAGTGGATTGTAATGATGTAATGAGAGATCCAAAAGCTTACTAATCTTCACTCACCCGAAACACTCCAGGGTTGTGTATTGATGTTAGTGGATGAGGTGAGAAGCAAGTGTTCATGGGTTATGACCTCTGCACTCTAGACCACCAATTCTTCTCAATTTAAAGGTCTCATTTCTAAGGTGGATCCAGGTATCATGTCAGCGTCTAAATATACAGTGATACCACATCTAAAAGATATGTTTTCATTATCTATGAGTAATAGGATTCATTTCTAATTCATCTGTAGGTCATTTGTAACAATATGAAGAACTGCTTTGCAAATAGTACCACCAGGAATATTTATGACAAAAACAAAGGACAAGGCTTTGTGCTTGTCTTTTATTTTTAGACAGGACACAAGGATGAAGTTTGCATTTAGTGGACTTAATACAAATAAACTTTTTTTAATTGTCTTGGTTTCATATACCTTTCCTGACATTTTGACCTCTTTGAGGAGAGCACATGAATGTCTGCGTGTATATGTGTACACATGTATGTATGTATTCACATGCATATATATATATGTGTGTGTGTATATATATGAATGTGTATATATGTATGTGGATATGTGCGTGGGTATAGATAGATATAGATATATTTCTGTATGTGTTTATCATCTATGTGTGTGTTTATATAGGTGTGTGCGTGTGTGTGTGTGTGTGTGTGCGTGTGTGTGTGTGAATACAGGTACATCACACACCTTGTGGAAGTGCCCATCACTTTAGTAAATGCTAATCAAATACCAGGTTGAAACATCTCACATGGCTGATATTTTATATTGGATATTTTTATTTACATTTCAAATGTTTTCCTTTTCCCAGTTTCCTGTCCATAACCCCCCCCCATCCTATTCCCCTTCCCTCTTCTTCTACGAGGGTGATTCTCCTCCCCAACCACCCGCTCCTCCCTGCCTCCCCACCCTGACATTCCCCTACACTGGTGGGGTCCAGCCTTGGCCAGATCAAGGGACTCTCCTTCCATTGGTGCCCAACAAGGCTATCCTCTGCTACATATGCAGCTGGAGCCATGGGTCTACCCATGTGTACTCGTTGGGTAGTGGTTTAGTCAGATTGGGGTCAGCATTGTTTTAACTACTATCTTGCAAATCATTGCAAGTCACTGGTGGAAAGGAGTTATACTATTCATGTCTAGCTGATTCTATAGTAAATTGTGTCATATGCGAACATTTTGTGAATAATAATTAAAGTGGATGAATCAACCTGGTGAAATATTTCCTGAGTAGACCACTTAAGGCTCTGAAATGCGTCATGTCTGAAGCCAATGTAAGGGCTACTAATTCATTCACCCTGCCCGATGGTTTTATGGTGTTGGGATACATGGCTTTGAGTACTGTGGTCCTAACTGGCAGAGTTCCACTTTGCCACTGGGCTTCTCCAACACTTGGGTTTGCTTAAAACCAGGCTCGTTTTACCAAATTCCTAACGCTTCCATTGATATGCTCCCCTTAGGCTCGTGTGGTACAATACCGAGAATAACGAAGAGTGTTGCCGGTCAGTTTTTTCATCGTAGAGAATCATGCTCATGTTTAAATCACTTATGGCTGTGTTCCCCGATTCTCCCTGGGTCTGTTTTGCTTCACTGCCCGACTCACAAATCACTGTTAATGAATGACACTTTACGCGTTCATCCATGCAAGCCTGCTTCTAATCAGCCTTACACCCCCTCTCTCCATGGCTGCAGTCAATCATGTGCTACGCATGCTCAGTTTCATCTCCCCTGCCTCTGCTCCTTAGCCCCCTGTGCCCAGCTTCTTTGGAGTCCTCAGGAATTATCAGGAGACAGAGTTATACTCTCTCAGAGTTCCACCTTCTCTTCCAGTTAATGTGAGTGTGGCATCTAACACACCAGGTTTGAGTTTGGGTAAGTAAGAGAAGGTTACATCCTCACTTAAAAATTTCTGACAATTACTTCTCAGAATAAAAACACCATCTGTCCAAATCTACTTACTAACAACGTCCATGCGCCTTTCTTTCACAAGAATCCACATTCCTGCTGAAGGGAAGTCGTCAGCACCGGTGGTGCTCCACGTGTCACTCTGTTGTATCCATTCTGGACCAGACACAACTCCTTAACGGAACCCGCCTTTTCAGGATCGTGAGCAACACGACATTCAAACCTCTTTATACATAATTTTAATACATACTGCTTTACTGTCGCACAATTCCCAGATATTCTTCCCCCCCCCCCTTGATTTATGCAATTCTACTCTCAGGGAAGCTTCTGTGTTCGTGTTTCTTTGATTGTATAAATAAGAGAATGATAGCCCTAATCTCATATGGTGACCACAGATACCGCCTTGAATCTATGACTGAGTCAAAATAAGGACACAGTCCGTTCTGCTTTTAGCATTGCAAAACCCTTGATCCACTGGAATCTTCTTTCCCTTCTTAGGTTAAACAGACTTCCTAGATTGGCAAACAGTGTATTGATTGCCACAGTCAAGCTCAAAATCCCAAAAAGTCTTCTGATCCTTGGCAGACCCGGACAGGTGTTTACGCTAAGCTCCGCCATCTTCAGATGGAACGAGTCATTGTGAGCCCCAGCTCCTGCTGCACGGGGCATCATTAAATATATAGCTACGCGAACTCCACAGGAAAGTTTAGGTGACAAGGTATGCGTTCCTGTCGATGGAAGTTTTACATTTGATGGGGAGCAGAGGGGACTTGAATGTATAATAGTCTTAGTGTGGGTTAGTAAACCTAGAGGAAACTGAGCTCAAGTGTTCGTTTCCTGAAATATAGACTCTAAATCTTATGTCAAAAAGCAAACAACGCATAAATAAAACCATCCCTATTTCCTCTGTGTCACACCTGGATTTAATTCTCATTTTCACTGTGAACAAACTGGTGATCCGAACTCTTCAAATGACTTCCCAATTTCTCAGGTGATTATTCCTGACAAGCTAGGCTGTTCATCAGCTTCACGGTGTTAAAGATAAATTAGGGGAAGATATATATTTATAACTTCTATGTGTTGCCTGCGTATCTTGTGTTATAATCTATAAAACTCAAATTGGAGAAATTTGAAATACGCATGAAATGCAATCGCTGTGAGGTGAGGGAGTCTAACGGTAACGTTTTATGGTCAAACTTACTGGACGACTGTTTTCATGCGAAATAACCATATTAGTTTTTGAAGTCAGGAAAACAAAGTGGCCAACACTTGATGCACGAGTCTGAATTCAACCTTAGCTCACATCATTTAAGATAGGATCCTGCTGAATGGATCAAGTCAGTCTTGAACTTCCAGTCCTCCTGTTTCTACATCCAGAGTGGTACGGTTGCAGGACTAGGGTACTTGGGCATCCTATGCAAATATGTCTACGGTCTCTCTTGCCTGTTTCCTCAGCCTCGAAATATAAATAAAGCCGTGTACCTGCGTTTAGTTCTGTGAATTAAATATGTCACTAATTAATATCTAATTAAATATCTAGTACTATATAATTCCATATGGTACACTCTTGATAAATTTTGTAATAATTCTGATTACCGTTTAATTTAAACTCCCTGGTTCCAAGAGTGATGTAAGTAACTTAGGAAGAGAAGCTGACACAGACAGATGCATGTGAGCAGGCTTACAAATGAGTACTGCAGCCATCGACCTACACATCACTTAAACGGCACGTATGTGCTGCCAGATCTAAAATAAGCAGCACACCGAAATTGTATTTTAGTGGTTGCTTCTGATTTTGTCTGATAGAATTAGAGATTTAGAGACAGTGGGTTTTACCGCACTGGAGAAAAGCATTCCTAAGGACAACTCAGCCTGTAAACTCCTCGCTACCAGGGGATGTGGAACCAGGTTTGATCCCACCTAGACACACTGATACTGGGAAAGCTCAGACAACCAGAACCTCGGGGCTCAGTCGGCAGTCAATCTCACCCACCCAGTGAGCCCAAGGCTAAGGAGAGGTCATGTTTCAAGCACAAGGTGGATGGATCTTGATGAAAGACATTTGAAGTTGACCTCTGACATACATGTTCACCTGCACACACATGTCCTCACACATATGCAAAAATAAATAAATTAGATGGATGAATGCATGGCTTTGGGTCCTTTGTTAGTACCACCTTTCCTTTCTCTCCCACATTCTCTTTACAGCTGAATGAAAAACCTATGTGTATGAGACACAGGGAGGTCGAGACCTAGCGGTTTCATTGGTAGGAATGGGAAGACTGTTGTAGGTAGCTTCTGTCTGTGATTGTGTTTACAGATCTCTCATCTCATAATCAAGTTGCACCCTCATAAGAGAGGAGTTCGTCCTAGCATGGCTGTTATAAGACAAACAGCTCACATTATCTGTTCGGGTCCCTCGGGGCTTCTAGAATAACTCACAGTAACTGTCTTTGCAGGAGACCATGTGAAGGGACTGAGAAAATGACAGAGTCCTATCCAAGTATTTTTTCACATGTAAGCACAATGTAGGTCTCTTGCCTTCATGCTATATGCAGTTATCATGCAATATGTAATTAGTAGAAGAAAATCAGCTGACTGTATTGATGTCACGTCATTTGCAAGTCTTCTGATTCTATGTGTGTTTTGGGTTTTGCCTTAGCAGTGCCAATATTTCGTGATTAAAGGCAATTATTAACCCAACATACCGGCAATGTGAGTAGCACCTCACATCACCTGTCACACAATCCTACTTCTTAAATAGAATGGAGTGGCTACATACCTGGTTTGAGGTTCCCAGAGAATAAATACTCTGCTTCCTACAACTTTAATGTTACAGTGACACTGCTTAATTAATGAAGAAATAGAGAAACCGTGGAGAACAACCTTTGCCCTAGGAAGAATCCACACAAGTCCGACGCGTTCTTCGGCAGCTCTGAACATTCTCGAGGCTTTCATTACTCCATCAGAGTTGGACGGAAGGGTACTGGGAGACAGAGCGGCCTAGGAGAGAGGAAGGTAGTTCTTCATGATGGATAATGAACACCTGCTGGGTGCACCCTGGGTCTCTCCTAAGTGCTGAGTTCAGCAAGCACTCCAAGGAGATGAGAAACTGGCGATCTGGTAAAATACAGCCTCAGCTAAAGGTCATGCGAAATTGTGCCAGGAACCTTGGGGATGCTTCGGAGTGGGAGCTAAAGAGAGGGGGCTGCTCATTAGGGCCTGTTCTTAAGCGCCCAATTCACTTTATCAAGGAAATTGTTCATTTGTGTGAAGATTTGACCTCTGTCATTCTGCCAACTAGGCTTAGGCCCAGGAGCAAGCCAGGCTCACACGAGCTGCCAGAAGTTAAGGCTACCTGGGGACCCCTTTCAAAGGACACGGCGAAGGTTAGCAGCCTGAGAGTTGACCTTCCTCCTTTCATTTCCCATTTATATCTGTTTGTAAAGTTCAAAGAGTTCCCCTTTTCCCCTGAAAAAAAAAGAAAGAAAGAACTTCAAATGCAATAAATCATGAAAGATTCCGAGGAAATAAGGCTGTGGAAAGAAAAGGTGGAAGGAACACGTTTCACCTGGGAAGACTGCTTATTTGGGGAAATTAATTCAGGTACAAAGGCTACACTTGCTACATATCTCAACTTATATCACATCGACTGCAATGTTTCCTGATGCCACAACATTTCAATCCAAAGCAATCTATTGTGTTATCTAAGGAAAAGAGGGAAGATGTTCAGATGCCTTCTGTCCAGAGATGCAAACCGTTAGGAATTCTTTTGATTATCTATACATTTGAAATTTTCTTTCACAGTTAAGTGAAGAAGGAAAGGGGAAAAAAAAGTGGTCGACAGCTAGCTATCTGGTATGGTTGTACAATAAAGGA
Organism: Rattus norvegicus; assembly: GCF_021556685.1. Lineage (NCBI taxonomy): Eukaryota > Metazoa > Chordata > Mammalia > Rodentia > Muridae > Rattus > Rattus norvegicus. The sequence goes on from NC_141537.1 coordinate 174,561,566, forward strand.
GTAAAGTTGGGTGCTTTTAATGTCATTGCAATTAACTATATTTTAAACAGATATGTAAAAATAAAAAGTATACAATTTAGAGGATGGAACAATTAATTTGAATACATTTAAACATTGTATAACATAATAAGTCTAGCTAGTTTCTCAAGCACTTATCAGTTTATCAATCTACTGTGCTGTGCCCCCAACAGGCTCATGTGTTGGACCATTTGGTCTCCAAGGGGTGGCACTGTTTCTGAGAGTCTGTGAAATTCTTAGGAGGTAGAGCCTCACTAGAGAAAGTGGGTCACTAGAAGGAGCCCTTGTGTGTGTGTGTGTGGGGGGGGGGAATCTGACCTTATTTCCTGCCCACTCTGCTCCCTGAGGACAGAAGCAATGTGACCAGCCATCTCAGAGTCTTGCTGACATGCCTTACCCACCACGGTGGACTGCATTCCCTCCAAATGTGACCGAAAATTAAGTCATTTCTTTTTCACGTTACTTCTTATCAAATATTTAGTCCCCAAATGCAAGGAAAATAACACATATATTTCTTTATAGCAAAGGCCTTCAGTATCATTCTCTTTGAAATATTTCCAGAGGCCATCCCTAGTCACTCCAAAGTGAAACGACTCCTACAGGTTCTTCCACCATATCCCTTCCCCTCCTCTTACCCTATCCAGACACTTGCATTTCTTTGAGTTCACCGTTTAGATTTCACAAGGACTTAGAGGAAAGACTGGCCTCTATGCCGTGCATGGTTCTTGAAGAGAGTGGTCTCCTGTTCTTTTGAGGTTGTGGCAGAGGATAAGACAAGATTTCGGGGTTTGTGATTAAATGGCATTCCATTGTCTACCCAGCAAGTCCTTCTCATCCGCTCGGTCTTTGATGGACACTTTGGGGAATTCTGGATGGGGTGTAAAGACATGGGAACATATGTCTTTCCACACACTGGTTTCCTTTCCTCTGAGTATAAGCGAACAGTGAAACTTTAGGGCATGTGGTGATTCTGTTTTCATTGATTTCCCAGCAACAGTGTAACCGTTTGCTTTCTCCACACCTTCTGCCTGTATCTGCATCCATAGTCTTTGTCACGGGCACTCTGAGAAGGAGGACTGATGCCTTGGTGGGGTTTACCTGCATCTCCATGACAAGTAGTGATGAGAGGCACTTTCTCACACACCTGCTGGCCATGTGCCTCTTCTTTGGATTCATCATGACTTTTAAACCGCTTGTCGTTGTTTCGAGAGGGTTTTTTTTTCTTTTTTGTTTACTTTTTTTTATTTTACTTTATCAGGATCCGTGTGTGTGTGTGTGTGTGTGTGTGCGCGCGCGCGTGCGTATATGACATGTGTGTGCATGGTCACGTGTGAATGCAGGTTCACGAATGCCACAGCATGTGCGTGAAGGTGGTAGAACAGCCTCAGGGGTCGGTTCACACCTCCCATCCTGATCGTGACACAGTGTCTTGTTGCTTCTATGGATGCCCTACACTAGCATTCCCGCAGGAAAGTTTCCAGGGATGAGTCTCCTGCTCGGCACAGAAGCTCTGAAATTGCTGCTCCTGACCCCTAAGTATCACCTCCAGCTTTACCTGGCCTTGGGGGTTTCTGAACTCAGGTCCTCCTCTTTGTATAGCAAGCACTTTATCCCTGGGCTATTTCCCCAACTGTTTTCATAATGCTCTGAGATTAACCCCTTTTCACATACATAATTTCATATATATATGTACATATACATATATATCTGTATATATGCATATGTGTGTGTGTGTGTGTGTGTGTGTGTGTGTGTGTGTGTGTCTGTATCCCATGCTTTGAGGTTTATCTCTGTACTCTGATGATTGTTTCCTTTGCTGTAAAGACAGGTTTTAGCTGGATTTCATTAGTAATAATGTATATCTAAATTTACTTTGGTTTTCTGTGCTCGAGAGGGGTGGGTCTTGTCTTCTTTCTCTCACATCTTATGTTTAAGTCTTTCATCCTTTTGGATTTTCTTTTAACATGTATGATTGAGGAATTCTTTGGATAGGTAACACATTTTTGCCAGTACCACCCGTTGGCAGGACTGTCCCTCCTCCAATACATTTCCCTTGCACTGTGACGAACCATCGAACCATCGGTTGGCTGTATAGGTGTTGATTTGCCTCTAAACGCTCTACCCGCTGTCACTGGTCTGCATATGTCTCCATGCTAGAACCATTTCAAAGCTATGCATGAAATGCCTAGCTCTATTCTTTGGGCTCAAGGCCACTTCAGCCATTCAGGATTGTTGTGTGGTTTCAAAGACAATGTGGAGCAATTTTTTGTCATTTGTCGGAAGAGTACCATTGGTCATCTGACTAAGGAGTGCACTGAACCCTCAAATTCTTTTCTCAGGGAAAAAGAGAGCTGCTGTTAATTAACCACTCAACCGAGAGCTTCAGTCGCACCAATGTAAGTGCACATAGGGATTTCTGAGCTCTGTTAGACTATTCAGCTGGAACAAAATACTTGAGAAAATGGAATTATGACAAAGGAAAGGTTAGCTTGGGCCACAGATTAGTAGGTTTTAGTTCCTGGTTGCTTGGTCATGTAACTTTGGGGACACAGGGTCCAGCATTCCACAGAAGAGAACTTTGGGGTACTGCAAAGTCGTTCCCCTGGATGGGAAGACAGTGGCAGGATCCCACGCAATGGCCTTCACGGGTATGCTCAGGTTGACCAACCTTCCTTTCCTGAGGTCCTGCCTCTTAAAGTTTATGCCAGTTTTCCAGAAAGCACCACCGGGCAGCATACAAATCTATAACACGGGAGTCTTTGGGCAGTGTTTACCGTCTAAGGAAGAAGGTACTTTATTTATTAACTTCCCTAAGCAGCAATTTCACAGCTACAGTCCGATGCCCACTGTATGCTCTTACCGGAGGTGACTCGGGCCCAGAAAATTTGTTGCAATATCTTTCTTTTAAAGCAAATGTGGATTTTTGTTTGGTTAAATGCTGAATGTCAACTTTAAGTCAACAGAGCGTTTGGACACAACTCACAGCATGAGTTCACTGTGCAAGAAGTTTCTCCTGGCTCAAAATCTCTAACCTGTAAGATACAGCCACTCTGAGTCCCTTATCCATGACCACCTTGGGTCCCTCTCTATAGTGAACCCATTAGCACAACTCTGTAAACTACCAGGAAAACAGAAAAGCTTCCTCCCTTGGAAGGAAACGATCTACTTCCCATAGCCTTGTTGGCAGGCCATCATTTGCTTCAGGTAGAAGAGTTGATGATAAAATTGATCATATCTGGGAGCAGCTGACAACTGGGCATGAGCGGACGGGCAGGTGCAAGGTGAGAGTATTTTCAGAGACATCGAGATGCTTACTGTGTTGTTGCTTCTGGTTACCTCTTTCATCGCCCTTTTCCACTCAGATAGTTTGTAAATGTCAGAAATCACAGTCTCTGTGTTTAATATGATATTAAAATGAAAGACAGTACATCTCAGACACTCTCTGCAACCTGTAAGGAACACTGTCTGTGACGCATGATGTGGCATTTAAGTTCTGATCATTACTAGGAAACTTATGAAATCCCCAAATACCTTTCATCTCTCGTGTAAACCATAACTGAAAAGGATTTCAAGTACAAAGAATTGAAACCTTCGAGACCACACTTCTAAAGATAAACTGGTGACCTGGTGTTCTCTAATTATGTAAGTATTTCAATGGATCCCCTTACCGTTAGAATTCGTTACCACACCTATACAGTATAAGGAACTGATTACCATGCAAGGTAGGCTATCTGAGATGGCTTCTAGCACCCTCAAAAGGGATTTTTTTTTATTTTGTTGTTTTGTTTTTTCCCTAAGGAGAAGGATAGTTGTCGTCCAGAATTCAAAGATTCGAAGCAAGGTGAATGACTTGAAAGGTCTGATGCCTTTCCCAGCCTCAGCCTTCAGGAGCGAATTCGTATTGCTTATGGTAATAGTGCCCTCCAGAGGAATTTTGCAGGAACTTGAAAGGCTAAAACAGACCGGGGAAAATTGAGGTTGTGTCAATGAGGAATGGAAAGGAAAGGTTCCAGAACTAAATTAACATTTTGACCTAACGTGTCTCTTATGTAAAATGTGGTGCTCAAAGCCAAAATTGCATTCATGATGACAAATATACACTTCTGAATCATTTCAGACAATTGGCCAGTATAGATGTACTGCAATATACATGTGCTTAAAATTAAATGAGTAAGGAAAGAATACAAGGATGTGATTATAAAATTAAAAATCATGATTGCATAATTTCTCTCCTTTCAGTACCCAAGCATGATCTTCATAAGTTAGTATGAATAAATGTTAACAGTACCGAACTCAATATAAACCATCGTCATGCGTTATTGGAAAGAAATTGAAATGAAGGCCACCAACACCATAATTATTAAAAATCAAGCCAAAGCTGACATGACAAAACACTAACAGATTAAAATTAGAAAAATATATAAAATATATGATCTTTCTTTATCATTGAAACTTAATTCTAGAGTATCGTGATGATTCTTCCAAGAATAATTTTTGTCATATCAAAGTGACTTTTTGTTTCATACTGTCAATAAAATACAAGACAAAGGCCACTCGTGTCCAATGATTTCTGTCTCCTACATCACACGCCACAGGGATCTCCTGCATTTGACCTCTTAAAAGAGAGATCAAATTAGCAGAAAATAACTTCCTTTCAGTGATATACAAGGAATGGTTATAATGGGCAATTAGAAATTAAAACACAACATCAGAATTTCTTCCAGAAGGGAAGCTGTATGGAAAAATATCTCAGAAGGCTGTTTGGTGAGGGAACAAGGGGACTCATCAAAGCAATCGTCTTTTAAAACGGCAGCAATGGGAAAACTGACAATGTACTTCCTGCCACACCCAAGTATCCTGTGATGGACAGTAACCTTGGACTGAGGTCCAAATAACCTTGCCTTTTTAAATTCCTTTTGTCGTATGTTTTGGCCCACAAAGAAGAAAAGGAGCTGAGCTGGTGTAAGTTCTATGTCTGTCTGTCCATGCGTGACTGATGTGAATCTACAACTCAATAAGTTAAAAAAAACTAACCGTATTAAATTAAGAAAATTGCACAGTTACACAACAGGGATCATTATACTTTTTCACTACTGATTATATTTCCTCATTTTTGACTTTGATAAATAAACTTCTAATCCTAGGTCTGGCAGGTAGACCTGTGGGTAAAGCGATGCCTGTATAGAGCCAAGGAATCTCACTGCAGAGCTCTGGCACCCACGTCATACTGAGCATGGCGGCGTTTCTTACATTCTGAGAAATTGGGAATACACAGAGACAGACACTCCAGGGTCTTGCTGGCCAGCCAGTCTAGATTCCTAGCATGATTCAATGAAGAGACTCTATCTCAAGAAAATACAGTGGAGACTGATAAACTGACATCTCGTAAAACTGACTTCTGGCTTCCACACATGCACAGAGACAAGCACACATGTACACAGGTGCACAACATACACATATACACATGTATGCAAGCACAAACCACACATACACAAAACAACTAGGTAAATAGATAAATACTGGGTAAAGCTCCCATATCTGTAACAGACTGTCTAGTGCTCAATGTCCAAATAAACTACACTAGTCTAGCCCTTACTTACCTGAAGTCATTTGTAATTTGTAATTATTACAGAATTCGGCCAAATATAACATAACTTACCAATGTGATTCATTGTCACAGATCTTTCAAGATGTTCATTCAAACATCCTAGAGGAAATTACTGAGGTACATACTTAAAATTAACATCCCACAGTCAAAAGCTCTGACCCAGAATTGTTCCTGTCTGAAAGAACTGCAGGGACAAAAGTGGAGAAGAACCTGAGGGAAAGGAGGTCCAGCAACAGGTCTAAATTAGGACCTAGCTCAAGGAGAGGCCCTAAGGCCTGACACTATTACTGAGGCTATGGAGTGCTCACAAAAAGAGACCTATCATGACTGCTCTCCAAAAGACCAACTAGCAGCTGAAAGAGTCAGGTGCAGATATGTGCACCCAACCAATGAACAGAAGCTGCTGACTTCTCTGGTCGAATTAGGGAAAAGCTGGAGGAAGCTGAGGAGGAGGGTGACCCTCTAAGAAGACCAGTAGTCTCAATTAAACTGGACCCCCAAGTTCTCTCAGACACTGAGCAGACCAGGCAGCATACACCAGGTGATATCAGGCCCCCAACACATATACAGCAGAAGACTCCCCAGTCTGGACTTAGTCAGAGAAGAAGCACCTAACCTCAAGAGACTTGAGGTCACAGGGAGTTGGGAGGTCTGGTGAGGTGGGGATGGGGACATCCTGGAGGAGATGGGGGATGAGGTATGGGATGTGGGACAGTCAGAAGGTGGGGCAGGGGATCAAGTCTGAACTTTAAAAAAAAAAGAGTAAATAAAAAGATAAAAAAAATTTAAAAGTCAACATTGGTACAACTTGAGCAAATCTGTTACAAGACTGACCGTTCACATGCCAGGCACAGGAGGAGTGCCTTGCCTATCAACACAGATCGAGAATGCACATGAAGTTGTTAGGTGGCTGTTACTTTCACTGTTACAGCATGGCATGCCGTTTTGGTAGCATGGATAGATTATGGATTTGGGGAACATCGTTACAACGTAAAAGGGTCAGAGTCCCTTTTCTCCCAATTCTTGTTCATATATTCTTTTAATGCTCTTTTAATTTTAATCATTTGCATGTCCGTGTATTGAAATATTCCTCTTAGTGGCTTTTACTGTTCATGGCATACTTGCCAACACGGTCAAAATATGTTTTTTGAAACATTTCTTGGGGTATTTTCCTGAAAAGACATCCCTCCTATAAGGCAAGCAGAAGCAATGAGAGTTCACCCATTCCCACATACATAGGCAATGATACACGATTGCATGTAGAGGTTCATATTGACACCTAATTGGTTGCACCCATAGTACCTACGGACATGCAAACAAGCACACATGCATATGTGTGTGTATAATAACTATTGTTCCTGTAACAGTCACAGTTAAAGCTGTCTGTCTACTGTCACTTTTTAAATTATTCATTACAAATACGGAACGCTGTTACTTTATAAGTTTAGTTTATAATCATTAATGCTTTAACAATTTGCCTAGAAATTTCCTTGCCTTTTCCTTACAAACTACCAATACCATCAAATTATAATGCAATTAAGTTATTTTTAATTACTTTTATTTTCAACACATCGTATGTTTTTTTCAGTGTTTCCGATGTAACAGTAGAAGTGATATTAGTAGCTTTATATAATTTCTCATGAAAATACAACTCTTAAAATGACTTAAAAGCACTGGCTGCTCTTCCATAGGATGTAGGTTTGATTCCCAGCACCCACATGGCAGCTCCCAACTGTCTGTAAATCCTGTTCCAAGTGTGAAAACACTCCCTTCTATCCTCTGTGAGTGCTAGTCTGACATATGGTGCACAGACATACACGAGAAATGACTCATGCACATAAAGTCAAAGCAATACACCTTTAATAATGGGGAGAAATGGATTTTACCTAAGGATTATGCAATTTATCTCACCAGATATTTTATTAGGTAATTGTTAGTCACACCTCTCTGCCTATTACCTTTTCATCTTCAGTTATTTTTCAATTTTAATTATAAAAGTTTCCATAGTCTAGGGCTCACTGAGTACTATGCAAGCTGGAGAAACTGAGTTCAAACCTCAAGAACCCACAAAGTAATGTTGGATGTAATGGGGGCAAACTTGTAATTCTGGCACTGGGCAGGTAGAAACAGGTCCTGACCTCTTTGCTCACCCAGCCTAGCCCACGTGGTGAGGTCCTGGCAAGTGAAACAACCTGCAGACAGAGAAGACACCTAAATGTCAAGCTTTGACTGCCATAGTCATGCACAGGGCCAAAAATGCACACCTTTACACACATGTGAACTCCCAGGAACACACACAATCATGTAATACCTTAAACACATGTGAACTCCCAGGAACACACAGTCATGTAATACCTTAAACACATGCGAACTCCCAGGCACAAACACACACACAGTCATGTAACATGCAAAGCTTCTATGTGAACTTAGATAATCTCAAGGTTTCCCTATTTGGTTGGTAATATGCAAACACAATTAATGAATTTTAATAATAAAAACATTGTAGATTAAAGTAAACTTGGTTAAGATTGTTGTTTGAGTTCTTACAAAAAAATGCCGCATACAGAAATTGTGCCTGTATATTCAAAAATTAAGCTATAGTTTCCACTTGTTTGCATCTGTGGTATTATAATTATTTATTTTTCTCTAATCCTATTATTAGAATAACTTCATAATGGAGTTCGTAAATATACATCTTTTCCAGTCTCTAAAATGATTCAATGGGTTAGGTGCTTGCCCTATTAAGTGTGAGGACATGAGTTGGGACCCCAGTACTCATATAGAAGATAGGTGTGACCTGTAAGAACTCAAACAGTATGGCACCAAACAGGAGGATTCCAGGGGCTCACTGCACAGTCAATCTAGTTGAAATAGTGAGCTCCAGATACAGCGGAAGGTTATCAATTAACACAAATCTCTATCATCCTGTACTACCATAGCTCAAGAATTGAGGAGGGAGAGGATATCTAGAGGGAGCCACTGAACATTGACCTCTGTCTTCTATGCGCAGACACACAGATGAGCGCGCGCGCACACACACACACACACACACACACACACACACACACACACACACACACTCCATCCATTCATGCACATCCATCACACATAAAAATAGATAATTATAGTTTTTTTCCTCCACAGCTTCTGGTCACTTCCTGGACAGCTCTTTCAAGATGTAGGCTTCCTTCCAAGCTTTGGTGTTAACTCGTAATCTTCAAAGTAACTATGAGTTCAGGTTTTGCATCCAACCCTTAGCTTTGTCCCCTCATTGCATCACTGAGAAGCTTCTTGTCCTTCCTACGATATCTGACAACCAAGCTATAGGACTCATTGCACCACTTTTATGTTTGTTTGTTTTGTTTTGTTTTTGCTTTTTGTTTTTTGGGGGTTTTTTTGTATTTTTTTAGTAAAGAATAAGTTTTTCATCAGCTCAAATATCAATTGTATGGAGGCACAAGCTTCAATGCAGCAGTATATATACACTTAATTTTAATGAGTGGAGCACTTGCATTTACCAACTGCCTGCCACTGTAGCAAATGCCTGAGATAAATTCACTTTAGTTTTAGCATGTGGTTTCAATCCTGGCGGTTGGCTCTATTCCTGGGGCCATGTAGTGAGACAGAAGAGCATGAAGGGATTGTGTGACAAAGACAGTTGCTCACTTGTTGGTGGCTGGGAAAAAGAAATCAAAGTGGAGGTATTTGGGATCATAGCAACTCTGCATAGTCATGCTCCCAATGTGCTAACTTCCTCCCACAGAACCCCACCTCAACACTAACCCTTGACATGTCAACTGTCTCCCGCGGCACCAAAACAAGACTTTAACACATGGATATTTTACTAAACATTTTAGGTTCGAAATATAGAAGCACTCGTGTCAGATTGACAGTGCAGAGGACAAAGACCGTATGTACAGAAAGATATTTTAAGTGGATGGGAGCAAGTTTATCAACAGTATTTACAGAAACGGTACACCTAGTACCATGTTTCCATAAGGTATATGACTCAGTGTGGAAGTCAGAGATCCTTATAAAAACTCGTTTCTGGACATGATAAACAGGCTGGTCAGGTGGCACAGATGTTAATGTGTATTGTTCTTGGCGGAGAACCCAAGTTCAGTGCACAGCAACCACATCAGATATTCCATGCCTTTCTGTAACTCTGGTTCCTGAAAGGTGGGCAACTGTAAGTACATGCACAAAGCCTCATTCCAACACACAATACACAACAGCAGAGCGCTTGCCTACATGCATTATTAGGGTCCTGCCCTGGGCTTTTAGGTTTAGGAGCTGTTGTGGAACACAGAGTTGAAAGCCAAAAGACTGATGATCTCTGGCCTTGTTACTCTCTAACTGTACTGGGGGCTAAATGGCTTCCAGAAACTTGACACTCTCTTGCTTATTCTGTGTCTGAATACTGCTTGCTTCTTATCTCTTTAACTCTCTTTGCTTAAATAAGCACTGGGGAAACTAAAGTCTTTAACTATTTTTTGATTTATGCTTAAATAAGTACTAGTTTCTGGTGAATCAACACAGGCTGTTTAGCACCAGGGAATTAAGGCTTCATTGCTAGACCTCCTTTCTCCGGTGAGTCAGACAGGAAAACCTTCCTGTACAGACAAGAGGCTTGGAGCTCATTCACTGTTCTTGGACCAGAAAGAAAACAAAAGAAAGCAAAGATGTCACTTGCACAGACAACACACACACACACACACACACACACACACACTCACACACACATATACACATACACACACATACACACACATACATACACACACAACACATATACACACACACAACACACATATACACACACATACACACACACGCATACACACACATACACACACATACATACACACACAACACACATACACACACACATACATACACACACAGCACACATACACACACATACATACACACACATACACACTCACACACACATATACACACACACATACACACACACATACACACATGCATACACACACATACATACACACACAACACACATACACACACATACACACACATACATACACACACACAGACACACACACACACACACACACACACACAATGAGACTGAAAATGGCCACACCACCTTTCTTTATTGGTTTCATCTTTTTATAAATTTTAGACAAAAGTTCTCTATGTGAAAAAGAATTACCTCATAGATAAAATGTTACAAAAACAGAGGAGTTGCAGAAAGCTATCATTAACAAGTTCAAAGCAGTGTTTCATGCTGTAAGCTCATTATAAGTTCCAAACAACAGTTTTTACACATCCTTGCCTTATCATAGTGCACACTTGTGGCTTCGTCCTTGGACTCGGATGTTTTTCCTTGAACACAAATTTTCCCAAGCCTATTTCTCTTTTTAGTGTAATTATGAAAGCTCATTGTATTTCTTATGATGCAATCTTTATTACGAGGAGTAGACACACTCTATTCTTGATTCTAACTTTATTACATCTTTCTAGAAAAACAACCAAAACCATCTCTTCAAACTTTCTTTCTAAGATTATTTGAATCAAATCAGGAATCCTATAAAATCATTACTTCATTTCAACAGCATTAATTCATGAAAATTCCTATTTGTCTTGATCTGCAGGAAGTCTGCTCAATAGGGTGAGCAAATACCTAGGAATCCTTAAGGTATGTAAAAGTGACAGGAAAGGCATATCAGATGAAAGAAGCAATTCTGAGGTGAAGTCTCTTGGGGCCTTGTTTCTCATGGAAGACCACACAAAGATGGTGGGCCTCCTACAGGAAGGCCACCAGCTAGCCTTAACCTTTCTTAGATGGCTCCTAACAATGCATGGATCCCTAGATATGATTCCAAGAACCACATTAGTTGCACATAGGATCCTTTCCTCTCTGCACTTCAGCCAGGGAATGCTAGTTCTGATGGTCTATGTTATTATCTGACGCGTGCATTTAAGGGCCAAGTTATAATGATATCATAAGTGTACCTCGAGGAAAAGCAAACACAGGATAGTTTGATCCGAGAGCTAAATCAACCATCTTTGGAGTGAAAAAGGACACTATCTTTTCCCTTAAAACTTCTACGTACTATTTAGTTCATGTATGTGTGTGGGAACTGTGTATGTGAACCTCACATGCAAGTACATGCTTTGTCCGGAAAGGACATCAGATGCCCCCTGGGGGTAAGTTTGTTGTGAGCCACATGTAGATGCTCTATGCAAAGCCTGGGTCCTCTCTTAGCTCAGCAAGTGTTTTTAACTGCCAAGCCACCATCACTCAGGAGCTGACTAGACAGACCTTAGTGTTGGGTGCTTGGGGTGCTCAGTACTGAAAGAGTCAGATTGTTATTTCAGGAGAAAGAACGGAGTAAAGTCCCCACCACCAACGAAGATCTATTATTTGGAGTGAAATGTTAAATTTCGTAAACCCTGTATCTATTACTCTGAACTTGTCTGTCCTGAGAGCTTCAAGATTTAGGTCACTCACTGGTGAACTTAACAAATATGATTAGTGTGGCTTGGGAAGTGAAATATAGCAATATTTAGAACAGAACATGGACCCAGAAAAGTCTGACTTTTTCTTTTCTTTTTTTTTTTTTCATCTTTATTAACTTGGGTATTTCTTATTTACATTTCGATTGTTATTCCCTTTCCCGGTTTCTGGGCCAACATCCCCCTAACCCCTTACCCTCCCCTCCCCTAGGAGTGCTCCCCTCCCCACCCTCCCCCCATTACCGCCCTCCCCCCAACAATCACATTCACTGGGGGTTCAGTCTTGGCAGGACCAAGGGCTTCCCCTTCCACTGGTGCTCTTACTAGGATATTCATTGCTACCTATGGGGTCAGAGTCCAGGGTCAGTCCATGTATAGTCTTTGGGTACTGGCTTAGTCCCTGGAAGCTCTGGTTGATTGACATTGTTGTTCATATGGGGTCTCAAGCCCTTCAAGCTCTTTCAGTCCTTTCTAAGATTCCTTCAACAGGGGTCCCGTTCTCAGTTCAGTGGTTTAATGATGGCATTTACCTATGTATTTGCTGTATTCTGGCTGTGTCTCTCAGGAGAGGATCTACATCCGGCTCCTGTCAGCCTACACTTCTTTGCTTCATCCATCTTATCTAGTTTGGTGGCTGTATATGTATGAGCCACATGTGGGGCAGGCTCTGAATGGATGTTCCTTCTGTGTCTGTTCTAAACTTTGCCTCCCTATTTCCTGCCAAGGGTATTCTTGTTCCCCTTTTAAAGAAGGAGTGAAGCATTCCCATTTTGGTCATCCTTCTTGAGTTTCATGTGTTCTGTGCATCTAGGGTAAATCGAGCATTTGGGCTAATAGCCACTTATCAATGAGTGCATGCCATGTGTGTTTTTCTGTGATTGGGTTACCTCACTCAGGATATTTTCCAGTTACATCCATTTGCCTATGAATTTCATAAAGTCATTGTATTTGATAGCTGAGTAATATTCCATTGTGTAGATGTACCACATTTTCTGTATCCATTCCTCTGTTGAAGGGCATCTGGGTTCTTTCCAGCTTCTGTCTATTATAAATAAGGCTGCTATGAACATAGTGGAGCATGTGACTTTGTTATATGTTAGGACATCTTTTGGGTATATGCCCAAGAGAGGTATAGCTGGGTCCTCAGGTAGTTCAATGTCCAATTTTCTGAGGAACCTCCAGACTGATTTCCAGAGTGGTTGTACCAGTCTGCAATCCCACCAACAATGGAGGAGTGTTCCTCTTTCTCCACATCCCACTGCAAAGCTTCTGTAAGGCAAAGGACACTGTTGTTAGGACAAAAACAGCAACCAACAGATTGGGAAAAGATCTTTACCAATCCTATAACTGATAGAGGGCTTATATCCAAAATATACAAAGAACTCAAGAAGTTAGACCACAGGGAGACAAATAACCCTATTAAAAAATCGGGTTCACCCCAGTGAACTAGATTGTTGGGGGGAGGGCGGCAATGGGGGGAGGATGGGGAGGGGAACACCCATAAAAAAGGGGAGGGGGAAGGATTAGGGGGATGTTTGCCCAGAAACCGGGAAAGGGAATAATACTTGAAATGTAAATAAGAAATACTCAAGTTAAAAAAAAAAAAGACCTGCACTCAGATGGCATGGATTTATTATAATTAAAGAAGGCTGTGAGAGTAAAAAAAAAAAAAAAAGAAAAGAAAAAAAGAAAAAAAAGAAATTTACAGAAAAAAAAATGGGGTTCAGAGCTGACTTTTTCAAATAAACAAAGTTCCTTGTTTCCAAGTCACAGAAGTAAATAATGTTGGGAAACAATTAGTGGCTCTCAATGTAATTCTACATGAAATTAATCGGATTACTATTAAGTATTTATTAATTGGATTACTGCTTCTGTAACTAATATGTAAACAATCACTAACTGATGACTTTCTGTGTGATATTAAGTAGCAACATCCACAGGACCAAAATGGCTAGTAAAATAGTAGTCCCTTTCCAAACAGATAATAGAGAGAGGCTGAGTATAAAAGTATACCACGTCTTGAAAGAGAATCAAAACCAGCCATTGGAATCCAGGTGTTAACGTTTCATAAAGTTTAAAAATGAATGCCACTATGTTCCTTTGGATATAGCACAGAGCATCGTTTTTCCTTTAAAATGTCTAAGTATTTCACTATGTGGTATTGGATACTGATTTTTTTTTAAAAAATTAAATTGACAAATGCATATTTTAAATGTTTTTATTTTAATATAATTTAATTTTACATGTGGTATATTGCAAGCCGTGGAAACTCTCTTTAATGATGTTAAACTTTAAGATTTTTTTTTCTTTTTTCTTTTTTATTCGGAGCTGGGGACCCAACCCAGGGCCTTGCGCTTGCTAGGCAAGCGCTCTATCACTGAGCTAAATCCCCAACCCCAGATTATTTTTTTTAAAAAAAAGATGTCATCAGAAAGTTTTCAGCAGAGCTGAATAGAACTCTAAATCTGAAGAGAGGAACGGAGCCTGTAATCTTACAGAGACGTAAGTCAGAGAGTAGTTCCGCACGGACAGCAACATCTGTGGAAGAGTCTCGAAGACTGACTGCTTTTAAAAGGCCTGGCAAGCCCCTGTTCTGCTGACCTTTCATACATACCATCTCTTGGAAGCTGGTGAAGCAGCAAGGTTTAATCACCCAGGTCACTGTTACCACCCGTTGCCCATTAAGCCGCAGCAAAAACAGTGTTGACACGGAAACGGTAACAGGAAAATTTGAGAGAAGTCGTACCAGTCGCTTACGGTGCCCCAAAAACAAATCATGGGAACGGGCAGTTTCATTTGTGCAGCAGCTGATAAGCTAAGACAACAGTGAGCAAACCCCATTGATGATTAGTAAATTATTACACACGGCCCGAGCTGCTGGCTGCTCCCTTGCGGCATTCCTGATGGCGGAGGAAGCAAAGACCGGGCAAAACACATGAAGGTACGGTGTGCTGTGAGACCATGTGGTGGAATCAATGCGATGTTTGCTAAAGACAGTGGTAGGAATTCCAGACTCGTTTAAAAGTATGAATTCGCAAATGCAATTAGGAATCTATCAGCAAAACCTCCCTTTCTTCTCTATCACTTCTCTGGGTATGGACTAATTACCAATACTGTCTTCAGGAATACCATTGGAAAGGGCAGGATGTAGCAAGAATTATTACTGCCATAATTTAAGTTTTGAGGTTCATGGTAAAAATAAAACTTAAAGACTCAGAAAGGTCACAATAGAACCTAAACTTTCTCCTGTTCCGAAGTACAACCGGGTGTAAAGAAAGAATAGCTGTACTCTGTGAGCATGCAGAATGGCAGCCGGGTGGTGATGGATGACGGCTGAGCTCTCAAGATGCCCACGGCAAGAAAATAACGTCATTATCCCCACGCTGTCAGTTATCGCTTTGCATCTGTTAATCTGTGAAAATGGCTTCCATGTAAACTGCATAATCCCACTGACTATTGCTTCTCTCCCTGCCAAACGGAATTACAAATCTGAGAACTTTCTCTGTGACTTGGTACAAACTTTCATTTTACTAATGTGAGTTATGGCTGTAGGATGAAAAGCAGAAGTCTACACGCTGTGGAAAATATTTAAAGATACTTGGAAAGCACTTTTTATTGATGTTCTAGGCATTACCAACGGACATCATGACTTAGTGCTGATATAAATAACAGTGCTGTAAGTTTGCAGAGGTCTGGGCTTCACAGACACTAGATACTTGCACATAAAATGAACAATTTATTATTGATTGAAATATATACAAAGGAGAAAGTGCAGAATTCTGACAAGCAACTAAAAGAAGTTAAAATTCATAAGAAGAAATAGGTGGTGTGTGTCTGTCTGTCTGTCTACCTGTCTGTCTGTAAAAAGACAGAGACAGAAATAGAAAGGAAGAACAAAAAATTTTCAAAGTTTCAAAATTTTTTGGAATAAATTTGCTAGCATATTTAATTGTAAGAAATTAAAGGCTATTTCCAGATTGATGATGAAATAAATCTCAAGCTTAAATATGTGTTGTATGCATATAATGCAGTTAAAGGTAGAGATCTGAGGCCTCCGGAAGATCGAGTCCATGAGAATATGACTTTGTTGAGCTTACACAGACCAGTCAGAGCTAAGCTAATTGAAGGGAAGCACGGCAAGTCCTAAGGACCTACACTGGGGGTTTCCAGTGCAGGGCAGTGGTGTGACTGGCCCTAGCGCACATTAGCATTGAGACGTGACTGGTTTAAGGGACGGGGTAAAGAGCAAACTCTACAACAGGTCAGCTCGAGTGAGTCTGTGCAGGCTGAGCTCTCGGACAGACAGATCTGTCTCTTCTCGTGGGCAGACTTCCAAGGAGACTCAGTGATCCCCACATGCTCTTTTTGCATACTGTCATGCCAACTCAACAAGAATCAGCAATGTCTACACAGCACACGGTCTATCTGCATATTTCCCAGAGAGTAATATGATAGACCACTATTAATATGATGGAGGAAAATGAGTTATGTTAAACAGAATATATACTTAATACATTCAGAGAGGCCTTGGTTCTGAGGTGACCTCTGAGTCCTTCCGATGTCCTTGTACTTTCTGATTCAAAGTACTTGGCATGTCAGGTCCTTAAATTTTGAATACTTTTTTTTCTCAAACCCCAACACAAATAGAACACCCATTTTAAAGAACACCAATTTTAAAGACTGTATTTACCTGACCCCAGTAACTTTCCAACATAGAAATTATCAGTGGTTCATTCCTAATTACTTAGGGATTTTTTTTTTTTGCACTACCAGTGACCATGGTTTTTCCTTGGATACATAAAATGGACGCAAACCAGAACTCTTAAGAAACTGCAGTCTTCGTTTGATTCTGGTCATGAATCAGGAAAGGCCAACTGTCTCCTGTCTCAGGCAAACAAAACGAATGTCTTGTGATTAGTGAAAACCTAGTACCTGGAGGAGTGCTGGAGGTCGGCTTGTACTCAATTGTGCTTATCCTGACATCAGGAGGCAAACTTGAGCTAATCCTTACACCCACAAACTAAAGCAACAAACTAGGAACTGGAGAAGCCTTCAGTGTCCACAAGGTGGCGCTCTCCAACAGTTAAAAGCAGGTTTGCCTCGCAGCAGAAACAGAACAGAAGCAAGGTCATTTACAACCACCTCAGATGGAATTCGGCAAACATGGACTCGCCCTGTTTTCCTCTCTTCCAGCAGTGCAAAGCTTGAATGCATGCTTTCCTTTTTCTGTGATCTGACTCTGTCTGGAAAACGCCAGCGGCGCACAGACGGTTAGATACTTCAAATAAGGAAATGAACAAATGAACAAAACTATTATCAGAAAAAAAAAATACCGGTTTGATCCAAGAGTGTGCAGACTTCTGTTTTGTTTCTTTATCGTGTTCGTGCTCGGCTGTGACATCGGTATGAATGTCGTTCCGTGTCCTATAATTGCACACTAAAATCTGTGCGATGACCATAGAAATTAGATGGCCACAGAACGTTATAATTAGAGTCAGTTGTCAAAGGTAAGAGTACAAAACTTCAGCTACAGGAACAAAAGAAAGCCAGGGGGGAGAGGGAAGTGGGCAAAAGGAGACCATTTATTCTGAAAAGAGAGCAAAAGTCCTATGGAGTCACATGTGTCATCGAGGGTTAAAACACCGACTTCAACAAATTGTCCTATGTGCAAAGGTCTAGCGAGACCACTGAGCCTGGAACTTTGCAAACACTTAGACTCTCATATATGTCCGCTCTCTGTCTTCATAGTGACACTCTGATTCACCTCTCCCAAACTCCACCTCCCACCACCCTCTTCCTGGTCCCCTCTTTGTCTTAAAAACCACTCCCCTTCTGCTTCCTCAAGGCAGGAATTGCATAACCAACACCCTTTCCTCAAAATATGTAGAACTAAGGTTTGGACTTTTCAAACCTTGACCATTGGACTCCTGTGATTTTTAGTTTCGAAATATCACAGATTGTATAAATATTCACACCACTCCTACTGTTTTAGGAATCGAGAGGAGTTACCTGTGTTAAACCAGTAATGTTTCTTAAAAAATAATGAGGGTGTTCAAAATATATATGATATTCAGGCAACAGGCATGTCTATATACCTGAAACCTATCCCCCGATGCCATAAACTATTCAACTGTGTGAAAACACGCAGCCATGCTTACTCTTCAAATTCTATTAAAATTATAGTTATTTCCAGGAAGAGTATATTTTAGAGAAGGAACACTCAGTTGAAAACTGTAGGCATAACTTGCCAAATAATAATGTTTGGAAATAGATAGGTTTCATTTTTTTTTTTTGGTCATAGACAAAAATATCACAAGTCTATAGGGAGTGAAACTTGGTCCGGAGCATGGCAATGTCATGATACATTTCTCTGACCGCCCATTGTCACAGGCAAAAGGGAACAGAGGTCCCACTCTTCCTTCATCGCTGCTGTCATTTACATAGGTAGTGTGCACATGGAGACTTATGAGCTAGAAAATGCCACAGGACTGTAATGTTGTCCAGGTAGAGAACATTTCAACCAACTCATGAAGACCTCCCTCAAACGTCCTCCATATCAGCACCGTCCCCTTCTCCAGGGGCAGTTGGTGTTTAATTTTCTGCTGATAGGGTTCAGAATGCTCCACCATTCCCATTATGACATCTGAAGGGTCATAGAATGAGGAAAGTCACCCTCTGACCTTCTCCTGACATCTACTCCTACAGTAGATTAAACAGTAACACAGGCCTTTCCTTCAAAGTAAGGTGTAAGGCTATCGTGCCCGGAGAAATGTCTTTATCTCTAACGACACAGGAGCAAATGGGACTTGCTACTTATTACTGTTAGGTCACACCCTGCTGATGTCGAACCCCATTCCTACAGAGCTGTACCCAGGCACGCTGGCTGACGATACACAAGTGTGTCTGTTTCCTTGGGTCTTTGTTTATGAAAGGTCCTATGCCGTGTATAACTTTTATCAGCTAAATCTGTCATCCTCTCTCTTGTTAATCTGTCTCCTATTGGGTGACTTTGACAGGAACCATGACATAAAGAAATTACATTTTCTCCCTCACATGATCATCCAATTTTATTTCTGCTTCTTTAGATCTCTGAGATTATCCTGACCAGATAGTCTGTAATTTACTCTGACAGGCAATGAAAATCCCAGTGTCCCAGTTTGTTCCTAGGCTTGGGCAAGTATATAGAACGTAAGCGTGGATTACCCCTGTTCTTTGACAAAAGGGAGTCGTGAACATGCGTCTATAGCTGCAGTTAGAGTCTGTTCTCTGACCTAAAGACTTGAGATAAGAGTTGTCTGCTCTTATCCACACACTAAAATAATTAGGGTCTCGTCCTAATTCCTAATTCCAAAAATCAATACTGGACAATAGCATCGTAAGGTTTTGACTGGATGCTCCCTTTCTGAAGTATGTTTTTAGACATAACTAATTTCAATAGAATTTAGAAAGCAAATATTATAGAGTTTCACATCCCATTTTGTTATTGAGCATTGGAGAATCAAACTCAGAACTTGGAATTCTCGCGGCAAGCCTCTCTTTATTTATGCATGTAAGTGTTAGTAAAGGGATTGTTTGATCCTATAAGTGTAAATTAAGGCGGCTAATAGAGCTTTAATCTGTGGTCTGAAAAAAAAATACAAAAAGCAGAACACTATAAATTAGACCTGATGAGTCCTTTGTGTTCTTGCTCTCTGGTAAGAGCCAGGAGCTTTCTTCTGGACCCCAGGTCTCCAGACATCTCCAGTGCAGCAGGGGTGTGCGTGGAAGTCAGGGTGAAGACAGAAGGAAGAGTGCACGCTAGGCCTTTGAAGTGTTGGTGGCGACTATGGAAGGAAAGGCTGAAAGATACTGAGGGTGGAGAGTCAGCCAACTCACCAGATATACAGTAGTGCCCCTCCGCTTCGTACACGCGCTCGCTATTAAAAGTCTCTTGCAGGGAAAGGAGGACCAGAGAAAACAGAGAAACAGACAGTTTGATCATTGCCTTTTCCCAACTCAGTACAAATCCTCCTAAAAAGGAGATTCGAACTTTCCCTGCCTAGGCAGAGACACCATTTCCTTGGCACATACGTTGCCAGAGTAGGGGAGAGATTCATTCACTGTTCCTCCTGTCCCTTCCCTTTGAGATCTTCTGTCCATGTAACCCAGAGGAAATGAGTTGCTTGTGGCCAGCTTGGCTGATCCGCACGTCCCCTGGTAGGGTCACTATTCAGTAAGTGAATCCTGTATTCTAATTTATCCATTATGCCCTGAAAACTACTTGTTTATCCTACAGTCATCATCTGCTGAGGAAATGACAAATCATATCCTTCTCCGGTGGGCTCCATACACACGTCCCATCCTGACATAGCTTTAAAGGTCAGGCACACACTGCTTTCTCCAGATCAGTGAGATTCCCACAAAAACTTAGCATTCTTCTGGCCCGGTTGCTAACCATCAGATCCCTGAACAGAGAACCACAACGGAAGAGCTAATTCCCAGGCGATGCTGCGATGTCTTCAGACTCTCCTCCTCCACTTGAAATCAGTTTCCTCATTTAGAACACTTGCTCTCCCTCAGTTTAAGGGTGTCCATTTTGAAGCTATCTGAAAATATCCACTCAGATAAGAAAACACCGTCCTTAGTCCGACCTTTGAAACCAGACTGACGTCAGTAACTGACCTGCTTTAATGTGGTCATGTGAAGATGCCCAGGGAGCATTTGCTGCTAAAGCCGCTTGTCGAAAGTCAGGTTTTATAAAAAACCAAAGTTCACCTTGATGCACACATGAAGTTATCGCCCTCCATCATCTCCCAGTGTTGTCTCTATGTTCTGAACGTTTCTAAGCAGCTGACAGAGGTTAAACGTTCTTTAGCCAGTGAGTCAATCTGAAAAAGAAATTAAAGCAAAATCTATTGTTTTCTTACAGAATAGTCAGTCTCTAGGATTTTTAGAATGCAGTCTCTGTGTTCTAACTGGTTTTTCTTAACTGTGGGACTCCTGTCTTTAATGATTACGCTGGAATGCAGTTTTTCATAGGAAACTATGTTTATTTTTTAGCGTGGTTTGTGTGTATGGGTGTTTTGTCTGCATGCCGTGTGTATGCACTGCCTGCAGAGGTCAAAATAAGGCAGGAGGTCGCATGGGACCGGTGATGCAGATGGTTGTGAGCCGCTGTGCGGGTGCTGGGATTGAACCTGAGTCCTCTGAAAAGGCCGTCTATACTCTGAACTGCAGAACCATATCTTCAGGACTGAAGTTAGGATTTATTTAAGATTTGGGTACTGTTCAAACCAAGAAGGAAATGAGGAAAAGGAAGGGCATGTGTTGCATTAAACCATAGCTAGCCGGGTGGCAGGTGGCTCAGTCCAGTCAGGCTCTCCCTGTCATCCTATGGCTGAGTTCAGAGCAGCTGCTCAGCTGCTATCGTTATGCAATGGTCAGAAAGATGATAAGTACCGGGAGGCTGTACATGCTGTGCTCAAAAAGAAAGGGTGCCCATATACATAAAACACCCAGAGCCGGTTGTAGCTTAAATCCCATTGTCTGTAGCTTAGACTCACAGTCATGGCTCTCGTCAGAGTTCCAAATGATCAGCAGAAACTCTATCATGGAAAGAGATTATGAGTATGGTGTGTGGGTGACACTGTACAGTCTGACATGCCACTGCATTACTCAGGGAGAATCTAGATATTTTGAGCAGGAAAATAGTGCATCTAACATAGAAAATCAAGTGTTTTCTACAACAAAAGGCAGAAGTTGTGCTTTCTAAGCTGGGTCAGAGCACAGTGAGGATGAAGTTCCAGGGCCTGAGATAACCCCACCCCCTTGGAACTATGGAATGGCAATATCCCTCTTCAAAACTAAGTTCCAAATCAAAAGGCTGGATGCAAGTGTCACCCCTGCCTTTAATGAGGTTCACTCTATTGTGCATGTATCCAGATTGGACTTCAGGGAACCTTCTGTGTAACTGGATAAGATTTCTAAATAAAGCGATTGGATTGATTTCACTACCACGTAGACTCTTGGCTTGCACTAGCCTTGCAAACAGCAACAGCAACTACTTGTTCCTTTATCCTGCATTCGAACACATCGTACTTTCGAGAGCTTAATAGTTCTGGTTTATATTCTGTTGATTTTTTCCCCATCATCCCTGGCCAAAATGAAAGAATGGACCAACAACTCTCTTTTTAATATAGCTGCGGTGCAGCTCACAGTTGGTTTGCGGACAACTTTATCAAGACATGTCCCCGTCTCTTTCGTTTTCCTATATTTAAAATAGAAATGTATAAACCATAGCTTCACACTCATATCCTGCTGCCTGTAATTTTCACCAAGGTATTGAGCAGTTCCGATCACGTCGCTGGCATGCTGTGGCACTAGGCGGAAGTTGTGTGTAACACATTTCAGGATGGCATAGAATTACTGCTTCCCTCGACCACACACTACCTGATAATAACCAGCCACTGGATGCCTGCTAGATCTGTCAGAGCCTGTATTTAGTGGATAAGTTTCTGCTCCAAAAGGTTCTATGCAGAGACATTGAGAAGAGAGTGAGGGGTATGTTGAGCATGTAGAAAATATGCCACAGTCAGATTCAAGGTTTGATCACGATTCTTTACATTAAGTTTTAGGAATCATTGTCAACTTCTTTCCCAAGTCCACGGCCAATGGTGATGTCTTCCCTACACTTAGAGCAAGAGTGGTGGCTGATAACCAGGCGTTTTGAATGAAGAATCTGATTTGCTGTAGACCGGGGTGATGACACTGACAGAGAAAATCGATACATACCTTGGCTTTGGTTCCTTAAGTCAGATCCTGGGAACTCTTTAGGAAGTTCTTGGGTTTGCTACTTCTAAATCTTTCCACCTGCGATGAAACACAAAAACAAAAGAACATAAAGTAAACATAAATGATCCGAGCATAAAACCACGCATTAACGGTAACCACCCAGCAGTGGTAACCACCCAGCAGTGGTAACCACGCAGCAGCAGTAACCACGCATTAATGGTAACCACGCAGCAGCGCTAACCACGCATTAATGGTAACCACCCAGCAGTGCTAACCACACAGCAGCGGTAACCACGCATTAATGGTAACCACGCAGCAGCGGTAACCACGCATTAATGGTAACCACGCAGCAGCGGTAACCACCCAGCAGCGCTAACCACGCAGCAGCGCTAACCACGCAGCAGCGCTAACCACGCAGCAGTGCTAACCACCAGCAGCGGTAACCACGCAGCAGCCGTAACCACGCATTAATGATAACCACGCAGCAGTGCTAACCCCGCAGCAGCGGTAACCACGCAGCAGTGGTATCCAAACAGCAGAGGTATCATGAGCCTCTATAATCCCAGCATGCACCTGTGAGGAGATAGGAGGCAGAGAATAAAGAACCGTATAGTCTGGTTTACACAGTAACGAAGAGGCTCTATCTCAAAACATGGTTGAAAGGTGAGAACTCAAATAGGAAGGCTGTCCTCTGAAGTCTATGCACGGGGAGGACAGCACATCCCCACAAGTAAGCACACATGCAAACACACACATATGTACATAATCATACACACATACATACACACATGCACATATATATGTATACATACACATATGTGTACATATGCATACACACATATATGCAATGTGTGTATACATGTACACACAGGCACATATACACACATATACGCATGCATGCACACATATATGTATACTTATACATATACATACACATGTGTGCATACTCATACACATATATACAGGCATGTACATATATGTATACACACACACACACACACACACACACACACACACAGCACAGCCAACAATCATAGCCACTGGGAACGGCAAGAATAATGAAGCCAGCACAGCTGCTTGACAGGGTTCTAGCAATTCTGAGCCGATTTCTGTGATCGCTTTCCTTCTATCTCTAACTTTTGGGTTTCAGTCTTTGTGTGTCGCATTCTTGGAGACTTTTCTGCATTATGATTCATTTTATGTCTTTTCCTGAGGGAAAAATATGTCTGAGCCTTTATAGGAAATTTTTAAGATTAACTTTCTCTGCCCCTATTTGGAAGTCTTCCTTATGCCCCGGAGATCATTAAGCAGAGATAAATAATGAGGCCATTACTTCAGGAAACTTCTTGGGGTGTTTGCCCCCCGAGCAAACGCAAACAGTATAATTGATGCAGGGTAAACAGAGACAATTGGCAATCTCTGACTGGCCAGGAGAATAGGTTACACATTCAAGGTCTTTCTTATTAAAGACTTGAAGAGCTCTGAAAATGTAGTTTAAAGATGGGAGGTCTTACAGGATCCACCACTAGAGGGATAGAACTCAGTAAAAAGGAGAGGTTGACTAACATTTAGTCAAAGAAGTTAGGCGTTTGTATTTGCTCTTCATAAACAGACCAGTTCAGATCATTTCTGTTTGTCTGATGTGTTTTAAAACTGCAAATGCTGGCAGCCTAAAAGCAGGCTGTCATATAACATATGTGTTTGCTTTGGAGGAAATATTCTTTAGATTCTTTAACCTGGACTTATATGGAAAATAAGAAAGCAATCTGTTCTGTTTGTATTTTCTGTGACTGAACTTGTACCCCTGGACATACAATGAGAAGTCAAACGTATTCTGTGCCATTGGATAAACATTAGTCTATCTGTTCTGTGAAAGTTGTATAAATAAAGAATTACCTGGTTGCTAGTCAGTCAGAGCAGCAGAAATGGCCTAATTGCTAGTCAGAGCCACAGACGTGGTCTGATTGTTACCAAGTCAGAGCAGCAAAATTCCCCTGACCCTCACCTGACTCCCTCCCTACCATGCAGAATCCTTATCTCCTCTCTGAGCCTGTCAACAAGGATACTAACCCTTAGCCAGGGAAGACCCCAGCACATACACATACATACATACATACATATATACACATACATACATATATGCATTCACATATCCACATATGCACACACACATATATACAAATATATGCTTGCAAACATGTATATGCATGTACATCATATACATATGCACATACATATATACATATACTTGCACACATGCATCACACATACCACATGGCCCTCGTGTTTAGTATGCAATCTCAGAGGTACAATATGATTATTTTGTCATAAATTTTTTGTCTGAAATCCAAGTAGCCTAATTGCAGATGCAAGATATGACATCATTTAAATTTATACTTAAAACCAGTCATGAAAGGATAAATTAC
Organism: Rattus norvegicus; assembly: GCF_021556685.1. NCBI lineage: Eukaryota > Metazoa > Chordata > Mammalia > Rodentia > Muridae > Rattus > Rattus norvegicus. The sequence goes on from NC_141537.1 coordinate 174,586,874, forward strand.
AAAAATAGCATAACTGCCACTTGGTTTTACTGTTAATAAAAGCTTGTAGTAAAACAGTTAAGAACACATGTTAAGCAAGGACACTGAAGGGCAAACTTCCAAAGGCAACACAGTGTAAGGTTAATTCCATGTCCCCTCCTGTTGACGAATAATTGCTATCAAACTGTTCTAACCATGATATTCCAGTGTACCAAGGTTAAATTGTTCCTGTCTATTCAGCCCAGCTTCATTAAGCCACCTGTGAACTGCATGCAGTCTTCATGCGTAATAAGAGGTTTAGAGGTTCAAATACTTTGAGGACTCAGGATATTTCTTATGATAATTCCCCATTTAAAAATAAATAGTGCATAGAAATTTCCTCTGTTCACTTACAGGAATGATAAATGCTATGGGTAAGATCATCTTGAATCCCCTGGGGTCTGTAGACTTCTGTAGAACACTTCCCTGAGATATGCAAGGCTCTGGTTCAATCTCCTCACTTAAAAATATCTGGAATATCTTCAAACAATGGTGTTAGAGTTTTTCATTGTGGGACCACGTTCTCCTCAAGGTTGAGCTATCTACCACTCTCTAGGACTTCAAGAGGATACTGGGAATCAGTTCTACCCTCTCCCAACTACCCTGTACTCTCTTTAACACTCCTTCTCTCCCCCCCTCTTCCTTTCCTCCTTCTCTCTTCCTGTCCCTTCTTCCTTCTCTCCCTCTTTCACTCCTACCTGCCACTGCTACTGTTTAGTAGCCTAAAGAGGAATGCATTTCCAATCATGATGTGTTGTGCACTACTGGCCCAGCAGAATGAGTCCAGGAAACTACTGACAACATAAAACCCCTGAGACATTGAGGCAAAAATAAGCATTGCCTCTTCAGACCATGACTTACACCATATTATGTTGTGGTAGCAGAAAGCCGCCATGCTGAGCACCTATTCGTGAGGGGAGGTATGCACAGGAGAGGCACAATGCTGAACCATAAACATTGTAAATATCTTCTCACTGGCAGCTTTCTAAGTGAGCATAATGTTGAAATTTCTATGATCTGCATTTGCACCCAAGAAATCGCTCTTAGGAGGAACTGTAATGAAGTCAAACAAAAAACAAAGGGAGGAAGGGACACCAGACTGCATCCTACAGCCTACAGCCTACAGCCTGCAGCCTACAGCCTACAGCCTGCAGCCTGCAGCCTACAGCCTACAGCCTACAGCCTGCAGCCTGCAGTCTACAGCCTACAGCCTGCAGCCTACAGCCTACAGCCTGCTTTTGCCTGAGCTTCCCTTACCTTGAGCCAAGTATGTATTGACTGGAGTTGTCTCCAAGTTTCCATACACGGCTCAATGTCAACAACATCTACGCCCAGTCTGTTTCATTGCAGTCTTTAAAAATGTTTTCACTTGGGTTGTTTTTTTGTACTTACTATACATTCTGAGGTGAAGAAAGTCATGTTTATCATTTATCAAACTTAAAATAAAAAAGAACACATGTTGATTTATAATCTCTTGGTGGACCAGACTCACAGACTGATCTCAGTCCTTGGCTCTGGAAACCAGAGTCCTCTCTATATGCCAAGAGGAGAAAACCTGACTTAAGGAAGAAAATGCCTACCTGATGTCTATATTTCCAACAACGCCTCCCTGTACCCCTCTGTTGGGAGGGAATCATTTGGCATAAATTCTTCACAGAACACAGAAGTTAACTCGTTGGTGGTGTTGTGGCTTTGTTCTTGAATTCATCATGTCAGTACAAACTCTTCTTTTCTACATGGCCCTCCGGGTTGATGAAAACTAGATTCTTAAACAAGCCCAACCGGTCAGACAAGGACACTATTAGTAACCTAAGTGTCAGCAGAGGCGTGTGGCAGATCTGTTTTGTCTTCCATGAGGCCTGAAGAGAAGTGAGATCATGTGCAATTTTAGAGATTTGCTTCAGGTAAGAGACTCAAAGGAAATACTTCTTCAAAACACGGGAAGACAAATACAAATAATGCGAATGTATTACTTCTTCAAACTGTCGACAGGTTGTGTAATATTTCTGCCGTATTTTGCAATGGAGATCTAGCATGTAATTCTCCCTAAACTGAAAAGCTGCTTTCTGTTGCTTTCCTCATACCTGCTGATCTCTTTCCCTCTCTCTCCCTCTCCTTCTGCTCCCTTTCTGCCTCCTCTTCTTGCTCCTCCTCTCAGGCTGATACAAGCCTTATTCCGTTGGTATTATTTGTCTTGTCTCCTAAAGGATCTGAAGTCGACATTGCTGAGAGTGCCAAGCTCTGCCGAGCCCTATCTGCTGGTAGAGTTCCCTTCACATTCATACTTTCCAGCCTGCTGTATCCCCAAAGATACTGCAAAGAGAACTTACTGTTCGATAGAAGGAGTGTGGCCCTAACAAATTGGCAGAAAGGCTGTGGGGAGAAGAGTGGTCTCTGTCTAGTTTCTGTCTGTCGCTCCTACTGGGATCTTGCTGTCTCTTGTTTTCCAACTTCTCTAGGAAACCACCAAAGACCAACACGTGTTAATGCATGCCCCAGTTCTTCCCCTGTCTGTCTTAGCAGACAGTGGCTTTTCTAATGCTTGAGATTGGAAAAAGAAATGAGATGTAGCCCATTCCTTAAAACTAACCCTTATATGTGGCGCATGTCCAGTGCTCACTGTGGAATGAATTGCCAAATGCACACTTGTCTCAGGTTAGAAGCACGGGGAGAGGGGATGAACACATGCCACACCCACACCCATTGGTAATAACCCAAGTCCCCAAGGCCATCTCAATCCAACTCAATGTCTCAGTCCATGACGTGCTTCTCGTCCTCTGTCATGTCCACCTGCATTTGGGACAGCAGGAAATCAAGTCAGTGAAATGAACAGAATGCAACCGAACTATGGTTGAGCTCAGAGAGAAGACGGGTTGGAGGGGGAGGGGAGGAAAAAGGGAGGGGAAGAGAGAGGGAGAGAAATGAAAGAACACACAGAGAGATATCTTTATCCAGTGCTGTAGAACAGTGTTCACTGACTCACTGGTTGCAAGTCCCCAGACCATAATTTCCCAACCTGTCATCATAACTGATTCCAGTTTTCATGAGGAGGACTTCCATAATAAGCAAAAATTAGTATAATTCTCATGATGCTTGGAAAAGAGGACAAGTCATTTCCTATCCATCAAATATTTGCCTATTTCTAACTGAATTATTCCTTTTCTTCCAAATTTATGACCCAGTGAAACAACATACAGATAATCATGACAAACAGAGTCTTAATGTTACTTACGTTTTCAAACTATCTGTCCTTAGCAACAATTCTTTAATGAGAATATATCTGCATTGAAGTCATTTTCATGATTTCTTTTTCTGCTGAGGTTTTGGTTTTCTGTCTTCCATTTTTAAGATTTATCTTTAGCTCCAGATTCTGGGTAGAAGTGCTGTGTGTCTCTGAACTTAGTCAAACAAAACTTTTCTCTTGGAAATTTTATTTCTAATTTTCTAAATCTTTCTTTGATTTCTCCTTTTGTGAATTATGTAGGAATCTTTCTAAAGTTTAAGAACACATGTGGTTTTTGTTTTACTATACCATATTTAGCAGAAATAATCTCTTTAATGGCTTTGGATTACATTAATACTAGCCAGTTGTGCAGTCAGATTCGATAAGTAATACTTGTCCTTGGAAACAAAGAATAATAACTAATCGCTTGGTATAATATCCACATATGGCCAGTACATCAACTAATGAACTAAATTTGTCAAATTTTCTGTGTGGCTAGTGATAATTTGCCTGATTTATCTATGGATCTAGGAAAATTGATTTACTGGTGCAACAAAGGGTTGCCATGTATGTTTCGAGAATCTTACCTTTAGGCCCACATCTAAAGTGCCAACGTAGCAAATAGTGTTCCCTTCTGAATTCTACGTGTTTTTGCTGTAGCCCTGTCTTCTCTATTTTAAATATAACTATAGAAGCTCAGTGCTATGGCTTCCGTTACCAATCACTTAGGATAGCTTTCTATGTTCTTAATTTTAAGAAACCTTTATACTTTCTTTCTGGTGTACCCATAGTTAATTTTTCACTTTGGTAAAAAGCAAATCCAATTTAACGATCTGTAGATTGTTCATGTTATATACACTTGCTTTATGTGCATCTAGTTGAAACACGTGTGTTATTATTTCTTTATCTATTGCTGTTAATATAAATTACAATAACAGTAATACATGAATTATTAGTTGTATGTTATATTGTGATATATTTTGTAGTCAATAAATTTTAGTTATACTAGATTAATTACACGATTATCACTGACTAATACACTGTATGTTAGTGCATGTCTATTAATAAATGTCAGTAGTATGTATTTCACTTCAGTTCACTTAAGACATGACATGTCACTTGACAAGCACATGCTTACTCACTTCAGGTAATTCTTCCAGTCTGACTTTACCTCGTCTCACAGAGCTGCCAGCAAGTGACATTGCTATCTCATATCTTAACATGCAGGAAGCGACATTCCTATCTAAAACCTTAACATGAATGTGTTCTGCAGAAGCCTAAAACTATGACTTTGCCTTTCCCTGAACAATAAAAGGAACTCCGGAGTTTGGATACACCAGACCTAACTCACCTGACTATTGCCTGTGATCGAATTTCCAAATCTAGTTACCCTGAGAATTGTCTTCCTCAGAGTCAACACAAGGACATTCTTATCCCACAGGAGTGAAACAGTACAGCGCTGTAAGCATTGGTTTGGTTCTCTCGTTGCTGTGTGTGCAAGGAGGGCTTCTGTGTGTTCCTATGTGTCTATATGGGCCTAAGGAGTCACTCTAGAACATTCTCTAGAGAAATCAATAGAAAACTTTCCTTGATTTACACTTTGACAACTTGGTCTGTGGTTGAAAACATTCCTCAGTTACACACTGGCCATTACCCACTTTCTCACTGGCTTTCAACTTCCTTTGCAGATACACAGAGACTTAACAAATGCTATCAAGAGTACTTTAATCAATTTTATATTGGTTTTATATGAAAGCATGTAAGTAGCCACCCCAATATTACTTCACATTGTACTATGCTCATTTAGTGGAAATTTCTCAACTGATCACACACACGCACACACACACACACACACACACACACCTTCTTTTCTAGCTCATATATAGCATATTAAATCATTTCCCTAACACCTTTACCATTTGGGAGAATTTTGGGCACCATACAAGCAGGAAACCCTTGGCTGTGACACTCAATCTTATGTGCCATTCCCTGAAGCGACAAGGAGAAATGTCTGTGTTCTCCAGATAGTTCACCAAGGACAAATCTGCCCTGGATAAGTTTTTTTGAATTAATTAATTAATTTACATCCAGATCACAGCTTCCTCTCTATTCTCCTCTCCCAGTCCTTCTCTCTCAATTCACCTCTCCCCTTCCCCTCCTTTTCTCCTCAGAGATTGGCCTCCCATGGTTATCAAATCACCTTGACCTATCAAATTGAAGCAGGACTAGGTGAATCTACTTCTATCAAATCTAGACAAGGCAGGACAGTCAGGGGACAAAGATCCAAAGGCAGGTAATAGAGTCAAAGACAGCCCCTGCTCCTGCTGTTAGGGGTCCCACGTGAAGACCAAGTTGTACATCTGCTACATATGTGTAAAGGGCCAAGGTCCAGCCCATGCATGCTCTCTGGTTGGTGAGTGTCTGTGATCCTCTATGGTTTCTGGTTAGTTGATCCTGTAGGTTTTCTTGCAGTGTTGTAGACCTCTATAACTCCTTCAATCCTTCCTCCTACTCTTCCAGATAATTCCCTAAGCTCCATTTAATGTTTGGCTATAGGTCTCTGAATCTGTTTTAATCAGTAGCTGGGTAAAGCCTCTCTGATGACAGTTATGCTCCTGTCTCCAAGTGTAACAGATTGTCACTAATAGAGTCAGGGTGGGCTCTCTCACAAATGGTATGGGTCTCAAACTGGCTCAGTTATTGGTTGGTCACTCCCACAATTTCTACTCCAACTTTGTTCCGGTATATCTTGTAGTCAGGAAGAACTGTGGACCTAATGTTCCGTGCCTGGTTTAGTGTTCCCACCCATATCCCTCTATTGGAAGTCTTTCTGGTTACAGAAGGTGAGTGTTTCATGCTCCATGTCTCCAATTGCTAGCAGTCTTAGCTAACATCAAACTCATTGATTCCTGGTAGTTTTCTTTGTCCTAGGTTTCTAGGTCATCTCAAACATTTCCAGTTCTCTCTGCCAGATCTTTCTCCCTCTATTCTCCCTACACTTAATCTCTCTTCTTCTTCTCCAACCCCCATGCCCTCCCAGTTTCCTCCCTCTATCCATCCTGGATGTCCATATTATTTTTCCTTCTCTGTGAGATATAAACATCCTCCCTTGAGTGCTCCTTGTTGCTTATCCTCTTTGGGTCTGTGGATTGTGGCATGGTTATCTTGTCCTTTATGGCTAATATCCATTTATAAGTGAGTATACATTATGTTTGTGTTTCTGGGTCTGTTTAACCTCCCTCAGCATGTTTTTTTCTAGTTCCATTCATTTGCCTGCAAATGTCTTGATTTTTTAATGTCTGATTACTATTCCATTGTTTAAATGTGCCACATTTTCTTTATCCATTCTTAAGTTAAAGGACATCTAGGCCATTCCCAGTTTCTGGCTATTATGAATAAAGCTGCTATGAACACAATTGAGAAGTGTCCTTGTGGTGTGACGGAGCATGATTGGGTATATGCCCAGGAGTGGTATACTTGGGTCTTGAAGTAGAACTATTGCACAATATTCTGAGAAACTGCCAAATTGACTTCCAGGGTGGTTGTACAAGTTTTCACTCCCACCAGCAAGAGAAACTGGTCCCTGCGTTCCACATTCTCCACAGCATGGGCTGTAGCTTGAGTTTTTGATCTTAGCCATTCTGACAGGTATAAAATGTAATCATAGAGTGGTTTCGATTTGTACCTAATGACTAAGGATGTTGAACATGTCTTTAAATGCTTCCTAGTCATTAGACATTCCTCTGTCAAGAATTCCCCGTTTAGAATGTACCTTATTTTTAGTTGAGTTGTTTGGTTTGTTGATATCAAATTCCTTGAGTTCTTTATATATTTTGGATATCAGCCCTCTGTCAGATATAGGGTTGGCAAAGATCTTTCCCCATTCTGCAAGCTATGCTTTTGTCCTAGTGACAGTGTTCTTTGCCTCCCAGAAGCTTTGCAGTTTCATGAGGTCCCCTTTATTAATTGTTGATCTGAGTGCCAGAGATCTTGGTGTTCTGTTCAGGGAGTTTTCTCCTATGCCAATGTGTTGAAGGCTATTCCCTACTTTCTCATCTATCAGATTTAATGTATCCTTTTTTATGTTGAAGTCTTTGATCCACTTGGGCTTGGGTTTTATGCAGTGCCATAGATATGAATCTATTTGCCTTCTTCTCCATGGAGACACCCAGTTAGACTAACAACATTTGTTGAAGATGGTTCCTTTTGTGGCTTCTTTGTAAAAAATCAAGTGTCCATAGTTGCGTGTTTTTTCTGGATGTTTGATTCAATTCCATTAATTAACCTGTCTTTTTATGCCAATACCATGAGGTTTTCTTTTACTATTGTTCTGTAAAACAGCTTGAAATCAGGGGTAGTGTTATCTCCAGAATTTCTTTTATTGTACAGGATTGTTTTAGCTATCCTAGAGCTTTTGTTTCCCCATATGAAGTTGAGCATTAATTTTTTTAAGGTCTGTAAAGAACTGTTTTGGAATTCTAATGCAAATTGTGTTGAATCTCTGGATTGCTTTGGGTAAGATGGGCATTTTTACTATATGAATCCTATAGATCCAGCAGCATGGAATATCTTTCCTTTTTTGAGATCTTATCAATTTCTTTCTTCAAAGATTTGAAGTTCTTGTTATACAGGTCTTGTATGGTTAGAGCTACACCAAGATATTTTATATATTTGTGGCTATTGTAAAGGGCTTTGTTACTCTAATTTCTTTCTCAGCCCCTTTATCTTTTATGTGAGAGAGGACTACTGATTTTTTTTTATTTAATTTTGTATCCAGTCACTTTGCTGAAGGTATTATCAGTTGTAGGAGTTCTCTGGTAGAATTTTTAGGGTCCCTTATTTATACTATCATATCATCTGCAAATATTGATACTTTGTCATCTCCCTTTCTAATTTGTATCCCCTTGCTTTCCTTTAGTTGCCTTATTGCTCTAGTTAAAACTTCAAGTACTATATTGCATAGATAGAGAGCAGAGAACCTTGTCCCTGATTTTAGTGGAATTTCTTTAAGTTGCTCTCCAATTAATTTGATGTCAGCTATTGGATTGCTGTATATTGCTTTGATTATGTTTAGGTTTGTTCCTTGTATCTCTGATCTCTCTTCAACTTTTAACATGAAGGGGTGTTGGGTCTTGTCAAAGGCTTTTTTCAGAATCTAATGACATAATTGTGTGACTTTATCTTTCAGTTTGTGTACATGGTGGATTATGTTGTTGTGTTTTTGTATATTGAATCATCCCTGCATCCGTGGAAGGAAGCCTTCTTTATTGTGGTGGATGGCGTTCTTGATGTGTTCCTGGATTTGGTTTGTGAATATTTTTGCATTAATAAGAGAAATTGGTCTCAAATTCTCTTTCTTTGTTGCCCCTTTCGTGTGGTTTAGTTATCAAGGTGACTGTGGCCTCATAAAGTGAGTTTTGCACTGTTTCTTCTGTTTCTATTTTGTGAAATAGTTTGAGGAGTGTTAGTCTTAGCTCCTTTTTAAAGGTGGTACTATAACCACCTGGTTCTGGGGGTTTTGGTTAAGAGACCTATAATGTCTGCTTTAGTTTCCTTACTGGTTATATGACTTTTTAAATAGTTTACCTAATTTGATTTAAGTTTGGTAAGTGGAACCAATCAAGGAAAACATTATATTTAAAATTTCCAATTTTGTGGTATTGTGGGTTTTTTAAGTAAGACCTAATGATTCTTTGAATTTAATTAGTATCTTTATTTCTGATTTTGTTAGTCTGTATATTTTTTTCTCTGGCTTTTAGTTAGTTTGACTGAGTTTGTCTATATCATTGATTTTCTTAAAGAGCCAGCTCTTGGATACATTGACTACTTTGTATTGTTCTTTTTGTTTATAATGTATTGATTTTATCCCTGTGTTTCCATCTACACCTCTTGGATGTGTTTGCTTCTTTTTCTTCCAAGAGCTTTCAGATAGGTGTGCCATTAAATTTCTAGTATGGGATCTATCCGTTTTTTTAATGAGGGCACTTGGTGCCATGAACCTTCCTTTTAGCACTGCTTTCATTGTGCCCCCTAAGTTTGGGTATGCTGTGCCTTCGTTGTCTTAGAATGCTACAAAGTCTTTTCTTTATTTCTTACTTGACCAAGTGGTCACCGAGAAGAGAATAGTTCAGTTTCTATGAGTATGAAGGCTTTCTGTTGTTTTTATTGTTGTTGAAGTCTAGCTTTATTCCATGGTAAGATACAGTGAGTTATTTAAAATTTTGTATCTCTTGAAACTTGTTTTGTGGCCACATACATGTTAATTTCTGGAGAAGGTTCTATGAGGTGCTGAGAAAAAGGTATATTCTTTTGTATTTGAATGAAATGAATTTACACATGTTCAATGTGTAAATTAAGGTTTAATGATGTTTCTTTTACAAATTTGGGTGCCCTCAAATTTATGGTGCAGATTCTTAGAATTGAGACATAATCTTCATGGATTTTTTTCCTTTGACACATATGGAGTGTCCTTCTCCATCTCTTTTGAATACTCTTGGTTGAAAGTCTATTTTATTCAATATTACAACGGTTACTCCAGCTTGTTTGTGCTTGGAGATCATTTACAGCTCCTTACTCTGAAGTAGTATCTATCTTTGTTGCTGAGGTGTGTTTCTTTTATGCAACTCAGTGATGGACCCTGTTTACCCATCCATTGTGTAAGCCTGTGGTGTATTTTATTGGGGAATGTCCACTAATGTTGAGAGATATTAATAACCAATGATTGTTAATTCCTGTTATTTCAATATTGACAGAGGTAGCGTGCATGCATGTGTGTGTGCATGTATGTGTGTGCACTTGAGTGTGCCTGTGTTTCGCTTCCTTTGGTTCTGCTGTTGTAGAATTATTATTTCCCATGTTTTCTTGGCTTTCGTTAACCTCCTTGGGTTGGGTTTTCTTTCTAGCATCTTTTACAGAGCTGGATTTGTGGATAGATATTGTCAAAATTTGGTTATGTCATAGAATATGTTGTTTTCTCCATTTATGGTAATTTAAGAGTTTTGTTGGGTATAGTAGTCTGGGCTGGCATCTGTGGTTTCTGTTGCCAAAGACCATCTGCCCAGGCCCTTCTGGCTTTTAGAGTCTCTCTTGAGAAGTCAGATAGAATTCTGATAGTTCTGCCTTTATATTTTACTTTATATTTTACTTTACTCTCTGTCCCGTATAAGTAGTGTTTTGATTATTGGGTGTCAGGAGGGTTTTCTTTTCTGGTCCAATGTATTGGGTGTTCTGTAAGGTTCTTGTATGTTTGTAGGCATCTCTTTCTTTAGGTTGAAAGCAATTTCCTCTATGATTTTATTGAAAACAGATTGTGAGCCTTGCAAGTGAGAATGTTCCCCATCTATTCCTATTATTCTTTGGTTTGGTCTTTCATAATGACCCAGATTTAACATTTTAGATTTAACATTTTCTTTGACTGGTATATCAATTTCTTCAATAGTATCTTCTATGCCTAAGATTTTCTCTCCCATCTCCTATATTTTGTTGGTGATGCTGCCTCTCTGTTCCCATTCTCTTACCTAGGTTTTCCATCTCTAGGACTCCCTCAGTTTCTGTTTTCTTTGTTGCTTCTATTTCCATTTTCATGTCTTGAACAGTTTTATTCAATTCCTTCACCTGTTTGATTGTATTTTCCTTCATTTCTTTAAGACATTTATTCATTTCTTTTTTAAAGGTCTCTATCCTCTTCCTAAGCTTGGAGTTAAGGTCATTTTCTTATGCTTCAGCTGAGTTAGAATATCCAGGGCTTGCTGTATTAGGATTACTGGATTCTAGTGATGCCATATTGCTTTGGCCCTGGTTGGTTATGTTCTTAAGCTGGCTTTTAGTCATTTTGTTTCTCTGGTACCTGCAGGGAAATTTCTAGAACTTGAAGCAAAGTTGTGGGCCTGAAAATGGACTGCAGAGGAAAGGGAACAGACCTGTCCATCTAGAGACCTGGGGTAGAATCCTACTTGATTTTCCCTGGTACTGATAGGCCTCTGGAAATGCAAGCAAAGCTCAGGGGACAGGGTGCAGCTCGCCACTGGTGGGTGTGGCCCAGGGGGATTGGAAGTAAAGGTGTCTCCACCTGGATATCTCTGGTGCCAGCAGCCCTTCTGGAATGCAGGCAGAGATGTAAGCTGGAAAATGGAGCTAGGGAACAGGGTGTAGCTCGCTGCTCCTGACTTGCCCCAGGGAGACTGGGCAGACAGGGCCTGAATAAGGTTTTTCACTCAATCAACTACTTCTAAGTAAATGTGGGCATGAGAGATACCAATGAGATTCCTTGCTTCTGTTCTTAAACCACAACTATAATGTGCTATTTCCTACTGTTACTAGAAAGTTAGCTAATTATGATTCCTTATGTCTTCTGAAAATATATGTCATTTCCCTGAACTACTGTCTCCACAATGCTTGCCAATATAAATGAATATATGTATGAATCTTTTACTTAAATAAATGATAAAATAGTAGTAGCACTATTATCCTTTCTGATTACTAAATGGAAATTTTTGCATGAATTTCAATTTTAGTTTAAATAATCTCAGATCTTTCAACTCCTTTATTAATACTGTGTGTACATGTACATGCAGGGGGTGTGTTCACATGTGTGTGTGCATGCATGTGTATGTAGGTGTCCAAATGTGTGTAGGTGTGAGTGTGTGTATAGGTATGCATGTATGTAGCTGTACATGTGTGTTCATGTGTGTGTGTGTGTGTGTGTATGTGTGTGTGTGTGTGTGTGTAGTCTAAAGGTTGATGTCAGGAGTCTTCCTCTATCATTTTCCTCAGGTTTTCAGGCTCTCTTACTGTACTCAGGGCTCTCTGCTTTTGCTGGACCATCTGGTTAGTGAGGCACAGATGTTTACCTGTGTTGGCCTCCCCAGCATTGCAGAAACCAGGACATGCCCTTATGTCCAGCCTATACAGGGTTTGCAGGACCCACATTCAGATACACGTGCATTTACCCACTGAGTCACCTCCCTACCCCTAAAATATTTTTAATTGCTGCTTTAAAATGTCTGCAATAATATTTTATACTAAAATAATATCAACTTATCTTGAAATAATGCCCCTAACTTCATAGTTGTTAATTGTGGCTTTGGCAAATATTTTCTTTACTGATACATTTCTCATTAGAAGAAAACAAAGATTTTCAAGTATTCATATACATGAAATTTTAAAACTTTTCTCTATGTGTGATAGGTAAACTGGATACTTATCATAAAACATGTTTACATGAATTTCAATTTTAGTTTAAATAATCTCAGATCTTTCAACTCCTTTATTAATACTGTGTGTACATGTGCATGCAGGGGGTGTGTTCACATATTTGATCACACTGTGAACCCCAAGATTGTGTTAAAAATGAAAAAAAATGTTTCTAGTTATTGTGTAGCTCGCCCTTTGCACACACCCTTAATCATTCTGACTGGAATACGGACACACCCTTAGTACACACTTTTAGTCCCAAACAACGAAGATAAAGTTAGTTTATAGAAGGAAGCAGCCATGTTTGAAAGCAATGCCTAATTGAGTGGCAGACCATGTGACTGCAAAAGACCAGCTTTGGCACCAGAGGGTAAGCAGAGGCAGACAGCTGATGAGGGGTCAGGGTTGAGAGCAGCTGACTGAGGTGCATCCAGATACCTACAGAGGCTGCAGCAGTTAGAGGGGAGGGGAAGTCAAACACTCACACACAGAGAGAGTGGTTGAAGCAAGGAAAGTTCTAGCAGCAATGCCCGAAAGCAATCAAGTGTTGTTATTATTATTGTTGTTGTTGTTGTTGTTATTGTTATTGTCAGATATACTGCCCAATACGGGACTAGAAGCCCCCTTAGAGTTTTCATACAATTCTTAGATTAAGAGGGATGTGAGGGCTGCATCAGAGCAAATCTCCAAAACAGCCTGATGTCCTCAGGACTCGTAGTCCTCGGGGCCGTGCCACACCAAGGCTTACCCATATGACAGTGGTAGCAGGAAGATCACATTCCACCAGTTCTAAAGCCATATGTAGTTCCTCCTGCGTCACCCTCAGCACGTGATGAGTTAGAGAAAGATTTCGCAGAATAGGATATGCCCAACTCTCGCTAGAAGAGAGAGGAAAGGAAGCTACTTGAAGGACCAGGACAGAGAGAAGAAGAGGAGGAGGAGGCAGTTTTACCGGGAGAGTTTTATAGAGACAGGTTTCAGAGAGAACAAACCAGACACAAGTAATGACAAACAACCAGAGAGAGAGGAGCCAGAAGATTAGAACAGATTGTTAGAGTTAGTTTGAGACCAAGAGGAACAAAATGTCAGAAGCCAGGGAATGAGCAACAATGAATCAGTTAACATGGAGAGGAGTTTCGAGCCAGAGCAGCCAGCCAGCCAGCCAGCCAGAGTTCAGAAAAAAACTAAAAGGGACGAGCTTATTCAGCAGCAGGTCTCAGAGGCTGCAAACATTCCAGGCCCACATTAGATTGTCTGGAGGCTGGACACTTCCAGGGATAGGCCTGGGTTAGTAGACAGAATAAGTAGCCCTAAGAGATGATAATTACACCAGAGGAATAAAAGTTACATTTGCCTGGCCAGGCAGTGGTGGCTCACACCTTTGAGCCTAGCACTCAAGAGGCAGAGGCAGGTGGATCTCTGTGAGTTCAAAACCAACCTGATGAACAGAATGAGCTCTGGGACAGCCAGGGCTACACAGAGAAACCTTGTCTCAAGAAACAAAACAAACAAACAAACAAACGTCATGTCTACCCGCAGAACTGTGAAACTTTTTCCAATGATAAAGTGAGCTGACGCCACTCCCCCTTTCTTTCCGCACTACAGTGATTAAACGCTTTTCTCCTTTATAAGCGTGTGTGTACCATATTTGTGTGTGGGTGTGATACCCGTGTTTAGAGCTATCTTTTTATCCACAGTTACCCACCTCTAGGTTTTCTTATTTACCTCTCGGGGCTTCTTGGTTAAGTGATTGATCTCTTCTCTCTGTTAAAATCATAGCACTGTGTTTTCGTCATTTGCTACCTGCTCCCTCTCTGGGGCTGCTTTAACTAATTACTCATGCACTGCAGATGACCGTCTTCTTCATCGGTCACCCAGAGTCTTTGTAGCAGAATAAGTTCCTTTTTGTTACTTTGTCTGCCTAACTTTTGTCAGAGAAGCTCTGCAACATTTTAAGCTTGAAAACCTGAAAATGAAAACATCTCTCAGGCTGGAGAGATGGCTCAGTGGCTAAGAGTAGTAACTGCTCTTCCAGAGGTCCTGAGTTCAGTTCCCAGAAACCATGTGATGGCTCACAACCATCTGTAATGAGATCTTCTGGTGGCTTGGAAGACAGCTACAGTGTACTTATATATAACAAGTAAATAAATCTTAAAAAAAAAAGAAAATACCCTTCAACTCTTTTCTTGTCACTAGCCATAACTTAATTTCTTTCTGAGATGTGGGCTTCTCCTTTATTGTTTTTGTTGTTTCCGTTTGTTTTATTTGTTTTGGGGGGGTGTTGGGGTTTTTTTTTGTTTGTTTGTTTTTTGTTTTTTGTTTTTGTTTTTTGTTTGTTTGCCCAGCTAATTGGTTTGAACAGATAAGCTCACTCTGTGTAACTAAGAACAATACAGGTTTTTCTTGCTAGGGCTGGCCCCTTTCTGCACTCTCTCTCCATTTCTATCCTAAAAATTATTCTCTACCCAGAAGGTGAAAATTAAATACTGGGCAATCATTGACACTGTGTATTTTGCATTAATGCAAGTTTTACTCACAGAAAGCATGCAAGAAGCATGCACCGGCTGCCACAGAAGGAGGCTGAGTCTGCAGGGAACTGGTAGAGAAAACTGACCTGAACGGACCTTTCCCAGTGTGTGAGCAGGCACAGAGAGCAAGCTGTAGGCCTACCAGCGCTTCAGGCCTGGAATTCCTTCAGATAATCAAATAATTTCCAGTCAGTGTAGTGTGCATATGAGAGAGAGAGAGAGAGAGAGAGAGAGGTGTGTGTGTGGTGTGTGTGTGTGTGTGTGTGTGTGTGTGTGTGCGTGTGTGTGTGTGTGGTGTGTGTTATATCTTCCTTCCATTCCTATCTCATCTATTCTGACTTAACATATGGTAGAAAGTGGATTGGCAAAATGCTTGCCAGTCTTCACAGTCACTGACACTAAACTATAAACAGAGTCTTGCCTCTTCATTAAAAGATTTTTGATGAACTAAATCATATTAATAGGCATATGACATTCTAAAGAAATCATGTCACATCTAAAGATTATGACAGGGAGCTAGACTTTGCACGTTGTTTTATGATTTTTTTAAGCTGTCCCCTTGTGTTCTTCATTCAAATTTTATTCTAATTCATGGGGAAGACATGTTATATTCTACAAAGGAATTCTGTGTATTATAAATCATTTTTATTAGTAAAATAAAATCCTTTCCGAAACTGGTAAAGTGGCCAATATATTCACATTATTACTGATTTTTGCTCTAGTCACCCTCTGAGATTTTTCTAAGATCTTTCATGCTGGCACTAAATCTGTCATTATGTCTTTGTCTTTCAAATGAATTATTGATTACATAAGCACATTAGCATTTTGAATACTTAACTGACCTAGAAATTCAAGAATATGTGGTGAAGAGGCAGGCACAGGCCTAGCCGCTAGGACAGTGACCAAGGCTGTAAGTTGTGACCATCTTCTCTCTTCCCTTCCCGTGTGTTTGTGGGCTCAGCACAAAGATTTTCCGTGCCCCTGAGCTGTGCACAGCCACACAGCACTTCTCACCTAATGCCCTGGGAAGACGGTACCGCTCCTCGAGGTTAATTTATGAGATAAAGCTGTTTATCAATTTGACTCCAGACCCACATTCAAGCTCCCCCAAGAATAAGAAAAACACTGAATTATTTTTCCTCCACTTCCATCTCAGGCAAATATTTACAGTGAGGAGAACCTTTTACAGGGATGGAAATTTTTCTATGATATATTAATATTTAACAGTGATGCTGCAGCCAGATGGAAACGAATATGAATACAGCACACGCATGTGCATGCACAGACATGGGTGTACACACATGCATGTGCCCATGCACCCACATAAATGCATACACATACACACATGCCCATGCATACACACACGTATATACTCTTTGCATTTTAAGGAGAGTATATAAAGTCGTGGAGCTAGGTAGAAAAGCCAAAGGAGAAGCATTTTCAGTTAGAGAATATGGTAGATCAACAGCCATAAATGACAGGAATTTTCTGTCACTCACTGACAAGTTACGTTGTAAAGAACTGATTTCCCCTAATGAAAAACACTTATCCTATCTGTATGTCAATGACGAATCTGAGTCATAGGAAGTTGAGTTAGAGCAAGGGAGACACCTGTGAGTGAAAGTGAAGATGAGTTTCCTGACCCATTGCTTTCATTTCTGTTGCTTCTGTGTATATTGTACACAGACCCCAGTGTAACATTTGATCTGGCTCAGGGGCTATTGTTATCTCCCAGTAAAGTATTTAAGGACTTTATTTAAATAGAGATATCAATGGGTTCAAAAAGGAGCTAAGGAAAGTCATGCAGTATTGTAGCTTGTAATCTCTAGGGATGTTGAGGCAAGAGAATCAACAAGTTCAGGGTTAACGTGGACTACACTGAGTTCAAGGCTATCCTGGACCACATAGAGAGACCTTGTCTCAAGAACTCAAAATAAAAATGAATCAAACATCTACAGAAAGGAATTGGAGTAGTCATCTTGGACCAGGATTCTACGACATGATTACAGAGTTGTTTGTGGTTTAACTGGCCTTCTAATTGGCTCAAAATGCCAGGGGGCAATCTATCATCAGAAATTCATAACGAAAAGATATAATCCTTTTAAGGAGAGATCACATTTTTAAAGAAACACATTTGAACTCATCAGATTTTTCTGAGGGACATAGCAAGTCTGTCACTAAAAGAACATTTTTAAAACATTTACATATGATCTTCAACATAATTGAAAGAACTGCTCTGAACTGCCTGACCCACATCTCCTGAAAGCATAGAAGTCATCATTATGTCTCTACTGAGATCTACTCTACACAAGGTGCTTTAATCCCTTCTCGAGCCCCCTCCCTCTCCTATGGGGAGACTGAGGTTTCCTTGGGCAACTGTTCATTTAAAGGAAAAGCAAGAAATGAGATCTGTATCCAAAGCAAGGAATGAGAGGGAAGCACCCAATCCTGCAGCGCACTGTTACAGTCCAGAGATACAGTGTAGCACTCCTCTCTCTGGAGGCTTGAACACCTTGATGCACTGCCTTAACCCCTTTATACTTGCTGGATCCAGAGAGCCTTGTCTTCTCTTCCAAGTCTGTGAAGGACTTTTCCTGGAAGTAGCTTATAGGTCAACATCTTCATTACACATTCCACCTTTGCCCGGGTATGATGGCTCGTACTTGTACCTTCAGTGCTTGAAAAGCTGAGGCAATAGGTAGGATTGTCATGAGTTCAAGGATACAGATTTTAGGAGGGACAAAGGGAGGGAGGGAGGGAGGGAGGGAGGGAGGGAGGGAGGGAGGGAAACATATGAGATCTTAAAATATCAAGGGTTTACAAGACAGTTAATTCCATGTATTTAGTATTATCAATTCATGGATTTTAACATATCTGATATATTAAACTCATTTTCTATTGTTACACTTGTGAGTCAGTAAGAAAGAACCTCTTTCAGTTGAAAGGCATCCTTTAACCCTTCATTATGTTTTTGGGTTTTTTTTATTTACATTTCAAACCGTTTCCCAGTTTCCCCTCAGGAAATACCATATCTCATCCCCTCTCATCATGCTTCTGTGAGGGTGATCCCCACCCATCCACCCATTCCCTACTGCCTCCCCGCCCTGGCATTCCCCTACACTGGGGACCGTCAGAGGACCAAGGACCTCTCCTCCTATTGATGCCTGAGAAGGCCATCCTCTGCTACATATGGGACTGGAGTCATGGATCCTTCCATGTGTACTCTTTGGTTGGTGGTTTAGTCCCTGGGAGCTATGGGGTGTCTGCTAAGTTGATGTTGTTCTTCCTTGGGGTGACAAACCCCTTCAGCTCCATCAGTCCTTTCTCTAACTCCTCCATTGGGGACCCAGTTCTCAGTTCAATGGTTAGCTGTGACCATCACTTCTTTATTTGCCAGGTTCTGGAAGAGCCTCTCATGGGACAACCATATCAGGTTCCTGTTAGCAAGCACTTCTTGGCATCCACAATAATGTCTGGGTTTGGTGACTGTATGTGGGATGGATGCCCAGGTGAGACAGTGTCTGAGTGGCCTTTCCTTCAGTCTCTGCTCCACATTTTGTCTCCATATTTCCTTGTGTGAGTATTTTGTTCCCCCGTCTAAGAAGGAATGAAGAATTGACACTCTGGTCTTCCTTCTTCTTGAGCTTCTTGTGGTCTGTAAATTGTATCTTGGGTATTCTGAGCATTTGAGATAATATCCACTTATCAGTGAGTGCATAACATGTGTGTTCTTTTGTGACTGGGTTACCTCACTCAGCATCATATTTTCTAGTTCCATTCATTTGCCTATGAATTTCATGAAGTAATTGTTTTTAATAGTTTAATAGTACCACAATTTCTGTATCTATTCCTCTGTTGAAGGGCATCTCGGTTTTTTCCAGCTTCTGGCTATTATCAACAAGGCTGCTATGAACATAGTGGAGCATGTGTCCTTGTTATATGTTGGAGCATCTTTTGGGTATATGCCCAGGAGTGGTATAGCTGGGTCCTCAGGTAGTACTATGCCCAATTTTCTGAGGAACCTCCAGACTGATTTCCAGAGTGGTTGTACCAGTCTGCAATCCCACCAACAATGGAGGAGTGTTCCTCTTTCTCCACATCCTCACTAGAATTTGCTGTCACCTGAATTTTTGATCTTAGCCATTCTGACTGATGTGAGGTGGAATCTCAGGGTTGTTTTGATTTACATTTCCCTGATGACTAAGGATGTTGAACATTTCTATGGGTGTTTCTTGGCTATTCGGCATTCCTCAGTTGAGAATTCTTGTTTAGCTCTGTACCCCATTTTTAATAGGATTATTTGATTCTCTGGACTCTAAGTTCTTGAGTTCTTCGTATATTTTGGATATTAGCCTTGTATCAGATATAGGATTGGTAAAGATCTTTTCCCAGTCTGTTGGTTGCCATTTTGTCCTAATGACAGTGTCCTTTGTCTTACAGAAGCTTTGTAGTTTTTTGAGGTCCCATTTGTTGATTCTTGGTCTTAGAGCATAAGCCATTGGTGTTTTGTTCAGGATATTTTCTCCAGTGCCCATGTGTTCCAGATGCTTCCCTAGTTTTTCTTCTATTAGCTTCAGTGTTTCTGGTTTGATGTTGTTGTCCTTGATCCACTAGGACTTGAGTTTTGTACAAGGAGATAAGAATGGATTAATTTGCATTCTTCCACATGCTGACCATCAGTTGAACCAGCACCATTTTTGAAAATGCTATTTTTTTCCACTGGATGGTTTTAGCTCCTTTGTCAAAGATCAGGTGACCATAGGTGTGTGGGTCTTCAATTCTATTCCACTGATCTACCTGCCTGTCTTTGTACCAATACCATGCAGTTTTTGTCACTATTGCTCTGTAATACAGCTTGAGGTCAGGGATGGTGAATCCCCCAGAAGTTCTTTTATTGTTGAGAATAGTTTTAGCTATCCTTGGTTTTTTGTTATTCAAATGAATTTGCACATTGCTCTTTCTAACTCTTTACTCACAGGCATTATGGGATATCTCAGTTTATCTTTTGCAATATTCACCTACATATCAGCTTCTCTCCCAAGCAACACGGATTTTTGCCCTTTTCAAAATAATGTTTTAATTAATTTATTTGTTGATCATGTTTATGATCTGTTTGCACATACATGTGAATGTGTGCATGCCTACCACAGCAAGAGTGTGGAAGCCAGAGGACTTCTGTTCTCTCTTTTTACTATGTAAGTGACAGGGATTCGATTCGGGCCCTCAGCCTTAGCAGCAATTGCTGAACCATCATCTCATGGCCCTGACCTCTAGATATTAATGATTCTCATTGCTACTGAGAGATGTCCTATTTCCATTTATACCCTATTTAGGGAACAACTATGACTAATGATGGGTAGGTGGAGAAATAAACCACAGGTACTTCTTTAACTTCATAAATTCACCCTGATAATTTCAGGTCTAATTTTTCATTTCAGAGAATATTAACTCTCATGGGTATGAGGGATTCTAGGGCCGTTGGGCAGTTTTATCTGCTATCACGTAAAAAATAATCTGAGAATAACAACAACTAATGAGATCACTCACAATTAGTAAAGGCTTCAAAATGGTAAATGAATCTCAAGGGTGTTAACAATGTCAGGGCAGCCATATTGAACCATAGTTAAAATATCAAAGTATCTGAGTTGTCTGAAAGCACATGGATGTATTCAGTGTTCATGGCTGTGGCTTGAATATGTGTTTTGTGTGTGATAAGACCTCACACACTTCATCTATTAAGATTTATTTTCTGTTGGGAGTTATTTATTGTATGGGTATAAAATTGATCTGATTGTGGTGTTGAAAGTAGGAGAAGTGAAGATTAAATGTTATTATCTTGATCCCTGATAGATTTATGTGAAGGGACACACACATACATGTACACACACACACACACACACACACACACACACACACACACACACACCTTTTCTGATGCTCTTTTCCTCTGGGACTCTTCCCTGGGAAGGTCATCATCAACATGCAGGCCTTACATCCCATGTTTGCCAAACAGGAGACGATGCAAGCCCTCTATTTTTGTAGCTTTACAATCTATTGTTGTTAGAACTCATCTTTGTTGGCACTGCCATTGGCAGCAGCAGATGAGCTTGCAAACCCCTAGCTCTGTACTTCCATTGACGTATCAATCACTTTGATTGTCCGAAAGTTATTCCCCGGGGCTTTATGGATAATGTGTCTTCCCCAGCCATGGCAATGTGGGGAGCTTTAACTATCCTTTTAGGTTCTAGGTCAGTTTTCTTCTCCTAAATGTATCAGACGTCATATCTCTACTTCCTTGCAACATCATATTGCTGTCAACACCTGAAGACACTAACCCTCCTAGGGTCTTTTAAAGCATGTCGGTGTTTTCTACTCCGTAACTCAGCACCTAGGACAGCCGACTGTTGACATGTTGATTGTTTCTTCATTTGCTTTCTCCTCATTTTTGCACCTCCTCTGTCTCCTCATTCTCCCACTCCTGTGTCCTCCTTCACAGTTTTCCCTTTTGGCTTTGCAAAATCAATGCCCTCTGATTGGAAAACAACTCCCCCCGCCCCCCGGCTATATCTCAATCCTGTCTAGAATTCTATATTCTTGAAGCTATACAGGCTGAGACTTCTTTGACTAACCCTCTTGCTTACACAAATGGTTTTCGTGTAAAAGAAATCTCTGAACATCAAGTAAATTGTTGGAAACGAATTCTCAAGTTCCCTCATCTATTGCGAGGAGACGTTATCTGATAACACGAGTGTGTGTGGCAGGGCTATGACTGCTGTCCACAGGGAAACAGTTGCCTCAACCGCTTCGAGCTCTCCTTGTCGTCTGACAATAGTAAAGTATTGCTGGTTCTTTCCAAAGCACTGCTTGTTGGTCCTTAAGCAGTTGCAACAAGTGCCCATCTCTAGAGCTCTCCGATTGCGGATGTGCTCCTGCTGGCCTAAAAAAAAGGCCTCCTGCTAGATCATCTCCCAGAGCCTACACACAAGAGCTGAAGGCTGTCTTTATCTTGCCAGACATATCCAAGAAAAAGAATTACTGTCCCATTGGTATATGCAAATAAGTTTTGAAACCAGTTTTCCGTGGCATGCGCTAGACTCTCTGAGGAGTTAAAGGATAACACACCTAATATGTAAGCCTCAAATGTGCTCCTAAATTTTACTGTTTCAGAACAAAGACACTATTCAGTGTTATCTCTACCTCCCTTCCAAATGGAAATGGTGACCACAAGTGTCACTCCAGCACACTAAGCTTCATTATAAATTTGAGCTTTGCACTCCCGGAAGCCAGTTCACATTATCTTTTTTAAAAAATACCTTTTTGTGTGTCTGTTATTTGACCTAAAATGCTTGAAAACTGATCCTGAATAAGTCAATGTAAAAGTTGGGAAGTACGAGTGTGAAGAGATGGATTGATTGATTTGAGTCAAGTCAGTAGCTTTCAAAAATGGTGACCTCGGGAAATCAGACAAAGGAGGGTTGAGGAGTCTAAATGGATGTGAGGTCTCTGTAGGACCAGCCATCATCAAGAAAATGTGGGGTTTGTGAAAATGATGACGAAAATGTCCTCCCACTCCCTTTTGCCTTCACTTGAGTGAGTTTCTAATAAAAAAAAATCTCAAAGTAAGATGAAACGAAGAACACGTTGTGTAAATATTAAGAATGTTGTAACTGTGTAATATATAACAGACATTGATAACAGGCTGCGGGTTGCAGTGAGGAAGATGAGAGTCTAGAAGGTTAAAGTCAGAATGTTCGACTGCATCTGACAACGCCTACACAAGCTCAGTGCGGCAGGAAAAAAAGACTTCAGAATTTCCAATCGGCCTTCCATCTCCGTGCTTTCCCAGAGACGGTGTCATCTGTGATGGGCACGCATTTTCTCCCATCGTTCTGAAAATACAGACGGGTTAGCTTCAGTGCCTTCGATGTGTGCCCTGTATTAGTAAAATCCTTATTTGCTCTATCTTCTACTTATTAACACTCTAAAAACCTGCTGTGTTTCCTACGTTTGCAGTTCAGGTAAACCCAAGATGGCTCTTATCGAATCTTATTACTTAGTTTCTGCCCTCTCTTCTAAGCATTGCACAGTTACCCAGAGTTTTTCAGGCCAAGGGCTGCCATTTTTAGAGCGGTCCATTTTACTCTGTGCTCTTTTGAGAACACATCATCTGAGTTCCGATTCCGAACGCTAAGGCTGCTTAGCTAGACGCAGAGGACAGGGGCAGCAGACAGGGGCTATTTTTTGAATACTGCTTTATTTGGTCTCCCGATTTCTCTCTGAGGCCAGGTAATTAATTAGCTCTCCATAAGTCTGACCTCAGGCAGAGTGAGGTGAACAGTGTTCTAAGGAGTCACCATTACCACAGTTCCCGTGACAGGATACAGAGGAGTGGGTCATCAGCTAAGGAAGACCTGTGGGTCAGGTTGTTGAAGTCAAAGATTCATCTGCTGTAAAATTCTGACTTTTATGACAGATAAATGAAAAAGTGCACGGTATTGAAATGAAACACGGCTGTCACCAGAAAAAGGACTTCTTTTAAATGTCACTACTTGAAAGGGAACATAGATCTAAGTCAAAATGTTAGAAGAAATTCTAAATAATATTTTAATTTAGTTTATTCTTGTATATTTATAAAATAAAAATACTTGACATTTTATTAATCTTATTTTATGTGTATGTTTGCTTGCCTGCATGTCTGTGCATTGTATGCATTTCGTGCCTTCAGAGGCCAGGAGAAGACGCTAGATACCTGAAGCTAGAATTATAGACTGTTGTGCGCTGCTATGGGGGTTTCTAGAACGGAATCCTGGTCCTCTACAGGAATTGCAAGTGCTCTCGATTTCTGAGCCATCTCTCCAGCCCCTACACCAAATTTTGTTAATTTTCCATTTAATACTTCATTGTGTATGTTGTTAAAATATCTCTCGGAAATGCTTCCCAGTCTGTCAATCAAGCTCTCGTCTGAGTGTGTAGAGCAGTATAAATACAATTCATTAATCAAATGGTGTTTAAAGTATTTTAATGTAAGTATAATGAAAGTAAATTCTCATTTCTTAAAGGATCGATGGGGAAATGAGTCAGTTGATCGGCATCATTTTTAATAAAAACAAAATGGCGATTTGTGGTTTTAGCTCGGTGTTCAAAGCAGAGTCCATCATGATTGGGAGTCAAGGAGAAAGGCCCTTGAGGCAACTTGTCACACAGGCAGCAACGGAAGATGTTGCTTCTTGGATCCCTTTCTACAGTGGCAGAATCCAAAAATCCATTTGTGGAATGGCCCTACCACCCACCGTAGGCAGGCAGTCCCGTTCAATTAGCACAACTAAGGTAATCTTCCAGAAGCACGGCCAGAGGTCCAGAAAATTCTCCATCAATCGATAAGATTGAGAAGATACAGTTGCTAACCGTAATGAGCATCCCACGTTTACTTGGCTGAGGAGGGACGATTCCCAAGCCTATCTCATTTCCTCCTCACATATCTCGGCTTTATGTTGTTTAATTGACAGACTCATTTGTGCCACCAATACAAACGGAGCGCTGCGACAGGTGAAGTGGAGAGAACGGGGAAGTGTTCCGTGGGATGAAAAGTGTAGACAGCGCCACAGGAAGAGGAAATGTAGATGAGGCAATGTAGCCCTAATCTAGTAGGGGACATTGTCTTTTCTTTGTATAAATTAATTGATTAATTAATTAATTAATTAAATGGATGTTGGTGGCTCATACCTGTAAGTCTGGATGAGAAGGGGGCGGGGATCAAAAACAAACGACAAAGAAAAGCTCTGTGAATGCGAGGTCATCCTGGGCTATGCCATGTGGGCCAGAGCTAGACCTGCCTAGATTGTAGAGTAAGATGAAAGATACTGATAGACAGACGGACAGACAGACAGACACAGACCAAGTTTACCTGAGCCCTGACTAATGACTATTGTGTGGAAGAATAATCCAGTCAGGAGCTGCGCATCCAGCCTAACCCAGGGAAATGCCCCCAGGAGTGAGGAGACCTATCCTGCCCATGGTTCTGCGGCCACCATGTGATGCCCCACACAGAACCAAGCGGATGACAGAATGTGATCTGAGAGTGAGCATAGAGCCGGGCCATGTAGGATCTTAACAACTGTGTGGAAAACCACGGAAGATACTGTAGCCACGGAAATGTGCTGAAATAAAACCTTAAACTGAAGGGAAATGAGGAGCAGAATGGGCCGCAGAGAATGCAGAAGCGGTTTGATATCAGGGGAAGGCTGATGAGTTTAAATTAGGAGTGGAAAGTGGTGTACAAGAGACAGGGAGCTAGACTCAAATTGTGTTCATGTGAGAAACCAGCCGGTGGACTTTTGCATATGGGAGAATAAAGGAGAGAGGAGATTGGAAGCTAAACCTTGGTGTCTGGCTTACGGGCTGGGTGGATGATAGCGTTTGGTGCCATGGAGAACAATGGGATATAAGTTGAATCTTCAGTACTTGAGATTGAACGAGCAGCTAAACTAATTAATTTTATGATGAAAATGTAACAAAATCCCAAACTAGCACAAAAGAAAAGTCATTACTGTCATCTTAACTAAATATTGTTATGGAGTGACTAAAAGATTTTCGCTGAAAAATTCTCAGTGGGTTTTGAAGGGTTATTCTACACAGCCTGTAGACATGGATAATAATT
Organism: Rattus norvegicus; assembly: GCF_021556685.1. Taxonomy (NCBI): domain Eukaryota; kingdom Metazoa; phylum Chordata; class Mammalia; order Rodentia; family Muridae; genus Rattus; species Rattus norvegicus. Next base: position 174,612,492 of record NC_141537.1, read on the forward strand.
TGCCGAACGAACACGAATTAATTATCCTGACTCCTAATTCTACCGAGTATCATGAGTGTTTTCTAACTTTATATAAATGATGTCACAGTAAAAAGAGAATGAATGGGAACATTAAGTAGGTTCAGTGGGTCCTTGGAGAAGTCATGGAAAGCAGGTGATAATTTAAACCACAGAACGGGGCTGGTGAGATGGATCCACATCTGATCCACGACTGCACATGCTTGCTGTCCCTGCAAGAGTCCAAGTTCAGTCCTGAGCACCCACACACAGGTGGCCCACACGTACCTGTAACTTCGGCTTCAGGGGATAGGAAGCCCTCCTCTGATCTCCACAGGTATCCTCACGCATGCCCACGCACCGATACGCATGTGCAAAACTAAACCTAAAATAAACCTCTAGACATAGAAGAAAGGAATAGCCTACACGAGAGAATAAATAAACCCTAGAAAGGATCAGGGAGGACGCGGTGAGTAGATAAAGGGGTGCTTGAGAAGTAACAGAGAGGAGAGATTCTGAGTGTGGCTGCGAGTGAGGAGACAAAGGAAGAACAAGGGACTGAGAAGAAAGAACAGAGAACTCATATCAAGCGCTGCGAAGGACCAAAGCGTTTTCAAGGGAGGGAGAGTTTAATGGCGTGAAACTCATTAAAGCATTTAATGGAAGTAGTTAGAAGTAGATAAAAGAACCTGCAGTTACTTACACTTGAGTTTGGGAGGGAAACTCTAGCTACTGGAGGAGGGCAGGGATTAAGACTGCATGTGAATGGGATAGTGCTTAATAACGAAAAGGCCATTGAGGCATCCGCACACGTGTTGAGTGACTGAGGAAGATGCGCTGATCTCGGAAGAGCAGTCAGTTCAAGGGCACATGGGTTCTGGATGGGTTTAAGAAGCGCATGTGTTGGAGGGATTGCTTGGTGGTTAGCAACGCTCTTGAAGATTGTGGCTGAGGTCCCGACACCCATGTGGTGGTAGCGGCTGTTTGTAGCTCCAGTTCTCGGGCACCTTTTGTCTAAGCATCGGGCACACAGTGCTGCACACACACAAAATAACAGTGATCAAAAAGAGCCGAGGGGGTACCTGTTTGTCAATCAAAAGAATATTATTAATCTATGCAGTCAGTCTTTTCCCTTAGATTCTCCGTGCTTTGGTCCTGATGGACTGAGTGGTATTCACAAAAGTCTCACCGGCCATGGGAACAATCAAAGCGTTTGCATTATTTAGTCAACGTGGTTTTGTTTTTGCAAGTGCCTTTGTCACTAAAGACCACTTTTGTTTTGTTTTGTTTTGCTTTTTTCTAGGAAAATTTGGAACTTCTTTTATAATATCAACAAGACATTTGGGGCCAAATAAATCCTCTCCGTTACACAAAATCAAAAATGGCATACAATTGGCAAACAGAGCCAAACCGTGCTGAACCACAGGAAGGTGGACATGATCACCAGCAGTGTCACCATGCAGACCAGCACCTTTCTTCCAGGCAAGTCAGGTTGGGTTTTGATCAGCTTGTGGAAGAGCTCAGTAACAAAACTCCACTGCCTGAGGATGAAAAAGAAGGCACGTGTTTTGTACCAGATACACCAAACTTGGATTCAAAATGGCAATCCATATATGGACCCCACCCAAGGCACTTCAATGAATTCACTTCTCAGAGTCCCCACTTCTCCCAGCTTCCTTTTGGAAAAGCATCAGCCATTGGTTTTAATCCTGCTGTATTACCTGCACATCAGTTCATTCATGAGGGAGCCTCCTGGAGAAATCCCACAAGAAAATATCATGGTGGTGAGGATCCCAGGTTCAGTGCTCTAACTCCGTCATCCACTGGCTTGGATAAATGTCATCAACAAGGACAATCAGGGACCGAACATTGTAACTATTATGTGGAACTTGAAAACAATATTCCCCATCATTATTCACCCTACTCAATGGACTCCATACCCGATAGTGAGGAAAAAGGAAGTGGAGATGCGGATCTTGTAGAACCTTCTCTGGTGTTCTCTAAAGACTCCTTTCTACCCAGGGCATCGGAGAACATGTCAGTGGAAAGCACAGAGGTACGTGCAATGCACACAAACATGGAGGCGACCATTCAGTAGAGAATTGCATTAATTGGTAATAAAGTTAGATGATCTTAGGAAGGAAAATTTATTAGTATTAGTTAGAACATTTTATTTTTACAAATTTCATGTTCTTAAACTAACAACTATTGTAAAAGTACATTTAACTATCATTTTTCAAGACTATAGGTCATCAAATTTATTAATATATTGGTATAACCTATGTTAGTATATTATATTAATGTATATTTATATGTAAAATATATTATAAACTAATACATTTTAATAGATAAAAGTACAAATGAAAGTTTAGCTTGTGGAATTTACCTATTCCTGTCATAAAAACATACTTATATCCCATTACATCTATAATTTGAGTCACACTATATGACTTAAAATCTTATTATTTTTAGTAGCAGGGGAAAGTGCCCTTGCACATAGAGGCTCCTAAATTATTTGATTTTGAAGCATAATGCATAGAAACCTGACAAAAAGTAAAAAGTTAAGTAATTACTGTTCAATTGACTTTAATCCTTTCTTTGATCACTGCATGGTCACTGGAGCAGCCACAGAATTTCCTGTACCATGTTTGAAAAGTTTTATGCTTCTAAAAAAGCAAAAAAGCAAGAAGCAGATCATAATTAAAAAATAAAACGAGTGGGAGAGACTAGAGAGATGGCATGCAAACATGGGGTTTTTAGATCCTCGGCAACCACAAAAATGCTAGGTGTTGTGGCATGAGTTGACAATCACAGTACTGGCGAGACAGAGACAGGTAGATCTTTGGATATCTAATCATTCAATCTGGTCAAATCTGTGAGTTCCAGGTTTAATGAGTGACCCAAAGAGCTGACTGAGGAAAACACCTGACTTCAGTTTCTGGCCTGCACACACACACACACACACACACACACACACACACACACACACACACACAGACACACACAGACACACACACACACATGGGAGAGAGAAGAGGGGCAGGGGAAAGGGGAGTGGGAGCAGGAAGGGGAGGGAGAAGGAGAGAAGGAGGGAGGGAGGGAGAGAAAGAGAGAAAGAGAGAGAGAAAAGAGAAAGAGAAAGAGAGAGAGAGAGAGAGAGAGAGAGAGAGAGAGAGAGAGAGAGAGAGAGAGAGATCACAGCAGTTGCAATATACAGGAGGAGCCAAAAGATTCTTCATTCACTGAACAGCAACTTGTGGTCAAATTGTTAAATGATCCTTTGACATGCTGGCCAGAAAGTATTTAGGGAAGTAAAGAAATTTCTTGGAATTCAGAAATTGACTAACACTGATCTTATGAAAACCAGTTTCAACATAGTAAATCCACAGATGGAAATTGTGGAGGAATTTTAATCCAGTCACATGGCTGTTCTAGCAAAGGATCATATCCAAAGCTCTTCTAGGTCTGGGTGATCCGGCTGGAATACAGACAAGCCTTTAAGCCCAGAAACAGAGGCAAGCAGATCTCTGAGCTGCTGTGAGTCACTTGGGCTGAGCCAGCGAGTCGAGGGGCAGTGCAGTAGACTGGAGTTTGCAGCAGCTCAACTTGTGGAGCTCAGGGCAGTTTTTACAGGGACAGTTTTATAGTCAGGTTGCAGGGACAACAAGCTAGACACAGGTGAAGACGGGATGAACCAGAGGATGAGAAGGAGTGAGAAGACTAGAACATATTACCAGAGTTAGTTTAAGGCCGGGCAGAGCAATTCAGTCAGAAGTGAGGAGAAGCCAATTTCAACCAGGCAACTCAGAAAGAAGTTTGAACCAGAACAGCTAAATTGAATCAATCAGTCAGACTTCAGAAAAAGCTAGAAGGGGTAAGATTATTCACCAGTAAACCTTTGAAATGACAATTACATCTGGCAAATAAAAGATAATTTTAAAGGAAGTACAAAAGCAAATAACTAACTCTGAGAGAAGGTCATTGCATAAGAAATTCCACCTCAAATTATCTGAATAAAAACTGAATACATCTTAAGGATATCTAATTCATATCACAACAATATGATAATCAGTAACTTTACCCTACTATTATAAATAGTCTTAAAATTAGACAAGATAAATAAACCAGCTGAATTCAGACTTTGGACAACAGGCAGCAGGAAACACAGATTCCCTAAGAGCTGCCAGCATCCTGGTTTGTGCCTGAAGGGCAGCACCCTGCAGCTGTGCAGCGTGGTGGAGCCCACATAACAGCACAGCTCCTGAATTGGAGAGCAAAGCTGGACTGTTAGCTACAGACTGCAAAAGCAGCTTGCACTTGCTGGACATTGTGCTGTCAGAGAGAAAGCTACGCTATGGGTAGGTTTAGGAGGAATCTCAGGGGGAATTACTACATCTTGGCCAAATATGAGGTTGTTATTTGGAAGGCCATGGAACATTGTCAAAATAATTTCTCAAATTTAATTGAAAATACCTAATTGTAGAGTCAAAGAAGCAGCAGATTACAAATAAAGGCCAAGTCACCCAAATACAGGCAAATGATATTCAGGTAATCTAAAATCAAGACATCGAAAGGAATTATGAGGAGGTGGAATGATTTCAGACAGTGTGACAACATGGGAACAACTGAAACTTCTCATCAGAGAGCTAGGAGTCAGAGAAAATGGAGTCGGAGACAGTGGGAACCAGAGGCAGTAAGAGCCAGAGACAGGGAGAACCAGAGAGAGTGGGAACCAGAGACAGGGAGAGTCGGAGACAGTGAGAGCCAGAGACAGTGAGGCCAGAGGCAGTGAGAGCTAAAGGCAGTGGGAACCAGAGGCAGTTGGAACCAGAGGGAGTAGGAACCAGAGGCAATGGGAACCAGAGGGAGTAGGAACCAGAGACAGTGAGAACCAGAGGGAGTAGGAACCAGAGGCAGTGGGAGACAGAGACAGTGAGAGCCAGAGGCAGTGAGAACCAGAGGCAGTGATTGGCAGAGACAATGAGAGCCAGAGGCAGCGAAAGCCAGAGGCAGTCTGAATCAGATGGCGATACGGCGAGAGCTAGAGGCAATGGAACCCGAGGATCTGTTCAATATTTTCCATGGTTGTTGATAGCACAGATGTATACATTTCTGAAAACTAAAAGTATATACCTAAAGTCTACCCATTTTTCAGTATGCAAATGCTACTTAAATAGATATCAAAAAGGTAAAAGTAAATGCAACCTGATCTTTAGAGGGAAATCACACAAACATGTTGCTCTTTTCCTCTGCCTTGAGATGCATTAATTTAGCGATTTTTACTTCCAGCCCATTGGTTGCCCCCTTGAAATAGTTGAAGCACCCCAAGGGAGTAACAAGAGCCTCGCCTCCTTTTGCAACAATGTAACAAAGTGAGTATCGCTCTTTTAATAAATATTGAAGTTTCCCGTGTTTGATTAAATTTCTCTATTTTTCAACCCACTCAGTGATTAGTTCTGCATGCAAAATGTGGGTCCCTTAGCTTGTTAATGGAATAAAACAATTTTCACAGGTTATCATTGATCACCTTGATGGCTGATTTTTCTTCCTCATACTCTTAAGTATTTTTCCATTTAAATTTGATTAAAAGATAGTTTCTCTGACAGAACTGGCCTTGTTTGTGGGTAGTTTGATTTTTGCTGTATTTGTAATTCATTTAATTACATAGCATTTGAGCCCTGAGGCCCAGGCCTAAATTGACACAGGTTCACGCTCCTACCTGGGACATTCTGGCCGTGTCAGGGCCTTCCAGTCAGCTGACTCTTATCCCAAGTGTGGTGCCACCACGTTGAACAAGCACATACAAAACCGTTGGAGAATTGACAAATCTGTGGAGAAAGTTCCTGCAATGACCTTGGTCTCCTTGATAATATAAAAATTAATATCCTGCTAGACGGGAGAGTACTTTTCTCATGTTATTAACATTTATCTAATGGAAACGTTTCTTTTATTTGGAAATTTGATGCATTTCCGTCCTCTAGGGGTTTTTCACTTGAGCTTTTTGTCTTAACTATAAAAAACGTGCATTTATTTAAAGGCCTTGGCTTCCTACTAAAGATGAAAGTAGATGAAAGTTTTGAGTCACTGATCAGTTTAAAGGACAGTTCCATTCCCAAAACATCTTCATTCATTCATAATACAGGTTCATATTTTAAAATAAAAATAAAATTAGACATACCTAAGATCAAAGCTAACCAACCACCCAGCCAAACCAGCACACACACAAGACACCCTGACAACCACATTGGAAGAAGTAGAAATATGTACCCAGAAAAGTACAACAGAAGATTCTCAAAGCTATACAACTTATGCCAATTTTCATTCATTTCTTGCTAATTTACACAATAAGAAACCGAACAGGTCCTTTAGATTCTTAAGCTAGAAGGACTGAGGACCACAGTGTTGATGCGTTCCTTAGCAAGAGATGGCTCAGGAGTTAAGAGCATTTGCTGCTCCTGCAGAGAACCCATGTTTGGTTTCCAGCACCCATAGCTGGTCGTTTACAACTCTCTGTCATTCTGACTCCAGGGGACCCGATGTTCTCTTGTGAATCCATTTGTACCTGCACTCACATGCACATACCCACATACAGAAATGCATACACACAACTTAAAACCAATAGTAAAACTAAGTCTCCGAAGCTATCATTTGGTCATTCCTCCCTGAGTAGTGTGAGTAGTCACCACCTTAATACGCCACTGAGGGGAAGCCTTTTTAAAGCACGGCAATGTTTTCTTCCTCTGTTATGTAACTTTATAATCTTAGAGGACAGAATGCAGATGCAGTACCATCAGGAAAGTATCTTAAATGACCGTGCCAATGGCTTGTGATTTGTGTTCAAATTCTTAAAGCACTTTTCCTTATTTGCTTTCAAATAATTATGAGAACTTAAGCAGCCAACCAAATGGTAAAGTTGGTTAAGTGAAAAGAAACCAGCAACTGTCATGCTTAAGTGAATGCATGCACATTATTCTGTGAATAAGGGCTGTTAGGCTTCATTCAGTGCTTGGAATTGTCAATTCAACCCTTAAAAAGTAAATAAGAAAATCAATTAAAATATGCACATCACATTTCACAAGACATTCTCCCAACCGATGATAAAATAAATTTAAATATCTAATTGCAATTATCTTTCTAATATTTAAATAAGTTTAGTTAAATACATTGTTAGTATTCATTTATGATCTTATTAATGATATTTCTAATTCCTTGATTTGATTGTTTTGACATAGTTTAAAAATCTCATGTTTTAAAGAAACAACACATGATTATGAAACTGAATAAAATTCCTTCCACAATTCTCAAAAGAAGTCCTGGTTGACAGTGGATGCCCTTCAAGGGTTAGGGAAGAATCAATCATGACTTTGCACTTTAAATTTAATTTCTCCAAACGCTAGAAGCTGAAACTGTTCATGCACTGAACACTGTCTTGTTATTACCAGTGCTAATATCTGAAGCAGGGAGGCGTCAGGAAGTGGATCTAGGCTATACGCCCCAGGCCCACCCCACACTACCCACTTCTTTCGGGTGGGCTCCACATCCTAAAAGTCTTCCTATCACCATAAAGTGGGAAAAGTGGGAAACAATCTGGCTACCCAGTGTTCAAACACATGGGCTTGTGAGGCTGTGCAAGATACTTTATATAAACCACAACACAAAGTATCCAAAGATTACTATTGAACCATAATTTTCCATTTAAGGAGAGTTTAGATGTCAGTATAACCAACACAAAAAATACTGACAAGATTTGATTTCACCGTGAGAAGCATTTTGTATTTGTTAATGTCTTCATAATGTGTTCTATATTGACATAAAACATGGCCCTACTGGGACCAACCATGGAAACACATAATGATTATTATAACACTTCGCATGGCTGCAGAGTCTGTAAATTTTTTATGCCTTTTCTCTTTTACCCCTCACATAAATCCTTTAAAATAGGTGGTAATGGCTCCTTTTGTGTGCACAAAGAGCCAAGTCAGATAGTCTGCCTCTGGCTCTACTATCCCAAAGCAGAGGCAGGGGGATTCGAACTCAAAGTGTCCGATACAAGGATTAGCTTTTTAGCAATCCTTTGACTCCTACGTGTCCTTATAATACACTTTATCTTTGTAAAATCTATAACTTTTAAGATAATAAAGAAACAGGAGCAGTGTTTGTGAATTACACACAAACTAAAGAATTAATTTACTTACTCATATCTGGGGTGTGTTTACAGCTTTGAGGGAACTGGGTGTGAAGGGAACACGAGAGAGGAGGTCCTGGCATCAGGAGGGAAGTCAGGGACACAAGTGATGCCACTCTGGGTGAATTCCTATCTTGGCAGCTAGGAAAACATAGTATTAATTATTTATGACGGTGCATCCCCCAGAAGCCTATGAGCTGCCCCTGCCTTTGTTCTTGCAGTGATTGTAACGGACACCAAAGCAACCTCAGTAAGTGTCCCATGTCACACAGACAGAGGAGGCTGTCTCCTGGTTTTCCTGTTGTTCTCATGCTGCTGGCGTTCCTCGTGATTGGGTGATGTTTCAAAAGAATGATGCAGATCCGGCCCTAAGCTTATTCTTCCTTTACACATGCTTTTCAGAATAAGAGGACTATATCATGCAAGTGACACTAATTCCAATTCCGGAAAGATCTGGGCCATCACCACAGCCTATCCATCTCGGCTCTTCGCTGACACCCAGTTCAGAGTTAAAATTTCCACTGATAACTCGGCACAACTTCTTCTTCTTAAGCCACCCGGTAAGAAAACTCGTGTTCACGGATCGCCTTCAACTCACTGAAAGAACCACTGTTCAGCGCCATTTTGCCCTGAAGGAAAATCAGAGGAAAAGAGCCAGGAGCTATTAATTGTAGACATCTGAGTGAGAAACACCTACGCCCTTCCCATAGCTCTCCAGAAAAGTCTTTGTTTCCTTGTTGTGAATAATAGCAGGTGGTGCAGGTTTTCTGTGCAATTAAAATAAGTCGAATTTCTAAAATATTCAAGATAAAGATGGTGTATGACTGGAAACACCGTTTCCTACTCAGCGGGAACAAGTACTTTGTTCATGTGTGTGAATAAATTGTGGAGAAGAACGTTAGAGGAGATCTGGTCCCACCACGAGAAATTTAAAAACTCTGTGCGACCCACACTATCCTAATGATCAGTACTGTTGACCGAGAATGAGTCTTACTAGACATTTTCTTCTTTATACTTGAAGATACCTTTAAAGTTACGCAATGCCCTGTATTTGTGCTATGGTCTGTTATTTTAGGAAGCAGTGGTCATTTGTTAAGTGTCTGATGTCAACTACATAGGTTATTACTTAACAAGAGGGAAGCATTTTCAGTCACATGAGGGACTGGGAAATGTTTTCACTGGTTAATATTTGTAAATATCCCCTTTTCCTCTGCTCTAGTTGAGGCTTTGAGTAAATACAGTTAACAACAGACAGACACAGTGTGTTGATATACCTGTTAAAACCATATGGTTTGAAGACTCCTGTTGGCTGAGGCAAGAGAGAAGATATTTTTAAACAAAGTCAGCATTCCTTATAGAGTTTAAGTGTAAAAAAAGCATCAAAGACCTAGGAATGTACTTATGACACAAATGTCGAAGCTCACAATTTCCTTATAGCCTCGAGCTCGTCTTTCCCTGGCAGTTATCCCTGCCTTGTTCTCTGCTGATTCACTGGCTTGTATTTCCAAAATGATGATGATGATGATGATGATGATGATGATGATGATGATGATGATGATGATGATGATGAAAGCTAAGTTCTTAAGCATACGTGCCATTTCTCCAACAACGAACAGTCAGCCCATCTCTTAATAGACCCAGCTCCCAATATTTAAGAGCAGAATTGTGTCTCTCCAGCCGATGGTCTTCCATTTTTTAACTAACCAGCACATTATCAGGGTCCAGTGGCTGAAGTTGCTGGGGAATTAAGGGTTAAAGAATGAGGAGAGTTACAAGAAGTGAGAGATGACACAGGATGTTTAGAATGATTCTCTTGCGGGCTAAAATAAAAATACAGGTGTAAAATCCACACGAAGGAAGCCCTGGTATGTGTGTTGACAATATACAGATGAGGGGCTCGTTCAATGATTTGAAGACTCCGGGATACAGATGGTGGCTTCAGGTCTAGACCTATGAGGCACGGGTAGCTGGGGCCCTTACTTCATAGACGCACAGCAGACAATTCTCCAAAGCTCTCATCCTGGTGGGCTGAGGGCTTGGAACTGGGGGAATCCAGATTTCCAGGACCAAATCACGCTTGTGACTTTCTTTCTCTCCTGCATTTACCCCCAACTCCCCAAACATAGAAACTAGGTTTCCTCATTCCAAAGCTAGTCGAAACACTTAGAAGTACTGTACTGTCTGTGTTTGAAAGTAAATTTCAGACTCTTCTGCTCCAACAAAACTAAAGTGTGGGGGAGAGAGGTGGACAGTGGGCTATGGGGCCTCACAGGAACATCAAGAGGAGATCCGTATCTAAGCAACAATGTATCATGTAGGGCAGCACCCATAGTCCTGGCAACAGGAAAGTAAAGTCCCGGTGTCTAGCCACCATGTACCAGCAGCTTTCTCTGCTGTTTTCCAGAGTCCTTTGCCAGGGATTTTGCCTGTGGTCTTACTTTGAGCTAACTTTAATCCACACCGTTCTTTCAGCGTCCCCAGGCTGTGATATGGTGAGGACCCTCTGTGCCAGGGCAAGGCATGGCCGTCCGTCACTCCCTCAGGAACTCTACTATTTGGTTTTTCAAATACATTCCTTGATGACATCTTGATCTACCATAAAAATATACACTTTACGTTTGTGTCTCCTTTTTGGTCACAGCAATGCCATTTTTGCCACTCTACGTTACCGAGTTTCGCTCAAAGTCACTTACAAAAAAAGGAGGTAGAAGGGAAAAAAAATCTGATTGTAAAATAAACCAGATACAGAATTACAGATGAATCGCTACTGAACAAAGCAGCTGGCCATTGGAAGTTCTCTACTAGCAGCCCTTACCAGCTGTACGAGTCAACTGCACTTGCGCAGTGGTCAAATCCCTTGACTCACACTAAAAATGTGGGCATGGCACGTTTAAATAAATCAGCCACATTAATCTGTCTTATACGTGTTAACCTCACGTATAAGATTCCTAAAGGGCAGAAACTATTGCAATCCAAACTCTTTAATAAAGAAACTGAGCCCCAGAGGATGAAGAACTTGTCTTCATAAATTCACTGAGAATGATGAAGTCTGTATTATATCCAGGACTTAGCATAAAACGCCAAGAACCTTGATATTATGTTAATATCAAGGCAATAATAACACATCTTTTAAAAATATTTTGGGGGTTGGGGATTTAGCTCAGTGGTAGAGCGCTTACCTAGGAAGCACAAGGCCCTGGGTTCGGTCCCCAGCTCCGAAAAAAAGAACCAAAAAAAAATATTTTGGTTTTTTTTTTTTATTTTGTTTTATACTTACATGTGTGAGTCCAAGGGTGTGCACTGGCAACATGTACATGCAGTGCCTGCTCTGGCCAGAAGGAGGCGCCATAGCCCTGGAACGAAGGTTACATTTGCCTAGGCTGCCCCAGAGGTTGATAATGAGGCGGTCTCTGCCACTACGCCAACTCTCCAACCCAACCATATCTCTTTTTGGTTTTATTTTTTATTTTATTTTATTTTATTATTTTATTGGTGGGTGTTTTGCCTGCATTCATGTGTATGTGTATATCCCTGATGCCCATGGAAGACAACCTTGGATCTCCTAGAACAGGAGTTACAGACAGGAGTCAGTGAACAGCCCTGTGAGTGCTGTGAATTGACCCCGCATCTTCTGGAAGAGCAGACAGTATATTTAGCTGCAGAGCCATCGCCCCAGCGTCCCGAGAGTATCTTTCGTGTGGAGCCATAATAAAACCAAATGGTTTTGATAGGAGAAATGCAATACCCGGCTTTGAAATTTTCCCTTCACACAGAACTGAGCTTGAAATGATTGCAAGCAGCCTCTATCTGAAGTAGCCACGAATGCAATAAACGGACAAACAAATGTGATGTGCGTTAATTCCCCTGGATGGAGCTAGCTGGCTACAATCCTTCATAACGTGATTATCAGGGTTTGTGCTTAGAAGCTTCACAGTGGGTATTTCCTGAGCTCTTTCTCACCCATATTATCCACTTTTGTTTTGCAGCTAATTATCTTGTCAAAGACCTAATTGCCGAAATTCTACTTTTATGTGCAAATGAGCAGCTTTCCCCCAAAGAGTATCTTCTAAGTATATGCGGTTCTGAGGAATTTTTACAGACGTAAGTATCTTATTAAAGTCAATTTTGGTTGCTGTAATTTGTCAGTTTTAAGCCGCAAGGCTCTGTTTTGTTGTGTTTTAAAAAGACAGTTCGCAAACATTACCTTCGTTCTGCTCTCGAGTGGCGAGGATGTGTTAACGGTTTTAATGCGAGATGCTGGCCACAGGCTTGGGTATTTGAACGTTTGGTCTCCAGCTAATGGGGCGGGCGGGTTTGTGGTGCTTTGAAATCACCCGGATGTAGTTTCCAGTTGGTGGGTACCAGTCACGTGGGGGTTGTAGTTGTACTCACCTGCAGTTCCTTCCGGTCTGCCTCTTCTCCCGGGTCCACCAGGATGTGACAACCCACAGCCATAAGCTCCCATGTAGACAAACGGAGCAGACTTACCAGGTCTTCCCTGACAGGATGGGTGGTATCCTCTAAAATCCTCAGCTGAAATAAACCCTTCCCCCTTAAGCCATTTTTATTCACTATTTCGTTTGGACAAAGCCGTGAGGAAAGTAACTAGTAGAGACACCATGCTGGGGAAAGAACTCGGAGCCTCACGCTTGCTGGGAAAACTATTATAGACACACTCAGCCCCTTGACATCATGTCATAACTTACAAATTAATTTTAACCTCTTTGTGGAGATTTGGAAATTTCGTGGCTCATTGGTACTTTTCCTTTTGTGTTGCTTTATTTTATTGTATATTTATAGATATAACGATTCATGTACTTTTACGTGTGTGAGTGTTTTGCCTTCATGAATATCTGTGCACAGTGTGTATGCAATGCTGATGGAGACCAGAAGAGGGCATCAGATCCCCTGGAACTGGAGTTACAGGCGGTTGTGAGTCGTCATGAGGATGCTGGGAATTGAACCGAAGTCTTTTGGAAGAGGAGCAGGTGTTCTTTAGCGCTAAGCTCTCTCTCCAGCCCAGCAAAGATAGTTTACATAAACTCTGACTGGGGTGTCAATCTAACTTATTTATTTAAGAATGGTGATCTCCAGGGAAAGAGAGTTTCAGTTTTAAAACTCAAGACCTGTTGCTCACCCTACCTGTAATAGTCTGGAGTATGAATTAATTCTTTTGTTTTGATCTAGCATAGTATAAGCATGTTAATCAAATAATGATTTTTCAAGTAAGAATTTTTAAGATTAAGAATTGCAATAATTCCCTAAAACAGTAAGTTTTGATTTATTTTATATCTATGAATTTTTCTTATAAACTTTGAAAATCATATCACACTGAAATAAACTAGGCCTAAAGTCTTTACATCTTGCTGAACTTATAGATAATTAAGCAGCCATTCCAGAGTTGTTGAGCTTTACACTGGATTTTACACTTCCACGATTGAGTTTGTACTTTTGTATTTATCCAACACACACACACACACACACACACACACACACACAGACACACACAACACAGAGAGAAACAGAGACAGAGAGACAGAAAGACAGAGACAGAGACACACACAGAGACACATACACACAAAAACACACAGAGAGAGAGACAGAGAGAAAGACAGAGACAGACAGACAGACAGACACACACACACACACACACACACACACACACAGAGAAACAGAGACAGAGAGACAGAAAGACAGAGACAGAGACACACACAGAGACACATACACACAAAAACACACAGAGAGAGACAGAGAGAAAGACAGAGACAGACAGACAGACAGACACACACACACACACACACACACACACACACACTCTCAAGTACACACATGAGAAATCCATGACAGAGTTAGAACAGGATAAATATTATCTTTAGATCCTCCCTCATAACGCATGTCTGTTACTTGCATTTAGTTTTTCCACGTCCTCGAATATTAACTACTTTGAGCTACTACCTCACTCCAGTCAGGAGGACCGCCATAGAAAAGTCAGACAACAAATTGTAGAGAGGAAGTGTAGAGAGAGGAAGCCTTATTCACTGTGGATGGGAGTGCAAGTTAACGAAGTCATTGTGGAGGTAACTGTGAAGATTTAAAATGTTTCAGAAGAAAATTATTATATGACCCATTTGTTTCACTTCTGGGAATGTAATCAGAGAACCCCATAGCCTACCACAGAGATATTTGAACCTCCCTGTTTATTGTCATCAACTATAGAAATTAATTTAAACCAACCAAGTGTCCATCAGCATATGTATGACTTTGCATATATATGTAAAACATATATATGTATATATATATATATATATATATATATATATCCTATACTATTCAGCTGTAAAGAAAAATGTGATGCCAAATTGCAGGAAAATTGATGGACTTAGAACTTCTGCTGCTAAGAAAGCTCATGAAATCCTAAAAGGCGATGTATTTCAAGCCTCCGCATCTGCGGGTCTAGCGGACAACATAAACATATATGTAAATAAATGAGCATGCGATACAGTATAACATGCAGAGAAGAAAGCGATACATTCTAAAGGCCTTTTAAATGATTTAAATAGTTCACTGAAACGACCTAAAGTTTGCCACGAATTAAACTTTAAATATTTATTTGATCTTTTAATTACTTTTTTAGTTATCACAACAAATCATTGGCGTGATGTTCCTTAGCGACCAGCCTTGAATATACAAAGCATGTTTAAGAAAAGATTAATAATTCTGTGCAGCAGAATATAAATACTAAAGTGTTTGGCGGTCATGTTCCTTCTTTGGGTTTCTAAATGATTACTTTACAAATATCTCCTGAGACTAAAAAGGGTTTTGGCTTGAGAGTTCCACCGTGGTTATGTTCTACCACAAACGCGCTTGAGAATGTCCTGTGAGTGAATCACAGACAATGCGGTAATCTAAGCTACCGGATCACCTGCGAGTGACTCGTGTAACTGAGTGTTTCTTGCGCTGTAAGGTATAACTAATTAGCACGCTGTAATCATCGCCGCTTTCCAGCACAAAGCAAGCAAACATCCTTCATTTGTTTGAGTCTAACACACTCAACAACTAGGCGTTTGCTTTTCCCTCAGCCTATGATTGACAGCCAATATTGGCAGGCCTAAATGATAGGATATATTTAAGTCTGCCAATATTGGTGTAATTCAGTTTAGCATGCAGATAATATTACCATTGTTTCTAATATCTAAGGAAACATGAATATGCTACTTAGATTTTATTTTTAGTTAATTAGCGTATCATCTTTCTAAAGGTTTTTCTCATTAAGAATATAGAAATCTGTTTAGGATGCTCTCTGGGGAGCTGGAGAATCGGCCCAGTGAATGATGTGCTTGCCCTGCAGGCATGCAGACCAGAGCTCGTACCCCTAGCTCTCATGCAAACTCTCACTATGGAAAGGCAGTCCTCTTACCCCAGTGCTAAGAGCAACGCCGAGTGGGTCCTGGAGGCCTTGTGGCCAGCAAGTCCATCTGAAATGAATAGCTTCAGGTTAAGTGAGAAACTCTGCCTCAGAAGTAATGCGGAGAGTGACTTGAGACCTCTGTCCCACACATACCTTCCACGTCAGCCATACCTGCATACACATTTGTGCATACAATTCGCATAAAAATCAAAACGCTTCCTTTAGAAGAAACACATGTAATATGCATTAAGTTAATCATGAAATAAGAGATACTTTAGGCTTTCATACTGAAGCGTCAATCCGTCTGGAATATTCTGCTTGGTGGAACTGCAGTGTTAACAATAGCGCCCATCAGTAAGCGCTAATGGTTTGCCTCATGTTGGCCAGACATTTAAATCTCAGGTAACCAGGAGATGGTTACCATAGTTCCCCCTGCCTTATGCATGGAAACATTCTGTCTTTCTTCAAGGTCATACACGACTATAATAATATAAGTTCAAACTGGCATTTGCTTGAACTGCTGTGACTCCTCACTGAAAAACACTTGGGGCGGCATACAGGAAAGAAATGACAATGGTGCTTTCTGCTGTGCTATCAGGAAAGTACCCGCCATTTTACAGGAGTTTGGAAGGGTAGAGACAGAGGTCAGAGTTGCCCATTACAACAGCATGAAGATCCACTAGTGCACATGTCTAGTCAGTGAATTAAAACACACAGATGATTCCTACACGACCCCTGCCATCTCCCTGGCCCAGGCATGCGTAGAAACCAATGCCTCCAGATCAAGGCCGATAAAAACACACACACACACACACACAAAGGCTGAGTGGGAAATAACGCAAAAAAAAGTCAATAACCAACACCTGGGCAGGAACGCTGTATTGCATTAACGTCTCCATGGCCTCAAAATACAAAGAGGCGCATTAATAATTTGTTCTTACAAAATAACTATCAACAGACAGAAGCAAGCTCAAGAATATAGGTAGCCACTGAAATGGACAAGAATATTGAAAGGGCTTAATTAAAAAAAGCATGCAGTTAAGCAATCAAATGCCATTTTTGAATAACGAATTGTTAAAACACTGGCAATGAAGTTCAGAGCAAAACCTCCATTCATCATTCAAACAGTTGTTAGGACACAAATGGGTGCATCAGGAGCTGAAGTGATGTTTTAAAAACGCATCAAGTGACTTTAGAATGTCTTTAATATGTTTAGCCATTCTGCTTACCTTTTTAAAGACTTAGCTGGTGTCTATCTGGCTGGCCTCAAACTTCCTTTGCTGCACCATCGACCTCTGACCTTCCTGCCTCTTCTCCCAAGACCCTGGGAGTGTAGACGTACACCAAGCCACTGCGTTCGGTCTGTAAGTTGATAGAGCGCAGAGCTTCAAGCATGTAACGTGGCAGGTGAGCTCCCTAACCACTGAGCTACACCCCCAGCCCTTTGCCTCTACAAATGTTTCTAAGGAAATTTCATAAATACATGAAGAATTTTGGATATACTGATATTTGGTATACCTCAATTTCCCATAGGTTAAAAAAAATCAACTGGGAAATTGCTAGATTTCCACATAACTCCTTGGAAGTCGTGAATACCAAGTAAAATGCTGTTAAATACTGAAGTCAAAGGTGTGTGACACAATGTGGAGTCAGCAGGAGATTGGGTAACAGGGAAGTTATCTATTGACGTCAGTAAGAGTAAGATGAGTATCACTGCATTGGGGGATGCAAGGTTTCAATGAACCGAGGACATAAGATGGGGGCTCGGCTTAGCCAGTGTCTGAGAGCCTGGCTGCTTTTGCAGATACCAGGTTTAGTTCACAGCACCAGCAAGCATGATGACCACAGCCGTCTATAACTCTAGAGCCATGGGAACCTGACAAGCTCTCCTGGCCTCCTGGAACACCACACTCTTACACACACTGTTTATAAACACAGGCAAGAAAATGCTCGTCTGCACTGAAAGGTTAAGCTGGAGGATGGAAATGTGCACACAAAACACCATCTCGGAAATAAGGGATTGGGAAAGGCCAGTCAGCCTGGTGGCTTGGATGTAAAGATGGAGATTCACATATGCACCTAAGAGGCATTGGGGAAATGCTCATGAGCTGACAGGAAAGGACCAAGAGAACGGGGGAATGAAAGGCACCCACCCAGAGATCACTGTGAACACAAGGCAGGAGGAGGTGGTAAAATGGGATGCAGGATCTGAGGAAGCTGTGTGGTTCTCTAGAGGAAATGTCCTCGGTGTGAAACAACAGCAGATCCAGCACATAGGAGCAGAAATGCGTGTCTGTTGATAGCCACGACGATCTTCACGCTTTGAGGAAACCAAGGCTCCTGCAGACTAGGAAAGCAAATGGAAATAAGAACTTCAGTTAAGAACACTACATTTCCCTCCAGAACTTCCACATTCTACTGCTGTACTGTCATTTGCCAGTCCCTGCTTAACTGGCTTCGAGCAAAGCATCTCCACGATGGGAAACAAGTTACCGCTTTGTGTTGACAAGGACAGTGTCTTAGCTAGGGTTTTACTGCTATGAACAGACACCGTGACCAAAGCAACTCTCGTAAGGACAGCATTTAATTGGTTCAGAGGTTCAGTCCATTATCATCAAGGCAGGAACATGGCAGCATCCAGGCAGGCATGGTGCAGGAGGAGCTGAGAGTTCTACATCTTCAGTGAAGGCTGCTAGGAGAAGACTAGCTTCCAGGCAGCTAGGATGAGGGTATTAAAGCCCACACCCGCAGTGACACAGCCACTCCAACAAGGCCACACCTCATAGTGCCAGTCCCTGGCCAAGCCTATGCAAACCATCACAGCAAGGTAGACTCTGTTGTCAAACTTCCTTGTCCCTTGAAAATGGGATTTTACATAATACACTATATTATGAATTGAGAGTAAGTCCAGTCATAACAGAAACGTTTTCAGGTTTATCCTAATCCCGTACAAGCTTAACGCATAAAATACTCATTAATATTTTATGCTATATTTATATAAATAGGGAATGGTAGAGTCAGCAAAATTGGCATCAGAATGAAGTAGAAATGCAAAGGAGAGACAGAAATCACCCGGTTCATTCATAAAACATTAAAGTCGTTCACCAGCTTCCCGCTCCTTGGCCTCCAGGATGATAACCATGGAGAGAGAGGTCTTCCCGTAACCCACTTCACCTGGCCTCACTCTGCCTTTTGAGGCCATCAAACTTACCAGCTGCACCTTGCAGTGAGATCGTGCGATTTAGTTGTCCGGGGGCAGAAGGTTGAACACTCACCCCCTATTTACTGTGTTTCCGTCTTCTGGAGAAATGACAGGTTGGACCTTCCTTTCAACGTGAAATATCTCAGGCAGGTGTTCCTCCCAGGTCATTCATAATCAACGGAGAGAGCTACCACGTGCACGCATGGTGTTGGCCCTCTGTCTGGGGACCAATCCATGAGGAATGCAAGTTTTTCTTACCACGCGTCTGTGAAATTTTTAAAGTTTTCTCTCGAAGACCTTGCCAGTCTTAATTTCTAATTCATCTTAAAAATAATCCTCCTTAGCCCCTACTGAGTGAAACAATAAGATTGGCTCTATTTCAAAGCTTTTGCTGAATAAATCATGACTGCCCTGCCAGTGGGAAAGCACCAGGGCCTCCTGTGGAGAAACTGAATATCTTTTTTTTTTAATTTTATGGTTACACTGCAGTGAAGTTTATCTTAATTAAAACAAAACAAACATCGCTTACTGTTTACGTTACTGTGGTCAAGGAACGCTACAACTCAGAAGATTAAGAATATTTTTGAAGAATAGAAAGCGAAGTCTTATAGTAACTGGTTTGAGTCTCTATAGAAGCCTTGGCTTGAGCAGTAATATATCTTTAAATTTGAATTAATATGGCGGCATCTATCTCTTCATTCAGCATCAACATCGATTAGATCGATCGGCTTCCCACCAGAGAGCCTCTTTTTATCTCTGCAGAAAGGATGTATTCATTTTGTTTTCATTTTTTATGACATAAATATCTGTGTCTTTGTGTATAGATGTGTGCACATGAGTGCAAGTGCCCTTGAAGGCCAAAAGACAGCACGCAGTCCCCTGAAACTTCAGTTACAGTGGACTGGGAGCCACCATGTGGGTGCTGGGTACTGAACCTGTGTCCTCTGCAAGAGCAGCCAGTGTTGTCACCTGCCAAGCTCTCTCTCCAGCCTTGAAATCCTTTTCTTGCAATAAGAAAGTTCTATTTAAAAATTAAATCTCAGTCAGGTCTATTGGCTCCCGTGGGAGGTGGAGGCTGAAGGATCAGGAGTCTAGAGTCACTCTCCGCTACATACCAAATTTAAGGCCAGCTTGGGCTACATGACACCCTGTGTCAAAAAATAAATTAAATCACCTTAATCACAATTTTAAATAATCTTGACATCTTTCCCTTTGAAAGTACTTTCAGATTGCCTTAGATCATTTGTACGAATTTGGCCTTTAAGCATTTGCTTACAGAGTGTGAAAGTCTTGTGGTCAAAGCAAATCCAAACCTGTATCCTCCAGTAAGGAAAAGACTAAGTCACTTACAGGTTAAGCTAATATATCATATTAATGTTTAAACTAATATAGCATATTAATTAGGCAGTAAACTCTGGGTCCTAGGTAACATGGGTATGATCTTTTTTTCTCCTCAACATAATTAAGGATTTCATTTAGCAAACAAATGAACTGATTATTTTTACCACATGTAAAGACTCTTGTTACACATTTTGAACTTTGGTTAAGCACCTTAATTCATCAGCGCCCAGGGTGTCATAGCATGGACAGGATCAGGCTGTCACGGAGGCCTCTCCTATGGCTGAAAACATATTTTATCTCACCCAGTAGAGGGATCCTGAGTGGCTTTGGTTTTCAGTTCACTCCCAGGGCTTTCTCTAAATTTTAAAGTTAACCGTCATAGCTGTTCATAACAATTAGCTGACAAAGTAAAATGACATGCGGCAGGCTTGCATTTGATTTCCAGTCAACTCGAGCAACACAGGCCGCTCGGAGTTAGTGCTGTGTGCTTTGTGTGAAGACCATAGCATACTTCAGCTCAGGATCTGAGAGAGGTTAGCAGGGAGAACATCATTAACCCACAGATTTGGTAAAGGTACCCACAGACCCATTGCAGGACATTTGGAAAGGGGCATTAGAAATCAGCTCTGAGTAGGGCTGCTACACTCATTATACTCAGGCATGAAACAGCCAATACCTTGATACCAGGTTAAATCAATACTCACCGAGGCTAATAATTATCAAACCTCATTCTATTAGAGTTGATGTTGAACCAGCCTGGTTTTCTGATTTCTCTTAAAATAAATGGTTTGAGAGAGAAACCTGGCGTTCCACAGTAACTCAACCTTGGTAGGGATTGAATGTGTGCTATTTTAGTCTGGGTTCTTGAATGTTTTAGATTAGTAAGGTCTACAGAGTGTTTCTCTTCCCTAGAGACTAGCTGGAGAAATAAATGAAACCTTGAGATAGAATCAGATCTCTACCTGTTCTCCTAGGGGAGGAGCTGCAATATTGTGTAGGCTGAGGAGAGACGGATATATATATATATATATATATATATATATATAATTTTGTAAAGGATACAAACTGTTAGCATCACATGTTTATTGTCTCTGTGTTGTAGGTGACTGCGTTTCTGTAGATTGTTTTGTTATTACTTTAATTGTTGTGGGTGTGTTAAAAAAATAGCAAAGGGTTTGCAAGTGAGATTTCCCCCGAGATAATAAATATTTCTCTGAGATAATAAAGGGTTTATTGTATTTAGCCAGTTTTATTTTAAGCTAAATATACTGTGTGCGCTCTTTGCACTAAAGAAATAAAACCACATTGGCATGAGGACTATGATGGGTAGTTACCTTTTATTAGCTGGAGGTAATCAGAAAAAAAGATCGTTTGAGTGCACAAATAAAACTCTGTCTTGTCCACTTCGCCGCAGAGTGAAAGCTGATGGCATCAATGTATGCCCCATGGAAGAACTTCCGTTTCAAATCCCTGACAGCCCTTTGCTAACCAACTCATGCTTCCCAGCCCAAGGATTGGAATTTAGCCTGTTACTACATCTTTAACTTAAGACATTTAACGTTTACTGTCCATGTTCCCCTGAAAGAGGAATAACAATAACCGAGTAGCACTGGTTTGCAGAAACGCCCATCATGCCATTTTGTTTTTATCTGGGCCCTGTCGGTTGTGACAAAACACCTTACAAGGGGCAATTTAGAGAAGTGGGGTTTTCTTCAGCTCATGGAACACAGCCGCGGGGGAGGTTGAGGTGCAGAAGCATGAAGTCCTGCCTGCAGTCAGGAAGCAGAAGGTGACAAAGACTGGCGCCCGACTTGCTCCACAGCCTGAGACCCCAGCCTGTGCAGTGGTCCCGCCCGCCCACATTTAGGAAGGGTTTCCCACTTCAGTTACCTGAAGGAAGAAAATCCCTCTCAGGCCTGCCGGAGACTTATCTTTTCGGTGATTCTACATCCAGGCAGGGAGACAATATTAACTATCACATTAATATTGTAACATTTGGCTATATTCATCTTCTATAAATGGCCTGCTTAGAGGAAGTGTTAAAAGTGCAGCTAAACCGCTGAATCTTACCCCCAACCCCCAAATTTCTAAAAGCTGCCGGTGACCCTGTCTCTCAGTATTCGGAAAATCAAAGCGTTCTAGTTCTTCCAGTAGTGCACACTTCACAGCACGCTGATGAATGATTCTTTTGCTGGAGTACCGGATATTGATCCCCCCCCCCCCCGATTGTTAGAAGATCATTTCTCACCGAGTCCTATCGCAACCCAGAACTTTTTTGTTTTTAATGTGAGAATAAGCGTTTACTTAGTGCGGCTTGTGTAAGCCCAGCACAGTGAACTGTTGAGGCCCAAGGACTCTCAAGAGTTTGGGAGCAGATTGGTCATCAAATGGAGACTATAATAGTTAATTTTCTCTTGCGGTAATAAAATACCCCGAGAAAATCAACTTAAAGAGGGAAAGATTTATTTTATTTATTTGATGCTTCTAGGAAAAGAGAGTCTGCCGTGGAAAAGAAGACGCGGCAGTAATCAGAGAAAGCATGGTTGGTGGCGGGAACCGGAAACGGGCTAGTCCCATAGTCAACACATCCAGAGAGAACAGAGAGAGGGAGGGAAGGAAGGAGGGAGGGAGGAGGGAGGAAGGGGGCGAGGAGGGAGACAGGGAGAGGAGGGGGAGGGGATGGGAAGGAGAGGGGAGGGAGGGAGGGGGAGAGGGAGGGAGAGAGAGATTATAAAGCCTCAAAACCCACCCCCCAGTGACATACTTCCTACAGCAAGGATCTGTGACCTACAGCTTCCTAAACCTTCCTGAACAGAGCACTAACCAAGGACCAAGTACTCAAAAAAATCAAGACGATAGGAACATCTCTCAAAGGTACCACACAGATCTTGTCCCAAATAGAAAAAAAGAAAATAATCCTTCGAACCTTTTTATCCTACAAAACAATGCTATATATTTATTTCAAAGACAGCGCCCTTGTAAGTGGAGATTTGCAAGGTGTATTCGCTGTAATGAGAATCAGTACTCACACCTGTGCCTCTGCTATTATCCTTTTCCCATAAAACAAATGTAAGCATTCGCATAGCATTTTGATATTATGTTTATTTATTATTCTCATTTACATAAATAGTGCCATGAAATACTTTCAAAGAACAGGAGGTGTTTATGAGTAGGGAACAGGGCAATCATGCACACGCATTTAACCTTTCAGTGTTCATCTTAAACATCACCTATGTGGTTGGCTGTACTTAGCATAGCAAGCGGCACACAGCTAGGATCAAGGATTTGTTGGGAGAATAAATAATGAAGGTGCGGAAATTGTAATAGGCCGGTAGAAATGAAGAAGAAAAAAATGAACTTTCACCTGTATTCCTAGAAATTTGACTAATTGAAAACATAATTGTATCAAGACCTAAGCCCAGGGGACCTACGTAAAATCTAGATATTCAAGCTGACGTTGTGATTTCAGCACTCGCACTCTATGATTGTGACCTTGCCAACATGGCCTCCTTGGTGCTTACAACTTCTCTACAGTGCCTACCTCTGTTGCCACACTATGCCCTCCTCTCTCTCTCTCTCTCTCTCTCTCTCTCTCTCTCTCTCTCTCTCTCTCTCTCCCTCCCTCTCCCTCTCCCTCTCCCTCCCTCCCTCCCTCTCTCTCTCTCTCTCTCTCTCTCTCCCTCTCCCTCTCCCTCTCCCTCTCCCTCTCCCTCTCCCTCTCTCCCTCCCTCCCTCTCTCTCTCTCTCTCTCTCTCTCTCTCTCTCTCTCTCTCTCTCTCTCGATACACTAGACGTCCTATTTCTCTGCGGGACCTAGAATCCCCAAACAGAAAGTGGCTGTCTCTCCTTTCTGGTCTGCGCTACTCCACAGAACACCTACTTGAATGTTCCTCCCTGCCTGCCTCTGGCTTCTTCTTCCTTGTCTCTAGCCTAACATGATCCAACAGAAACACCACATGCCCTAATATTGTTTTTCAAGTCACAAAAAGAAATAGAAAAGGAAGCAAATGAAGAAAGATATTCATGCATTAAAAATATCCACCGTATCATGTATTTATGTGTATCTGTGATGCTATGTGTACTGTTGCTCTGTGTGTGTGTACGTCCTATTGTATGCTGGCAATGGTGGAGGTCAGAGCAAGGGGCCGAATCCCTGGGGCTGCCGCTATAGACTGCTTTGTGCACACTGACAGGAGTGCTGAGAACCAAACTTGGGTCCTTCAGAATACTAGCCAGTGCCTTCAACTGCGGTGCCACATTTCTAGCTCTTCTGATTCTTAAAGCAATAAGCAGGAATATTATATCAACACACTGACAGTTGTTATTGAGATATTTCATATTGCACCTTGTGACAAACCTTCTCAACAACTGTCATGTAGCCAGCCCAAGAACATAAATATTTGGCAGTGGGTGTTCAATGGCCGGC
This sequence comes from Rattus norvegicus, assembly GCF_021556685.1. Lineage (NCBI taxonomy): Eukaryota > Metazoa > Chordata > Mammalia > Rodentia > Muridae > Rattus > Rattus norvegicus. The sequence continues at coordinate 174,637,051 of NC_141537.1, forward strand.
CACTGTACTTAACAGCTCAACACTAGGCTGTAAAAAACCATATTACTAAACTAAATCTAAAGTAATATAGCAGTTAGATATAAGAATGACAATTGCAAATTCTCAACAGAAAATAATAAAGATGGGATGGACAGATGACTCAGTGGTTAGGTACCCTACTCTTCCAAAGGTCCCAGGTTCAATTCCCAACAAGCACATGGTGGCTCACAACCATCTGTAACTCTAATTCTAGGGGTTCTGATGCCCTCTTGTGGCTTCCATGGGCACCCGGCATTCACATGGTGCATAGACATTGCTGGTGCATGAATATACGTATGGATGAAATACCCATGTACATAAATTAAAATAAAGAATCATCTTTAAAGTTGTAGATAGTTTAGAACATGTTAACAAAATATTATTCTTGCCTACACTGCTGGAAACAGATTTTTGCAGGTATTTACTAAGTTTTCAGGGTAAAGGCCCCCAAATGACTACATGAAATCTTCTTCTTGGTAATCTGTCATGTATTTCTGTACTTAGCCAGGTTTCTGTGAACCGAATACATTAGCGGCATCCATCCTCTTCACTGATCAACAGCCAGAGATACAAGAATTTACAGCTGCAGTGGAAAATGTTGGACCCAAGAAAATTAAAAACTACATTTTCAAAAAGAAAAAGAAAAAGAAGTCCTATAGTAACTAGAAGCCGCCCTTTGAAAGTGTCATCTGTGTTTGCGTTTAATTGAGATGACAGCATCTGTCTCTCTACCCTTCATCAGCACTGGTTAGCGTGACAGTGCTTTCCCCAGAGAGTGTGCCTCTCCTGGACTCTCTGTACATCACTGGTTCTTCTCCTCTTCAAGGCTTCCTTTATCCTTCCTTTCGTTTCCCCCCAGAACTTCAGGAGCCAATGCAAGGTCACATAATTTTAAACGTGCTTTACAGATCATGACAACAAATCAGAAAACACTTTAGTGTTGCATTTAACTCATCTATTTAATAAGCATGGGGTATTATTACAACGTGCTGTCAAGTTTGATATTGAGAGACAGCAACAGCCCTTCATCTCACAGAAGGGTCCATTTTTTATTTAACACAGCACGTTTTAAACTGGAAATTAACTTTGACCATCATGTCATTCGAATTTGGAAAAAAAATTTACAGGAAAAAATGTTGAGGGACAGAAAGAAACAAGGCAGATCCATACGCCCAAAATAAAAAGTGGGGGCTTACATTTAATTTTCTTTTCTCTTTTTATTGGAAATAGATTTTTTAGCACAATATATTCTGATTATGGTTTCCCCTCTCTCGGCTCGTCAAAGATCCCTTTCAATTCTCCACCCACCCAAGCCCACACTTTTTCTTTCTCTCATTAGGATGCAAACAGACACCTAAAAATGTATTTATGATCATAAAGTCAATTAAAAAGAATTTCCTTGTTGATCTTTTGGTCTAAACATTAGTATATCGGTTCTAAGGAAGACGGCATTTAACTTGAGAGAGTTAAGTTTAATTGCCATACCTAATGCAATAGAGCCTGGTAAATACGTGTGCAAAATGCATGCTGTCTCCACGACATCAGTCTGCTTACGGGATGAAATGGTCCCCACGGACATCATGGCATCAATCTGACCACCCTGTGGCACGCTGCGGTGGCTGGCTGAAACCCACTCTGACCATGCATAGAGTATCCTTTAATTCAATATACCCATTTAATAATTTTCCACCTTAATGCATTAGAAAACAGAGTATGTTGGGATACACTGCTAGAGATGCACATTCTCTTTCAGCATCCATTTCTACACATTACACAAATGTATTTATGATATAAAATCATGCACATACACATATGTATGGAGAAACACATTCACATGCATACACTCACAGCTTATCATTGTGAGACTTATCAGACCAAGTTTTTTCTTTAGTTTTATTTAATTTTTTAATTTTCTTTAATTTTTATTAAATTGGGTATTTATTTACATTTCAAATGTAATTCCCTTTCCTGGATTCCTGTCCATCAGCCCCCTAACCCTCTCTTCCCCCTTAAGCAAACAAGGCAACCAAGGTGTCAGGGAAGCACGCCTTTACACAGTATGTGATAGTCTGTGAAAATATGATTGTGCCTCTCCTTCTTTCTCCCCAGGGATCACTGTCTAGGGAGCCACAAAATATTTCAGAAAAGTAAATCTGTCATTCAACTCCATCTCCAGAGAAGCAGGGACACTCCAGGAAAATTATCCCGGAAGGTAAGACTTTCTGAATGTGGGGTTTCAATTTGGCACGTTGATGCCTTTGAGGACCATGGTTCTATCTTGACGGCTCACTGTCAAACTGGAATTATTTAACTTAATGAGCAGGTGTGCGTTTCAGCATAGTTATTAAAACAAGGTAAAACATTTTCATAAAATTCCTTAATAATCCAGACTGAAACAATAACATGGACTTGTAACTGAAACCGACCTTATGGAGACAGACCGGACATTTGTCTCGTACACCCAAAAGCTGAAGTCTTAACCTTCAAGGGTTAGGGTTAGGAGATAAAGTCAATGGGTACACTCACATGTAGAAGAGATCAGAGAGCAGGGTTCTTATGAAATCAGTACCCACTCAGGCAGAGGTTAGACTTCCCCTCTCCTTTTTTCCTCCCCCCATCTCTGTTGAAATACAACTTAAGGCAACTGACTTCATTTTAGGCAGATGCTCCCCTTGAAGTTAAACCTATTGGTCACTATGATTTCAGTGCACTCAGCATATGATACTTACGGTATTATCTGGCTATAGCAACCAGGGAAGACAAATACACTCACCTCAAGGAGCCAATCAGTTTCTTAAGAAAACAGTTCGTGAGAGACTGAGGTCATCACACGCACACACTCCCACATACCCACATAGAAACCCAAAGCATAGAATGTAAACGAGGGCCACTGATGGCAGAAAAATAGCACCATTCTTGTCCTGTGGGAAGACTATTTATGTCCCCGTCAGAGTTGCTTAAATCTGGCTAGATTAATATTCATAACTGCATATACTAATCTGCCGGGAAAGGGATGAGTGTGTCTTAATGATAGAATTTCATGCTGTTAGATGCGAATTTTATTCCCCGTGTGATGTCTTGAAATACTCCCAACCCAAATTGCACAGTTGGCGTGAACTTTGATATTTTGTCAGGTTTCATCTACAGAATCTTCCAATTACCTGCTTTAAGCAAAAATCCCAATGCCCTGTCACTTCCATGAGATAACAGATTTCTTGCGTTGTGATTATATATATATATATGTATATATATGTATATATATATGTATATATATATATATATATATATATATATGGTATGAGGTGTTTCATCATAAAAAAAAAAGGTAGGTGGCACATCAGCGGGCAATGTATCAGTGTGGAATATAACATAATGAGGCCAAAAGAGAGCTGTTTAGAAATTTCTCCCGGATCTGCTTCTAGCTCAGGTGTTGTTGACAGTTGCGGGGCTGGCTGTGTATCTAAAATCTAGGAGGAGTAATATCACGAAGTCCAACTGATAGCTCAACACTAATGAGCCTATGTTTCTTCAAATTTCCCCCCATGTTGCAGGAAAAGCTAAAATCATAGTATTTTATTGCCACACAGGGACACAGGGAATGAAGAAGAAATCTGTGGCTCTAATTTGCATGGCGGTAAAACAATTTATTGACTGATGCAGTTCACAAATCACTAGTGCTGTGGCTCATATAAATCAAAGTACTCAGAGACTGGAGAGATGGCTCAGTGGTTAAGACCTTCTGTTGCTCTTGCAGAGGACCCAAGTTGAATCTTTGGACCCCATGTACAGCTGCTGACAGCCATAACTTCAGCTCCAGAGGACCCAGTGCCATCTTTTGGCCTCCACAAGCACTAGCATCCAAATGCACATACCTATATATAATCACACACACACACACACACACACACACACACACATGCACGCGCGCATACCAGACAAACTTAGTTAAGACCTAAAATCCTTTGATCCAAGGTCTATCTTAAATCCGTACAATTCTAACACACTGACATATATGCACAAATCATGTGTTTTTATCTGAGACACTTTATCTAAAACATTTAATAGTCACAATTCTGGTAATCAAATGCTAATAGAAACAACTTCGCACTGTAATCCCCTCGGGATTCAGACACACAACTGGTGAGCTTACATTTAAACCAAGCCACGAGCTTTCCGAGCCTTTACACTATGCCAGCAACTTACCTAGGAGAAAGACTCTGATTTATACACCACCTCAGTTGGGATTTGAGATAAAAGGATAACTGGTCAAAGTTTCCATTCTTTGTGCTTGTTGGACTAGAATCACTTAGGAAGAGGGGCCTCAGGTGGAGTATCACCTGTGGCTCGCTTTTTGAATGATAGCTGATGATCGAGGTTCCAGTCCACTTAAGGCGGCGTCAACCCCTACGCAGGTCATCTGGAGTTGTGTAAGACAGCATGCCAAGGAGACAGAGCCAATAAGCAGCATTCTTCCACCGCCTGATCCTGGTTCCTGCCTCCAGAGTCCTGCCACGGTTTCTGTCCCTTACAACTGTAACATGTAAGGTGGAACAAAACTTTTCCTCCACAAGTTGCTTTTGCTAAGACCTTCATCACAATGCCAGAGAAGCTAAGTAGGACAATGTGTATTTTCCATAACCTCATTTTGTTTTCTGTAGCTTTATCTACCCTGCACAAAACCTAGATACCATAGGTATTTAATGAGGAGCCACATTCCGTATACATTAGGTCGCTAGTGTGGACTACCATTCTTTGATAGATGTCATGGAAAAGAAACAGGTGATAAAGCTGGTGTCTCCCTATCATCCGTAACTCAAAGTGCCAAACAGCGAAGAGATCAATAAAATGGTTCGCAGTCTCACCGCTGACAAAAAGGGAAGCAAAAGCAGGCTGGTCGTTGCACTCACCCCGTGATTAATGAAGCCGGCGCAGCTGTCCTTGTGTGCGGACAGAAGCGCATAGCCAAGTCGAGGTGCACAGTGTGCAAGCTGTATCTGTAACTCCCCGGTCTCATTCTGAGGCCGGAATCCTTGCATCCGCGACTTTTAAATGTTCCATAGTAGATTTACTCCTGAAGCTTTCCTTCCTGTGGCAAACACCACAGATTTTTATACCATCCCATAAAGATGGACCAAGAGTGTAGCAGGAATGGCAAGGCTGCCTCTCTGGAAACGCGGGGACTGCACAGTCGCAAAAGCATCTCCTGCAGGAGGACCTAATTGAGGACTGCCTGAGAGACCAAGGATTGCTGGCGCAGACAATGCCAGCCAACCAGAAACTGCTGTTTCGAAGAGACGCTTTCTTGGGACCAGTGGGGCACGGGGGGAGGGTATTAAAGAAAATTACAGCTATGTTCAGAGACCTTGCTCCGTTGTTTCACCTGCTCCCACCTGCTCTCACCTGCTCCCAGAGTCTGTGTCTTTGACTCTGTGACACTCACTTCCAACCACCAAGGGCAGGTAGTGTCAAGCAGTGGGCACAGGCAACACAGAAGAAGTGACATTCCAATTCCTGGCAGTGGTGCAGTTCATTAAAACTAATAACAACAGACAGAGCTCTGTGAGTTCGAGTTCAGCCTGCTCTAAGTAGTGAGTTCTAATTCACCGAAGATATATGGTGAGACCCTGCCTTAATAATAATTAAGAAGGGTTAAAAACATAAAAACAGACAATATGCTTGATGGCAAAGCTACTAGTGTATCCTTTACTCTCTATATATCACTTCTATTAAGAAGTCCCCATGCTCATGAATAGGACAGTGCACAAAGTTGACAAGGTGCCCATTTCGTTAAGGGTGGCATATAGGGGAATCAACTGCCCTGATTCCCAGTAGAGAACCATGCTAACCTTCACACATAGTAAGAGAAAAGTGTCCAGTGTCCCTCTTTCTCTAAACCTGGTCTTTTAGGGCACACCTAGTATTACTTTGCAAAGGAGAAGACATGACATTAAAAAAAATTAAGACTAAACAGCTAAGAAATACTCAAGATCCAAGTAGTTAAGACCACAATCCTATGGTGTGTGCAAGCCAGTGGTCTGGCAATCCCTTCAAGACCCTGGCTCCAGTGATCTAATGACTCCAACTACCTCCTGCATCTTAAAGGCTCCACCCCACCCCAAGTAGCCCCAACCTGGGGATCAAGCTTCAGCATACGGGCCTTTGAGAAAACATTCAGGATCTAAACTACAACAACCATACAATTATTGATCATAATATCAACAATTTTGACATGTCACAAGTTTTGTTCTAAAGGTTAGTACCCATTAATTATATTTTTAATGGCAAATCCTATAAACAATGAATGAAATAAAATGATACTTACTGTATTAGTTATTTTTCTATTGCCCTGACAAGACACCATGACCAAGGCAACTTAAAGAAGAAAGCATAGAGATCCCTTTATAGGAAAAGGGATCTCGGTGCCTAAAGGTTAGTCTGTGACCAGCATGGGAGGGAACATGGCAGTGGTAAGGCAGACAAGCATGATGCTTGTGTAGTAGTTAGAAGCTTACATGTGATCCATAAACAGAAGGCAGAGAGGGTGCTAACAGGGAACAGTGTGGGGTTTGAAACCTCAAAGCTCAATCCCCAGGGTTGGGGATTTAGCTCAGTGGTAGAGTGCTTGCCTAGCAAGCGCAAGGCCCTGGATTCGGTCCTCAGCTCTGGAAAAACAAAACAAAAAACAAAACAAAACAAAAGCTCAATCCCCTCAAATGACAGCTCCTTCAACAAGACCACACCTCCTCATCCTTTCCAAGCAGTTCCACTCGCTGCTGCCCATGCATTCAAATACATGTGGTTATGTTACTGTCATAGTCTGCCTCAGCTCCCAACTTGGCATAATCTAGAGTCAACGGGGAAAAGGGTGAGGAGTACTCCATCAGGCTGGCTTGTAGCTATGTCTGTGGGGCATTGTCTCGACTCTTAGTTGATGCGGAAGACTACAGCCCATCCTGGGATGGAGCATCCACTGAAAAGTGAGCCTGGGCTGCGTGTGGAAAGTAAGCAGCATTGCTCTGTGGCGTCTGCTTCGCTTCCTGCCTCTTGGCTTCTGTTCCTTCCTTGCCCTCCCGCAGTGATATTACTTAGAAGCCAAATTACACCCTTCCCTCCCCAAGCTGCTCTGGGTCATGATATTTTATCACGTCAACAGAAAGCAAACTGGGGTGGCTGTCTCCACTTTGAAACACCGAGTCTTACAGTTTTCTTTCTTGGACGCGTGCAGGATACTGAAGGATTTGATACGACCGGATGCAGCTCGTCAACTTGCATTTCCTTGTTATTTAAGTCGCCACACTTAAAATAACTGCACTTTATTTCTTTTTATAGTTCTCACAGTCTGTCCTTTCTTAATTCTACTTTTAAAGTAATAACAAGTCCTCTTCGATTTTTCAGAATTTCCAAGGTAAACACTTATGAGCCATATATTGTCCTTCCGGGAAGACTGTAAATGTAGTTAGCGTTCTGCATTCCACCAGAAATATAGTCATTATTATCACCTGATTAAATTTATTGTACTTGCGGCCTTTCAGAAATTACCTTAGTGCTTCATGAAGCTCAATTTCTCTCCAGGGCTACAATCGTTCAGAAAGGAAACCTAGTGGTCTTTAGAAATCAACTTGGATTTCAAAAGTTTTAATGCTCCCGCCTCAGTGAGGTAGGCTGTAAACATCTGAATGTCAGCATCTCTTTTGATATTTCAATTCTCTTCCAATTCCTTCCAAATGTGATCAAAAGTGCTGTCCAAATTGTATAAGCTAGTCACAGAAACAAGATTTCCTTCTAGAGCACAGGGTATTCACAGAACAACTACAGTAATCCAGTTTTCTCAAGACAAAAAATTCTTACTGTGCAGCCCAGGCTGATTTCCAACTCAACAATTCCCCAGCCTCATTATCTCAAATTCTAATATCATGGGCCTGCACCACCAGAACTAGCTTGGTAATAGATTTTACATGAGAAAAAAATTAGTTTTCCTTAATACTGTGTCAGCTTTAGAGAAACTAAATTAAACTACATTGTGAAGTGCACAATGAATTTCGTGGCAACTTAAGGTTCTCTCTATCTTTTCTGGACACTTTTAAAAGTAATTCTAGAGGCCGGAGAGATGGCTCAGTGGTAAGAGCACTGGTTGCTCTTCCAGAGAACTCCTGTTCCGTTCCCAGCGCTCCCACAGCAACACAAAATCTCCCTCAATTCCGGTTCCACTGGATCCAGCGTGCTCTACTCGCTTCAGCCATCGCATACCCCTGATGCACATGCCTATAGGCATGCAACCGTGCAAAATAAATAAATATTTGAGATAAGCATTACTTATGAACGACATCAGAAAAAAAGACCAACTGCCTCCTCACTAAAAATATATCTGGAGACCAATAAAGCATTTTTTATAGTAATTCTTAGTGGTTAATATGGAGTCGTGAAAGTGGCTGTATTTTAGATTCGTCCTTCAGCTAAATAAAAGTTATTTACATGTTTGCTTTGATTTAACTTCTTCGGATGTTAAGTTCTACATGTCCCACTGTCTTAACCACATTAGTTTTCAAATATATGTCTTAAAACGTTTGTCATGCCGCACACACTCACATGCACACACACACACACACACACACACACACACACACACACACGCACGCACGCACTCACATCTAAATTCTTCTGCCTCTCTTCCAGTCAATATTCTTGCAAAACCCCCGTGCAAGAGCTTAAGAGTGGCTTACCCTTCATCGTAATGGCGTCAGTTGACCACACGAGGGCGACAAATTCAACTGACTCTCTCTGACTCTCTCTCTCTCTCTCTCTCTCTCTCTCTCTCTCTCTCTCTCTCTCTCTCTCTCTCTCTCTCTCTCTCTCTCTCTCTCTCTCTCTCTCTCTCTCTCTCTCTCAACACGTTGTAATTTCTCATGTTTCACCAACTTTAATATAAACTTTAGCTTTCTCTGCTTCAACGAGGAAAATACCAGCGCCACTGTTTCTGTCTAAGAGGCTCTAATGCCGACGCCTAACTCTTTAACATTTCCACAGCTTCTGTCTGTGTCCCTCAAACTATTGTGGTAGAACACCACCCTTACCCTTTCCGTGCCGCCTCACTTCCTTTTAGCCTACTCACCAAAGTAGAGAACATAAAATTTAATTCACTAGTGACCTATCTAGGACTTTCTCCTGATTTTTTTTTTTTTTAATCAGGAGCACAGGCAGTTTTAAAAATAGGGTACAGGGGCACGGGTCACCCAGGCTGTAAGAAACAGGTTTCAACAAATGTTGCCATTAGGGTGAGAGATACGCTACTGTGAGCACATGTGCATAAGATTTGCATGAATGCTTCCTGGGGAAGAGGCCATGTGTGAGCCTGTGTATAGGGGCCATAAAACTAATGTTTTTAAGATAGACGCCCCCTGTCGGTTGGAGGAAAACTAAGTCTCAACTTAGCTCCTAGAATTTATAGTTACCAATAGCTGTAATTTGTCACTTACTTAAAGAGAGCCTCTTACAGCGACACTTCAGCAACAGAACACGGTTAAGCTGCAAAAATAAATAAATAAATAAATAAATAAATAAATAAATAAATAAATAAATAAATAAATAAAATTGTCTTCTGTCAATCATCTGGCAAGTGCCAAGCTGTCATGGCTTGCTTGGTGTGCACACCAAGAAAGAAAAGGTGGGGCAGGGACTAGAAAATAAGGTCTGAGGAGGAGAAGTAGGAAGGGGAGGAGAGGGAGACCAGGAAAGAGCAGAGGAAGGCAGGAAAACTGGTGTCAAAACCTGCCTTGCTCTTTCTTGGGAGAAGTTGTTTGACCTCAGTGATAGCCAGATGTTTTCCCAGGATCCTCTGGGTGTATCCTCATCCGAGGCTCGGCTCCCTGCTTCACTCACAAGCGGGGCTCACCCTGTTAGGGAAAGTAGAGGAAGTTACTTAAAACGAAGTATAAAAATGACGGATTGAGGTTATCAGAAGAGCTGAACGAGATGACAGCAGGAAGTCCCGGACCTATTTTTATCTGCTCCTCATTCAGTCTATAAATATTAATACATTCCACTCTCTGCAGAGGGATGATGACCGCAGTCGGGTCCATCTGAACCAACTTCTAGAATTTACACATATTTGGAAAATATCCAGGTAAGCTGCTCTGTTTCTATCCCAAGACACTTTTCTCCCTGCATTCTCAAAGGCCGGATCACAGTGTCTTCTCAGTCCACTGTAAATACTGTCCCTTCTCCGGGACCCCTTCGGCTGTGGCACCTCACTACAAAGCTCCCCTTGGCGAACTCTGATAATAATCACCTGTTCTTCACAGCTTCTCGTCTGTAGTGAGGAACTGCCAACACCCTGCAGAATAATATGGCTTTCATTTTGAAATATCTCAGCTGCTGGTTATTGTGCTCCGAATTATTTCATTTTCTTATTCATTTTGTGTATCAGGGCATTCGTGTAACTCAACTCTTTGTAAAAGCCCAATTCCCCACACCTTGAAAAGTCACCATCTCCTGTTTAAAATTCCTTCTGGACCTCCCTGATATTATTGCTATGTCATACACGGAAGAGTGTGAATTCAAATTGGGCAACTCAAATGACAGGAAACGGGCACCTCGCAATTGACCCTCGCACCTGCATGTATGCCCATTGTTCTCCGAGTAGATGCATCAGTAAAATGAGCATTAGAAGGCATCAGGGCTGTGTGTTGGGTTTTCCTGGAATTAAATTGTTAGGAGAAAAAAAAAACAGGAAGAACCTGGGGTGTGGGAAGTGGAAGTCAGATGTGTTTGTGTTGGGGTGGAGGTGTCATAAGTCTCTAAAACGAAGCCTACTATAAAGCTAGTTAAATTTGTTTGTGGCATATTAATAACACTCATCACTCTATGAAGCCCTTGAATATTCTGCACGAATTTTCTCACCTAAATCTCTCCTCACCTCATGGCTGTGAAGACCCATCTTGTCTGCTTCAGACATGGAATCCAAGGCTTGGAGAGCTCAGAATAGAGACTCCAGGATCCTAAGTCACTGTTAGTGTGAATGCCGAACTCACTTGCAGTGGAACCACCAAAGGCCGCATCTTCACAATGAAGCAAGACTTCTCTACATTGACTTTGCCCAGAACCACTCTCATATCATCCAGGCTCATTCTGTATCATCGTATGTGGTTAGGACTGAAAAGGCCTCTCAACATCATCCAATCCAAGTTCTTTCTGCAACATAGTTACTAGAACCACATACAGGTTCCTGGACATATTAACTAAGGCTGCAGCTTAATTTTTACAAAATAAGCCTACCCAAAGGTCATGGAGAAATGAATACCAAAGAGTGAAACCAGAAGTAAGGTAGAGAGATAGAAAACCTACCACGTTTCTAGTAAGTTCCAAATGAGGAAATTCCTGGGTGAGGACGTGTTCTTTCCAACCTGACTGTCTGAGTATTGGGACTTGAGCCTAGTTCTTGGGCTTTGGGATGGAGAAGCAGATATGAGGAGACAATCACACAGGAGACATCTCTATTCTTGTCTCGCACGTGCCACCACTTGCCCCTTTCTGTCTGGTGGCCTTGGCCGTGCATAAGTGTCCACTGAATTAAGTGAGAGCAAAGCAAACGTCTTACTATATTAAATGGCTGAGGACATCCAACAGGGACAGCTTAGGCTCCTGCACCTTTATACTCTCCCCTGAGAGTAATGGACGACAGTCTGGGAAGGCAGGATAAGATGCTATACAACAATACCCTTCCTCCTTCATTATACATATTACTGTATCTTTTACTTGCCTGATGTAATTGTTTTGTCAGAGGCTTACTGCCTCTGTCCACACACTCAGACAGGGAGAGGGAAGGGTCAGGAAGACTGCAAGTGCAATGCCTTTCTGGACTACCTATCAAAATCCCTTCTCAACAAAACAGGGCCATCAAGCCCTTGATGGCTAGAGTAAGGACAGAGGCTTTTCTCTGGGTCTCTGCCTTCTAAGTTTTATCTATTTCTCACAAGTTAAGAAAAATTATTGACTATCAATATCTCTAATTAGTTTGCTTTTCTATTAGGTGCATATAATATTTACAAGCAAAGTGAAGGAGTAGGTGTGTTCTTGGGGGTCTTTTTAACATTAGGACCATATTTTGCATGAAAACACGCTTTACTTACCACTCCACTGGCTTGTAGAGAATTTATGTATTTTTGTCTTAAAATGACAGCGAAACTGAAAATGGGATAATGCATGAGAAGAAAGCTACTGGAAAATACATTAATGGGTTTTCCATGTAGGTTTTTTGTCTGTAACTCAGTATTAAATTCAGCTCGAGAGTTTTCAGAACACATATGAAGATGAAGATAACAATGTTTTAGAAAGTGGTCTGAGCAGCAAAGCTGGCAAAAATCTCGGCTCAAATCTCATGCATCCCAACCAAATACAGATAAACCTGGAACAATAAATAAACTTGGGAAAGAAAAATGCAGTGATCTGTTGTCTGAGAAAGCCCCATCCATCATAAATACCTGTCAAATGATTTTTTTAAGACAGGATACTTAGTATTTCTTAATGCTAACATTTATCATTATGTGCTTATGAATCACATTTGGGTTTTTAGAGCAAACTATTTCTCCTCTCTGGTCTTACGTCAGCAAAGAAGTTTCTAGACCCTAAAAAAGATGTGAACATTTTGCCCTGCTAACAAGCAGGAGTTCAGTTTTATAGTAGTTACCTTCTATGTATACTTATGTTCAACTTAACATTGACAAGGTCTCCCTGGAGATGGAGCCTCAAGGAAAACATATTGAGGGCTCAGAAACCATCAAGACTCCCCCACTATGATTCAGATACTAAGATAGATTATATGATTGTGGTCAACCAGCTCAAAACCGAGGCCTCATACCCATCCCCTGAGGCTCATGATGGTCTCAGAGACTTAAGGGTGCATGTTGATACTCATAAGACATTGCAGTGGTCAGGGATAAAGTGGTTCAGAAGATTAAGAAAGGATACAAAGACCCCCAACTCTCTAAGGCACACTAACTTTCAGGAGGCCATCTGGAAACTTTCCAAACACCTGCCCTTTGGACTTCCACGGAACCTTCATAATATCTACATGATCAATCGCGTCACTGGCTGTATTAGCTGTTTTTTTCTAGCTACTGTGATAAAATACCACAACACAAACAACTTGAGGAAAGAAAGGTTTCTTTTGCAGTGGCTCACAATTTGAGGATAAAAATCCATCATGGCAGAGGAGTCAAGGCAACATAAGTTTGAAGTAGCTGGATATATGCCTCTGTGTTTAGGAAGAAGAGAGAGGTGAATAGTAGTCTATGTCCCAAAGCCTGGAGAATGATGCCACCTATGTTCAGGGTGAATCTTCCCACTTCAATGAGCTTAATCAAGATAATCCTTCACAGGCAGGGCCAGAGGCTAACTTAATATAAATAATCCCTCATAGGCATACCCCAAGATGAGTGAGTGAGTCTCCTAGGTGACTCCAGATCTCGTCCTGTTGACAATTAACATTACCACACTGGTCAATGGTGGCAAATCTTCAACTCCCAGAAACTGAGGGTAGACCAGACACTAACCTTATTAGAAGTTTTCGGTGGCAGCTCCTACATGACAGAAAGTGCCTGCATCCTACACTTCAGTCCACAGTTCAAGGTTACAGTCGACCACTATGGAGAAGTTACAACTGCTGGAATTTGAGCAGCTGGCCACAGTGCATGCACAGTAGAGAAGAAGAGAAGGATGGAGATGTTCTAATGCTCAGCCCACCCTCCACATCTCACACAGTCCAGGATCCCTCTTTCCATGGAAGGGACTCAACCACAGTTGGAGATTCTATCTCAGCGAAACCCAAGTCAAGATAGCCCCTTACAGATACGCCCAGTAGCCTTTTCTCTAAAGTGACTCTATAGTCTGTCAACTTGACCATTAATACACTCACAGTATGTAAGCTATAATCTATGAACCTTGTAGGAATGGTGGGCTTGTGAAATGTTTGCCCGTTTAAATATGTCTTAAAGGATGAGGGATCAAGTATGATAGAAAGCGGGGAGCTGTTTCAAGAATTCCCTGAATTGATCCTAAAATTTTATGACAAATAAAATATTTTCAAGGTACAAATTTTAAGTCATATCAAGTGATCTGTTTATGTTCTGCCTAATAGAGAATCATGGCAAGATTGGAATTTGTGATAGATGTCTGTACTAAATGTGTGATATTTTCACCACAAATTTAACCAAATTTTTGTTTTTATCTTTGTAGACAATGCCTCTCCACAGTAATGAAAAGCTACAACCTCCATGTCGAGCACCTGTTGAAAACCCAGGTATAGCTTTAGCAGTGAGCGTTTATTAACCATCTCCTATTTTTCTTAAACTTTGATTTTTCTTAAGAAATAAGAGATGAATAAAGCAGAGTTCAAATTTCAAGGGTATTTCCATGCTACCATGAGAATGTAAGTAAGGTAAAGGAAATATGCAATAAAATGCTATACATGCTACCAAAAAGCCGTGTGCATACAGAACACACACACATACACACACACACACACACAGATACACACACACACAAACACAGACACAGATACACACACACATGCACGCACACACACACAAACACAGACACAGATACACACACATGCACACACACAAACACAGACACAGATACACACACACATGCATGCACACACACACACAAACACAGACACAGTTACACACACACAAACACAGACACAGACACAGATACACACACACACGCACACACACACGCACACACACACACAAAACATGTGAAGACAAAATAACCCACCAGTTGGCATCCCATGTTTTGATTGTTTGTTGCAATATGAGTATGTGTTTCTTGGTCACTGGTGGGAAACCTTAAAGGAAGGTGGAAAATACAGAAAGCATTAAGCAAAGAAAATTAGAGACAGAAACGGATGAGCTGAGGAACTGCCTGGTGTGTTGGAAACTATATTAAATTTTATACTACTTCAATCAAATCCAAGGCTCAAGGCTAGCAAGAGTTATGTAGATTCCTTTGGATCTTATATAACTAACTAATGCCTTTTTGATTTATCAGCTGATGTCAGAGGCCATTGTTCACAGTAATGAAATGGCTGCTGGGTGATTAGAGAGGCATCTCATTAGCTCAAGGTGATAGCGAGGGCCCAGTCCAGTGTCATATTGCAGGTTGGAGATGGGGTGAAATGTGAAATTTGCATGATTGGGTGAAAGACTCAGTAAGCCTAAAATAACCGCAGATTTCCTGGCTGCCGCTGACTGCATGGAGAGATCAATTCAGGAGAATAAGGAGGAGGGGAGAGGATGGCTCAGCAGGGGAGAACGATGGATTCAGTCCAAGGCTACTAAAGTCCAAGCACCTGCTGGGCTCCTCAGTTGTGATCTCCATTAGGCATATCATTTCTGAGAGCTGCTCTTAGGAAGGGCTGGCTTTACAAAAGTAAGTCAGCAGAGCACTTTACAAAAAGCCCTATAAATCAGAGCCTAGCTTTGATCAGGTGATGGTTCCTTTTGCCATGAACCGATGGGATCAACAGGTCCATGAAAGGGCGCGGCTCTCAGGCCACTGACTATGCCTAACAGGAATGAGCTTTAGTAGAATTTGTGATCTTGATGTGGATGACGAACTTGTATATGAATATGAATGCTATACAAATAATTACCAATGTGGGGATGCCAACACAGTTATACACCTCATTTTCCTCCCTCAAGTCTACTGCCCTTTCTATCGCCTGTTTTGACCATGGAAATGTAAAGATATGGATGCTCTGGAGATGCCTTGGTAGGTCAAATACCTTCTATGACAAATACAAAGACCTGAGTTCGGATCGCCAGCGGCCATGTAAAAAGCTGGGTGTGGTAACACACATCTGTAACCCCAGGCCTGGGAGAGCAGAGACAAGATGACCCTGGAGGCTCACTGGCCAGGTCATCCATCTGATGCAGTGAGAACCGGATTTTATGAGTGACCTTGACTTAAAAAGTAGAGTATGGCATTTATTCCTTCTGGAGAACGGGGAGGGTCATCACTTCCATGCATACTTCTTTGTCGTTGATATTTGCTGGACAACCCGTGGCATGTAGCAGCTTCCCTGGAGTCTCTTCTGCCCGCTCTGCCTGTCCTTTCAACAGGAGAAGACTGGTTGGATATGGTATTCCCCTTGATTCTCTTCTACCCCGTGGTCCTAGAATCCAATTTGTGTTGCTCTACTAGAATTCCCGAGACTTGGTAGTTTATATAAACTAGAGAGATTTAGTGAGTGAGATGCGATGCACAAAGGATATGAAGACCAGAGGATCAAAAGTTCAAGGTCATGCTCAGCTTTCTAAGGAGTTCCAGGCCAGCCTGGGCTACAAGTGATTCTATCCACAAACACACAAAAAGAATGATGATTTAGCTGCTGTAGTTCTAGAGTCTGAAAGGGTCAAGTCTGATGGACTCACAAATGCTTGGGCTTCCGTACTGTGTCACTCTGAAGGAAGAAGGGCAGCTGAGTAAGAAGCAAGAACTCACTTTGCGAGGAAAGTCAACAAATTCATTAAGATTGAGCTGTTTTGATGATCAGTGTGGCTGGATCTTCCCTACCCGATCTGACTCCAGAATAGGACCAATTTGTCCAGTGGACCATCCACTAGACTCAACTACTATACAGTAAGGAATGGTGACCACAAGACACAAAACCCAAAGTCTACAGAGCACTTTATGGAAATATTTTGTTTTTCTAATCGTAATAAAGAAAACACGTCTTTAAAAAATATGTAGAGTACAGAAAGACTTAGGATGATGCCTAACATCCTTCATGGGTACATTTATGGGAGCCCGCACATATATGAATTCTTTCTTTCTTTCTCTGTCTCTCTCTGTCTCTCTGTCTCTCTCTGTCTCTGTCTCTCTCTGTCTCTGTCTCTCTCTGTCTCTGTCTCTCTCTCTCTCTCTCTGTGTATGTGTGTGTGTGTGTGTGTGTGTGTGTGCATGCGTGCATGCATGCTAAGTTGTGCCCTTTTATACTTTACTTGTTCAATCCTATAATGGCCTTTCTTAGGTAAAATTTAAAAATTTCCAGGACATAAGGCACACTAAGACTTCAATCATCTATGCAGAGACAGTTTCAAGGATTAATCTCAAGAGTTGGTTGCATTTTGTTTAATATCTCAGTGCTGTTTGTGTACAGGAGTCATCTTCTTCACACACACACACACACGCACACACACGTGCGTGCGCGCACACTTAGACTTCTGAAGATCTGTAACATTCTGGCTTTTCAGTTTTAGAAGCCTGATCTCATTACTCACATAGGAAGCCATCCATGTGGTCGCTTGAAAGAAATCATTGGCCACTGTTAATTTTTCCAATGTGACTAAAATATTGGCAAAACATCAAAGAAATGCTGTCTTCACGTTGTCATCAGCAGATCGCGACCATTGCTTGCAACTGGATGAATTTATAAATAGACTACAGTGCCTATGTGGTTTCACGTGAATTCAATCCAACCCAAAGAGGTTTTTGTTTTCTTTTAGATTTAATTCTTAACGTTATATGCATATGTGTACGTCTCTCTGGGTACATGCACGTGAGTTCAGATGTCCTCTGCAGACAGAAAAGGCATCATATTCTCTAGTTGTGAGGTTTTGAGTGGTTGGGAGGCATCTGAGATGGATGGATGGATGTTGGAAACTGAACTTGGGTCCCCTCATGTTCTTAACCCCTGAGCAATCCTGTTAGATTCATACAATGCTTGTTAGATGAGCTTTGGAAGCAGGGCAGCCAGAACAATCTGTGGGCTGACCACAAGACCTCTAAATGCTGCACTTGCTTTTTGACAAGTGAATTAAGCAGCGTTGATCACGGCCCCAGTATCACACCACATGCTTCTTCGACAAACACCATTTTATCAATGTCCCAAACAGCGTCAATTTGAAAGATAATATTTCTACCATCTCTTACAAACATAGATTATTATGCATGGTTGGAAAACAAGAGAACAAATCCTCAGGTAGGTGAATGTCGTGAATATTTCCGAGTCATGTGGATAAGTTCAACTGAAAGATAGGTTTGTTCCTTGAAGTAATGATTTCAACTTGTTTTAGATTTCATTAATTTCAGATTCAGTGTCCTGGGTTGTGTCCTGGGTGGCTAGCTGTGCAGATAGCTTATATGAAACTTTCCTATTGGGCACGTTTCTCCTGAATTCCATTCCATGGACATTTTGAATTTGCAGAAATATAATTTTGAAGACATTCAGTGTTCTATATTTAATCTTAAATTTTTGAAAGAAATTAAAAATAAAAGAGTTTTCCAAAAGCTATTACTGAGTGCTTACATGATGCAAGGAACTGAACGGTTTGCTCCCTGGACAGAGAGAGGCAGTAGTAGTGGCTGAGGACCAGGCTTGAGATTGGGTTCATTTGCATAAACAATTCCCAGAGTGGCATCTATTCATCCCAACACATTACAAAATCAGGTCTTACCCTGGCTGAAAGAATTGACTTCTGATTCAAAATTGCTTCTTCCTGGGGCATTTCAGTTTCCTGCTGAGTTCCTACTGAAGTGTCCATCAGGAACCTTAGAGGTAAGCAAATCTCATGAACCACCAGACTAACTGTGGAGCAAGCACATGGGCCAAGGTCGTACGAAATCAACTCAAGCTGAGATGTGATTGGACTCCACGCAATGTCTACCTGGTCTAAGAAGGGCACAGAACCTTCCTCCCCAGTTCTCCCACCATCTGGCCTAGGATCCAGATGCTGTACCAATAATAAGCGAAAGAAATGTGCCTTTTGTATTCACATTAAACAACTCAGGAGAAATCAGTACACGCCTCGCCGAAAGCCACAAGCCACCAGAGAGAAAGAAAACTCAAAATATAAGCAGGAAGACTTAGTATGGGG
The DNA here is from genome assembly GCF_021556685.1 of Rattus norvegicus. NCBI lineage: Eukaryota > Metazoa > Chordata > Mammalia > Rodentia > Muridae > Rattus > Rattus norvegicus. Next base: position 174,655,947 of record NC_141537.1, read on the forward strand.
TATAACAACACATGTTATATACATATTTTTAGAATTTAGCACTCTTAGTAGCAGCAAATGTACTCAAAGATGTTCAGAACATCTGAATGTAAACAGAATTGAAGCAGTTAGAGTCCAGGTCAGAATTCAGAAACAGAACTCCCTACCACCTGAGAGATATTTCTGTCAGCCTCCATTACGGTGGAGGAATTTGTCCGAGCCTTCTTAATTCATATTCCTCATCCCTAGAGTAGAGATAATAAAATATAAGACAATGATACCTTTAAAGATCAGTGAAAACGACCTGAGTAATGTGTTTAACGTAGGCGGTGATTGGAAGAACATCTTTGCAGGAGGGTGAGTCATGTGGTATCGGTCTCAAAATACCACTGCAGCCCTTGTTTTCATTGCTGTCACAGAAGCGGGGGGATTATAGAGAACCCAGAATAAAGCCATCAATCCAGTTCATAATCACAATTGGGTATAATAAAAGGTTTTGTAAGGAGCAAAAAAACTTTCATAAGAAGAAAAGAAAAGACCAGGTATGATGACCAGTGGGGAGGTCAGAAAGAGAGAAACTGGGGAGACAGAATCAGGTCATGGGGAAATCAGACACAAGTTTTGGAATGAAGGCTTCATTAGCAGAAATGCAGGCCAGGCTGAAATTACTAAAAGTCAGTACTATGATGTAAAGAGCATTCACTCTGAGACTGAAGATACAAAAACCTCAGAACTGCGTCTTTGAAGTGGAGGAGAGTTCACAGCAAAGAAGCTGCGATTCTAGTGACAGAGAGAGCCCCAGAGAAGTTTCTAGAAAGAAGAAAGCACCATTTGCACTCCCCCTAGGGTTTAGATACGTTGTGTATCTCAGAATGAACATTTAGCAATGTCTATACACTAAGAAGGCTAGTTACATGACAGGCCCTGGCTAAGGACATGTGAAGCTGTGTCTGCTACTCTGGACCCTTTCACTTTCATCTACAGAAGACGTGCCCTTTGTGCCCACCAGATGGCTCCACCTGTCACTTGTAAAGGAATCTGTCATCAAGTCTGTCCTTGCAACCCAATAGTAAAAGGAGATAATGCATTCTGTGCTCTGACCTTCACATACATTCTTCCTATGGAACACACACACACACACACACACACACACACACACACACACAGAAATACACAGAGACACAGACACACAGAGACTTACAACAGTCACACGCAGAGAGACACACAGACACACAAAAACACACAGACACATATAGACACACACATTTACACACATGCAAAGAGACACAGATACACACACAGACACATACAAACACATACACCACACACACATATACCACACACACACAGAGAGAGAAATACACACAGACACAGACACACAGAGACATACAGCAGTCACACACAGACACACAGACACACACAAACACACAGACACATACAGACACACACACATACACACATGCAAAGAGACAGATACACACACAGACACATTCAAACACATACATCACACACACACGTACACACTCACACATGCACACAAAGAGACAGACACACACACAGTCACACACAGAGAGACACACAGTCACACAGAGACACACAGACATACACAAATACACACAGACACATACAAACACACACATATGCAAAAAGACACACAGAAATACACAGACACACACAGACATACAGAGTCACACACAAAGACACACACAAGCACACACACACACACACACACACACACACAAATATACTTGCTCTGTGTATTGGCTATGTTCATTTTAAGTTTTGAGTAGTACTCCATTAAAAAAGAATGGACCTCACTTTATCTCCTATACTGTTTGCAGGCATTTGAGAATATTAATAACTTTTCTAGGGTATGAATTTGGGGTTGTTCTTGCACAGCTATCAGTACGTTTATGTACATTTCACAACATAACATAGCCCTTTTTCTTTACCAACATGTGATATAGTCCAGCTTAAGGTATGTGTCATTATGTTTTGTTGTTAAATTTTACATACTTTTTAATAATCGCAACAAACATCCTCAATATTTATGACAAACATGTTGGAAGCCACCTGATGTGGGTGCGGAGAGCAAACTCGGGTATCACACAGAAGAAGTAGGTGTCTTAACGCCGGGCTATCCCTCCAGCCCTGGAATTTTTGCTTAAACCTCAGGATAAAAAAATTATATAATGCTTTTTATACTATTCATTGGAGATTGGCTTCCACAGTTTTGCACACTTTTGCCCCATTTTCCTTAGGATGGTTTACAGTTTTCTGCCTTGTAACTCTATGGCCCGTTTCAAATTGCTCTTGTGTGTATAAAGTGGTAATCATTCGATGTTTAATTCTTTGACACTTTTATACTAATATACAATGCATTTGATTATTTTGGGGCTCCATTAATTTCTCTCATCCACCCTCTCTCTTACACCTAACCCAATTTCTCCTTCTAAAAGGCTTTAATGACTTTTGTTTTGTTTCGGCTTGGTTTGTGGATGTGCGAGACCAATGACCTTAATCCGTGTTGCCTGCATGAGTGTGGGGGTGAGGCTGCTTAGTGGAGCACAACACCTTCTTAGTGACCACACTGCTGCAGGAAAAGAGCCCCAGCCCCACCCCACCACCTTTAGCAGCCCACAGTTCCTCTGTGAGGGGTGGCCTTCCACGGGGCTTCTTTAATTTTTAAGTGCACAGCAAGTTGTTCACGTTTTAAAATACTTTGCTTTCCCCAATTGCAGGAGCTTGGTGTCACTTTTAAAAACTATTCGCCACATGTTTACAGATCACCTGTTCTGTTCTGTCCTTATTTTATTTATTATTTCAATGCTGTATTTTTCGTGCCGTTTTGCTTACCTGTGTGTGTATGAAACATATGAGCGTACTGTGCCTGTGGATTCTGAAGTCAGGGAATCTTCAGATCTCTTGCAGCTAGAGTTACAGGTGAGTGTGTGTGTGTGTGTGTGTGTGTGTGTGTGTGTGTGTGCGTGTGCGCGAATGTGGGGTGTGTGTGTGCATGTGGTGTGTGTGTGTATGGGGTGTGTGTGTGTGCATGGTGTGTGTGTGTATGGGGTGTGTGTGCATGTGGTGTGTGTGTGTGTGTGGTGTGTGTGTGTGTATGTGGTATGTGTGTATGTGGGGGGGGTGTGTGTGGTGTATGTGTGGAGGGGTATGGTGTGTGTGTGCATGTGGTGTGTGTGCATATGTGGTGTGTGTGTGTGTGTGTGTGTGTGTGTGTGTGTGTGTGTGTGTGTGGTGTGTGTGCTCTGGAAGAGCAGCCACTGTTCTTTACTGCAAAGCCACGTCTCCAGCAGTTCTTTATATCAGGTTAGAACCTACTTAATCCCCGTGTTTTGTAGAAAATGTTGGTAGCACAGGATAGAAGCCTCCTGATTGGTATTCTTAACCTGAGTCTTTCTTAGACACCTTGCCAAGCATATTGGTGACTCTATCCACGTATTGTAGAACTGGTGTTTAGTCCCAATATCAAGTTCATCTCATTGTCTGACACCACCCATCTCTATATCCTGGTTACAATGAGCTGCATTGTCTTGTGTTTCTGTGAGGATCTTAATTCTTTTTGATTGAATGCTAGTCAGTATGTGTGGGACTATGTTAGAGACTGAGGTAAAGTCTCCTGAGGGCGGAGGACGGTCAGCGTCCTTCTGCTGGCTATTGGTGTGTAGGGTGGATATAATCCTGTGAAGACATTTGTACACAGGACCTCCTCCATGCTTTCGCTCCTCTCTGTAATCCTCTCTCTGTTTATTACTAAATGATTGACTCCTTTTGGCACTGAACCCTAGAGGGTTTTTGTTGTAAACATCAAGCACATCCTCAAGTCGTCTTTGTTCCTGGACTTCTGATAGGGACAGTGACCCTCCTATGCACAGTAGGTAAATTGTTTCTATGTCTGGATTTACTCTTGTGCAGTAGAGTATCTTGTTACCAATGCCTGATGTGGAGTTGACATCCGGTAGGATCCTGAACGCAAGGCAGGGTGTCCTCTGTTCACATCTCCAATCTTACCTTATTAGCAGAGGACAGTCACCTGTGCCTGATCTATTTCTAATGTTTAGTCTCTGCTTCTCAGAAACAAAGGCTTATACCTTCACCGGGAAACAACTACTGCTGCCCCTACCTCCAGGAATCCAAGGTTTTACGTTTATGAAAGAAGTCCTTGCACCCAGGGGGCATAGTTGGCACTAAGATTCCACCAAGAGGGCAAGGCTTTGCTCCTGTCCCTAGACAATGCTCATCACCACACACCGATGCTGAGTAGGCTCTTAGTTCCAAACAAGTGTGCCACCTCAAACCAGGCCTTGAAGAATGTCTTTGAAATACCCACCTCCCATCTTCATATGCACTTGAATGGTAGCTGCTCTCTCTCTCTCTCTCTCTCTCTCTCTCTCTCTCTCTCTCTCTCTCTCTCTCTCTCTCTCTCTCTCTCTCTGCCAAAGCTTAAGCATTTGATGTGTCCCATGTCTCCTTTGCTAGCCTTGGTGACTGTGTCCCCTTGGTCACATTGTGGTCTTGCATCTATACAGGGGTCATAACAATTTATAGCGTTGTGTGTTACATGGCATTAAACAGTGGTTGCTTTCACTTTTTACAATTGGCCCAACATTCTACACTTTAAGTCGAAGTGCTCCTACAGAGAAAATATTCATCTCTGCAAAGGGGAAAAACAACATGGCAGGAAAAAAAACTGGAAAGGGAAGCATCCTAAACTCTCAAGTGTCTCTGAATTCACCAGTTGGCTTCGATACTGTGGGGCAGCATATTTATCAGATACTGGATCTATAAACAGACGCTTGTTCAGGTTTCTGTGAGATCTGGAAGTGGGTAAGGGCTGTGTGACTGCCTAAGATCAGCTTGCCTTTGTCTCAGTCACCACTAAGAAAGTCCACGCCACTTAGCTTTCTTTCATTTCTGTGGTGGTCCATTCTCTTTTCTAGGAAGATGTGGAGGAGAAACCTCTGTCATCCATGTTTTCCTGTGGCCGACACCCTCCTCAGGTGAGTTTCTTAGGTAAAGTATCAGGAATCTGAGCCTGTGAGGGCTGCAATACATCAAACGCCTTCAAAGATAAATTCAGAACATGTCTCACAGAACATAGCATTGCATGACTACATTGGGTTTCATTATCTCAAATGATCAGAGTGAGGAGGAATTTAGCCCAGTCTGCGGATTACAGAGCTCTTCTGCAAACTACCCTGATGCTTATGCGCAAGCAAATGGAGGAGTTCATTCTTCCTGGAGATACCTTCTCAATTCTTAAATCAATACTTTTGAGAGCTTTTTTTAAAATCATATGTTCTAAAATTCACTTTTCTTTATATGTGAATACAGGACTTTCATAGGATTTGGCCATTCAAAACAAATTTTCTCTGTAACCACTGTACTGTGCATGTGTTCATGTATGTACATGCATTTGTGTGCACACTGTATGTATATGCATGTGTACATATGTACATGAGTCTATGTGTGTGCATGTGTATATATGTATGTGTTTCTGTGCATGCGCATGTATACACATGTATTTTTGTTCATACATATGTGTGTGTGCATGGATGCATATGTAATGTGTATACATACCTCAAATTTATATACATGCACACACACATGTATGTATGGTTGGAAAGTGTGTCCGCACAGATGCTTTGAGTCTGCTTCTGCCTGAGGCCAAAATAACACCTACCTCTGAAGTCGTTACTTTCCCATAACTGTAACTGGCAATTTGTCAAGGAACAGCTTACGGCAGGAGGGTGTGATGTGGCTCATGGTTTGAGGGGCTACCATCCACTGTGGTAGGAAGCATGGCAGCAGTCAGCTCATGGTGGTGAGAAGAAAATGGTCAGAGACAGGTTTGTCTCTTCACATAGACAAAGCCAGAAAGAATAGAATTGGGATGAAAGAAGGGCTAACCTGTAACCTGTAAGTCCTGCCACCAGGCAGTCCACTTTTGCAGCCACCTCCCACCTCGTAGACTACAGGGCACCTCATATTCACGCCACACTGACCTACTGACATTATTAACACAACTTCATAAAATTATATAGGTTAACGTCTACAGGTTTGTATAACAAGGGGTGAGGCTATCAGCTTTTCAGATAGCAGCTATAGGAAGGAAAGAGTGTTCTGAGCTCCCTGCCAGTCAGCTGTCTTCTCCTTTCCAGGTTATAACCCACGCATTGTCCTTTGTCGACTCTGGGTCCTAGCTCTCAATCATTCCTTCTCCCATCCCATCCAACCATGAGGTTTAATCCATCAGCACCTGTCTGAATGTGAGCTATAAACATTAAGTCCGCATGTCAGAACCTAAATCCAGACCGATAGTTCCCTGGGACCCCTGAAGGACCAATGTTTGAGCTGCAGCCCAGAGTGGACATGTCCTCTTAGCTTTCTGTCATCTGGAGGACCGATCAACCAATCTCTGTTATGGGCTAAGCTGTGCATTCAGTCTTTTCTGAGCATACAGTGTGTGTGTGTGTGTGTGTGTGTGTGTGTATGTGTATGTGTGTAGACTAGATATCACATTGCCAGAGTCCCAAGGTGATTCAGGATTTTCATTTTAATTGATAATATGTCTTCATTTTAAAGAATTTACACTTTTGGGATCTTCCCAGTACACAAGTCAGGAAACACCACCTTATATGTAAATAATAATCTTACGGCATTTAGTCCTCACTTCATTAGTTGTCTGTGCAAAATAGATGAGGTCTGATTCTTTTATAATGAAAAACATACATGACTAGATCAAAATTAATCATTAGAATTTTATGATTTACACATGTTTTTATATTTTATCTCATGAAATCTCAATAGTAAGTTTCAAGTCGATTACTATGATTCCTAATGTAGAGAAGACATTATCTAGGCATGTGGGAGTAAATACTGAAATGATGATTGTGGGTAGAACCTCCCTGTGGAACTGTGCTGACCTCAGTGAATATGTTGACTTTCTATTTGTAAAAGTAGTTTTCACTTGCCTGATTTAACTGTTGTCTCAGAGGCTTACTGCTGAATAAGCTCACTCTTACTAGATCTTTCTGGACTCTGGGTGGCTGATTCAACTCAGGTGTTTTGGCCCAAACTCCTCTCCAAGCTGACTGATTCAAGCTGGCTTCTCTCAGTTTCTGACTGAATTGTTCTGCTTGGCCTGAACCGAACTCTGCCAATCTGTTTTAATCTTCTTTCAATTCTCTGGTTCATTCTGTTTTCACTTGTTACTTGTCTCTGTAAAACTGTAGCAGTAAAGCTGACACACACCCACACCACCCATCACCAACCACATCACTCCTCTTTTTCTCTCTTTCTGCTCTTAAGTAGCCTCGTTCTTCTGCTGTTCTTGTGTTGAGTTAGGCGTATCCTATCTTGGACTCATTCTTTCAAATCTCTCTCTAATTCATCACTTTGTCTGTCCCTCAATTAAATGTCATGCCCAAACATGGCTGCTTCCTTCTGCAAACTAGCTTTACCAACATTGTTTGGGTTTAAAGGTGTGTGCTAAGGACATGTATGTTATCCAGTCAGAGGGATTAAATATGTGTTTGTATTCCAGCCAGGTCATACAGACCTAGAAAATTTTTGGATGTGATTCTTTGCTAGAGCAGCCATGTTGCTGGATAAAAATTCTATGTCTATTAACATGGGTAATGTTCTTTTACGGAGCAATACAGTTTTTCAAGTTCAGTCTTAAGCATGACACTCCAAATTACAACGGTGTATTGATGGAAATTGCAGAAACTGCACAGAAATTGCAGCCTTTACTGGTTATTAGAGGCGTATGTATTTTGGTTGAGTTTATTAACCATGTAGGATTCTGGTACCTACGTAATTCTCAGTAAGCCCACTTTGATGAGTCACATGCTGATGAAGCAGCTGACTCTTCCCCCAAAGGGACTGCTCATAAATATTTGTCCTCCATAGTATAATGAACAGCCACATAGTTTCAATCTGTGAAAGACTTAAAAATGAATCTTTACTAAATCATTCCCTCTTATTTGTGCTCATCAGTCAGGTCTGTTGATGTTTGTAGGATGTCTATGTTGTCTTCTGTACTATTCATTAATTATTCTCACTGAAGTTAATTTCAGTGTCTATTTTAAGATTCTCTTAAGTTGTACTAGGAAGGCATCAAGAAGTGGTTTTATTTCCCACTAAATAGGTGAAATCGTGTCCTATTAGTGAACAAAACCTCCTGAATGTAAAATTTAATTGATGTTTTGTTAAGAAAATATTCCAGAACACGTAGGTTTGAGTATTTTATTTTGTGACTCTTTATCTTTGCCTCACTCTCTCCTATTTTATCACTCCTCCTGTCCACTGTCATTGTCCTGTGCAGATCTTGTCTGCTGGGACTGAGATCTGAGGACCTGAAAGGATAGAGCAGGCTACCTCACTTCAGTTTCACTGTACTTTTATACACGAATGTAACAAAGAAACCAATGATCCAAGAAGGGCTCTTTGAGTTTGGAAAGCATAACAGCTGCCTGCCATGTGTATCTGGGAAAGCACAAAAGCAGAAGAAGTTGATAACCAGATTCAGAGCACAATGACCAGATTGAGTTCTACGAGCTGACACCCAACACGAATAGGCATGTCTTACAATTGAATGTGTTTATCCCAGGAGGCACAAAATCAAGTCCAAGACCAATGCAGAGGATAAAATACACCTGAGCTAAAAGACCCTCTGTCTCTTTTCCTGGAGCGTCCCTCGGTTGCCCAAGCTTTGTTCATTACAGGTCCTTCTTTTGTCTGTGTTGCAACACCTCCATCCTCTTCTTTTATCTCTTTGTTCTTTTCTTCCCTCTCTTATTTATTTTAAATAATGATAAATTAGATTTCAGTTACTTAGTAGTTGTGTGAAGCTAAATAGAAGCTTGAGTGTGAGAACGGCTAATTACCTTCCATTCCACTTCTTCTTCATGAGAAAGAGGCCAACTGTGAATTTTAATAAATGGTGATATGTGATCTTGTCATCTACAGCCACATGGGAATGACATTATTGAAGATGTTAGAAACATATGCAGTGTTCTGGGGTGTATTGAAACCAAACAAGTTTCAGATGCAGTAAAAGAACTAACTCTAATTCTGCAGAGACCATCACAGGTAAATATATTCCGCTGTTGCAGCATAATTAAGTTTGCACTCAACAATCAATTAAAGATGATGGAAAGTTTTCTGACGAAATTGTACATTGGCATGCACATGTGTGTTTGTATGTGAGCACACAAGTATATTTCAGTTGTTCAAAAGTATGGGTGGCCTGATTGTATTATACCAAAGAGATTCAAATTAAGTTAAAAGGAAGTTTCTAACACTCTGACACTCAAGAAATTTCGTGACTTTCCCTCAAAATTTCCAAGTGCAGAGTCCTCTGGTATGTGGGAATGTATACATGCACAGCATTTCAGCAGGTGTGTGTACAGGCTGGTGATGGTGGCCTTGTGCCTAGGTACATAATAATCAGGCTGTGCAGCTTGAGGGCCATAGACTGCATATGTGCTTTTCCAGAGAATGTGAGGTAGACACTGTCACAGTGCGCTCTGGGGAAAATCTCTGGATCCTGAACCATTTCCCACTTTGAAAGTTTTGGGAAAAAATGGGGCATCATACAAGATTTTAACTTGAGAAAAAAAATGAAATTTCCAGTGTGAATGCTGATCAAAAATGATACTTATGAAATCTGTTCACAACCTGTCTGTTACTTTAGCAAATGAGTAGAGGTATAACAGTAACAATGGTGGCAATAATAATAATAATAATAATAATAATAATAATAGCAACAACAGCAGTAATATGGTAGCCCCTCTTCAGAGGCATAATAACAGATACCAGGTATCAGTGTCACTTGACATAGATTTGCCCATGATAAGGTTCAGTTTACAAAGTAGATACATAAAACACTAATAAAAATGATAAAATATAGCAATATAATACTAGGCTATAACATATAGCACATTTGTCAGAATCATTATTGTTTCTCTTTGAGGTCATTAAGTCAACTATGGTCACTAGAACACAAATACTCCAAACCATGACAACTGATCTGGTAATTCAGATGTTACTAAGTGATGGTGGATGAGTAGCACATACTGAGTGGATACAGGAGACAAAGGAATGATCTGGCCCTAGGCAGTGAGGAGTTGGACAAGCAGGACTCCTATTATACTATTCAGAATGATGCTCAACCTAAAAAGTTATGAAAATGTTTATTTCTGAAATATTCAACTTACTACATGTACCAGGTCCTTGAAACCATGACAGAGGAACTATTATAATTAACACTTAATACATATTACTCATTTAATATAATTTTATTTCACTTCAACCCTTTATCATTACAATGCCATGAATTTAGTATAAGCATGTTTGTTTTATTATTCAAATTTGCTGCACATGGTATTTAGGGACAGAGGATTAGTGCACGAATACATGAATTCCTTATCTGCATGGAAAGACCAACAAAGATTATATTCCTTTTAAATACATTAGTCTAGAAATTCTCAAAAGATTGATTTCAAATATACATAATCACTTTTTACTGAATGTGTAAATAATTATGCTGGCTTCTTATTGCTGCTGACACCAGAGCGACTATGCAAAGTCAGTAATTAAATTCATGGCTACGTCTTGTTTTAATCAGAAGTTGTTTTATGATTAAACAATGGGAACAAATAGTTTATTTGCATACTGTGAACAGTGAGGATGACAATACTAAGTTGTCCCAGACACAGATCACCAAATATGCTAAAAAATAAACATTAGCTAAAAGAACTAATCAGCTAAATCAATAATCCCCACCCACATTTAATGTTTAAGAATGACTTGTATTTGTTTCCTTGAATTTTTCTTAGTGACAGAAGAATAAGTTTTTGTTAACTTTACCACTATTGAGTTACTTTGCTGTGTCTGTGCTGGACTATATAACAAAAGCTCCGTAAGGAGAGCAGTGTGAACTGGGGATTACAACCCAAAGAACAGTCCACCAGTGCAGTGTGAGGAGCAGGCCATCAGTGCAGTGTGAAGAACAGTCCATCAGTGCAGTGTGAGGAAGAGTCTACCAGTGCAGTGTGAAGAACAGTCCACCAGTGCAGTGTGAGGAACAGTCCATCAGTGCAGTGTGAGGAACAGTCCATCAGTGCAGTGTGAGGAACAGTCCACCAGTGCAGTGTGAAGAACAGTCCATCAGTGCAGTGTGAGGAAGAGTCCACCAGTGCAGTGTGGGGAATAGTCCATCAGTGCAGTGTGAGGAACAGTCCACCAGTGCAGTGTGAGGAACAGTCCACCAGTGCAGTGTGAGGAACAGTCCATCAGTGCAGTGTGAGGAAGAGTCCACCAGTGCAGTGTGAAGAACAGTCCACCAGTGCAGTGTGAGGAACAGTCCATCAGTGCAGTGTGAGGAACAGTCCATCAGTGCAGTGTGAAGTACAGTCCATCAGTGCAGTGTGAGGAAGAGTCCACCAGTGCAGTGTGAGGAACAGTCCACCAGTGCAGTGTGAAGAACAGTCCATCAGTGCAGTGTGAAGAACAGTCCATCAGTGCAGTGTGAGGAACAGTCCACCAGTGCAGTGTGAGGAACAGTCCATCAGTGCAGTGTGAGGAACAGTCCACCAGTGCAGTGTGAGGAAGAGTCTACCAGTGCAGTGTGAAGAACAGTCCACCAGTGCAGTGTGAGGAACAGTCCATCAGTGCAGTGTGAGGAAAAGTCCATCAGTGCAGTGTGAGGAACAGTCCACCAGTGCAGTGTGAAGAACAGTCCATCAGTGCAGTGTGAGGAAGAGTCCACCAGTGCAGTGTGGGGAATAGTCCATCAGTGCAGTGTGAGGAACAGTCCACCAGTGCAGTGTGAGGAACAGTCCATCAGTGCAGTGTGAAGTACAGTCCATCAGAGCAGTGTGAGGAAGAGTCCACCAGTGCAGTGTGAAGAACAGTCCACCAGTGCAGTGTGGGGAATAGTCCATCAGTGCAGTGTGAGGAACAGTCCATCAGTGCAGTGTGAAGTACAGTCCATCAGTGCAGTGTGAAGAACAGTCTATCAGTGCAGTGTGAAGAACAGTCCACCAGTGCAGTGTGAAGAACAGTCCATCAGTGCAGTGTGAGGAAGAATCCATCAGTGCAGTGTGAAGAACAGTCCATCAGTGCAGTGTGAGGAACAGTCCATCAGTGCAGTGTGAAGAACAGTCCACCAGTGCAGTGTGAAGAACAGTCCATCAGTGCAGTGTAAGGAAGAGTCCACCGGTGCAGTGTGAGGAACAGTCCATCAGTGCAGTGTGAAGTATAGTCCATCAGTGCATTGTGAAGAACAGTCCATCAGTGCAGTGTGAAGTACAGTCCATCAGTGCAGTGTGAAGAACTGTCCATCAGTGCATTGTGAGGAACTGTCCATCAGTGCAGTGTGAGGAACAGTCCATCAGTGCAGTGTGAAGAACAGTCCATCAGTGCAGTGTGAAGTACAGTCCATCAGTGCAGTGTGAAGAACTGTCCATCAGTGCATTGTGAGGAACTGTCCATCAGTGCAGTGTGAAAACCAGTGAGTTCATCAGTGCAGAAAAATTGAGGCATCCAATAGCTGACCACGTTGCCTTTGAAGTCAGGGAGCTCAAGGAATGCATGTTGTTGCTCAGCCCCCCCCTCTCTATTCACATAATCCTGGATCCCAGCCAGAGAATGCAAGCATCTGAAGCAGACTTCTCACTTCAGTTACTGCAATCAAGATAACCCTAGTGCTCAAAGGCCAGAGTTCCCTAGATTATCCTTCATAGCAATACCCACAGCCTTGTCTCTGGATTGTCTGAAGAAGAGCCACCACTAACTACCACATACCCCCAGTATAGAAGCAAATGAAATAACTATGTAGTCTCTACACCTTGTTTTGTATAAATATTAAGATCTATGAATTTCCTAGATGACAATTGGGTGAGAAATACGTTGGGTCCACAATTAATTTGAGTGTATTAGTCACTCTTTGCCAGGACAAAACCAAACAATGTTATGAAAAGCATGCCACCTACATGTTCTGAAAATAAATAGTTCTACAAACTTGATAATTAAAAGTTTCTTCACTTCCACTAAATGGAGTCAATCCAGAAATCAAGGCAGTGAGAATTAGCTCCCAATGCATAACTTGTGTCCTTTTGGTCATTACCTCTTGGAAATGTTGCAAGTACCTAGAGCTACAAGCGAATGCTGTAATGTTTCAGTGCTGCAAATGAGACTAGGTTGCTATTGAGATGCTAATCCCTACATGAATCCAATGGTGGTAAATTAAACCATCCTCGTTTTCAATGGTGAACTTAGATCAGAGTCAAGTTACCATCTGGTAATTGGGATTATTCTTGTGGTAGCTTTGAATCTTCCTCCCAAGGACAGCATGGAGGCATTAGGTACCACAAACCCCATCTCTGCCCTCCCCTCATCTCATGGTCAACATAGACTTCTGTCACAGCAGAGTATATATAGGAGTGTGGGTGTATGTCCTCTCTTCTGTGGAGACCGTTAGGCTGGATCTCAACTTTTACATCCTACTGGATCAGTAGAAACAAGTAATAGGGCAAAGAGAGAGGAAAAAATCCCTTTTCGGTGAAGAAGAACTTCACGTGATATTAACATTCTCTGAGGAATAAAAGGTCTGATCTCCCAAAGAGTTTTTCTCCAAGATACCCAAATTCTCAGATCTGAAGCCAAAACAACCTTTTACAGAAAAATCACCTATTTTCTAGGAACAACATGGGGGATTATGCTCAAGAAAAGCTTAGATTTACACAATACACACCTTGTGTTTTTTTTTTTTTTTTTTATGGAGGAGTGTTCCTCTTTCTCCACATCCTGGCCAGCATCTGCTGTCACCTGAGGGTTTTTTTTTTTTGTTTTTTTTGTTTTTTTTTTTATTAACTTGAGTATTTCTTATATACATTTCGAGTGTTATTCCCTTTCCCAGTTTCCGGGCAAACATCCCCCTCCCCCCTCCCCTTCCTTATGGGTGTTCCCCTCCCAACCCTCCCCCCATTGCCACCCTCCCCCCCACAGTCTAGTTCACTGGGGGTTCAGTCTTAGCAGGACCCAGGGCTTCCCCTTCCACTGATGATCTTACTAGGATATTCAATGCTACCCATGAGGTCAGAGTCCAGGGTCAGTCCATGTATAGTCTTTAGGTAGTGGCTTAGTCCCTGGAAGCTCTGGTTGCTTGGCATTGTTGTACATATGGGGTCTCGAGCCCCTTCAAGCTCTTCCAGTTCTTTCTCTGATTCCTTCAACGGGGGTCCTATTCTCAGTTCAGTGGTTTGCTGCTGGCATTCGCCTCTGTATTTGCTGTATTCTGGCTGTGTCTCTCAGGAGCGATCTACGTCCAGCTCCTGTCGGCCTGCACTTCTTTGCTTCATCCATCTCGTCTAATTGGATGGCTGTATATGTATGGGCCACATGTGGGGCAGGCTCTGAATGGGTGTTCCTTCAGTCTCTGTTTTAATCTTTGCCTCTCCCTTCCCTGCCAAGGGTATTCTTTTTCCTCATTTAAAGAAGGAGTGAAGCATTCACATTTTGATCATCCGTCTTGAGTTTCGTTTGTTCTAGGGATCTAGGGTAATTCAAGCATTTGGGCTAATAGCCACTTATCAATGAGTGCATACCATGTATGTCTTTCTGTGATTGGGTTAGCTCACTCAGGATGATATTTTCCAGTTCCAACCATTTGCCTACGAATTTCATAAACTCGTTGTTTTTGATAGCTGAGTAATATTCCATTGTGTAGATGTACCACATTTTCTGTATCCATTCCTCTGTTGAAGGGCATCTGGGTTCTTTCCAGCTTCTGGCTATTATAAATAAGGCTGCGATGAACATAGTGGAGCACGTGTCTCTTTTATATGTTGAGGCATCTTTTGGGTATATGCCCAAGAGAGGTATAGCTGGATCTTCAGGCAGTTCAATGTCCAATTTTCTGAGGAACCTCCAGACTGATTTCCAGAATGGTTTTACCAGTCTGCAATCCCACCAACAATGGAGGAGTGTTCCTCTTTCTCCACATCCTCGCCAGCATCTGCTGTCACCTGAGTTTTTGATCTTAGCCATTGTCACTGGTGTGAGGTGAAATCTCAGGGTTGTTTTGATTTGCATTTCCCTTATGACTAAAGATGTTGAACATTTCTTTAGGTGTTTCTCAGCCATTCGGCATTCCTCAGCTGTGAATTCTTTGTTTAGCTCTGAACCCCATTTTTAATAGGGTTATTTGTTTCCCTGCGGTCTAACTTCTTGAGTTCTTTGTATATTTTGGATATAAGGCCTCTCTCTGTTGTAGGATTGGTAAAGATCTTTTCCCAATCTGTTGGTTGCCGTTTTGTCCTAACCACAGTGTCCTTTGCCTTACAGAAGCTTTGCAGTTTTATGAGATTCCATTTGTCGATTCTTGATCTTAGAGCGTAAGCCATTGGTGTTTTGTTCAGGAAATTTTTTCCAGTGCCCATGTGTTCCAGATGCTTCCCTAGTTTTTCTTCTATTAGTTTGAGTGTGTCTGGTTTGATGTGGAGGTCCTTGATCCACTTGGAATTAAGCTTTGTACAGGGTGATAAGCATGGATCGATCTGCATTCTTCTACATGTTGACCTCCAGTTGAACCAGCACCATTTGCTGAAAATGCTATCTTTTTTCCATTGGATGGTTTTGGCTCCTTTGTCAAAAATCAAGTGACCATAGGTGTGTGGGTTCATTTCTGGGTCTTCAATTCTATTCCATTACACCTTGTGTTTTTAAGCATAAATATGCATAAATTTTTATTCTTTTCAGCTGGAATCATAGGTAGCCTCTAATTATGATGAAGATAATGATGTTCCTGGAGAGAACTGAGGATTGAGAATTTTACTTTATTTAAAGTGCTTCATTAATAAATAGTTTACTCATCTCTGTCCCAACCCCAAGATCCTAGTTATTTTTTTTTTTACAGATTTTAAAGTTCACTGCTTCCAGGCTGTGTTCCCTAATCCTGCCCACTGGTTTTCATCCAATCTTAGTTGTGAGCTTACATATAGAAGAATGTTGGCACAAAACACTAAATACATTTTTGCAGGATTTGTGCAGTAACCAATTACCATTAAAAAGTCAACAAAGCCAATCTGCCTACCCACTATGATCTAAGATAACAAACACGGAGGGGTCCAAGTCTCTGCCAGCTACTCTCAAATTGAGATGCTTTGCTTTTTCCTTGGCTGCATTTTCGGTCATCATGCAAGACACTATCTCCTGCCATGTAGGGAAGTAATTAAGTATCTAATAAATGAGAGTTTGGCAAAGTGAAGAATTAAATCATAACTATAAGTCTACATTCCTACTTAGTATCGAAAGCAATCTTTAGCCTTCAAGTTATAATTCAGAAACTCACTTAATATAGTTTTATAAACTACTCCAGAAATCTGAAGCACAGGGTGGAAATTATGTTCTTTCCTATTGTGCTGTAGGTGGGTGTCATGGTGATTTTTTAATACATGTCTACATCCCCGAATAAGTCAAATTCTAGTCAAACCAGGCTCACCACTCAAGTAGTCTGTCCCACCTGGACAGAATGAAGGTATCATCTGGAGTTATTGGGACTACTTGACGCTACATTGTTGTGGAATAATTACCTAACACGAGTGCTTCTGAGACTCATAGGATGGCATTTTGAATCAAAAGGTTTCATTCAAACTTAATTATATTTTACCATAGGAAATGTTTCCTCTCTAAAGGGATCCTATGGAAGTTCTTTGATATAAGGGAACAGCTACTCTCTGTATTATTTGCTTAATAAATGTGCTGTTTAGTTAACTTCCTTAGAAACAAAATTTAGTATTTTTAATCAAAGAAAAAAATGACTTGGATGGAAATTCACTCTTGTGGTCAGGCTGCCAAAAGAGCTGGGGCTGGAGAATATCAGGAGTCCAGGAATTTTAGACAACAATGGTCAATGTATCAAGAGCCCATATGTAACATAAAATTATTTTTCAGTCTTTCGAAATTTCTGTCAGTTAGAATGTATCTCATAAGGAACTTGAACTTTCCTTTCCACTAACGATTATTTTTAGTGACCACGTGTAGTTTTCATGGTAATGAACTCAGACCCAGAAAGCCCCAGGCCAGTTGAGGAATTCCACATTTCTGAGAAAGACATACATATAGTCACCCTGTTATGGACGTGATTACAAATGACAAGGGGAAGAGTGCAAACAGTAATGCTCTGATTGTGCTTTTGATCTGTGATTTGACTTCATGTATTTTCCTCAGTGTTCAACTATAAGTTAATTAATACTCTAAAAGCAGAGAAAAATAAAACCACGAAGAGAATCTATATAGTTCTTTACCCACTTCATCCAGACCTCTTTAGGATGTTCCTCAAAGCTTGTGTCTGATTATCTGCTAATAACAAGCGATAGGCAGTGAACAATGAGAATTTGAAATGCACTCATCACAGAAGATTGGTTCCTGTCATGCCAGAGAGACAGAGCTTGACAAGGTCTGCACGGTGCTTTAATAATGAAAGGCTCAGCCGATTTGAGCAACGTCTTTTTAAAATCTCTAATAACCAACATTGCTTACTGCAATATCCAGAAGGATTTCTTATTATACTGTATGGATTTCCAGTGTTTAATATGCGACACAGATAAATAAACCAAGAGACACTTACATTACTCTCTCATCCCAGAGAGAGTATCATATATTGATTTTTTTGGATATTACTACTTTGATTATTTCTGGATTAGTAACACAAATGCTTCTCTTTTATTTCCTCCCACTTTTTAGAATTTTCATCAGAATTCAGAGACTTCAAAAAAAGGTAACAAAAATATATATTCAGACACTTAAGAAGTAAAAGGAACAAAGGACATAATTCTTAGAATTTTGTCACCTTTTTCTTCAGTTACAAATCTAAATACTGTGGTAAGATGTGCCCACACACCCAAGGGGGAAATGGCTTACTCAGAACCTTAACAACCCCTCTACTGATGGAAGTGATGAATTCACAAGAGAATTTTTTTTTTAGGAGAGTGTTATTTAAACCTTTATACTGGTTTGTTTTAATGAAAGGAGAAAAGTAGAGATCCCCAGCTTTGTTGTGGTGCTGGTCGCTTGGTTTCTCGATTGTTTCCGTATGTGTTTGTGTTTGTTCTGCTCTGTTCTGTTTTGTTTTGAGACTTATCAGTCACTACCTAGCCTGCTGCTAGTCAGGAACTCATTAGAAGACCAGACTGGCCTTGATCTTCCAGAGATCTGCCTGCTTTTGCCATCCAAGAAGTGGAATTAAAGACCTGTCTCAACACATGCAGCAAGAATTATTTTTTTTTAAATCCTTTTTGTCATCCTAAGATAAAACTGCAAGAAGTCACTATTAATTGGATTCTGATGTGGGAAAAGTCGCAAGCATTTATCTTCAAAGTCATTGATTTCTAATTTAGACTCAAGCTCTATGGGAAAGACCAGTGATGGACCAGGCAGAAGGACTCACAGAGGATCTGGGAGATACTGCAAGCTGAAGTAGATTTTCCTATGTCACTCAGGAGTGGGTGTGTGACCATGTGCTTTAGAGCAGGGTCCACTTTCCACTCAGAAGACATCGTCATCAGCTCTATAGAGTCTCAGCTCTCGGACCCAAGATTCTTGAATCATCTTGAACCATCAGTTGTTCCAATAGGCACAAAATATGTGTGTTGTTGAAGCTGTTGTATTTGTACAGGGAGATGATATTTGGCACAGAGACCTTCTGATTGTCTTCCAATAACTTGAGAAGCTTAAATGCAGAGGTTACTGTGGGAAGCATTTGAAAAAACCCCACCTTCCACATAGTTAATCTTTCTAGTAAAAAGTTGCATGAGAAACATTTAGTCTCACTTCTAGTTCCAACATTTGGAGAGAGGAGATCAATGATATGAGAGTCACCCTCCATGTGTCATCCTAGAAGCAATACAAAGACAAAGGATGTGGAGAAAACACCTGTACTAGGGCAAAGGGGATTAACAGAAGACTCTAAGATATAGAGGGTAGTGGGGACACAGACTGCCTCACCATACTCCTAGCACAGAGTCTCATAATCATCTGGGGAAGGCATGGGCATGGCTATGCTAATGAAGCCCCGCCCCTTCTATCTGGAGTGTTTTAATGACGTTTCTTCCTCCCATACTCCTTAGGGTGTTAGAATACGACATTCCATGAAAGTAAACAGACATCTGCCCAAAGATGTATACTCCATAATAAGTCACAACAGATTTCAATTAATATATTTGATTCACAAATAAATTAACATTGCAATTCTATGCTCAGGGAAAATACAGGTGTGATAAATATTATTTCACTGTATTTCTCTACTGAGCACAAGACCTTGATTCCCAAAATAGTTTGATGATGCCATCGCTGTGCATGTGTGTGTATGCAGACGTATGTGCACATGCACATGTGCTTAGAGGCTAGAGGTCACCACCACTTGTCTCTTTTTTTTTTTTTTTTTTTTTTTGAGGCAAAGTCTCTTACTACAGCTGGAGTTTACAGTTTGGCCTGGCTGATGGCCTAGCAAATCTCAGAAGCCACCTGATTCTCCCTCCCAGTGTGTCAGATTTTTAAAAATATTTATTTTTATATCTCAAGCACGAGTGTTTGACTACATGTATTATTGATATGGATGGTCCTCAGAGAGGTCAAACGGAACTGAATCCTCAGTAGCTGAACTTACTATAGCAAGTTTCCATGTGACTGAACCCACGTCCTCTGAAAGAGCAGGTAGTGTTCATAACCACCAGTGTTCTTTAGCCCTGCGCCTAGATTTTGGGGAGCATCTCAGGTTTTCATACCCGTCTACCATTTATTTGCTAACTGACCTACCTCCCTGTCCTCCGATGATCATGCATCTGAAATGTATTCTTCATCCAGAATTCTGGAAACACCGATTACATCGGGACATTTCTAAGCAGACCCTCGGGAGCAAATAATAACCCAGAACTGTCAGTCTGGACTAGTAATAAAGAGGAGAATGTAATAAGTGTCAAAATAATTAAAGTTCTCAAAAACACAAACTTAAGGTCAAGACAATAATGTTAGATATTTATTCACTGTCACACTTTTGCAAGATTAGAAGTTACCGACAGAAAGTTCATGCTTCTTGCTCCAAAGAACCAAAAGAATGATTTGAAAAGAGAAAACAATATGCTTCTAGAAACTTCCAAATCTCTACCACCCACGATTCGGGAAAAATCCCTGTTGGGTGGTCTCCAGAGTTTGACAAGGCTTGTTTTAGGATTATCATCATGGTGCTTTTTGCTTCTGCTTCATTAATTCCCACTGCTTATTTCTCAGGGAAATTTAATTAGAGCCTTTTCTCCTTGCTCATCTTCCCCGAGGCGGTTTAAAAGAAAAGGGAAGGCACCACTTAAGGAATGAGACAAATAAGTTTGTCTATCATGAATTATGTGTGCATTTATGAACAAGCGAGCAATAGCGTGCGCTGAGGGTGCCTAACGGTGGGCAGCACTGCCGGGGGAGGAAGCATCGCACCGAAGCTGGTGTCCATCCTAAGGAGCCCACATACTATACATGGGAACCGGAGCGGTGCAGAACATTCAAGAAGAATGCCAGCCCTTCGTGCCGTTTTCTTCTCAGTACAACTAGAAATCAAGACACAATTTTTGTCAGAGAAGCAACTTTGGAGAATGTTGTGTGTGTGTCCCTGAACAACGGTGCCAGGGACCTGACTCAGACTGTGCTTCGACCCCGTCACAGCAGACACTAAGAAGAATCCGAGGGTGCCGATATGCCCCCTCAAGGATTCCTTTGCTCTTCCAGAAAGATTGTTAGCTTGTTATATTTTTCCTTTATCACTGCTCATGTTTTATTTATGTGGTCATGACAAAAATATCCTAAAAAACAAAGCATTGGAGAAACAAAGGGATTTATTTGGCTTTCGATTCAAAGGTACAGGCCATTGTCTAGGAAAAGTCAATGTAACGATTTAAAATATCACATCTGTAGTCAAGAGTAAAAATGGGAAGATTCATGGATCCTTGCTTGCTTGCTTGCTTGCTTGCTTGCTTGCTTGCTTGCTTCTGTCTTACACAGTTCAGGGGATCCAGTCTAGGGAATGGAGCCTACCCATAATAAGCCGGGTCTTCCCCCTGCAAGCAACAATCAATACAATCCCACACAGACTTGCCTCAGGCCAGTGCAACAGAAAAAGAAAGTCCTCAGGTGGCCGTAGGTAATGTCCAGTTGACCTTTAAAGCTGACTCTCATAGTCCCTTTTTGGCATCACCACGGTAGGCTATGAGAGTTCAGCAAATGTTTGCGGTAATCATAAGACATGTAGAGGGGCTGGGGATTTAGCACAGTGGTAGAGCGCTTACCTAGGAAGCGCAAGGCCCTGGGTTCGGTCCCCAGCTCCGAAAAAAAGAACCAAAAAAAAAAAAAAAAAAAAAGACATGTAGAAAATATAATTCTTGTCTTGAAGTTAACCCTAAAACATCCATACATTAGAAGATAACCGATTGCAGATTCCAATCGATCAGCATGCCAGGTGAATCATAAAAAGAGCCTCCAATCTGTAACTGAAAGGTTATGCTTTCAAAATCTGTTCTGCAGAAGGTATGAAAGCACGTAAGACAGACGATCTCACAGCAGCTATGCCAAGCCGCCCCCACAGGCCCAGATGGCTAATTGGCTTCAGTTAGTCCGGGTCATTTTAATTAAATTTTATTTAGATTTCATTATACGAGATTTCAAAGCAATAATTGATGGCTTGTGAGAAATACGACCCTTCACAGACATCTCGATCTCTATCATTTACTCCCCTAGGCTTCATAGAGAACGTGACATCGGAACTGTCGAGGTCCCTCCATCAGCTGGTTGACGTGTACTGCAGTAGCTTTTGTACAGATTTCCGGCCTGCGCGCGCACCTGGAGGCGTCTCCCGCGACCACGCTGGGCTCCACTCCCACCTGAGCTTCACGGTGTGTTCCCTGCACAATGTTCCAGAAACTTGGGCACACAGGTGAGCGGCAGAGTCTTCGCAATTCTTGCCTGAGTAGAACTAGTATTGTTCTCACCTGGAGAGGAGACTTTGTCAGATTTATTTTTCATTGTAGGATCACTTAATAAAAGTTAGGTTCCAGGTGAGTATTAATTTTCCTCTCACCCTATTAAAATAATGACTCACTGTAAAATAGACAACGTTCATCCCGTTTAATGGCTTTCCTAAACTTCTATTTTTCATGAGTTGGTTTAAGTGATTAATAATAATTAAGAGGATAGAGGTGAAGAGAGAGTGTGCACAGGCATTAAGAATATTTGTGGAAAAAGAGAGAAGCTCTCTGAGCACTATCAAGCTGTGAGTGGTGCACACACTTCTCCAGATCAGATCCTTAACAAAGTAAGGATTACCCACGATTCATTTATTTTCCTCATTCTTCATGGAGTAACCTTTGGTTTTAAATTGACTATGCTTATGTGATATTTTCTAGAATAACATAGGAACACTGTGCATTGTGAATTCTTTATGGGCTGTGTATAGAAGAGGGCATTGATTAAATTTACAGAATGAAATCACTTGTTAATGAAGACACTAGGCCTACAGCATTTGACACCTGAAAGAAAAGAAAAGCTGAAACAATAATTAAAATAAATAATTTGGAGGTTGGTGTATTTTTATAAATTATTTGAGAATTCCATGCATCATGATCATGTTCATGCATAGTTGTACAACTCTTCCCATAACCACCCTTGCTGAACTTGAATTTTACACTTTCCTTCTCTGTTTTATAAATCCATCTAGTCCAATCTGTGCTGTACACAGACTGCCTGGTATCAGCCTTCCACTGAAGAAGGCCAACCTGCCTGAGTCCTCACCCTTAAAGAAAACCAATTCCTCATCTTCCAGAAGCTATCAAGTACCAATGGTGACTAGACTAGAGGAGGGGCTTAATGCAGATCTCACCTCTATGATCTGGGGCTTTTGTCTGACTTGAACTTCTGCAAGTCCTGTGTGTTTCTGTCACAGCTGCTGAGGTCATGTGTGCGTCTACCCTGTTTCATCCAGAAAAGTTTCCTTGCTGTCATCTATCACCTCTGACACTTATATAAGTCTGTCTTACAGATTGTGTGTGTGAGTGAGTGAGTATGTGTGTGTGTGAGTGTGTGTGTGAGTGAGTGTGTATGTGAGTATGTGTGTGAGTGAGTGTGTGTGAGTGTGTGTGAGTGTGTATGTGAGTGTGTGTGAGTATGTGTGTGAATGAGTGTGTGTGTGAATGAGTGTGTGTGAGTGTGTGTGTGTGTGAGTGTGTGTGTGTGAGTGTGTATTGTGTGAGTGAGTGTGTGTGTGTAAATAAAATGCGTATACCATTATATAATTAATATAGGATAAATTAATCTCTACATATAGAATGCTATTTACATACATATCTCATTAGTAAAACGTGAACGATTTATGTGATCTGAAGGGAAACCAGAGCTTATCCATGTGTTCAGATTCTACCAAATGAAATCATCGCGCATTTCTTGCCTTACTTTTATGATGACATTTAAAAGAATGCTGTGTAATTGCATGCTACTCAAGTGAATATTTTCTTATATTTTTCTAGTCATAAATAATATATACTACTTTTAATTATTTGGAAATTCTCTATAACTAAAATTTATAAATATACATCTTTAGTTGTATTTATACATATATGTATGTATATCACACACGTATATGTGTATATCACATACATATGTATTATGTGTATTTGTGTATTTTATAAGTAAAAATACACTATAGATTTGATCACAGTGTGTATTTGCATAAGTATAATCTATTCAGTTTTTCTCCATTTTTCTCTACAAATGGAGTCTAAATAGTTTCACCACGTTTTAAGATATATAACATTGTTAGTATTGTTATTATGTGTGCATGTACATGTAATTATAGATATAAAATAATGCTTTTCTACAAAAATACTATAATTAAAAATGAAACCAAATCATACTTTTTACTCACTAGAGGAACAAATTTTAAGACTAGAGCTAGAGGCTGTCCCCAGAGTGACACAGCACTCTCAAGGAATTAAGGGCCATCCAACCTTCTAAAATGCTGACAAACTGCATGTGTATAGTTTCCATGGTGACCTAGGTATTGCCTTGCCCCATCTAATTTCTCCCAAATTTAACCATGTAACAGACTAATATCTCAAATTCTGGAGGTCAGAAGTATAGTGGGGAACTTAATCGAACAGTTCTGAATAGAACATGTGGAAGATCTCTGTCTCGATGACCTAAGTTTATCTGCTTATGGGTGCATATGTTACATCATATTTACCTTCAAAATTGCATGTTATTTATTATCCTCCAATTCCTCTTTACAATATCTATGCAATAATCCAAAACACCTCTTAATGTATAATACATGCTCAATGAAGATTTATTAGAAATGTCTACATAAATTTCTTAGAATAAAATTATAAATCATAACTGGATTTATGAAATAGTTATATGGGTCAGGCGAGCAGAGGTCAGGAATGAGCTGAGCTGAAAGTTGAACAAGTCTTGATCATAAAAAGAAACTAAAATAGAAGAGACTATGGAAGCAAGGATCTTATATACTAGATATTAGATCTGAGGACCAAAGGGGCCAGCACCAGGGAAAAACAGATCAGACTAATTATAGTCAGTAGAAGAATGGTTGAGTAAGAACCATAGCTAGTTATACTAAGAGCAACACAGACTCACATTATATGTTGGGGTTATATTAAAAATTCCAAGAAAATCATTTTAATAATATTCTATGAATTCCTTATACAATGTATTTTGATCATATTAACCCTATCACTCAATCATTCCTGATTCCCCACCCCCACCTAACTACTGTGTTGTATTCTCTCTCTCTCCCTCTCATCTCCTGCTCAGTTTGTGTCTGTCTCTCTTTCTCTGTTTCTTTGTCTCTCACTGCATCTGTCTCTGTCTGTCTGTTTCTGTCTCTCTTTCTCTCTCTGTGTGTATGCATGTACGTGTGTGTGTGCGTGCCTGTGTGTGTGTGCATATGTGTATGTGTATGCATGTGTCTATGTGTATGTTTAATTATTTTTGAAACAAGGTCTCACAATGTAGCCCAGGGTGGATTAGAACTTGTATAGATCTACCAGTGTCTGCTTTCAGAGTGCTAGGATTAGAGGTGCATGCAACCACACTCGTCTCTCTTTTGTTTAAATTCAATGAGTGAAATTTGTATTACCCGAATACTTTTGAATATGGAGACTTCCTGGAAGCCTAATCCACATATGAGGGGCCACACCCTTAAAGAAAATCGACTCTTTCTCTTCTAAAAGCTATAAAATACCAATCGCTCTTTAGTTAGGTAGGGAAAAAATATTCTTAATTTCTTCAATCAGTCACAAACTACAATACATAACATGTTACAGTAATTGGAATGCCAGTGTAATTATGCATAATTATATTATTTGCATAATAATGTATATTATATAATAAATTATTTTCATTTGAAAATATTTTGACATTTGTAATTATGAGGGCTCCAAACACATTGGCAAGCTGAAACTTCTTCTCACTGAGGATTTGCTCCTTAGGAGGCACACCAGAGGGATTCCTAGAGGCTCCTTGTCATGTGACTTTTGCCATCGAAAGGCATGTGAGCAGATTCTTTCACGAACTTCCCCAACGTATTAATTCATAATCTCTATGATTCATATCACTATGGCAAGAAGCATTAATATTGTGGACACACTAAGAAATGGATTCTAAGTTTAAAAGCTATTAATAAATTAATAAATATAAATTCTCTACATCCTAGTAAAATATTCAGTTGGCCAAAAAGACAAAATCAATGTCAAAGGATGACAGAAATACTGGGAATTATTCTATCAATGTGCCTCTCTTGGGAACTGAGGGATCAGTGAGTTAAAAGGAGAAGAAGATAGAATAAATGCCAATGCAGGTAACACACTTCAAGTAAGAAATATATTATGTGCCACAGAATAAAAACTTGGGAATACAAATTATGGTCAAGCATACATAGAACTTTCATTTTAAGTGATGTAAAGCTAAACTGAAAAACAAGTCTAAAGGTTGAGATAACCTTCACAAAATAGCTCCCACACTTTTTTCTGTAGTATGATTAAATAAAAACAAACAACCGTGTGTGTGTGTGTGTGTGTGTGTGTGTGTGTGTGTGTGTGTGTTTTTAATTTGAGTAACTTGTCACATTCATGAGTCGAGGAATTTTCCCTCCCAGGGAGAATTTGAGTCCTGGGAGGTTTTTCCATTTATCCACTGCTGGGTTTGGAAAAAAAATACAGACATGAATTTGGGCCAATTCAAACTCTTGTCTTTCCGATTCACTGCAGAATTATGTTAGACCTTCAAATAAAGACCAACACCAGAGCTCGTCAAACTAGTCGATAAAATAGAAAGAAAGGAACTCTTCCAAATCCATTTCACAAGGGCAGTAAAGCCCTAATACTAAAACTGCAGTCAACAGCAGCAAAATAATAAAGACTGGGGCAGGAATTAGAAGACTAGAATCTGAAAGAATAACACACAGAATTGTGTGTGCTGTCTCTGTGAAAAGATTAACCAAATTGATATTCCCAGCCAAACCAAAAGAAAAACAATTAATTAATAATTAACCAGAGATGAAAAAGAACTTTTTTTGAGTAAACCTCCTTGAAACTGAGAAGATCATTAGGGAGTACTTTGAAAGCTTGTATCCCAAACATTGGGAAACTTGGAAGAATTATACACATTTTTAAATATATATATATATTTGGCCAAAACTCAAGCCAGAGAACATAGGCAATTTTCCAGACCCATGCAATGAAAGCAATAAGAAGTCTCTTCCTAAATTGGAGTTCTGAAACACAGAAATTCGCCAATGAATTCAACCAAATATTGAAGAAAGACTTAGTATCAACCCTTGTCCAATTGTTCCATAAAAGAAAAATGGAAGGGACTAACATGAAGTCAGCACCACCCAGGTACCCATGTGACTTTTACACACAGCGCAAAATCAAAACTCCAAGCCAAATGTCCTGTTGAATGAAAATGGAATTTTTTCCCCAACAAATGACCTTCAAACAGAATTCAAGATCACTTTGGTGGATCAAAGCCAAAACTTAATAAATTCAACATAAAGAGATTTAATGGTAGAAATCACCTTACTGAGATATGCAGAAAGGTATTTGACAGAGAGCAAGCAATATGCCTTCATGATAAAAGTATGAATAGATAAAGCATTCCTCAATTAACAAAGGCTGTCTACTACAAATCTAAAGTAACATCGTACTAAATGGGGAAAACCTGCAGTCAGAATAAGGGTGCTTATTCTCTACACTCTTATTTAATATACAGTTTGAGGTCTTAGCCCAAACAATAAAATAAAGATATAAAACAGGATTGGAAAATAGGGAAGGAAAAACTATCTCTATTTGCAAATAACATGTGTCATGGTTTTATATATAAAATACTCTATGGACTCAATCAGAAAACTTTTAAACCTAATAAATATAATATTTTCTGTAAACTTATGGGTTAAAATACAAAAAGCAGAAACCTTTTATACATAACAGTGATGAATTTCTGAGAAAAATAGGAAAAATATTCTATTCAAAGAAGCGTTTAAAAAAGGTAACTAGAAATAAACTATGATTAATGAGGTGAAAACCTTAAAATATTTTTTAAATGAAGAAGTCACTAGACAGAAATTCTGTGTTTCGAGATTGGCAGAATCAATATTGTGAAAGCAATTGGTACCAAAAGTAATCTATAGGTTCAGTGCAATTCTTTTCATAATTCTAATGCCATTCTTCACAGAACTAGAAAGAAATGCCCCACATTTCACATGAAAATACAAAGGGAAGCCATAATTGTACTATACAGAAAGAACAGTACCATGGATTTGACAAAACATGACCTCAAACTAGGCAAAAGGGCCACAGTGACAATGATAACATGTCTCAGGCACAAACCAGACATGCAACTAATGTTGCAGAACAGTAAATGCACAAACAAACAAGCCTACACAGATGCCCACATCTGATGCTTGACAAAAAAGTCACATCTATACATTGATGAGAGAGAGAGAGAGAGAGAGAGAGAGAGAAGAGAGGGAGAGAGGAGCAGGAAGAGGAAGGAAGGAAGGAAGGAAGGAAGGAAGGAAGGAAGGAAGGATATTCAACAAATGGAGTTGCCAAAACTGAGTTAGATCAATATTCCTCACCTGCATATGGAGGGCAGTCGAAGCCCTAGACATGAAGGGAAACAGAGGAATGGTGGAAGTAAACACACACAGAGGAAGAAGGACATTGAATGATTGACAGGAGGCGAGGATGTTCTACTAGAACAAAGCAGGCATAAAATATTACTTTGTATCCTAATAGATACAATTGAATGGCGACTGTGTACCATTTGCCTTTAGGAACATAAATGGAAACATACAATTTGAAGTCAATGACTTATTTCAAAGATCCATCAACACAGATGAGGTGATTGCATTCCAGGGATGCAGCGTTGTTTCTTCAGCAAACACAAATAGACAAAGGTTCTAAGGTTAAATGGGGTTAGGGACCAAAATCACATGATCATCTTAACTGATGGAGAAAAACCCAATTAAAAACCAATAACCTTTAATAATAAAAGCTCCATAGAAGCTAAGAATTGTCATGCCTTAACGTAATAAATACTATAGGCAGAAAACCAATTGCCAACTTCATTCTACATGGGAAAAAATCTAAAACTACTTTCTCTAAAGTCAGGAATGAAGCAAAGATATATACTCTTAGCATTTACAAAATGATTTCGGCATCATAACCGGAGAAATGATACAAAACAAAAAATACAAAACAGAATCCAATTAGGAAAATTATCAAATTTTCTGTTTGCATGAAATAGGAGCTGCACTTAAAAGGACAGTGATGGGAACTTCAATCTGACCATGAACGGGGGGGAAGGGACTCAGAGAGCAGGATATTTTACTACATGCCATTCCTAATGTCATTACGACAGAAACAGTAGGAAAAAATAAGAAACAAACCAAACAAAAACTTTCTAATTCCTGCAACAACCTAAGCAAATGTGAGAAAGAACTCTCCAGGCAAAGTCATTCACACTGAGAAATACAATGAAGGGAGCCCTGGAACATGGAAAGGCTCTCCTAAGTCCGAAGTCTGGCTAGCTTAGTTCTGAAGGAAATTGGCCATCATTCCAAAAGCTGCCTACAGAGCCAATGGAATCTCCTCCCTACTCTCAAAGGCATTCTTCCCAGTAACAAAAAAGAAAATCTTTAAGATGACAGAGAAAAGTGGAATGCACAGGAAACAGTGTTGAGTGTCTCCGGCCTTCACCTCAAGGAAGTGCACATCAAAGCCACTGAAATTCTGTGTCACCCCAGTCAGAGCTGCCACCAAGCAACGTAGCAACAGACACAGGAGGGATATGGGAAAATGGTCAGCTTTGGGCCCTGCGGGTAGGAATGCAGGCTAGCACAGGGGAGCTGGAACTCACTTTGGAGATTCCCCGAAGAAGCACAAATGTACTACTGTGAACTTCTACTAGCCCCCAAAGAACCTACTGTGTGGTCATACACACATCCTTGTCAAGGTGGCTCTACCCACCACAGCCAAGTTATGGAATCAGCTAAACGTCCAACTACACAAACAGAGACAGAACATTCTACTTAAATACAGCAGAGTATCGTTGCACAGTGAATGAGAACAAAATCATGTCCCTTGCAAGGAAAAAGAGCAAAGCTGGAGACCAGGTGCAGCAAACTCAGTGCAGACTTAGAAGGATAAGAATCATATGTTTAATATCAAATGTAGAGTGTAGCAGGAAAATTGGGTCATGAGAACAAAAAAGGGAGGTTACTATGAAAAAAAAAGGTCAAAAGAAAGAAAGGTGGATGAATAAAGGTAGTGGGATCCCGAGTGTAGATAAAATAAAAATATTTTATTATATGCACGCATGAACATATCACAAAGAAGCAGTTATTTTGTACAGTAAATATAAACTTATGGAAATAATTATGTTTTCAAAAAGGTTTCTATATCAGTTGGTGCCTGTAGTCCATAAGTTGAACAGCTGAGACTAGAAGACCACATCAGGCTACAGAGCAAATTTCAGGCTACCCTAGACTATGGAGAGGAAAATAGGGGCATGGAGCACCGCACAAAACACAAGAATTGACCTTGTTCTTTGTTCTCAGAGGCCCTGACTCTCTACCTTCCCCATCAGCATTTAAATGCACAGAAGAGTATCACCAGTCCTGTGTCCGTGTCTTCTGAGATGCATTTTTTTTCCATCACACTTGAGGGGACATCCAAGTGTTGTGTGTGAGACACCCCTGCCCAACACACACACACACACACACACACACACACACACACACACACACACACACATGCACGCATGCACGGCAGGTAAGCAAGGGATGAACCTTGTGAATTTCCATGGTTGCTTTGATGTAACTGCTCTTGACATCTGGGTATAGAACCCTTGCAGTCCAGGTTTCTGCATTTCTCAGAGGGAACGGGCCATTGTGTTGTTGAGCTGGTGTCTCCATAGACACAGAAAAGTTATGGGGCTGCCTAGCTGTAGTCTCCCTGACATAGCCAACATAAATTTTCATAGCAACTTTTTAAAGCACATTTTGCACAAACAAATATATTTTTATTGTTTGGCTTGGACAATAACAATAATTGACCCTTTTAGGAAGCTGTTTTCTTTCATGCGTTGAGCTTATTGGATCAATGTTTCCTTTCAGCTACAAAGCATTTTCATTTTCCTGCTGGCTCACATATGCTGGGAAGAAGCTGTGCCAAGTGAAAAGCTGCAGATCCCTGCCAGTCACAAAGTCATTCTCTTTTTCGGTGAACTGGAATGAAATGTAAGTTTAGCCTCAATACTGGCTGTACTGACTAGCTAAGAAAAGATGGTCCTTATTTCATTTTAAACAAACCTGTGTGTGGTGTGTGTGGTGTGTGTGGTGTGTGTGGTGTGTGTGGTGTGTGTGTGTGGTGTGTGTATGTGTGTGGTGTGTGTGTGTGGTGTGTTGTGTGTGGTGTGTATGTGGTGTGTGTATGTGTGTGGTGTATGTGTGTGGTGTGTGTGGTGTGTGTGCGTGTGTGTGTAAAATAGAGTAACAGAGACAGAGAAACACAGACAGACAACAGATACACACAAAGAGAAAGAGACAGAGGAAAAGAGAGAGGGAGTCAGGGAGAGAGAGGGAAAGAGGAGGTGGTGGTGAAGGAGGAGGAAGAGGAGGAAAGGGGAGGAGGAGGAAAAGGGGGAGAAGGAGAAGGGGAAAGAGGAAGAGAAGGGGAGAGAAGAGGAAGAGGAAGGGGAGGAGGAGGAAAAGGGGAAGGAGGGAGAGGAGGAAGAAGAGAAGAGGAGGAAGAGGAAGAAGAAGGGAGGAAGAGGAGGAAGAGGATGGAGGAGGAGGGAGGAGGAAGAAGGAGGAAGAAGAGGGAAGAGGAGGGAGTAGGAAGGAGGAGAGAAGAGGAGGAAGAGGGAGGAGGAGGAGGAGGAGGAAGAGGAGTGTTTGGAGCCAGCCAAC